>NC_138183.1:238254073-238979244 GCF_964194105.1 Spermophilus citellus | reverse complement strand
GAATGACGATGTAGGAGGACACCAAAATGAGGAAAGAGCACAGGGCAATTAACCCACTATTGGCCAATACAGTCACCCCCTCCACAAAGGTGTCCTTGCAGGCTAGCTTGAATAAAGGCTGCAGGTCACAGAAATAGTGGTCCATCACATTGGGACCACAGAAGGGCAGTGGGATGGTAATAAGAACCTGAATTATGGAGTGGATGAAGCCCCCCAGCCAGGAACCAGCCACCAACATGTGACACAGTTGACAACTCATAATATTCATGTAATGAAGAGGCTTGCAGATGGCCACGTAGCGGTCATAAGCCATCACCACAAGCAGGAAGATCTCAGTGACCCCAAAGAAGTGGAAGAAGAAGATCTGGGCCAGACAGCCCTTCAGAGAGATGGTTTTAACCTTGGCAAGTAAGTCCGTGATGAATTTAGGGACCACAGTAGAGGAGTAACAGATCTCCACCAGGGACAGGTAGCCAAGGAAGAAGTACATGGGGGAGCGCAGACTTTTACTGACACTGACCGTTACAACAATGAGGCCATTGCCCACCACAGTGGCCAGGTACACGGGGAGAAACAACACAAAGCAGACTCTCTGCACCTCTGGATCCTGGAAAAGTCCAGTGATGATTAACTCAGTCACGTTGTTTGCACTGGCCATGTAGATTCCATTCAGGTGTGCTAACACGGTATAAGAGGAGATCTACAATAAAGCAAACAATGATTATAACATAAACCCACCTCACTGAAAACCATCTTGGAGAGCTAAAACAGCTAATATGAAAACATCTGCTGATCCAATAGACATGTTCAGCATTAAATATTAGCAATCTAAAATTTTATATTGTTTTTATTTAATTTTTGCTATTAGAAAAGGGAAGTTCAAAGAAGTGATTAGTTCACCAAGATCACAAAGAAAATTGTGAATTCTGAGACTCAAAACCAATATCTCTGACATCAAGTCCAGGAATCTTTCTAAATCGTCACAAAATATTCTGAATTTGAGAGCCACTCAAATTAATAGCCTATATTTCTATCATCTATATTGTCTTCTGATAGCTCGTCCTCTGGGAGAATTCCTTGGACTGAGATCTACTTCCTGTATTCCTGTTTCCTTCCTTTATGCCTCAAGGAATAACTTAGCCATTTTCCATAGTTATCCTTGAATACCACAGACTGGGAAATTCATGAAAAATAGAAGCTAATTAGCTCACAATTCTATAGTCTGGAAATCCAAAACCATGGCCAGGTCTCTGGCCTTCCCCATGGGTCATAGCATGGTGGACGGCATCTGGAAGTGAGCAAAGCAAGCACACCAGAGACTCCCTTTTACAGCAGTTCCAGACCCTCAAGAATCTATTAACCCACTAACACATGAACGGATTAAGCCATCCCATGAAGTAAAAGCCCTTATGCCTCAATAACACCCAAAGGTCTCACCTCCAAACACCCTCAAAATATGGACTTTGAGGATTCAATTTGTAGCTCATGATTTCCAGAGGACCCAGATAACAACCGCATGGAATTTTCTCACTTAAAGGCATTTTCTCCTTTCCAAAGGCCCTAGTCATCTTCCTTCCACATTCACACCAGTCCTTCATTCACCCAGGTCAGACTCCTTCTCAGTCTTGCAGTTTGAATGAGCATTTTTTCTAAGAAAAATTCTCTGACCCTCTGGGGAGACCTTGAACTGATTTTTTATCCATCTGTTCACTATTATTTTCACCAAACTATTGAGAGATGCTGATATTAAAGATCTTGTCCTCAGAGAGTGTGTTATAACTGGCAAAATATGTATTATGGTTCCATGTGGGTGGTCAGCAGTAAAGAATCTGATAACAAGAGTGGGGATTTCTTTCTAAGTTTACTCTCTGGAACAAATACTCCTTCATATCCGAACACCCACCAGATTGCACAAAAGCAACATAGATTACCAAAAGATATCTCAGGCTGACAATATCATGTCACTCAAAACAATGTCTCTACATAAAGGTGCCCCAGTTGGAATTTTTGTAACACACAAGATCCACGTGAAATAAGGAAGAAAAAAATATAAACACTTTAATTCCTTAATGTGAAAATTATTCCTATTGTTTCCTCCTTGTATTTGATTGCATAGTAAAGTTTTTCTAAATACACTTTAGAAGATCTGAAAATGTACCCCAGTCAGCAAAGAATAGAATCAACACAGAACACAAAAATCAAGATGCAACAGATAGAAACAAATCAGTGTGTGTCACAGCCCTTAGGTGAGGACACATGCTGAGGTCTTGGATTCAGTAAAGTCCTTGAACCCTAAGGAGCTAAGAAACAGTGTTCTGGAGCCAGAGGATTCATAGAGAAAGAGATTACAACATCCCAGAGTCTCAGAATCCTTGATCCTTGACTTTGTAATCCATAATTCAGTCCATTGGGCACTTGGGTGACAGGAAAAGCATCTCATTCAATTAACATTTAGGAATAAAAAATTAATATTATTAAATAACATAAACCAGAATGTGTGGATACAGTCACAATCTGGAGATAGTAAATCCTTCAGAACACTGGTATGGATATTAGAATTGGACTACATAAAGTAAAAATTTTGAGCAAAAGCAATAAAAAAATTAAAAAGTCATTATTCAAATTATACAATGAGGGAGATAAGGTATATGAAAAGGCTTAGTGACCACAATATTAAAAATATTATAAATAAACAAAACATATATTCATCTCAGTAGAATATGAAAAAAGTCATAAATAGACAATACACAAAAGCAAAAGAAAAAAGATCAATATACCTATGAAAGGACATTAGTGTAGCTAATAATCAAATAAAGTTCATAAACCATAAGAAATACTGTTTTTAAATATAAGTAAAGAAGTGACCCTTGGAGAGTCAGTGAGGGTAAGACAGACAGCAAGGGTTAGGCTCCACTCGTAGTCTGGTGTGGAAGGGAAGGTGGGTACAAGCAAAGGATGGTGGACGGTGCGCATCCGGGGCACACACCCTTTCTACCTCCACTCACCTGTTCCAGGGAGGTACTGGGTAAGATCACAAGTGGGGGGGGGGGGGCAGTAAAGCCAAGGGACCAGCTGAGACTTTAGATGAATCTTTTTCCCAACTCCCAGTGACGTCTCCTTAGCAGTCTGAAATCAGCTGAGGGGAATGTTTATTTGCACATTGGAAATCAGCAAACACTAACCTAATATAAAGCTATTTCTTAAGGAGAACACGTTAGTAAACATTCACCAGCACTCCCCTGGTAGAAGCTGAGGGTGAGCATTTCTTCCCATCCTGAGGTCTCCTGCCGCTCCCAGCCCCACCCAGCCACAGGGGAGGTGGAAGGAGGCGTGGGGCACACACAGAGGGGATCCCCTCTCCTTCTATTGGAAGAAACAAGCGGAGAACCCACTTTCTGCTCTGCCTTAGTGGGACCTCCATCTCTGTGGGGTACAAGGTCCTCTGTCGGGTGGGTCTGAGGCTGCCGAGACTGGGTTCTGGATCAAGTATTACAGAAGTTACTTGCAACAGATATATTCCACCATCCCACTATCATCTTTACCATTACAAAGGCAATGTTTTCTTCCAAATGGAATGACTTATTTCTGAATAGCTCAACACTGATATCGGGAAGAAATGCATTAAACTTCTCAAATACACCAAACTGATATTATCGGCTGCCAAGCGGTGCAGACTTGTTGCAGTTCTGAGGTCAAATCTGCACCTTGTCTGTGCCTCATTTCCCACATCTGGTCATCACATCCCATTAATTGCACCCGTACACCAGATCCCTGCATGCCCAGTTTTCCCTGTTCACGCTGTCAGCGAATGTTTCTGGGTCTCCAGATGCAACTGCTCCATCCACCCATATCTGCAGTCAGAAAATTGCTTCTTTCCTCAGACCACTCTCCTGCTTAGGAATAGCCAAGACAGGACCACCCTGAATTCCTCTAACTTGCTATCATTGACTTTCATGATCTGAACCACCTGGGGAATCCACCCTCTTACCCATGAAAATTCAATTCCCTTCTGTTTAGGTCAGGAGCCTCTCCCCATCTCACAAACCCACCTTGCTCATTCTCACCAGAAAGCCCCTCTCTGTGTCCCTATCTATCTTCCAAGACCAATTCCAGTCCAATATGTTCAATAAAGCTTTCCTTAATTAATCCATCCTATACATATTCTCTGAGCATTGGAAAATAATTTAGACGTTTTTCTTAAAAACACATCTGATTATAGTTCTTCTCTTCGTGCAGTCCACCTGCGCTCCCCAGGGCCCACAGCATAAATTCTAATATGCTTAGCGTGGAGTTCAAGGTCCTTCTTGAACTGTCTGTGACCTACCCTTGCACTCTTATTGTCCCTGTCCAAATGAAAACTACATAAGCAATTTCCTTACCCTAGATGCCCCCTTTCTCTCCTCTATGGAGTATTTCTTCTTTCTGGATTGCAGGAAGAATCTCACCACTATAGGAATGAAGTTCTGTTTCTGTGTTGCTATGAAACATCATCATTTTCTTTCATAGCAATTAACAGAAGGTTTGTGATTATAGCTTCTGTATCTCTATCTTCTACTAAGAAATATGCCATTATAGTTTTTGGAATGTTTAAAGTTTTCCTTAAATTATTTTATTACTTGCATTTGGTAGAATTAGTAAGCACTATCATTTCAACAGCATTTACTTTATGCCACATACTTTATAAGTGCTATATATATATATATATATATATTCATTCATTCATTCAGTTTTCACAGCAAACCTGTGAAGTGGTTCTAACAAGTAGAACCACTTGTTAAGGCCCTTTCTTAACTTCAAGGAAATAGATACATAGAGAAGTGAATTAACTTGCCTAGGGTTTCTTAGCAGTGATGCCAATCTTCCTAATCCCAGATCCTGTGCTTCTTGCCCAATACCATACACCACTAGCAGGAACATGATATAATCATAGAATACATAGTCAAGATTGAAGATTAATTAACTATGAACTTCTGTTAGAAGTCATAGGTGTATTTATCAGCCTACACAAACATACCTTTTATCTGAGTTTGAACTCCTTCCATTTTGGACTCATTTGAGAAATGAAGGTAAATATACCAAAGCTCCCTGAGACATCACTCAGAGATCAGGGGAGAACTGTGTAAGACCAGTGTTTCCCGGCTTCACCCACAAAGAAGTACCTGAAAGCCCTCCTTTTTGAAAACTTACTTTTCCTTGGCTGTCACCTTTGGGTTGGGTTTTTTTTTCTTTGTTTTGCTTTGTTTTTTGTGTTTATTTCTCTCTCCTAACTCCACTCACACTTTCCCAGCACATTTCCCAATTAGCTGATGAGAAATACCTCTCTTTCCTCCACAATACTGCCTCGCCTAGAAGCTTGGAAGGCAAAGGTAATCAGCGCAGTCCAGCACAAATCAGCAGTGGAGCATGTGGGCTGTACCTCAGGTAATCTGCTGGTCTTTGGGCCACCACATAATGATAGACTACAAAGAAAGGCAACAGAGAGCTTGATGTGCTGAAGTTCCTGGCTTCGGGGTGAAGTCATGGAGCCTCTACCCGAGTGACAGCCTCCCGCTTGGCAACCCCCAAATGGTACTTCACAGAATCCCAAAATTGTAAAGCACTTTAAAATTCATCAAATTATATGCTGTGTATATTTTACCATAATAAATATTATCAGTTTAGTTCATCCTTCCTCCCAAATATCAACTAACCTAACCACCTCATTTTACAAGTGAACTCTTACGGCTCTAAGAGAAAAAATAAAGTTGCCCAATATCCTGCAGCTACTCAAAAACTGTGTATCTCACTCCTAATCACATCACCTACCTTCAGGTCAGTGGAGCTGGTGTGGCTTTGCTCTGCCTCAGAACAAGGGATTGGACAGTGGATTTCAAATACACTCAGCGTGAAGTAAGCCACCCGGATGGAACAGACTTTGCTTGGGGACTTGTTCTGGTTTGGGAAAACGGGGATGGGAAGGAACACTGGATCCCTCTCAGAAAATACTGGTTCTTGAGCAGATCATTATCATTCCAGCAGATTTCTCTTTGAAGACCCTCAGTGGACAAAGGCAGATCACACTCAGCTAAGCCAGTGTGAGAGTAGTGATGAAAAGAGTATAGAAATACTACCTAACTCCTTTCCTTCACAGATGAGGCATCAAAGACGGTGCCAGATTAAGTGGCTTCTGAAAACCACAGTCTAGTTCTTTCCCAGGTTACTAACTCAGAAATCAGTGATCTTTTAACAACATCAGGCTGTCTTCTGAAAGTACTAGGAGGTGGTGCTGCAGATCAAGGATAGGATTCATCCCCAAGGACAAGCCACCAATGGTGTTGGGAGCTTTGACCAAAAAAAAAAAAAACAGAGTAGATGATGCCTGAGATAAATTACAAAGAAAGGAAAACTCAGGGGATCTGTATCAGGGTTAATATTTGGATTTATAAATTTTAAGGAATAAACAAAAGCCATAGGAAGAGCAAATCAGAGATTATAAGATCCTGTGTTGATGCAGAACTCCTGCCACCCACTTAGAGTCCGAGGATTGTGTTTAAATGTGAGATCTTTAAAATATTTATAATTAAGGCAAATACTATCATCAGGGGAACAACTTCCCTATGGAATTTCTTTTGTCTAGGGTAAAACTTTGCCGAATAAATTATGACATGAGGAAAGTTTCAAAATCTATTTAATTTACTGTAATGACACATCCGTAAGGGTTTGTTCCCAATAATGAAGACAGAAAAAAAGGAGAAAGTTGTTAGTAAAAAACATAAAGAGAGCTTCTGGCCCAGACTGGCTTTCTTAAAATAAATATAATACTAAAGAAAGAAAAGGAAGACCCCAGCTCTGGCTGAGTCATTGGTTAACTGTCCACCTGTAGCCATGCCATTTCAGCACCACCCCTTACTCCTCATACTCCTCTGCTTCCTGTTCTGTACACAATGGCAGAATTCGTCAGGATTATCTTCATTATGTCTTCTAGTTGTCATCCGAATGTATTCAGGTATCAGATTATTATCTGAAATCATTTAGTCTCTCCATGCCTCTGTCTTTCTTGTCAGTGGTCACAATCATGGAATACGGTGACAACGTTCCCTGAAAGAGATGACTCTTGTCCATTCACTCATAAATTCACTCCCTCATCAAACAGTATTGAGTTCAATGAAGCAAAAAGCACTGCTCTGGGTATTTAAGATCTGTCAATGAAAAACAAGTCTCTGGGCCTCTGAAGGTTACAACCTTTGCATCACCTCTAGGACATAAAGGAGAGAGAGAGACAATAAACATAAAACTGGATATGCAACTCAGATAGGAACGAGTCTTGTGGAAAAAAAATAAAACACATGAAAGATGGCAGGAAATGCTAGAGGGTATTATTTTATATGCAGAAGTAAGGAAAGGCCATCTGATGCCAGGATTTCTGCCTGCTATCTTGAAAGGAATGAAGGGAAATAGATAGAGATATAGAGAGATATATTCCATATATATATATGAAACCAGTTAGGAGACATCACAGTACTCAAGTCAAGAGATGACTGTAACCTGGGCAAAAATAGTAACAATGGAGATTTTAGGAAATGGTTAGATTCTGGGCATATTTGAAGGCACAACTTGCAAACTTTGCTCATGATTTGAATGAGAGAATAGGGAGAAAGAGAAAAATCAAGGCTACTTCTGAAGTATTAGACTTGGTCAGTCAGACCAAAGTTCCTACTGCCTGAGATGGGAATTGCTGGGGGAAGGCAAGGGAGCTAGAAAGATCAGAAGTTCCATTTGGCTCAACTCAAAGAGGATCAAGGACCTAGATATTAGACCAGAAGCCCCACACCCACTGGAATTTCTTCCTCTTCAACATGTCAGCTTAGGAACGATCTTCCTCAACAGAACTTCTAAGAAGTAAAAATCAAGAATCAACAAATGAGATGGTGTCAAACTAAACAGCTTCTTTACAGCAAAGAAAACAATCAAGAGTGTAAAGAGAGAGCCTACAGAATGGGGGAAAATCTTTGCCACCTGCACCTCACATACAGTATTAATCTCCAAGATATATAAACAACTTAAAAACTTAACACCAAAACCACAAATTACCCAATCAATAGATAGGCAAAGGAACTGAACAGGCACTTCACACAAAAAGAAAATGAATGGTCAACAAATATATGAAAAAATATTCAACTTCTCTAGCAATTAGAGAAATGCAAATTAAAACTACCCTGAGAGTCCATCTCACTCCAGTCAGAATGGCAATCATCAAGAATACAAGTAATGACAAATGTTGGTGACAATGTGGGGAAAAGGGTACACTCACACATTGCTGGTGGAACTGCAGATTGGTGCAGCCACTCTGGAAACCAGTATGGAGATTCCTCAAAAAACTAGGAATGGAACCACAGTTTGACCCAATTATATCACTTTTCATATAACCAAAGGAGTTAAAAATCAGCATATTACACTGACCAGCCACATCAATGTTTATAGCAGCTCAAATCACAATAGCCAAGCTATGGAACTAACTTTGGTGTCCTTCAACAGATGAATGGATAAATAAAATGTGACACATATACACAATGGAATATTACTCATCCATAAAGAAAACTGACTTTATGACATTTGCCAATGAATGGATGAATCTACAAACTATCATGCTAAGTAAAATAATCCAATCCCCAAAATACAAAGATTGAACGTTCTCTCTGATATATG
The DNA here is from genome assembly GCF_964194105.1 of Spermophilus citellus. NCBI lineage: Eukaryota > Metazoa > Chordata > Mammalia > Rodentia > Sciuridae > Spermophilus > Spermophilus citellus. The sequence goes on along the minus strand of NC_138183.1, from coordinate 238,970,559 downwards.
AATGCTAACCCACAACAAGGGGGTGGAAATAGAAGTTCAGTGGATTAGACAAAGGGGAATGAAGGAAGGAAGGGAGGATAGGAATAGAAAAGATAGTGGAATGAAATGGACACAATTTTCCTATGTACAAATATGAATGCATCACAGTGAATCTCAACATCGTGTACACCCACAAGAGTGGGATCCTAATTAGAATAAGATATATTCCATGTTTGTATAAATATATCAAAATAGATTCTACTGTTGTGAATAACTAAAAATAACAACAACAAAAAAAAAAGTTCAGTCTGGGCATGGTAATTGAAGTTGCATGTCAAAATTCCCAGACCACATGTGTGAGTTGAAAGAGTTAGTAAGGGCCTGATTAGAAACACTCAGCCATACAGCCATCAGAGTCCTAGGACAGGAGCAGTCTGACCCTGAATGACAGCTGCCAGTTTGAAGCAAAGGTCAACACTTGAAAGCCTACTGATTTCTGATGCCCATATTAGTAGCCACTAATCATATATTTGATTAAATTTATTTAATTATAATTTAATTAAAATTTCCATTTTTCAGTGACACTAGACATATATCAAGGGCTCAATGCTGCATGGCTCCAGCTCCCAAATATTAGTACAGCTAAAGAGCATTTCCCTCTTCAGAAAAATGTCTGTTAAACATTGACCTAGACCTCTGTTAGACATTGACCTAGAACATATACATGTTCAATTAGTCATGTTGAATACTTTGTTAAAAGAACCTCATGGTCCTGAAATCGGGGAGTTAATTAGCTGAACTACGCTTATTAGATGTTGTGATAGTGATACTGTAACAGGGGTTCACTTGATGCTTTGACTATATCCCTTGTGGCTTTGAAACTTACATGTTTTTTTTTTCTTTTTCCAAATCTCCTCCCTGATCTTCTTTTCCCTGATCTTCTCCTTCCTGATCTCTCCTCCCTAATCTCATTTTCTCTGAATCACCTCTACAAAAGCAGTGCTGTTCCTGATGATGGGCAGAATCATAGCCTTTGGGACAGGAGTCCCCTGTGATTCTCCTTTACTAGCAAAGCAATAAACTGTCTTTTTTCCTTTTTCTCAAAACCGTGTCCTTGTTATCAGATTGGCATGGGGACAAGGACGGAAATTTTGGTAACAATATCTGTCTTAGAAATCAGGATCAAGTCCTTGTTCTCCTGGTTTTGAAGACTAAATACCCAAGAAACACCAAGGCAAGCACAGAAAAGTTTTATTTAAAGAACAGAAACAGACTCCTAGGGGTGGGGGAGACCCAGAGCTGGTGTAGCCGGGAGCGGGTGTGTCTTGCCCTTTTATAGACTTTAGGTTTCCTTTCTTGTCATGCCCCTTCTTCACTTATCTCGACCAAAAGGTGCCACACCTACTCAGAAGGCAGGGAAGAGCGGCCTGGGCAGTACTCATTACCGACCTCTTGCGTTGGGTAGAGCAATTCCCTGGAGGAGCAGGTAACCTTGTTAACAGGATGTAAGGAGGGAGAAGTGCTCTGGAGGTATTAGCATTTTATTTCCTTTTGAATTAGGCTCTGTCTTCCCAACCCAATCATTCATTATCATAGATATGCTGAATATCTGTCCTTTGCCCAGGCCTCAATATTATCAAGCCATTACAAGTTATGAAAAATATTTCAGTAGATGGTTAATTGTGCAAAGTGCTTAAGACTACACACCAACCCTTATGTCTGTTCTTCATAGCTCTTTAGAGAAGCAATCCAGCTGAGTACAATGGCACACGCCTGTAATCCCATTGACTTGGGGACTGAGACAGGAAGATCACAAGTTCCAGACCATCCAGGGCAATTTAGCAAAGTCCTAAGCAACTTTGTGAGACCCTGTCTCAAAAAAATAGAGGGGCTGGGGATGTGGCTCAGTAGTAAAGAACCTCTGGGTTCAATACCCAGTAATAAAAAAATAAGTCTAGAGAAGAAATCTAACTTGTAGCTGAACATAATTGCACACAGATTCAAATATTAAACACTCCAGCCAGCCTTGCAATTATGGTGGTCACATGGCTAACTGTTATCAAATAAGATGACAAAGTTCTGTGTGGCACATTTGAGAATCTCCAAAAATCTCAACTACTCAGTTTTGCCTCCTCCATTCTTTCTTCCTGCCTTCTGCAATATAAACAAACCACTAGGGCTGTGTGGTGCCCTATGGCATCCGCTAACATAAACCTGCTAAAATTCGATGAAACTAAAATGCAGTTCCTCAGTCTCACTTTGCAGGTGCTCACTAGCCACTCCCATGTTGGACGGCACAGTAGAGAACATCTCCATCCACGCTGCAATTTCTACCTCTGTGCCTGGCAATTGCACCCGTCACTTGCTCATTCTTCAGTTACGTGTAATCCAACCTATATCTAATAGGATACAAGCAATTAATGGGGAAAAATACAAAATTGTATATGCAGAGTAGTTTGCTACATTTTATTTTTTTGTAAAGGATTATTGTATATCAATTTCCAAATAAACATTTAGTAGGGTGACAAAATCAATAATTAAAGGCACTCAAATGCTAAATGGCATTTATCAATATCAATATTTCAGTAACTTAGACAATGTTTGTCTTTTTTTCTTTTATTAGTGTATTATAGTTTAACATTACAATTGGGTTCATTTTGAGAAAATTATACATGCACAGGAATTTGATTTACTCATTTTAGTACCTGATGCCCCCCAACCCCTTTTTCCTCTCCACCTCCTTCTCCCTATTCTCCCTCCTCTACTCTCTTGGTCTTCCTTTCACTCATTTATATAATTTTTAAAATATGTTTTAGTTGTCAATGGATCTATATTTTATTTATTTCTATGCAGTACTGAGAATCAAACCCAGTGTTTCACATACTGAGAATCGAACCCAGTGCTTCACATATGCTAGGCGAGTGCTCAACCACTGAGCCACAATCCCAGCCCCTGTATTTATTGTCTGTTGATGGGTGTTTTGTTAATGGACATAAAGGTGGAATTCACTGTGGCATAACATGAACTGTCAAATAGATGCATTTCCTCCCCTTTCCTCATCCCATCCTCTCAATCTCTTTCTTCTCCTCCACTGACCTTCCCTGTATCTTTATGATATAGGAAAGGGAGACATAATTCCACCCAAGGACAAGGGATGTGACACAGGCCTTAGAAAGCTGGTGACTTTAACCTGGTCTTAAAAGATGCATAGGGTTTTCCCCAGGAAAAACGGAGGCCCCGTAATTCCATGCATATCCTCAGGGATTAACGATGGTCATCCATGGACAAGGATGAATGGGGACAAGGGAAATGAAGGTTTCCTGCTGCCTTTTAAACCTCTATTTACCTACAAATTCAACCTGCCCTGACAGGAGGAAGGGAAACCCCTAAGGCTTACAGTGAACCAGGAGTGCTCTCTCCCTCTGCAAGAGCTCCTGCAGATCTTATTGCAACTGATCTTCAAGGAAAGGTGCATGGATCCAGGGAAAATTCAGTGCAACTTGTGTGACTCCAAAGCCAAGAGGGGCCATTTTTGTGATAATCTCTAAATTGTCCAGAATGGTAAGGGACAGTGTGGTGACATGGAGATTCTGAGAAGTGAAATAACAACTTAGACCCAGACTGTCTCATCTCCCTTCACCAAGAAGTAGCAAATGGTCACCAAAAGAATGGTATTTAAAAGGTCACTTACAATAAGGGACAGAGGTCTGGAGTACAAACATGCATGGAAATCATTGCCCTCCCCATTCATTCTTCAATTTAGGGCAATAATCATTTTCTAACATTCTATATTTTTACATCTGGATGAGACTAAAAATGATGTCCTTTTGTGAAAACATTTGATTTCAACTTTCCCTAGTAGTAGGTAAAAATTATGCAATTTTGATACTATTTTGTCAATGGTGGAAATTGTGACCAAAAGACATCTTTTGTGCCAACATGTCACAAGAATTTAAATTGCTGCAGGGATTTTTTTTTTGGTGATCATGATCAGACAGTCTCTAGTAGTAGATACAGAGACAAACAGAAGAATAGAAAAATTGAAATGCACCACTTGTCCACATTGGAAGAGAAAATTGGATTGGTAACCTCATACCCAAACATTACCTGAAAATTCCTGGTTTTGGTTGGCTTCCCTGGGCATTAATCCCAGGAGCTGAGCAATATCCCCAGATCTTTGAGACAGGGGCTTGCTAAGTTGCTAAGGGTCTCACTGAATTGTAAGGCACGCCTTGCATTTGCAATTCTCCTACCTCAACCTCCGGAGTTGCTGGTATTATAGAATGTGCCACTGTGCCCAGTTCATTTCACTTTTAAAAGAAATCTAGGTAAGTATCTTGCAGAATACTAAATATGGAAGAAAAGAGAAAGAAAGAAAGAAAGAAAGAAAGAAGGAAGGAAGGAAGGAAGGAAGGAAGGAAGGAAGGAAGGAAGGAAGGAAGGAAGGAAGGAGAGAAAGAAAGAGAGAAAGAGAAAGAAAGAAGGGAGGGAGGGAGGGAGGGAGGGAAGGGCAAGCAGGAAAAGGGAGAGGAAGAAAGAGGAAAGTGATCTTAATCTACAAAAACGTTTGCAAAATTATGCTCCCCTGTAGAAAGGAATGCCTCTTAATGTTTAAAAGCACAGTAGAATAACTATGAATCACAACAATTAACTATTTCAATAAAGGATGTTGGTTTTTTCCCAGATCAGAGATGCTAACTGTCTCAGGTGATGGACCTGCCAACTACCCTGGTCTGATCTGATCATTGCACCATGTAAACATGTGTAGAAGCATCACACTGAACCCCACAACTGTACCATAGTTGTACAATAACTAGGTGTCAATAAATAAACAAATATATGTTATTCTAAAAATGTTTTTTGCATTTCTATTTTTCACCTTGAAATCATCCAAAAATCCATGGTATTGTGGGAAAACATAGAGGCAATCAAATTCCATGAGATTCAGTGAGAAAATCAGATCTCTTTCTTTGGACACCACACCAGGATACCTGGGAGTCTCTGGTTATAAGGAATAGCACGGCAGCAGCAGCATTAGGTTTGTTGCCTGCAGAGTTGAAAACAAAACCCATTTCACCATGTCCATACTCCTCAGCATTCTTAATTCTCCATTCACTACATCCCTGAGTTGTTTTGGCCCCACAGCTTCCTCATGGCAGCTTTCACCTCTACGTTTCTGAGTGTGTAGATGATGGGGTTCAGCATGGGGGTGATGACTGTGTAGAACACAGCCACCAGTTTGTCCACAGTGAAGGTGGACAAGGGCCGCATATAAAGGAAGATGGCAGGTCCAAAAAACAAGGTGACCACTGTGATGTGAGAGGCACAGGTGGACAGGGCTTTGCGCCTCCCCTCTGCAGAGCGGTTCCTCAGGGTGAACAGAATGACGATGTAGGAGGACACCAAGATGATAAGGGAGAAGACAGAGATTAATCCACTGTTGGCCAACACAACGATCCCCTCCACAAAGGTGTCCTTGCAGGCTAGCTTGAATAAAGGCTGCAGGTCACAGAAATAGTGGTCCATCACATTGGGACCACAGAAGGGCAGTGGAACAGTGACAAGAACCTGCATCATGGAATGAATGAAGCCCCCCAGCCAGGAACCAGCCACCAGCATGTGACACAGTTGACGACTCATAATGGTCATATAGTGAAGAGGCTTGCAGATGGCCACGTAGCGGTCATAAGCCATCACCACAAGCAGGAGGATCTCAGTGACCCCAAAGAAGTGGAAGAAGAAGATCTGGGCCAGACAGCCCTTCAGGGAGATGGTTTTAACCTTGGCAAGTAAGTCAGTGATGAATTTAGGGACCACAGTAGAGGAGTAACAGATCTCCACCAGGGACAGGTAGCCAAGGAAGAAGTACATGGGGGAGCGCAGACTCTTACTGACACTGACTGTCACAACAATGAGGCCATTGCCCACCACAGTGGCCAGGTACATGGGGAGAAACAACACAAAGCACACTCTCTGCACCTCTGGGTCCTTGAAAAGTCCTGTGATAATTAACTCAGTCACATTGTTTGTACTGGCCATGTAGATTCAATTCAGGTTTGCTGGATGCCAGAAAGTGGAAGATCTGAAATAAACAAAGATTATAACATAAGCCCACCTCATTTATACCACTTTAGAGAGTGTAAGCCACTTATTACTCAATCATTCACTTAGTGAATACCTACTAACTTATTGTTAAATATAAGCATTTTAACTCTTTATATTATCTTGAATTAATTTAATTTTATTATTAGAAAATTAAGACTCAGAAAATAGACATTTGCTCAAGATCACACAGAACACTGTAATTCAAAGACTCAAAGCGAGTCTTTCTGACTTTCAATCCAGGACTCTTTCTAAATCACCACAAGAAATTCTGAATTTGAGAGCCATTCAAGTTAACAGCCTATACTTGTATTATCTATATGGTATTTTTAAAAATATATTTTAGTTGTTAATGGACTTTTATTTTCACTTATTTGTATGTGGTGCTGAGAATCGAACCCAGTGCCTCACGCATGCTGGGCAAGCACTCTACCACTGAGCCCCAACCCCAGCCCTCTATATGGCATTTTGATCAGTCTTCCTCTTATGAAATCTTCCAGACAGACATCTGCTTCCATATTCCTTGTTTTCTTCCTCAATGCCTCAGGGAATAACTGAGCCATTTTCCATGGTTATCCCTGAGTACCACAGATGGGAGAATTATAAATAATAGAGGGTAATAGGAATTAGACCAGAAAAGCTGCAACTGCTAGAATAAAATGTAGGCCCAACACCCCAACATAGTGACACAGGAACTGACTTCCTTTAACAGGACTCCTACAATGCAAGACATAGAACCAAAATCAATAAGCAAACTGGCATCAAATCAAGAAGCTTCTGCACAGCAAAGGAAACAATTAAGAGCATGAAGAGAGAGCCTAAGGAATGGGAGAAGATCTTTGCCACCTCCTCCTTAGATAGGGCACTAATATCCAAAATATGTAAAGAACTCAAAATGCTTAAACACCAAATAATAATAACGACAATCCAACAACAAATGGGCAAAAGAACTAAGCAGAAACTTTTCAAAATATTTATATACAAATGGCCAACAAATACATGAAAAGAAAAGTTCAACCTCTCTAGCAACCAAAGAAATGCAAATCAAAACTACAGTAAGATTTCATCTCACCAACTAGTCTGAATAGCAGTTATCAAGAATACAAATAATGGTGAGGATATGGAGAAAATATGCACTCGTACATTGTTGATCGGACTGCAAATTAGTGCAACAGAAAGCAGTATGGAGATTCTTCAAAAAACTAGAGATAAAATCACTATATGACCCAGCTATCCCACTCCTCGATACACATCCAACAGATCTAAAGTCAGCATACTACGTCAATGTTTATAGCAGCACAATTTCACAACAGCCAAGCTATGGAACCAACATAGGTGTCCTTCAACAGATGAATGGATAAAGAAAATGTGGTTCATATACCCAATGGAGTGTTACTTAGCCATGCAGAAAAAAGAAATTATGCATTTGCCAGTAAATGGTTACAACTAGAAAACATCATGCTAAATGGAATAAGCCAGTCCCAAAAAGTCAAAGGTAAATGTTTTCTCTGATATGTGGAATCCAGTCCAAAATAAGGGGGTGGAGGAAATTCCATCAAAATAGAAAGAATCAGTGGAGCACAGGAAAGGGATTGAGGGGGAGGGGGAGGGACAGTGTAAGGGAAGAGCAGGAATGAATCTGACCTGACTTACCTGTGGACATATATGAATATACTACAGTGAATCTCACCATCATGTTTATCCACACGGCACTAACTTTAACAACAACAACAAAAAAATAAAAACTATAATAGCAGAAAGATCAGTAGAGTAAAGAGAGGGGAACAGGGGGATGGAGAGGGGAAGTACTGGGGACTGAATTCGAGCAAATTATATTCCATGCTTTTATAATTATATCAAAATGAATCCTAATGTCGTGTATAACTAAAAAAATAAAATAAAAAGAGTAGAGGTTAATTAGCTGACAGTTCTGCAAGCTGGGAAGTGCAAAAGCATGGCTGGCCTCTGCTCAGCATGTGGTGGTGGACTTCTCCATGGGTCATGGCACAGCAAAGGGCCTCACATGGTGAGCAGAGCAAGTACACCAGGGACTCCCTTTTACAACAGTGCCAGTCCCTCAATAATCCATTAACCCATTAACACACGAATGGATTAAGACAATACTCCCAAAATTCTTACCTTCAAATACCATCAAAATATGATTTCTGAGGATCAAGTTTGCAGCACATCAACTCAGGGGACTCAGCTACACCATAGCTGGGGAATTAGTCACTAATAATCCTCCCTTCCCAACAGGTCCTCTGTGCTGTCTTCTTTCCTCAATTTACTCTGGTCAGAGTCCGTGTCTAGTCTTGCAGTTTGAATGAATGTGTTTCTGTGACAAATGCTCCAACACTCTGGGAAGAACTGAATTAACTAGTTTTTCTCCATCATTCCACTATTCTTTCCACACTTTCTACCATGCATACTACTGCAAACTACTGAGTTCAAAGAGCTTGGCCTTTGAACATTATGAGAGCATTATGATAGCTGGTCAGCTGCTTCTTATGGCTCCATTTGGGTAATCACCAGCAAAACATAACAAGAGTGAGGATTTCTAATTTCCTTCTCTAGAACTAATGCATACAGAGAACCTCTTACGTATCTAAACAACCACCAGATTACACAAAAGTAACATGAATCACAATACACATCTACAGTTGACAATATCACATGACTCAAAAACAACATCCTGTAAATGAAGGTGTCCCTGCTGAAATTTTTACCACATATGGTTCAGGAGAAATAAGGAAGAAAAAAATACATAAATCTTCATCCCCTAATTTTTTACAAAAAAAAATTTAATTATCCCTATTACTTCTCCTTATGTCTGATTTCATACTGAAATTTTTCCTGAATATACATTAAATCTGAAAACACACCCCAAACAGCATGGAACAGAATCAGTGCAGAACACAAAACTCAAGATACGACAGATGGAAACAAATCAGTGTGTGTCACAGTCCCCAGGTGAGGACACATGCTGAGGTCTAGAATTCAGTAAAGTCCTTGAACCTAAAGGAGCTAAGAAACAAGTGTTCTGGAGCCAGAGAATTCATTTCCCATATCTAGTCACTGCACATGTACACCCAATCCTGGTGCACACATTTCTCCCTGATCTGGCTACTGTGCCCTGCTCACACTGTCGGCTGACGCCTGAATGAATACCAAAGCCTCTTAGTCTTGATGTGTACCTTCTCATCCACCCTGTATCTGCAGTCAGAAAATTGCTTCCCATTCTGATAGGATATACAGGATTTGGAGTTGACGCTTTCATCCATCATTAAGAGATCGGTGCAGATTACAGGTTTCCTGTATCTTCCTCCACTCCACACAAGCCTGCTTCAAGGTGGGATTCTAGTGATTGGGCTGTTCTTACCCCCACTGCCCAGAAAACATCCACTCTGTTGTCCCCAATCTAAGCCATCTTGTGACCTTGACTGATCCCTTCCACTCACCTATCCTATATAACATTTTAGCATCGTCCAAAAGTAACTAGACAATGCCTAATATTAGGTAGAAAGTCAATTTGTGTTCTGGTTCTGTTAGTAATGTTGAAATGACAAACTCCAGGAGAGTAAAGGGGTATTTCAATGTCTGTTTCTCTCAGTAAAAGAGGAATTTCTACTCTAAGGCCTTGAATTGATTTCTTTTTCTTTTAAAATAGCCTGATAAGCCAATTTTAAAAAGAAATGCTATTAAGTATGTTGCACTGTGGTTTAAAATGACTAATAGGTTCTGGGAAAGAAAGTTGACATTTGATTTTGACTTGGAAGGCTTGGAAGACAGGTAGGATTTGAAGGGACCAGAGAGGGCATTTCCAGTGAAGGGGGCCTCTGTGGTGGGAATGACCATGGGCGGGGAGAAGGAGCTTGTGGGATGGATAGCAAACCCTGAAGGAGTGCAATTCATGATTTCCCCCTCATTATTCCTAAGTAGTGGAGTGGTCTGAGGAAACAAGGGTACAGGAAAAATTTTCTTTTTTTCACTGCTTAAATATCTTTACTATTTATAAAAAATGATTTTCACATTGATAGCACTGTAAAATAGTTCTCCCATCTGAAACTCAACCTTTCCACATGTCTTCCATAAAGAAAGAAAATATTCATACTTCACAACCATTCAAGTCATTTTTTACAAAAAAAAAAAAACATTGAAAATTTTAAAAATTTAAAATTCAAAAAAATTTTTTTAAAAAAAGAAAGAGGTAAGATGCAGTCTTCCCAGGCTTCATCCCCAAGAGGAGGAATATCTGATCGCCTTCCCTCTTTGAAAACTACATTTTCCTTCCTATAATTTCTGTTTTTTACTTATTTGTCCCTCTCTTTGCTACCTCCCACTCACTTGCTCCCACTCTCTCTTCCACTGAGAAATATACCTCTCATCTCCCTAAAATGCTTTCTCACATAGAGGTATGGAAAGCAAAAGGAACCAGCTTGTGAAATCCACACACAGCATATGAGTGAGTAGAACACAGGTCAGGTTCCCTGCCGTACATCCCACCAGAACAAGATGACAGAATGCAGACAATGGCTACAGAAAAACATGAGGAAGCCTGATGGGCCTTTGGGACTGACTTCAGAGTGAACAAATAGAACCTCTACCCCAATCGCAGCTCTCCCTGGTAATTCCCAAACAAGACATTACAGAATTCAAAATTGTAATGGACTTTAAGAATCCTCAAATTTTATGCTATGCCTATTTTGCTGAAATAAAAATTATCTATGTAAGTCACCACCACCCACCCCTGCCAAGGAATCAGTAAACCTGGCTGCCTCACTTCAAAAATGAGTTCTTGTGGCTCTAACAGAAAAATCAAGTTTTCCAGTGTGCTTCAGCTGCTGTGAAACCTTGTGCCTTTCTTCTAGTCACATCACCTACCTTTATGTCAGAAGACCTGGTGTGGTTTCTGCTGTGCTTTGGAATAAGAAATGACACCAGAGCGATCTCAAATACACTCAAGTGTCTCCAAATCAGCAAGTTAGCCACTCTGCTGGAATAGAACATCACTCAAGGACCCGTTCTGATTTGGGGACTGTGGTGGGAAGGGCCATTGGATTCCACCCTGAATCTCCTTCTCCTTCGTAAGCAGGTTCCCTGAACTATCACGTCCAGCAGATTTCTCACTGAAGACCCCAGTGAACCAAGTCCAGGGTACTCTCAGCTAAGTCACTCTGAGAGTGGTGCTGAAAAAATTTAGGATATTATTCTAAATTCTTATTTTTCCTACATGAAGTTACAGAGGCTAGGACAGGTTAACTGAGTTCCTGAAACCACACCCTGGTTCTTTTTTCCCAGTTACTCAGAAATCGGTGCTCTTTAAACACGAGGCAGTCTTCAGTGATACAGAGTGGTGACTGCTATGGCAATCCAAGGACCAGGCCTGTCCCCAAGGACAAACCAAGAATGGTCCTGGAAGCTTTTAGGAAAAAAAAATAAATGATGCTTATGATTTTTAAAAAATATAAAATCAGGGGATTTGGATTGGGGTAAATATTTGGATTTAGAACACTTGAGAAATAAACAAAAGCCATAAGAACAGCAAACTCAGGGATTATAAGATCCCGCTTTGATGTAGAAATCCTACCACCCACACAAAGTCCAAGAGTTTTGATTAAATAGTGAGATAATTGAACTAGTCAAATAAATTAAGCCACACACAATAATCAAGGGACAAAATTCCCCATGGAATTTCTTGTCTCTACGGTGAAACTCTACCAAATTAACTATGACTTGAAGAAAGTTTTTGAACCTGCTTCAGTTATTTTAGTTGTCATTTCCATATTCTTTTTGTACCCAATTAGGAGGAAGTAAATGAAGAGAGAAGAAAGTAGGAAATGAAGAGGGCTTTTTGCCCCTGCCAACTGGAAATGAATACAAGAAGAATAAATAAGAGAAGTCTGGGTCACTTAGTCTCCCTGTGCCTCTCTCTCCCTCAATGATAGTGGTCATAATCATGAAATATGGCAAGAATCTCCTCTGAAAGAGATATTCATCCATCCATTCATTCATCCAACAAATGCTATTGAGTTCTAAGAAGTGCCAAGCTCTTCTAGGTACTGGAGACTTGGCGGTGAAAAAAACAAAGTCCCTAAACTCATGGAGGTTACAACCTTCAAATCCCCTCTAGGACATAATGGAGGTAGAGAAAGAAAATAAGCAAATGAATTCAATATGCAACTTTGATAATAAATCCACAAATCTTACCAGATCTTTAAATAACTAATGTCAATACCCCTCAAATTAGTCCCTGAAATTAAAAGGAAGGGAATGCTTCCAAACTCATTCTGATACCCAAACCAGAAAAAGATACTGAAAGGAGATTAAGCTACAGACCAATATTTTTATGAACATAGATTTAAGTCATCCATAAAATATTAGCAAATCAAATTCAGCTCTACCTTAAAAGGATTATATAACATGATAAAGTTGGTTTTATCCCAGGAACACAAGGGTGATTCAAAATATGCAAATCAATAAATGCAATACACCACATAAATAGAATCAATGACAAAAGTCACATGGTCATGTCAAAAGAGAAAGAAAAGATTCAACAAAATTCACCACCCCTTCATGATAATATATATATATATATATATATATATATATATATATATATACACACACACACACACACACACACACACACACACAGAGAGAGAGAGAGAGAGAGAGAACTTACCTCAATATCATAAAAGGTATATATGAAAAACCAAAAACTAGCACCATAATGAATAGTGAAAAACTAAAAATGTTTCTCCAAAAATTAGGAGCAAGACAATGATGTCCATTCTCATCACTCCTATTCAATCCAGCACTTTAATTTTAGCCAGAGTAATTAGACAATGGAATGAAATAAAAGTGATACAAATAGGAAAGAAAGAAGTTGAATTTTTTCTATTTACAGATGATGTGATCTTAAAAGAGCATAAAATTTCCATTAGATGACTTCTAGAACTGATTGACAAATTCATAAAGGTATCAGGATATAAAATTGACATGCAAAAATCAGCAGCTTTTCCACATACCAACAATGAATCTGCTGAGACAGAAATCAGGAACATGATCCCAGAATTCACAATACCTTCAAAAAATAACACAACACCTAGGATTAAACCTAGCCAAGAAGGTAAAAGACCTCTATTCTGAAATTTAGAGAACATTAAAGAAAGAAACTGAAGATGCTAGAGGATGGAAAGACCTTCCATGTTCATGGATGGGCAGAATTAATGATGTTAATTATTAATATTAATATTATTAATATTACCAAAGTTTACCAATTTGATTCAGGCCATCTCCATCAAAATATGGATGACATTTTTCACAAACTAGAAAAAACAATTCTAAAATTCATATGGATGAGCAAAAGACCCAGAATACACAAAGCAATCCTTTCCAAAAAGAGCAGTACTGGAGGAATCACAATACCCAATATTGTGGAGCTAAGTTATGGAATCAGCCTGGGGTCCAAACACAGATGAATGGATAAAGAAAGTGTGGTAGATACACATAGTGGAGTTTTATTTAGCCATGAAGAACAAAATTATGTTATTTGCAGGAAAATGGTGTCTTTTATGCTAGTAACATGCTGTTTTAGTTACTATGGCTCTGTACTGTTTGTGTACTGGCATAAAAAGACACCTAGACCAATGGAACATAATAGAAGACACAGAAACAAACTTACACAACTCAGTCATCTATTTATTTACAAAGGGACTAAAGGAAAGACAACTTCTTTAACAAAGGTACTGGGAAATTGGATAATCATATGGAAGAATGAAACTAAATCCCTACCTATCACCCTGTAAAACACTAAACTCAAAATGGATCAAAATGTAACTATAAGACCAGAAGATTTGCAACTGTTAGAAGAAAATGTAGGGGAAATACTTCAAAATATAAGATCAAGCAAAGACTTCCTGATTAAGATGCCCATACATCAGGAAATAAAGGAATCAATAAATGGAATGGCATCAAACTAAAAAACTTCTGCACAAAAAAAGAGAGAATTAAAAGAGAAAAAAAGGCAATCAAAAGAATTTGAGAAAATCTTTGCCAGCTACTTCTCCAACAGAGGATTTATACCCAGAATATATAAAAAGTTCAAAATATTCAACATCAAGATACAAATAACCCAATCAATAATGAACAAATGAACTGAGCAGAGCCTTCTCAAAAGAAAGAAGTTCAAATGGTCAATAATTACATGAAAAAAAAGATGTTCAACATCTTTAGTCATCAGGGAAATGCAAATAAACACTACACTGAGATTCCATCTCATTTCCGTTAGAATGGTAAGCAGTAAGAATACAAAGAAAATATAGGAACCCAAGAAAGCTATTTGATTAAAATGCTTTAATTTTAACCTTGGTAATTACTATAATAATTATTTATTGCAGTACCTTTGAATATTAATTGTATATTTAATTTTGTGATGCATGTCACTGACATACCTAACCGCTAAAAGATGATATGATAATAGACTAATCACTAGTGCCTACTGATGTATGAATTGAACACTGGCACAAAAGGTGATTTAAAAAGAACAAATAATAATAAATGTTGATAAGGATGAAAGAGACAAGGAACTCTTATACTGTTGGTGGAATTGCAAATGATTGCAACCAATATGGATATCAGTATGGAGTTTCCTCAAAAGACGAGGAGTGAACTCCTCAGGACTTACACAAAGTAATTAAAGTCAGCATATTTTAGAGATACAGACATACCCAAGTTTATTGTAGCACAATTCCCAGGAGCTAAGTTATGGAATCAGCCTGGGGTCCAAACACAGATGAATGGATAAAGAAAGTGTGGTAGATACACACAGTGGAGTTTTATTTAGCCACGAAGAACAAAATTATGATATTTGCAGGAAAGTGGATGGAACTAGAGACCATTGTTTAGAACAAAATAATCAAACTCAGAGAGAAAAGTTTCACGTTTCCTCTCATACGTGGAAAATTCGAAGGAAAAAAAAAAACAGGGGGGAAAGGACCTCCAAGGAATTAGAAGAAACTAGTAGGGTAAAGGCAAGGGATCAGGAGGAGGGAGAAGGGGAGAGTGGGGAAGAGAGCTGTTGGGTGGGGAAATTGGTCAAATCATGTTTTTATGTATGTGCAAATATGCCACAATGAAACTCACATTTCTGTATCATTAATAAGCATCAATTTTTTAAAGAAGAACACATTAAGTATAACAGGAAAAGCTGGTGGGTACCATTTTATATAAAGGTAGTAAGGACAAACCATCTCATGTGAGGATCTCTGGCTGTTGTCTTGTCAAGAATGAAGGGCATAGGAAATACAGGAAAACCAATTGGGAGATCATTACAATAGTCCAACCAGGAGACTGGTACTACAGAAATGAAGATTTAAGAAGTGGTCAGATTCTGGACACATTATGAAGTAGAAGTAACAGGATTTGTTGATGTCTTGATTGAAAAAGAGAGAGGAATCCAGGATACCTCCAGTGTTTTAGATTCAGCAACCATTTCATAAGACAAAAATGACCATCGTGAAGTAGGGAGCAGGGAAGGTCAGATTTCAGTTCTGGGTAAGTTCAATGAATTTTCATTTCAAAAATCCCAACTAAGTTGTTGACTGGAGAGTCGACTATCTGAATGAAAGTTCAGGGAAGAGGTCCAAGCTAGAGCTGCCAGTTTGAGAGTCATCAACACCGGAATGTTACTGAAAACCACAGCATTTGGTGGGAGGTCTTTAGAGACTGAAAGATAGCACAGTAAGTGGCCAGTAGGAAAGAAATCCAGGGTTAAGGTTTCATGGGAAATAAGGGAAGCTATTATTTCAAGGAGGAAATGGTCAGTTCCATCTATTGCTACAAAAGGTCATTCTATGAAGTGGCTAATCATGAGGCAGGAATTCACACAGACCTCAAGTCCACTCCTGAAACAAGGGTAGAGACAGCAAGGGGGAGAGCTGACTGGCTATAGTCTCCAGCCACCCTGGCACCTGTGTCGGGGGTTGGGGTATGAGTGGGTGACCATGTGAGAGTGGATTAGAAGAGATGGTTAGGAAAAGCCTGAGGTTAGAGGAGGTCAGTCACAGGACCATGAGGACACTAGGACAGCATCAGTCTTGTGCCAACTCTGAGTGACAGCTACAAATTTGAAGCAGAATTTAACACTTGAAAGCCTGTGGACCTCTGCTGTCCGGTTTGGTACCCATATGTGACTATTCAAATTGGAGCTTGCTAAAGTCTAATGAAATTTAAAATGCAGTTCCTCAATGTCACATTGCAAGTGCTGAATAGCCACTCCCATATTAGATAGCACAGTATGGAACATCTCCATCAGTGATGCCCTTTTTACCTCTGTGCTTGGTGATTTGATGTATACCTTGCTATTTTTTTTCTCCTCTATTATTTGCATTTCAACCTACATCTAAAAGGATACAAATAATTAATGTGAGCAATTTACTACAGCCTACCAAGCTTCCTTCCAGAGTTGTTTAAGATTCATTTTCTAAATAATAAATTTTTTAAACTGTGACAAAAGTAATCATTAAGAGTTCTCAAATGCTAAATGGTATATTTAGACCATTAATATTTCTGTGACTTGTGAAGACATTTTTCAATTTTTTACAACCTTTCCTGGTCCTCAAAACAGTAAAAATGCTTCATTTAATTCTATGTTTTTTCAAGTGAGACAGTAACAATGTGAGTAATTAGCTCTCAATAGACCTACCACCTCTCAACCCTCAGTAGGCAAGATAATCCCAAAGAATGTTCACTGTTTCGTTAGAGAAGACATTATCAGTCTGTGCAAGTCCAAGCTACTCAGAGTTTCTTAATGGTGTTCAGTCTCTCTCTCTAAGACCCCTATCTCAGCCTGCATCCTAAAATCCTAGCACTCATTAATGCAAACAAGGTACCCAGAGAATAGGACAGTGCCTCGACTGTGTTCAGTTTTGTACCAAGTGTTTTAAAATATAAATTAACAGGATTTTAAACCATTTACAATAAGAGATGATGTTGAGGTCTTTTCAAAGTGAATATCCACTTAACACACATTAAATTAATACCATGTTGTGTCAGGTACTGTTACACACTTGAAACCAATTAAGCAGAAAATAATGTTTAGCCAAAAAAAGTCTCAAAACACAAGGATTGGACTGCCAATTAGGGCTAGAAAGCTTTGGAAATAGAATCAAAAGCTATTCTAAGTATATCTACGGGGGGAAAAGAGAACAATATGTGAACAGGGATGTAATTATTAAACAAAAATAAATTAAAGATCAACACTAATGACAATGATGATGATTGTGTATTTATTGAGTACCATTATCTCTATGCTACAGTCTTTTTCTTTAAATATTTTTAGTTGTAGATGAACACAATACCTTTATTTTTATGTGGTGCTGAGGATCAAACCCAGTGCCTCACACATGCTAGGCAAGCTGTCTACCACTAAGCTAAAACCCCAGTCCGATGCCACAGTCTTTTTAAAAGCATTAAAAACATGTTATCTTATTTAATATTCAGAATAATCTTATGAAGTTCATACTACAATCTTATTAAATTTGTACAAAAACAGCTGGTAACAGAATTTAGGTAACTAGGATCTTGGAATGTGACTGACAGGCAATTGAAACAGGGTATTGAAATTCAGAGACTGAGCTCTTACAATTTTTACAGAAAGCAATGTGCTGCCCACCATGGCACTGCTCGGGAAGAATCTGTGAGAGTTGATTTATCAAGGATCGGGCAGAGGCCTCAAGGGTGCTTACTCAACTGGTGCTTATGAAGCACGGACTATGTGCAAGATATTTGGACCTGCCAAGAAGAGGGACAGTGGATCATTCTGCCCTTGGGAACTTTCAGTCTAATGAAAAAGAAACACTTATAAAACAATTACAATCAAATTGATGGGGCAATGATGTCATGTAAGTGAAAAATGACCTTGGGAATCAGATGATATTCTACCCAAGGAGGATGAAGGTCAGAGAAGGCCTGATGAGGGAGATGATTATCACCTAGCCCATTATGGTTTGGATCAAGGAACTGTCCCCTGAAAAGCTCAGATATTAGGTGATGTAGCAATGTTAGATTATGAGAGCTATAACACGATCAGGGGATTAAACCATCTGATGAATTAATAATCTGAATGGACTACTGGGTGGTAACTATGTACAGGTGGGTTGTGACTAGAAGAAGTAGGTCACTGGGGGCAGGGTTGGACTATCTGGTTCTCTCTCTCTCTCTCTCTCTCTCTCTCTCTCTCTCTCTCTCTCTCTCTCTCTCCTCTTTCTCCTTTCTGATTGCCATTTGGGAGCAGCTTTCCTCTGCCATGACCTTCTGTCATGATAATCTGCCTCATCTCAAGGACCAGGTCAACAAAGTGAGCCAGCTGATCATGGACTGAGACCTCTGAAACCAAGAGCTCAACATGAACTTTTCCTCCTCTAAATTGTTCTTGACAAACACTTTGGTCACAGCAATGAAAAGCTGACTGATGCAGTCTAAAAGATGTGTACGGAATTTTGCATATGGAAAAGAAAGGTAGTCATTCTAAGCTGAACCAATAGCATTTTCTCAGGGATTAATAATGGTCATCCATGGGCATGATGAATGGGGATTCTAAAAGAAATGAGAAAGGCGAGAATGCAGTTGCTATGGAAGACAGAATGGAAGTTCCTCAAACAACTAAAAATTGATCCACCTTACAATCTAGACATAACTTCCATATATATCTAAAGGAATCATAGTCAACATGCAATAATCAAACCTACATTCTCACATTTGTCATGGCACAAGTCACGATAGCCACGTCTTAGAATCATCCTGTATGCTCATCAGCAGATGAATAGATATGTCTCTCTCTCTCTCTCTCTCTCTCTCTCTCTCTCTCTTTCTCTCTCTCTCTCTCTCACACACACACACACACACACACACACATACACACACACACACACACATACACACACACACACAAACACACTCTGGTGTATTATTCAGCCATAAAAAGAGTGATATCATTTGTAGGAAAATGGATGGAACTGGAGATTATCATGTTAAGTGAAATGAACCTGACTTAAAAAGACAAGTATCATGTTTTCTCTCAAATATGGAATTTAGAAAAGAAATTTAAAGAGGAATGACATGAAAGAGAAGGGGAAGTATTTTTAAAAATTTTATTGTTGCATTATACTTATTTATACCAGTGGGATTCATTGTGACATATTTATCCATGCAGATAATTTGAAGAGTTTCATTTCCCAGTACCTTCCCTTTCCCTTCCCATCTCCCTCCCCTGATCCACTTGCTCTACTCTACTGTTCTCCTAGAAGGGGAGCTATTGAGGAAGAGGAGGGGAACTGGGAGGAAGGAGGAGAGAAAATCAAGATGATGGACATGATCAAAGTATGTTATATGTATATATAAAATAGTCACAATGATTCTCATTATTTTGTACAATTAATATGTCCTAACAATTATAATAATAAAAATATTGCATGCTTATGACCACTATCATCTATAGAGAGATGAAGACACAGAGAGACTGGGTAATTTCATACATAAATATTATGCATAAATATATGAATGTGAGAATAGGAAGATAAGCTAGGCAAATGCAGTCATTTTATATAGAAGTAGAAACAGGGGGGAGTGAGAAGTGGGGAGGTAAAACACCATGACTATAGTCAGATGGTCAACTACTGAACCAGACCCAGTGCCCAGGGACCATCTTTCTCATTGTTATTATTATTGCATTTATTTTCAGTAGGCAAGTCTAGGCCAAAAGCCTGTTTCTGTCCTAATTTCAACATTCTTCTTTTAATTCTTTGTTATTGAGTATAAAAATTGTGTTAATTTTACCAAGTAATTGAAACAATTGAGTCTTTCCTGAAGTCATAGGTAATTTGTCAAAGTTTCACTGTAGAGAAAAGAAATTCAGCAGGGGAGTTGGTCCCTTGGTTATAGCATGTAACTTAATTTATTATAATAGTTCAAAGCTCTCACCATTTAATCACAACCTTTGGACTTTATGTGGGTGGGTAGGATTTCTACTTCAAAACAGGATCTCAAGATCTCTGGGTTTGATATTCCCATGGCTTTGTTGTTGTTGTTGTTGTTGTTGCTTAAAAAATAATTATAAATCCAAATATTAACCCTGAAATAGATCTTCTGATTAGTTCTTTCTTTGTGATTATCTTAGACACCATTTTTTTTGTTTTGTTTTCCAAAAGCTCTCAGGACAGCTGGTGGCTTGTCCTTGGGGATGAACCTTATCCTTCAATTGCAGTAGCAACTCCCACCCAATACCATCAGAAGACAGCCTAAGTTGGAAATGACTGGAGTGTGTTTTGGGGAAGACAACCTCTCTTAGCCTCTCTCACCTCATCTATGAAGAGAAGGGATACCTCTGTAAACTCTTTTCAGTACCACCCTTAGAGTGGTTTAGCTGAGGCTTTGTCTACTGGGTTCCTCAGTGAGAAATGTGCTGGATGGTAAGATTAGCCCAGAGAACTTATTTGCTGAAGTGTCAGAATTTTCAGGGAGGGATCCAATGCTCCCTCCCATCCAAGTTTTCCCCAAACCAGAATAGGTCATTAAGTTCCAGCAGAGTGGCTAACTTCATGCTGAGACACTTGAGTATATTTGAGATCCATCTGGTCTATTTCCTTGTTCCAAGGCAGAACAAAGCCACACCAGCTCTGTTGACCTAAAGGTAGATAATGTGACTAGAAATGAGGTGCAAAATTTCTAAACAGCTGTAGGGTGTTGGGTAACTTAAATTTTCTCTTACAGCCATAGGAGTTCATGTGTGAAATGAGGGTATCAGGTATGATGATCTTGGGTGGGGTAGGGAAAAATAAATTAAATTGATAATTTTTATTTCAGTAAAATATGCACAGCATAAAACTTGATACTTTTGAAAGCCCCTTACATTGTTGGGTTCTGTGGGCATTATTTAGCAATTACAAGGGAGAGCCATGATTGGGGTAGAGATTCCACTATTTCACTTGGGTCAGTCATAAGAGTGCATCAAGACTCTCCTGTCTTTCTCTGGGTGTTGTCCGCATCCTGTTATTATGCTCTGGTGTGATGCACAGCAGGTCCCCTGACATATATTCTACTCACTGGTGTGTTGGTTGTGGCTTCTATCTATGCTGATCACCTTTCCACTCCCTGGTTTCTGAGTGAGGCAGCATTGTGGGGGGAAAGGAAACATTTCTCACCACTATGTTGGAGACATGGTGGGAGCAAGTAAATGGGGATGAGGGGTGGCAGACAGAGGAATGAACATAGGAAAGATGTGATGGAAAAGGAAAGGATAGCTTTCAAAGAGGAAGGCTATCAGGTATTCCCCCTCTTGGGATGAAACCTAGAAAACCTGGACTGTTTGTAATTTTCCTCTTATCTCTGAGTGATTTCTCAGATTGTTTAAGGTACACTTACTTAATTCCTCCAATGGGTCAAAAACAGATTGAGTTTATGTAGGCAAATAAAGGTACTTCCGGCTTCTAACAATCTGTCATATTTCATTTGAACCTTTCACTGTTGTGTTAGTTATATGGCCTATTCCTACAAATGATACAGCATTACTCTTTAAAAGGCACAGAATCTTAGCTTGGGCTGCATAGTTTCATATCCTGGAAGCACTGCTGTGTAACTGTAGGAAATTTGAGTCTCTTCTCTGTTTCTGTTTTTTAATAAGAAAAAAGTAGGACAAATAATAATATGTATCTTATAGTTTTGTTATGAAACATAAGTGAATTGACGCATACATAGTATGTATAAATATGTAGTATGTAGTAAGCACTATGAAAATGCTAGTTATCACTATGAGTCAAAACTGAAAATAAAAATAAAGATTTAAGAAAAATATTTTAAAATGTTGAATAATATGATAATGTTTCATAGTAGAAAATACAGACACAGAAACTACATTCACAGAACAATCTATTAATTGCTTAAAAAGAAGCACAGTAGAGTACTATAAGAACCTTATGTGGTGAGTTTCTTCATGCAATCTAGAAAGAAGGAAGAGAAGGCATCCTGGTTTAGGAAAAAGCTGCATAGTGTTCTTCTGGGGAGGAACAATAGCTTGCAAAGGCATGTCATAGTTCAACAAGAAGGTGGAACTCCCTGCTAAGCATATTAGGACGACTGCTATGGAAAATGAGTGAGTCTTATTCAGTGTTATGCAGAGAAATGACATGATCAGATTAGTAGTTAAGAAAAATGACTAAAGTATTTTTCCCAGTTTTCTCAGAGAAGATTCATATGCATTGGAGTGGTTATGGTGAGCCTCACTAAGCACACTGGAGTATTCTGGGCTTGCAAGACTGGCAGATTTGAAGGGATAAGGAGAGGGCATTTCGGGTGAAGGGAGGCTCTGTGGTGGGAATGGGCAGGGTGGTCTTGTGGGCTGGGGAGAGGACCCTGACTTGAATAGAAGGGAGTTGAAGTTGAGTGGGTAAAAGGGTGAATTTTTGAGATGGCTCAGAATGTGAAAGTCACTAAAAGTGAGTAATACGGGGTTTCCCTGGTGATTCTTAAGTCATGGAGTGATTTGGAGAAAGAACAGTGTGGGTGACAATTTTCTAGGTGGAGTGTGTGGGATGGAGAGGGCCCATCTGGAGACTAAGGCTTTGGCAATTTAGGCATAGCTGACTGTGAGAAAGGGGATGGCAGCAGGAATGGGCACAAAAGGGCACCCAGGGATGGTGGTGCAGTGGTTAAATTAATGGGATGAAATGGCCAGTTGGGTGGTGGAAATGAATGGAAGGCACAAATCGTAACTGATATAGAAGCTAGAAGGCTGGGCAGCTAGAGCACAACAGAGTCACCCAAGTATCAACAACACTTGCCTGTTGATCTCTTGAGACCTCACCACTTAGTCCCATCAGCTGTAACCCTAACTTCTGTCTGCCCTTTCCCTGGGCTTGTGCGTGAGATGTGTTGAAAGGTGATTTCTAAGGATCTCACGAATTATACTCATTCACTGACTTGATTTTCCAAGCAGATGAGTTATTCGTAGTGATTTGGGGTGCCTGGTAACCCATCACTGCCCTTCGTGGTCAGGGCACACAATAGTGATGAACAATGCTGCTTGTGTTGACCATGGGTTTCAACGTGATTATTCTGCTGAACTGATCTTTTCACAAACCATTAGCTCTTGGTTAAAAAACTTCTTTCTGCTTCCATGAATGTCTGATTTCCTTTTCTTCCACCAGGTGCCACTCCTCTTAATTCCCCTGTAGCAGACATTCTGTCTAAAACATGAAACAGCTATGACTCCTTTATGGGTAGACAGAAAAGCCTATACTCCTTTATTGGTAGACAGAAAAGCCTACACCTTTGATATATATTCGGGTTGTTTAATTTTTTCTGCTTTAAACCAATTAAGAGAGATATCATTTTAGGACTTTTGAGAAACTTAACATATCTCTTCCTTATATGAATGCTAACTAATTTGGAAATAAGTCACTTTGGGAAAAATATAGCCTTTGTTACTGATTATAAAGACAATTATTGAGATGGTGGGTTACATCAGTCACAAGGGACCTTCCTAAAACTCATCCCAGAATTAGGTAAACATGCACACCCAGTCATGGCACCACTGGACCCACCCAACAGAGGATCCAGACTGCACCCCAAAGACAGAGGCTGGGCAGAAAGTGTGTTCTCTGCTGCATTTCATTTAAGAGAAGAAGGATAGTGGAAGGGCCCACCTGTATGTGCCTAATGTCTCTTGAATGGTAGGAGTAGGCAGATAAAATGTGTCTGGAGGAAGAAAGTCATAGAGTGGGGGTGTGACATTGAGGTTTTTGTTTTGTCTCCAGTAAGTGGAGCCCTCTCTCTTCTTCCTGGTTACCATGTACTGAGCTTCTTTCCTCTGCTGAATCCTTCCCCCGTGACGTTCTGCCTCACCCTGGATCCAGAGCTATGGAGTTGACCAACCATGGAACCAAACCTCTGAAACTGTGAGCCAAAGAAAACTTTAGCGCCAGATATGTTGGTCACAGCAATACAAACTGACCAAATTCCCAAAAGACAAATTGGTACCATGAGTGTGATCAATGCTGTCACTAACCTGGTCACATGGATCAGAAACCTTTGTTTTTGGTTTGAGGACTGAATTTTAAAGAGTTAAAGATACAAGTCGGGCTGGGGTAGTGGCTCAGAGGTAGAGTGTTCACCTAGCATGTTCAAGGCCCTGGGTTCAATCCTCAGCACCACATAAAGCAATAAATAAATAAAATAAAGGTTAAAAAAAAAAGATACAAGTAGGGAAAGTTTTAGAATGGGTGATTCTGGTGGAAGCTCAAAAGACCAGAATGCCAATAGGACTATGAACACTACAGACTGGTTCATGAGATTTGGGAGAAGGAGGACTCTATTGGAAAGTGGACTAGAGCCATTCATGTTACATTCTGACAAAGAAGTTGTCTATATTGTCCCATATCTTGAGACATGAGGCTGAATTTAAAGGTAACAAACTAATTTGTTGGAGGAAATTTCAAGGAAGCACAGCAGTCAGGTAGTGCTATGGATATTGCTGGTAGCTTTTAGCTAAGGTTACTGTGATAATCAGGAGAAGAAACTTGCAGTTTGGACAGAACAGTGCAAGTAAAACTTGGGCTGAGATAGTTGTGGTTGTTAAAGACAATTAGAATCTCTAAATAGGTGCTAAGTAGTTTGCACACAAACAGTAGGAATGGTGACTTGAGGACATCTCAGGAATTGGCAAGAGGACACCCATCCCAGGTTCAAGGGTATAAAAGTAATAATTCCTCTGAGAAAAGACTACAGGGGCACACTGCTTGCCCAGGATGGCTAGGAAGTTGTCTCACTGTGCTCAGTCACCCAGACATTTAGAAGCTTCTGCAATGAGGGTTCCAGGAGGACTGACTACTATTTGAAATGGTGGCAGACCTTGACATCAACCATGTGGTCCTCGTTCTGCAGCAATGCAGGATGCTGGAGATAGGGGGTCATGAAGGCGTCCACTGATATTTCTAAGGAAGACCTGGGAGGCCAGGAAAAGTGTAGCAGAGTTGAAAGCTCTGCAGGTAGGCCCCAAGAATGTAATTGTGAGGATGTGAGAATGAATCCAAGGCTACCATGTGGAGAACCCTAAGATTAAGAGATACCAGTAGTGTGGAACAAAGCTGCAGGATTCAAACAGGAATGAGCCAAGCAAGAGACCATGTGGGCTGCAACCAGCAAGGTCATAGGGGAGGAGCTACATAGGCCTTTTGGAGAGAACAACACAATGCTATGTGTTCTAGATGCTGGTCATAGGGTACAGGACTCAGCTGAATTTTGGTCTTTCTTTGGTCCCATCCCTTCTCTCTATGCCCTTATTTCTCCCTTGTCAATGGCAATGTTTCTATGCCATTATGTGTTGGATATATGTGACTTGCTTTTATTCTCTACAGGGGAAAATATCCATGAGTTTGTCTTCAGTCTTTGAGGAGACTTTGGACTTGGATTTGGGGGTAATAATGGAACAGTTAAAGAACTATATATGTAGTGTGAAATGGGCATGAGTTTTTTAAGGCCAGGGTGGAATGTTATGGTTTAGATATGAGGTGTCTCCCAAAAGCTCATGTTTGAGATGATGCAAGAATGTTCAAAGGTAAACAACTAGATGAGATTCCAAATGATTCAGAGGTTAACTGGGTAGTAGCTGTAGGCAGGTGTGGCTGGAGGAAGTAGATCATGGGGTGGGGGGAATTATTTGGGGATTTATATTTTGTCCCTCATGAGTGGATCCTCACTCTTCTTCTTGATTACCATGTCCTGAGCTGCTTTCCTCTGTTGCATTCTTCTATCCTGATGTTTTGCCTCAGTCCTGGGCCAGTGCTATGGAGTTGACCAATCATGGACCAAACCTCTGAAACTGTGAGCCAAAATAAACTTCTTCTCCTCTAAGCTGTTCTTGTCAGGTATGTTGATCATAGCAATGAAAACATTTACTAAAACAGTTTAATAATGGGCTTTTCTTAAGAAATAGTTCTTCTTTGAAGTGTTTGCTGATTTTCAATGTGCATATATTCCCAGCTCAGATGATTTCAGGCTACCTAGGCAACACTTCTGAATGTGGATTGGAAAAAAGGTGCATCCAAAGTCAGTCTGAGGTGTCCCACACATCTATGCCTCCAACACTTAACCAGTGCCTTCTGGGATATGTTATTGGAGGTAGAATGTATGTTTATATTTGATTTACACTATCAGTTTGCTATTCAGTATGCTTTTACTGATCTTTAGTTCTGCCATAGAATATGAGTCTCACACCAACCCTAATGTGCGCTAACTTATCCTCACTAACTTTCCAAGAACCATCTGTTACTTATATTAAAAGTGGTATTTGTTATGTTTTGTGGATATTTGTTTGATTATTCATGAAGCTGAATGTTCTTGCATATGTGTATTGATCTTGTTACTCTTTCATGATTTTCCTGTTCATAACCTTTGCTCATTTTCCACCAGGATGCATGAACATTTCTTATAGATATGAAAGATTTTTTAAATAGTGGACTTTGAGTCTTCTCATAAATATTTTAGCATTTTTCTGATTTTATCATTTGAATAATGACTTTTTTATGCTTTTTTGACTTTCTTCAAAAGTTTTAGGTTTTTTATAGTCAAATATTATCTACTATCATTTATGTCAGATTTCTAAAGGTCTTTCTACCTCCATATTATTATCACCAAGTCCTCTTTGTGTTTTTTTAAATTTTAAATTTTTATTTTTAATTCTTTAATTCATACTTTTTTTGATAGGAGTGAAAGTCTGGTCATCAAATTTCATTTCTTCCCCAAAGGGCATAGCAATTGATTTAACATCATATCTTGAACAGTATATCCTATTTATACTTTTATATAATTAATTCTCATACATAATTTTCAATTTAAAAACTTACATAATCATCTTTCCCTTAGTCTTTAACTTGTAGTCACTTTAAAAAGCAACATTTGAAAGGAAACCTAACATCATTAATCTCTTTTAGTATGTTTTAGTGGTTTTAGAATTTTTAATGCACATAACTTTGGAAAAATTTTGTCATATCACATAGAAAGATCACTCTTGATTTTTCTTGACAACAAAATAGCAATGAAACAATGCATGTATTTTTAGATTAGGAAAATTTAAATTAGGAGGAATTAGAACATAAGTCATTGAGTTTTGTTATTGAAAAACATGATTAAATCTTTTGTGTGATGGATATAATATGCTTTTCCATTAATTCACTTGTTGTTTAATATCCTTCAGTAGATTTTTATGGTTTTTTCTTTATGTGCATTTCACATTTTAAAGCTTTTGTATTTTAAAAATTTCTTACCAATTGGACATGTAATATTTGTCAGTTGTGTTTTCTAATAGTAATTTAATTTGAACTCTCTTGTTGCTAGTAGTCTAAAATGCTTATATTACTTTATTTTGATTAACATATCTTAATCGTCCATTTTAATGGAGTTCATTGTGATATTTAAACGCATGCATACACTGTGCACTAATCAAATCCAGTCGTCTCCCTACTCCATTTCCAATTTCCAAGTAATCACTATTCTACATTAAGGTAGAATCTTTTTTTTTTCTTTAATTTCCACATATGAGAGAGATCCTGTGGTACTTGTCTTTCTGTGTCTGATTTAACTGAGTTTTGTTTCACCCGTGTTTCCATCTTAGGAATTTTGCTTTCAGACACAGCCACCAACTCAAACTAGCTTGGACAAACAAGTATTTACTTGAGTAATAAGGGGCTAAATGAATGGTTGAGTAATAAGCATGTAGTAAACTGGTTTTCACTCTCTAAAGTGGTACAAATGGGATGAGTTTGTGTTACAATCACTGTTTTTTTTATTGCAGGCATCAAGCACACTTGAACAGAATCCATGGCCAGTGCAAATAACATGACTGAGTTGATTATCACAGGCCTTTTCCGGGACCCAAAGGTGCAGAGACAATTCTTTGTGTTGTTTCTCCCCATGTACCTGGCCACGGTGGTGGGTAATGGCCTCATTGTTGTGACAGTCGGTGTTAGTAAGAGACTACACTCCCCCATGTACTTCTTCCTTGGCTACCTGTCCCTGGTGGAGATCTGTTACTCCTCTACTGTGGTCCCTAAATTCATCACGGACTTACTTGCCAAGGTCAAAACCATCTCTCTGAAGGGCTGTCTGGCCCAGATCTTCTTCTTCCACTTCTTTGGGGTCACTGAGACCCTACTGCTTGCCGTGATGGCCTATGACCACTACGTGGCCATCTGCAAACCCCTTTACTACACAGCAATCATGAGCCGTCCTGTGTGCCACCGTCTGGTGGTTGGTTCCTGGCTGGGGGGCTTTTTCCACTCCATTATTCAGATTTTTATCACCATCCCACTGCCTTTCTGTGGTCCCAATGTCATTGACCATTATTTCTGTGACCTTCATCCTTTATTTAAGATCGCCTGTTCAGACACATTTGTGGTTGGCATTATTATGTTCATCAACAGTGGATTGTTCTCTGTATTCTCCTTCCTCTTCTTGGTGTCCTCCTACATCGTCATCCTGTTCAACCTGAGGAACCACTCAGCAGAGGGGAGGCACAAAGCCCTGTCCACCTGCGCCTCTCACATCATGGTGGTCATCTTGTTTTTTGGACCTGCCATCTTCCTTTATATGCGGCCCTCATCCACCTTCACTGTGGACAAACTGGTGGCCATGTTCTACACGGTCATCACCCCCATGCTGAACCCCATCATCTACACACTAAGAAACGCAGAGGTGAAAAATGCCATTAGGAAGTTGTGGGGCAAAAAAGTGAAGTCAAGGATAGAATAAAAGTGCAATCTGATTTCAGTCAACCATGAAGGAGTAGAGCAAAAGTTCACCTGTTATTCATTTTGTTGTATTTCTAATGAGTTAATTTAACTCCATGGTACCATTTAAAACCCTGTCATAGCTATCTGTATGTGGTACTGTGTTCACATTGGGATGCTTTCCATGTCTTCTCCAATAGTCAGCACTTCAAAGTGTTTAGAATTTAGGAATGGATCATGTGAAATGGAATTTCACCCAGTCACCTCTCAGCAGTGTCACCGTGGCTGTATTCATTTCACCTCTGAGGTTAACATGTAGTGGTAGGGGGAATTATCACAGCACTTGGAGACCAAAGTCCATGTTTTGGCCAGTTCTCCTTATCGGTGTTATCGTGGAGGAGTCCCAGGAAGCCATGTTGATATTTGACTTGTTATCTGTGTTCATCTCTATGCTACATGAAATTGAGCAGCCATGACAGAGGCTGCATAGTCTGCAAAGCAAAAATATTTATTATCTACCTTTACAGAAAAAAGCCACAGAATCATGTTTTGTTTTCTAAATTAAAACTTTGCAGATCAATGGTTTGATGGTGTTTTCCTAATTCTATAACTGCAGCACATGGATTGGTGCCTCCTTGGCTCTCTATGTTGTCATCCTAGGATGCAAGATGCAGAATGGCAGCTGCTTCAAGCTTCATATCTTCTTCATATGAAGAGTGGGAAAGGCCCATTTCTTATTTTGAGAAATAATTCTGAGAAATGTTTCAGCAAAATTTGAGGGTTTTTTTTTTTTTTAGCAGAAAGAGGTCATGAGGTCACCCTACATGCAAAAGGAGGCTGGGAAAGAGAGCATTGGGAAATGATGTTGGGATTACATGATGGGCTTAGATGAGGCAGAGTTTCTGCCCTGACTGGGCATATTGCTATTAGAACAACCTCAGGGTCTGCCTTGATGGAGGGAGTGCTGTCCATAGGAGGTTTGGTAAGATGGTTTCTTGGAGATTGGTACACCTGGGCATAGCAAGGTAGTTAAGATTTGACTCTGTCACCAGATTGACTGAATAAAATCCAAATCTACCACTGAATGACTAGATAACCTGAGATAAGCATCTTTGAAATACTCCATGATTCTGTAACCTTGTCCTGGAAATTGGAGGCAAAGAGCAGGATGGTTGTCCTAACGTCACAGTTTTCCTAAGAGCAGACCCAGTTTTCATCTCCCTCTGATGGACAGAAGGCAGAGCTGGGATGTGAATGCCTGGGAGTTGGGAATCAGGGACAAACTACCCTTAGAGTCCTTGAGGACAGAGAATGGATCCTATTTGCATATGTATTCCTGTACTTAAGGTCTGGGGCCAATTCACTGCAATTTCATTCCTCACATTGCAATTTGCTAATGTGGGTGAATTACCACATAAGTAATGTCCTGAAATTTTGATCTATCAAAACATGTTTCCATCAACCCTTTATAAAACTTGTAGTTCTTATGTCTTGTTGAGGTCAATAATGAACAATGTATTTGTGGTGCAGATTTTATGGAGTTTGAAACTTTTTGTGTATCTTTGAATTTCTTGGAAACAGTGAATGTAAAAGGATTAAATATACTCTCTTTTGATGAGTTTTAGTATCAGTCAACTGCTGTTGCTATTTCTCTTCACTCTTGGTTTTATTTTCTCAAGCAAAGAATAGTATAGTTCCAAGTATAGAAGAGGAACATTTCACCTGGGCATGATTTCTCAAGTGTTACCCAAACTTACTTGGGTCAGACTGAGTTTCAGCCTCACTTCTTCACCCCAAATCTTGTGTCTGTGCCCTTTTCCATGTGACTTTGCAGTTGGCACTATGACAGATGATAGACACTCAATTGCTGCTGAATGAGTAAGGTCAAGATTGTGTCAACATTTGTCTTCATCATTTGGGAAGGGCTTAAGTCAGATGTGTGGTCCCTTGAAGTGAGAGGATTTTATTATTGAGATATAACTAAGACATAGACATAGAAGAGGTATTCACACATTATCTCACAGTAAAACAATACCAACTTTCCAAACTGTGTGGATATACCTGGAAGGCATATTTGGATTTGTTAATATTGTAATTGATATGCCTTATATTTGCATAATACCTTGTTATTATTATTCCAAAGCCATTTCACATCTATTACTTCACTGGAGTCTCATGGAAATCCTGTGAAGTCAATGAAATATGAATTCATTATTCCTAATATATAGTTTTAGAGTCCAAATGTTGTTTAGGTTAGGTTTTGCCTGCAAGGATCAGGATCTGAAACAAGATAGAAGTAAATAAAATAAAATAAAAAGATTCAGAGTAGAAACATTCTCTTTATCATGTTTCTCCATCCTTAATAACTTCCATTCCAGTGTTTACCTCATGGCCCCAGAGAGCTGTTGGAACTCCATTCCCAATGCCAAGTTCCTGTCAACCTTATAAAGGAAGTAACCAAATCAGTACATATCCCCTCAAAGTTATAAAGAAGCCTGGGTAATATAGTTTTTATTTTTTCCAGGTGGGCATGTGCTCCAGTAATACTTGGACCCACCCTCTTAAATACTGCTCATTTCATATCTATCCCTTTGACTGTATCTTTATTTGTTAAGAATGAATGACAATGAAAATATGGAAAAATACTAATATTTGTGGAATTTGGATTAAAGGAAAATAGGCATTCTTTCTACTTTTCAACATTTATGTAAGTCAAATTATTTTACAATACAAGTTTTAAATATTTTGCAAATTAAGGGGAAAACATTGTACAATTTGCATTCTTTGATTTTTTTGTGAAGACAGATG
Organism: Spermophilus citellus; assembly: GCF_964194105.1. Classification (NCBI taxonomy): domain Eukaryota; kingdom Metazoa; phylum Chordata; class Mammalia; order Rodentia; family Sciuridae; genus Spermophilus; species Spermophilus citellus. The sequence continues at coordinate 238,938,892 of NC_138183.1, read as the reverse complement.
TTCTAATGTTTTGTTTTTAGCCTTATTTACAAAATTTTTAGAAATTAAAATTTTAGAAGCTTACAGTTTTATAAATTATAATTATGTATTCTACTGATTTATTCCATTAGTTTTGTATTTACAATATCTTATTGTAAATTCATATGTTGCCTTAAAATTACTTAAAATTTTAATTTAATTAGTGCCCAGGTAATATATTCATAAGGTTTGAAGAATAAACAAAATGAACAGGTACACAAGTGAAAAGTTTCTTTCCATTCTTGTCTCCATTTATCCTCTCATTGTCCTACTTTTCTCAGTTTCTTATATTTTTTCAGAGTTTCTTTAAGCAAACGCATGTATAGTAGGTGGTTTCTTATTTATCTCCACCTTTTATGTAAATAATAACATGCTATATAAAGAGAGATAAAACTTGTTTACTGATTTAACAATGCTCATTGGAGATTTTTTTTAATATTGATACTAGGAAAACTCTCATTTTTTCTTAAGTTTCATGGTATTCATTGACTGGGTGTACCATCATATACTTAAGTAATCTATTGATGTAACAGGTGATATAGCAATGTACAGAGGTGAAATGACTAGATTATGAGAGTTGTAAACTCATAGTGGATTAATCCATTTTGTGGATAAATAATTTCAACAGACTAATGGGTGGCAATTGTAAGCACATATATTGTAGCTGGAAAAAATAAGTCACTGTGAGCTGAATCATATTTGTCCCTAATTCCTTTTCTGTGTCTCTGTGAATCTGTCTCTTCTTCCTGTTTGCCATGTGGGGAACAATTTTTCTCTGCCAGGCCCTTCTGCCATGATGATCTGCCTCATCTTGGGTCCAGGGCAATGGAATGAGTCAGCTGACCATGGATAAAACCACTGAAACCATGAGCTCATAATAAGTTTTCCTCCTCTAAGTTGTCGTCAGGCACTTTGATCACAGCAGTGGAAAGCTGACTAATACAATCTGAAAAATGTATAAAAAGGAAGGTGAAGTCATTTCAGGTAGAACAAGCAGCATTTCTTCAGGGATTAATAATGGCCATCCATGGGTATGATTAGCAGAGACTCCAAGGAAAATGAAGATTTCCTGGGGCCTTACAACCACTACTCACCTACATTCGGAACTAGTGCCTACAGGAGAAAGGGAAAGATCCTCAAGGCCTCTAGCACACCCAGGATGCTGCATCACTCTTCCAGGGAGGATGCATGCATTTCACCTGATCCTCAGAAAAGGTTGGTGGATGCAGTGCAAACTCAGTGCCACTCCGTGGAATTCCAAAATTGGCCAATTCTGTGATACTCTCTAAATTGTGCGCAATGATGTGAGAGGGTGAGTGACATGGAGACCCCAAGAGGTGAAACAACAGCACAGACCCAGACTCTCATATCCCTTCAACAAGAAATACTAACAAGCATTTAAAAAAAAATAAATGTGCCATGGCGAGTAAAAATAAGGGACATGGTTCTAGATTGAAAACACATGGACAGTATAACCCCCACCTTCATGCTCTAATTGGGGCAGTAAATATTGTCTAACATTCTATGATTTCTACTTCTAGATAAGGTAAAAAAAATTCCTTTTTATGAATAAATTTGACTTCACTTTTCCCAATTGATAAGTACAACTGATGCCATTTTGATATTGTTTTTGTTTATCAGTGTTGGACACCGTGAGACATCCCAATTCTACCTTGTGAGTCAACATGTCAAAAGAACTCTAGGGACTTTTCTGATGACCATGATCACATGGCTATGGTATTAGATGCCAAGAGCCAGCAAGAAGAATTGAACATTTTAAAAATACTCTTGTCCATATTGGAAGAGGAAAAAAGATTTATACTCTCATACCCAAATATGCCCTACTAATTCCTGTGGATGATCTTCTTTTATGTGAAGTATAAGTTGTTAAAATGAAGGATGTTGAACAAAGGGAGAAGGAAAGAAAGGAGGGAAATTACAAAGGGAGGGAGGAAGGGAGGAAAAAAGGAAAGGAACAGATTTTAAGCAATGATGTCATTTTTAAATACCTTTATTTTATTTATTTATTTTTATGTGGTGCTGAGGATCGAACTCAGGGTCTCTCATGTGCTAGGCAAGCGCTCTACTGCTGAGCCACAACCTCAGCCCAAGCAATGAGCTCTTTTTAGCAATACAGGTAGATAGAAGAAATAGCTCCTAAAGTTCTATCACACAGTACAATGGCTTTCAGTGACACAAATTATTTTTTCAGTGACACAAATTAATGAATATTTCATGGATAACAAGTAGAGACAATGACAGCTTACCCAACACAAGAAATGATAATTGTCTGATCTTATCTATATATTTTTACCCTAATTTGAATGTTACACGTTGTATACATATATTGAAATGTCACACTGTCCCCCACAAATATATAAAATTGCTATTGAAGGAAGAATAAAAGAAGAAAAGGAAGCAAGAAAGTAATTTTAGCCTACAAAACATTCATCAAAATATTATTCTTGTATTTACATTTGATTTGTCCCTCCTATTACCCAAACCATTCTATTATTGGATATCAGAGAATCACCAAGTTCCATGAGGTTCAGCAAGAATATTTGACCTCTGTCCTTGGACCATTATACCAATATACGAGGGAGTCCTAGTTACTAAGGAGAATTGTCCTAGCAATAACATGAAGTTCTTATATTTGTTGTTGCCATTCTTGAAAATCATACAAAACTTAAAATCCATTCCAAGAAAGACAAAAATCATACACATATTATTTATCATGTCCCCATCCCTGAGTTCTCCTTTCTGGACCACAGCTTCCTTATGGCAAATTTCACCTCTGCGTTTCTGAGTGTGTAGATGATGGGGTTCAGCATGGGGGTGATGACCGTGTAGAACACAGCCACCAGTTTGTCCACAGTGAAGGTGGATGAGGGCCGCATGTAGATGAAGATGGCAGGTCCAAAAAACAAGATGACCACTGTGATGTGAGAGGCACAGGTGGACAGGGCTTTGCGCCTCCCCTCTGCAGAGTGGTTCCTCAGGTTGAACAGGATGATGATGTAGGAGGATACCAAGATAACAAGGGAGAAGATGGAGATTAATCCACTGTTGGCCAACACAACAACCCCCTCCACAAAGGTGTCCTTGCAGGCTAGCTTGAATAAAGGCTGTAGGTCACAGAAATAGTGGTCAATCATATTGGGACCACAGAAGGGCAGTGGGATGGTGATGAGAACCTGAATTATGGAGTGGATGAAGCCCCCCAGCCAGGAACCAGCCACCAACATGTGACACAGTTGACGACTCATAATGTTCGTGTAATGAAGAGGCTTGCAGATGGCCACATAGCGGTCATAAGCCATCACCATAAGCAAAAGGATCTCAGTGACCCCAAAAAAGTGGGAAAAGAAGATCTGGACCAGACAGCCCTTCAGGGAGATGGTTTTAACCTTAACAAGTAAGTCAGTGATGAATTTAGGGACTATCGTAGAGGAGTAAGTTATCTCTACCAGGGACAGGTAGCCAAGGAAGAAGTACATGGGGGAGCGCAGACTCTTACTGACACTGACTGTCACAACAATGAGGCCATTGCCCACCAGGGTGGCCAGGTACACAGGGAGAAACAACACAAAGCACACTTTCTGCACCTCGGGATCCTGGAAAAGGCCAGTGATGATTAACTCAGTCACGTTGTTTGCACTGGCCATAGATCCAATTCAAGTGTGCTGGACATCAGATAGTGAAAAGCCTGCAATGGAGCAATAATTTTTAGCTCTGATTCAGCTCATTTAAGCACATAAGACAGTGTAAACCAATCTATAATAGACTCTTCAGTAAGTACTCATTTACCATTAAATATTAGCAATGTAACACTTTGTATTATTTTAATTTATTTAATTTTACTAATTTTAAGTGGAATTTAAGAGCTATAGTCATTTTCCCAAGATTACACAGAAAAGTGGTGAATTCTGGGACTCAGAACCAATCTTTCTGACCTTGAGCCCAGACATCTTTCTCATTCACTGCAAGATATTCTGAATGTGGGAGCCATTGAAGTAAATAGCCTATATTTCTATTACCTATCTTGCATTTTGATAGCTCTTCCTCTTGGGGAATCCCCCTGATCCACTTCTGGTCCTGTGTTCCTTGTTGCTTTCATGTTTGCTCTAGGGAATATCTTTGTCCATTTTCTGTTGTTATACCTGGATGCCTTAGACTGGGAACATCATAAAAATTAGAGGTTAATTAGTGCACAAATCTGCAGGCTGTAAAGTCCAAAAGTGTGGCCTGGGTCTCTGCACAGCACCTAGTGGTGGCCTTCTCTGTCGCTCATGGCATGGTAGAGAGCATCACATGGTGAGCACAGCAAGCATGCCAAAGACTTCCTTTTACAATTCTTCCTCAATTGTCTATTAATCCATTAACCCATGAATGGATTAAACCATTTATGAGCACTAATAATAATAATAATAAATAATGAGCAAAATAATGAGAAACTTCAAATGGAATCACTGATTAGAAAGCACAACTGAAAAATATTGTGTGTATAACAGTAAGAAACTTTTTATAAATATAAAGCACTAGAAATGTAAAATACCCAGAGAGAAAATCCTAAAACTCTAGTGAAGAACATTAAATAATGTTATATTAAGGCAAGAGAAGACACATGTCATCACAAAATAATTTATGAAATCATGTTTTTAAATAGTAAAAGACAATGTAGGGAATTGCTTCAATTCTCTGTGAATTTCAATTCTTCTTTAATTAATCCCAAAATATGTATCCTCAACTATGATCCAATGAAATTTCTTTCTATAATTAAACAAAATTATGCTAAAGTTCATCTACAAGGAAAAATAACAGCTATAATTATACTAAAAAATTAATGAAGTGTTTGTCCTTCAGATATTATTGTTTTTTGTTTTATTTTGTTTTGTTTTAGTGGCTGTATTTAAAGAAGTTTAATAATGGATGAGAAAGAAATAATTATATAATTCTCAAAAACTGACATGATGAAACATTTGCCATAGCCAAGTATATTTAAGAAAGAATGCTCAAAAGATAATAGAGGAACAATTGGTACAACCTTTAGGGGAAATGTATATTTGATGACCAACTATATACTACCATCAAAATAATTCCAAATTAAACATTTAAGAATGAGAATTTAAATTATTAAAGAATAACAAGTAGAATTGGTGAATGTGATCATAATTTGATAGTACAAATGCCTCTAGAACTTGGACATAGATGCTAGATTTTTGACTACACACACACACAACTTTTAAACAGCAAAAATTTGTGCATAAAAAAGGTCTTATACAAATGATCCAATGGGAAAAGTACTCAATGTATTTGAAAATACTCAGTAGTTCCAACATATAAAAATTTTCTAAATCTATAAGAAATAGATGTGCATGCACAATTTATAATAGCAAAGTCATGGGATTAGTTCTGGTGTCCATCAACAGATAAATGGATAAAGAATGTATCATATATACACTTCCATCTCAGTTGCCATGAACAAAGCAACTTGTCTTCACCTAAGTTGTTTTTGTCAAGTATTTTGGCCATGGCTACAAAAAGCTAACAAGGATATATCATCATATACGTTTCATAGCAATTAACAAATTGTTTTGTAATTGTAGCTTTTGCTCTATATCACTTACCAAGAAATACAGTATTCTCGCACTCAAAAAAATGTCTGATATTTTCTTAAATCTATTATTTACATTTTTGGTAGATGGTAATAGCTAGTATCTCAATAATACTTACTATATTCCACACAATTTACAAGTACTCTATAGACATTTATTCATTCATTTTTTCACAAGAAACCTGTGAAGTAGTCTACTTATTATTACCCCTTTTTTACACATAGGAAAACAGACAAACCAAGAAGTAAAGTAAGTTGCCAAAGGCTTCATAGTATTGGAGCCAGGAATGGAAAGCAGGCAGCCCAACCACAGGTCCCGTGCTTTTTCACAATACCATGTTCCGTTAGCAAGGACACGGTATGTACAGATGCATGGCACAAAGCAAGAGGGACCAGCATAGAAAAGTGCAAATCAGTATTTGATAATAGACTGTATATCCACTGAATGGTAGGTCTTTGGATCGATGCATAATGCATTGTGAAAATTAAATACAACCTTTATTAGCAGTCGAAGGTACATTCATTCATTTGACCCATACAAACACATACCCTCTTATCTGAGTTTGAACTTGATCTGTTTTTGACTCAGTGGAGAAATTAAGGTAAATATACTAAAAAAATCAATCTCAGAAATTACTCAGAGATAAGAAGATAATTATGGAGCATCCCATTTTTCCAGACTTTATCTCCAACAAAGAAACAACTGATGACGCTTTTCCTGGAAACTTATCCTTCCTTTCCTGTCATCTGTCTTTTCGCCATTAATTCCCCTTTCTGCTACCTCTAACCACCATATCTCCATTTACCTTTTGAGAAATACCTCCCCAACCCCCAGCCAATACCACCTCACCTAGAAGTTCAGAAAGTAAAGGTGGCCAGCGTCAAGCAACTGACTGGTCTTTGAACCGGAGCTAAATGATAAAACAGCTTGACTTGCCAAGTGTGACTGACACTAGGGTGCAGTAAGGGAAGCTCTACCCCAAACACAGGTTCCCACATGGTGATTCACAAATGCTACTTCACAGAATTCAAAATAATAAAGGTATTTAAAAGTCACCCAATTTTTTCCTGTGTACATTTAATTGCAATAAAAATGATCAATTTAATTCGTTATTCAGTTCCCCACAAAAATAATTTATCAAATAAAACCAACTCATTGCACAAATGAGCTCTTGTGACTCTAAGTACATAATCAAGTTGCCCAACATCCTATGGCTGCTTAGAAACTTTATGCCTTATTTCTAGTCACATCACCTACCTTTGGGTCAGAAGAGCTGGTGTGGTTTTATGTTGCCTTGGAACAAAAAATTGGACCAGGTGGCTCTCAAATCCTCTCAGGAGACTCCAATTCAGCATGAAGCTAGACACTCCACTGAGATAGATGGTTACTCAAAGAGATGTTCTGAGAAAACAAAGATAGCAAGGGGTATTAGTTCCCTCCCTGCAAATTCTGGTCCTTGAGCAAGAAAGTGCCCTGGGCTATGTTACCACACAGCAGATTTCTCACTCAACACCCCCAGTGGACAAAGGCAGGTCACACTCAGCTGAGACACTCTGAGAATAGTGATGGAAGAATTTTCACAGATTTTACTCTAATTCCCTTTGATTATAGATGAGGCAACAGACACATTCACTGGCTGCCAATCTCATACACTAGTTACTTGCCACGTTCTAACTCAGATATAAGTGCTCTTTCCTCAGCATTAGGCTGTCTTCTAATGGAGTAGGTGGTAGGTGCTACTGCAATTCAAAGATCTCCTTTTCTCACAAAGAAAAATGAACAATGTTCATGGGAACTGTTAGAAAACAAAGGAGATTAAGTCTAAGGTAAACCACAAAGGAAAATTCAGAGGATCTGTATCGAGATTAAGATTTGGATTTGTAACATTTTAGAAATAAACAAGAGCCATACACATCAGCAAAACCAAATATTTTAAGGTCTTTTTTGATGTGAACATCTACACACCACTCTGTAGCCCAAAGGTTGTGATGAATTACTGAGATCCTTGAACTACTTATTACACTAACACTGCAATCAAGGGACCAACTTCCCTATGGAATTTCTTTTCTCTAGAGTAAAAATTTGCAGATAAACTGTGACTTGAAGGAAGGTCAAAATCTATTTCAATTGCTTTAGAGACATTAACAGAATCATTTTTTTCACACAAAAACAAGGAAGTCAATGAAGAAAGTTGAAAGTAACACATATGGAAAGCTCTCATGCAGAGACTGGTCAACTGAAAATAAATACAAGAACCAACAGTGAACAAATACAGCAGTGGCACTAGCCGTGTTTTGGCAAGGGACTGACTCTCCAGTTTTGCCCAGGCCCTTGCACCTCTTCCCTTCTTACTCTCCTGTGTGTCCATTTCCATATGAGATGACAGAGTTCACCTGGATTATCACTCACCTTTCTACTCTAGCAGTCACGTGATCATGTGTAACACTCATGTTTAAATTCAGTAATTCTCCCTGGGCCCCCCCCCACACACACACACACCTCTCAATGAAGATATTGGTCATAGTCTTGGAATATGGTAAGAATTTCCTCCCAAATATGTCATTCATTCACTGTTCATTTACTTACTTATTCAGCCAGCCATTTATTCAACAAAGAGTAATGTATCCTATGAAGTACCAATCACTGTTCTAAGTACTGGGTCTTTGCCATTCAGGGAAAAAGGCTCCTAGATTCATGGAGGTTAAAACCTTCATGTCCCCTCCAAGACTTCATGGAGGGAGAGACAGACAACAAGTGAACAAAACTTGCTGTGTAAGTCAGATGGTATCCAACTTTCACAGTTATGACAAAAAATAAACTAAGATGATAGGGAAAGCTGTTAGAAATTAATTTGTGTAAGATAATAAGAAAGGGTCTCTTGTGCCAGGATCATTCACTGTTTTCTCTGTGATCTTGGGCAAATAACCATTTCTCTGAGCCTTATTTTCTAATAATAAAAGTAAATAAATTTGAATCATTTGAAGTGTTAGATTACCAGTAGTAACTGTTACTTAGTACATATTGACTGAATGATTGACTAATAAGTGTTTATAAACCACAAAGAATAAACAAGAGACCCTGAACCTACTAGAAGAAAATGTAGGCCTAACTTTCCATCATATTGACAGAGGAACCAAATTCCTCAACAAGAATCCTAAAGTGCAAGAAGCAAAATCAAGAATCAATAAATGGTATAGTATCAAACTAAAAAGCTTCTTTGCAGCAAAGGAAACAATCAAGAGCATGAACAGAGAATCTACAGAATGGGAGAAACTCTTTTTCACCTGTACCTCAGATAAAGCATTAACCTCAAGGTTATGAACTCAAAAAACTTTACACCAGTAAAACAAATAACCCAATCAGTAAATGGGCAAAGGAACTGAAAGACACTTCACAGAAGAAGAAATATAATTAATCAACCAATATATGAAAAATGTTCAACATCACTAACAATTAGAGACATAAATATTAAGACTACATGGAAATTTCATCTCATTCTAGTCAGAATGGCAATTATCAAGAATACAAATAATGGGGGCTGGGGTTGTAGCTCAGTGGCAGAGTGCTTGCTTCACATGTGTGAGGCACTGGGTTTGATCCTCTGGATCACATAAAGATAAATAAATAATAAAGGTATTGTGTCCATTTACAAACTAAAAAAAATTTAAAATAGAATACAAGTAACAGTAAATGTTGGTAACAATGTGGGGGAAAAGATACAGTCATACATTGTAGGTGGGACTGCAAATTGGTGCAACCACTATGGAAAGCAGTATGGAGATTCCTCAGAAAACTTGAAATAGAATCAGCATTTGACCTAGTTATCCCACTCCTCAGTATATATTCAAAGAATTTAAAATCAGCATACTATAGTGATGAGTCCACAAGAATGTTTATAGCAGCTCAATTCGCAATAGGTAAGATATGGAACCAACCTAGGTGCCCTTCAACAGATGAGTGGATAAAGAAAATGTGGTATATATACACAATGGAATGTTACTCACCATAAAGAAGAATAAAATTATGGCATTTACTGGTAGGTGGATGGAAATGGGGGCAATCATGCTAAGTGAAATAAACCAATCCCAAAAAAACAAAGGCCAAATGTTCTCTGTGATATTCGGATGCTAACACACAAGTCAAGAGGAGAAGTGGAGGTTACCATGTTGGACTGGGGAGGAGAGGGAGAAGGGTGGGGGATAGGAATGAGAAAGAGAGGAGAATGAAATGGATATAACTTCCTATGTTCGTATATGAATACACAATCAGTATAACTCCCCATCATGTACAACCACAAGAATGGGAAGTTATATGTATGATATCCATATATGTATGATATCTCAAAATATATTCCACCATCATGTATAACCAAAAAGAACAAATAAAAAAAATTTAAAACAGATTACCTGGGCTGAGAGTTTTACTGACAAGGTTACTATGTTGACCAACAGTGAGTTGATCTGTATTTTCTCCATCCTCATCCTGCTATCTTGCTACGCTGTCATCCTGGATAACTTGAGGAAGACTTCTGAGGAGGGATGAATGGCTCTCTTCACCTGATCTTTTCACATCACAGTGGTCATTACTAAAATTTAGAGCAGGAATGTGACACAAAGACCCATGTGTTAAAGTGTTGACAAATGGTCTATACAGTATTGAGAGATGGTAAAACCTTCAGGAAGGGAGGCTACAGGATGGATTTGGGTCACTGGTGTTATGACCGCAAAGTGAGCATTGGGACATGGCCCCTTTCTGTCTCTCTTAGTTCTCAGTTACCATGGGGTGAGCAGGCTTCCTCCATCATGCACTCCTGCCGTGATGTCCCATGTCACCAGAAACTAAAGCAACATGGCCAAACAACCATGAGCCAAAATAAAATTTTGCTCCTTAGGTCTATTCACATTAGGAATGTTTTCAGAGCAGTGGAAAGGTAACTAACACAGTCATCTTGGTTGTTGTTCTATTTTGTTTGTGGTCCTGAGGGTTGAACTCAGTGCCTCACTCATGCTAGGCAAGCACACCACCTCTGAGCTACATGCCCAGCAGACTTCTGAGCCTGCCATCTTCCACTAATGACAGCTGTCCTCTGCCTTCACTGAGGACAAACTGGTGGCTGTGCTCTTCATGGTCATCACCCCCAAGCTAAATCCCATCATCTGCACATGGAGAAACGGGAGGCTGAAAACTGCCACGAGGAGCTCCAGGGGCTAGAGGTGAACTCGAGGATGGAGTGAAAATGAAAACATGAGCCAGGAACACCAGGAGCAGAGGACTCAAAGTGCGATCTGAGATCAGTCAACTGTGAAGGAGCAGAGTTCACCTGCCTCTGTTTTCCTGTAGGATAAATGGGCCGCTTTAACCTCATGCTAGGACTTCACGTCCTGTCCTAGTGGTCAGTGGTTTCCAGTGTGGTCACATTGGGACACCTCCTCCCTCTTCTGCAGTAATCAGCACTGCACAGTGTTTAGAATGGAGGATGGATCCCATGAAATGCAATTCCACCCAGTCACCTCTCAGCAGTGTGACCTTGGCAGTACTCACTGCACCTCTGGGGTTAGCATGTAGTGATAGATAGAAGGATCGTGGCACTTGCAGACAAAGGTCCATGCTGTGGCCAGTTCTCCTTACCAGAATGATCTTGGGAGACTCCAGGACAGATTCTCTCCATTCTTGGGTGCGTTCCTCCCATTAGCCTGGTTCTCTTGCCTGAAATTCCATGGTAGGAGGTTTATTTCAGGAGTAAGAAGGGAATTCTTAAAGGCAAATATCTGGAAGGGTGGAAGATTGTCATCATTAACCATTATCATCTACATGTGAACAATTTCGAAAGGTTCTCATCTTTCTTTCTAAACAGTAGTTACCTGGGGTCTCAAGGAAGGAAGTGATGTAGCTAGGACTGCGTTTGTTTCAACCTGGTGAAGAGTGGCTTCAGTCAAAACAATCTCACTGCTCATTCCTGTGTGCACTGTGACATAAGAAAGGCTCTTACATTTTTTTAGGTTTATAAATAGGTATTGGGAAATTTAATTATTTAGAAATTAAATATAGAAATGTTATAGCAAGAATAATATTCAATAGAAATGGTAAAAGAGAACATATTTGTCTTATCTCTAAACTTAGGAGAAAATTCTCCATAATTCACCATTAAGTATTAATGCCAGGTGCAGGGTTTTTTTAGATGTTTTTATTTGTTATATATTACATCAGAATGAATTATGATTCATATTACACATATAGAGCACAATTTTTCATATCTCTGGTTGTACACAAAGTAGAGTCACACCATTCATGTCTTCATACATGTACTTAGGATAATGATATCCATTCCATTCCAACATCTTTCCTATCCCCATGCCCCCTCCATTCCCCTCCCTCCTCTTTGCCTATCTAGAGTTCATCTAATTCTCCCATGCCCCCCCAACAACGTTATGAATCAGCACCCTTAAATCAGAGAAAACATTCAGCATTTGGTTTTTTAGGATTGGCTAACTTTACTTAGCATTATATTCTCTAACTTATCCATTTACCTGAAACTGTCTTGATTTTATTCTTTTTTATTACTGAGTAATATCCCACTGTGGATATATGCCACATTTTTTTATCCATTCATCTATCAAAGGGCATCTAGATTGGTTCCACAGTTTAGCTACTATAAATTGTACTGCTATAAACATTGATGTGGCTGTGTCCCTGTAGTATGCTGGTTTTAAATCCTTCAGGTATAGACCAAGGAGTGGGATAGCTGGGTCAAATGTTAGTTCCATTCCAAGTTTTCCAAGGATTCTCCATACTGCTTAACATATTGTCTGCACCAATTTACAGTCCCACCAGCAGTGTATGAGTGTGCCTTTTCCCCCACATCCTCACCAACACTTATCGTTTGCATTCTTAACAGCTGCCATTCTGACAGGAGTGAGATGAAATCTTAGAGTAGTTTTGATTTGCATTTCTCTAATTGCTAGAGATGCATTGTTTTAACAGATAAGAAAAAAAATAATCAGATAAAGAAGGTTTTGTGACACATAAAAGTTAGCATGAAATTCAAATATTAGTCTTCACAGTCCAATTTTATTGGATGACAGTCATTTATGTATTTTATATGTTATCTGTGTCTGTTTCCATGCTACATGGGCAAAATCGAGCATCTGACACAGACTGTATAGTCTGCAAAACTCTAAATACTTATTGTCTCACTTTATAGGAAAAGATTTTCCAGACTTGGTGGAAGCCACAAAATCATGTATTGCTGATTCGAGGAGAAGTTTGGAGGTCAGTGGTTCCAGGATAATTTTAATTCTGTGATGATGGCAGACTGGGTTGACACCTGCTTGGCTCTCTAGGCTGTCCTCATGGTTACAAGATGCAGTACAGCAACTGCTCCAAGCATTATATCTTCATATGTAGGGCGGTAAAGTCCCAGGTCACATTTTGAAAAATAGTTATGAAAAATCTCCAGCAGAAGTTCTTTTTTATTTTTTTTTTTCATTCTTATTGGCCAAAACAAGGTCAGGGGTCCACCCCTATATGCAAAGAAGGCGGGAGAGTGAGCATTGGCAAAAGAGAATGGGATTACATGACGTGCTTAGATGTGAAGAGAGAGAGTTCACCACAGGGGTTTTGGTGAGGTGGTTTTGGTGAGGTGCACCTGGGCACAGTGAGGTAGGTGAGCATTTGACTCTGATGCCCCACTGACTGAACAAAATCCAAATCTACCACCTAACATTTGAAACCTCACAAACAATTGAAATTCTGTGATTCCATGGAATGTCAAGACCTTGAGTCCAATAAATTTTCACATTCCAATAAATTCAATAATTTTTGACAAATTTATACACTGTGGCGCAAACATCCCAAACTAAAAGGAAATATTTCTATCACCCCTGAAACTTCTCATGACTCCTCCCAGGTAATCTCTAACCCTGGCTGGCCAACTGGTACTCACTCATCTAATTTCTATCATCATGGAATTCTTTAGCCTCTCCCTATCTTCCTCTGAATGCAAGCATGAAGCACGTACACTCTTCTATCTGGCTCCATTCTCTCAATGTAATGTTTTGGAGAGTCATCTGTGTTGTGGCCTCCAAGAAATTGTTCTTCCTGGTAATTTGTAAGTAGTATTCCATTTCATAAAAACACCACAGTAAAAAAAAATTCTCCTGTTGGTATACTTTTCAATGATTTCAGTATTTGACTGTGGTAAATAAACTCTGCTACAGTGGGTGTTTTTACAGTCTCATTTGTGTAATGAACAAATGATGGGCTGGGGTTGTGGCTCAGTGGTAGATCCCTTGCCTAGGATGTGCGAGGCCCTGGATTCGAACCTCAGCACCACATAAAAATAAATAAATAAAATAAAGGATTGTATCCAACTAAAAAATAAATATTTTTTAAAAAAGAACAAATGAACTTAAAATCATTAATTTATTATACATGCCAAATAAATTCTTCACAAGGAAAGGTGTGAAAGGTCCTATTTCTGCAAAGAAAAGGATTGGGATCTAATTGGAACTGGAAAAACTAAGATAGCAGTCAATGGGTTAATAATCTTTACCAGCATAGGAAATAAAATCAAACTCTGAAGTCAAAAAAAATTATAGTTTTAAGTAAGCAGGCATAGTCTAAAAACACAAATAAGTTTTAAAATGTAGTTTCCCTATAACAAACACTCAAATATTCATATTAAGATTGATCTCACTTAGTTTTATCAAAAATCCAAACCTTTCAATATGACAATACTTTGGTTGGCAGATTTTTGCAGAAATTTCAATTCCATGAGAATGTATTGCAGAATATATACAGGTATTGCATGAATAATCCAGGCTTTGATGTAATTACCTGCTAAACTTCTACCCTAGGTATAACTTTCTTTGTGAAGGAGAATGATTAACTCAGTTATTACAGGTAGAAAAGCAATCTTGTCAAACATTGTCCTAAATCATAAAATGCTTCATCATAGTTTTCTCCTTAGTCATTAGTTGACACTTGGGACACTTTGATTCAAGGCTGAGTTGACATTAGTAACACTTACATAGAGCCCATTCATTTTACAAAGTTCTCCTGTGGCATCTCTAAGACATTCATTCCATCACTCTAAATTTACAACACACACAGGTGTGGTCAAAGCACGTAAGGAATCCCCATGTTCTCCACACCTCATTTCAATGCTTATGAATTCAGAGCAAATCTGCTTCAGCTATAGTAGGGCATCTCCAGGGCAGTCCTATGGAGAGTATTGCTGGATAATTCTCTAATGTATGGACAGTCCTGTACCTTATAGGATGTGTGACAGCTTGCCTGGACTCTCCCTGCTTAATGTCACCAGCACTTCCCTCACCAGCCAGCTTGAACCTCAGCCAATGGCTCCACACATTACCCAGTGTCCTCCGGGGTAATAATACCCCTGGCTGGGAACCACCCTTCTGTACCTCTTCCACACCACAGGCTTGAGATGTGCTATGTCAGTTTCCCTAATCTTTGGACCCACCCTCTTGAGTACTGTCATTTTATATCAAGCCCCAGGATCAAGATCTTGATGAGCAGGAGAGGGATCATTGCCTTGTGGACAACTCCATGCAGGTAAATGCTCTGTGAATTCTGGGTGAATTTAATTTGTTCTCATTTCCCAATTATTTTTTTCCTACCTGGCTTGTGCAGGTCCTGCTTCTCCTGAGACCTTCTGCCTGATTAGGAAGGGGAAAGGGTACAGGTCCCTGGAGACCTCCGCTCACCTGATCATGCCTTCCCCCCAGGTGTCCCATAAGCAGCTGACTTAGGGCTGAGCTGCCAGGGTTCTTAGTTCTCTGTGGAGCACCTGGGAGGCAAGTCTACTTGGTTTTTAAGTTCAGGTGGATCTGGGACCCTGGTGACTCACTCTCCCATTTTCACAAGTCTAAAGCTGCAAGGGGAACACATTACCCTGTCTTAAGTTTCCTGGAAAGCAGGAGTTCTGGTCCTAGATTGGCCTAAGGCTTCTCCACTGGCTAACTGGCAGCTTCCCAGAGCCCAGTGCTGTGCCCAAGGAGGAATTTGCATCTCTGTCTTCAGAACGGAAAAGGTCACTGTGGTGAGCTCAGCAAAGGACAGAAACACTGGTGTCACTTTTGTTGTGTGAACATGGGCTTCTTTGGTATGTGATGATTGATTTCCCCCTTAAAGCACAGGAATGGGGTCCCTGAGGCATATGATGTTTTACAAAGTTTTCTTGTGTGAGTGTTGAAGGTAGCTTTGTGCCACACTCTGAGATTCGGGAATGGAAAAGATATGGTCTTGGTCCTTGGAGCCCTTTGTTCTTTCAAGATTTACTGGAAAACTTTGATATAGCAAGTACTGTGCTTAGAAGGCCATGGAAGACACCCACCCAGGGTCACTCAACCCCTGGCACTCACTGAGTGCTATTAGTTGGTGGTCACAGAAGTCAGCATGTGGTGGAGACGGCGTGGTGAGAAGATGCAGTCTCTCCCTTAGGAGACCCACACTGAAGTAGGTAGGTGGCCACACAAAACAATATAATCCAGTTGTGAAACCCTTTGATCCAAGGAAGCACAGAGAAAGGGAAAATAACTTACCTGGGATGGAACTCGGAGAGGGAGTCATGGCGTCTATCTCTGAGGTAGGTAAGATCTGCATGTTAGTTGAGCCATGAGTGGGGAAGAGGTTAAATAACTCTAGGTGGATGCAGTGGTGCTAGCCTTAATCTCAATCAGGAGAATCACTAGTTGGACATATCTCTAGGGAATGTAGGGAGATCATGTCTCAAAATAAAAAATAAAAGACTGAGGGTATAGGTCAGTGTTAGAATGCTTAGCTAGCATGTGCCGGGCCCTGAGTTCAATCCCTAGTACAGGAAAGAGAGAAATAATTTGCAGTATCACATAGATACTATCTGAAAAACACATGCATATGACCCCAGGAGACTAGACTGTTAGCAGACATAAGCTGTCTTCCATGAATGGCTTGTAGATGTTGACCTCATCTAGCTCAGACACAGTCCAGAATGGAGCAGGACTACCTGCATATCAGTCAGTGGAGAATCCTGGTGGTGACAAGGTGTTGGGGGAATAGGAGGTAGAGAGGATGAGTCAGAGATTGAGTGGGCCCTGGGGAGGGGTGTAGAAAATTTGGTGGCATTGGATACATAATGGTTGCAGGAAATGAAAAGTGCCCGTGAAGAGAATCATGCATGGATTGAATGGATCCTTAGAAAGCAATAAGGTCACACAGAGACATGTTTACAGGATAAGAAATAGGAGGGGAAGTAGAAATAAGGACTCAGACAAAGCTTTGTGGTCCTCTTCGGGGCACTGAGTCCAGGGACATCTCTTCCGAAGACTCTGAAGGGCATGTGGACAGGGTGAAAACAGTGTTTTGGAAACCAGTTTTACAAAGCAAGTAAATATAAGTGTAATGCAGTGACAGGTAATACAATTAGCCAAGGCAATAGAAAGATGTACTACAGAGATCCAGCCACAACTGTCCTGTGTGCCCACATTGTCCAATCAGGAGATGTGCTGTATTTTTACTAGGTTGCCCCTCCTCTGCTCTGTTTCCACTAGTCCAACTTCTGCATAAAAAATGATTTTATTTTCCACTTGACAAACGTTCTTCATGACTTTTTATTTTCTGCAGCATATATCCCCAAATTTGTAACAGCCCTTCTTACACTAGTACCAGTCTCTTTGAACAGTTTGATTTGCTTTTGTCATTTTAATCCAGCCACATATAATGCATCTACAGTTGCTCTCTCCAATCTTGGAATGCTCTTCCCTTCTTCTATACAGAGGACTTATCTTTAAATATCTACTTCATAAGATCTCAGACAGGCAAGTGTCTATGTAACTGACCCAGTTCATGAAGAAGTCTTTTGTTTTCTATCATTTCAGGTCACAAGACCCAAATAGCTGCCTCATGGTGGTGATCTCATGGCGAATACATACAACGTGACTGAATTCATTTTTCTGGGACTGTCTCCTAATCAGGATGTACAAAGAGTTTGCTTTGTGATTTTTCTGCTCTTGTACTTGGCGATTATCCTGGGGAATTCCCTCATTGTGCTCACTGTTGTGACCAGCAGAAGTCTGGGATCCCCCATGTACTTCTTCCTCAGCTACCTGTCCTTCGTGGAGATCTGCTATTCCTCCACTATAGTCCCCAAACTCCTCTCAGATCTGCTGACTGAAAGGAAAACCATACCTCTGTGGGGCTGCTTGGCACAATTTTTCTTCATGCACTTCTTTGCAGGCACTGAGATTTTCCTGCTCACTGTGATGGCCTATGACCGCTATGTGGCCATCTGCAAGCCCCTCAACTACACCACCATCATGAACCAGCAGGTGTGCATGGTCCTGGTGGGAATGGCATGGGTAGGAGCATTTCTGCATTCCCTTTCCCAGATCCTTCTCGTCTTCCAACTGCCCTTCTGTGGCCCCAATGTGATTGACCACTATTTCTGTGATGTGCTCCCCTTGCTCCAACTGGCCTGCTCAGACACTCTCCTCATTGGTCTGCTGATTGTTGCTAATGGGGGGACCCTGTCTGTGGTCAGCTTTGTGGTCCTCTTGGTGTCCTATGTGGTCATCCTGCTTCATCTGAGGACTCGGAGCTCTGAGGGGAGGCGCAAAGCCCTCTCCACCTGTGGGTCCCACATCACCGTGGTCATGTTGTTCTTTGTACCCTGCGTCTTCATCTACATGAGGCCTTCGACCACTCTGCCTGCAGACAAGATGGTAGCCGTGTTCTACACAGTGGTGACCCCACTCCTCAACCCTGTCATCTACTCCCTGAGGAATGCTGAGGTGAAGAAGGCCATGAAGAGGCTGTGGACCAGGGCAATGAAATTCGGTGGGACATAGAGGCTGAGCCTTGGTACTAGCCTTGTATTTTAATGATGCTAGACCTAACTCAAGGGGCAAAATGAATAGAAAGAGATTAATTCTAGAGTTACCTTATCTGGTGTCTGCCTATAAAAATGTCCTTTTAGTCACTTGTAAAGTGTTTCCTCTTAGGGATGTACTGAATATACCTTACCATTTTCAGTTGCTTCTAATTTTTAGTACTATAAGTAATACTCCTTTAAATATCTTTGAATAGAAATCTTATACTAACTTATGATTTTTGGACTCATTTTCTATGGTGAATTTACTCTCCTAAAGAGTAACTCTACCCTGACTATTCAAAACTATTGAAAAGAAGGGAACTCTTTAGATTCCTTCTCCAAGACCAGCATCACCCTTATATCAAATCCAGACAACGAGTCAATAGAAAAGGAAAACTACTGACTGATATTCCTGACAAGCACACATTCAAAAACTTTTCATCGAGGCCAGAGACATAGCTCAGGGGTAGAGTTAGGTCTTTCCTGACCTATATGAGGCCTTGGGTTTGGTCCTTGGTACTGCAAGAAAGAAATAAAGAAAGGGAGGGAGGGAGGGAAGGAGGGAGGGGAAAGAAAGAACAAGAAAGAGAGAGAGAGAGAGAGAGAGAGAGAGAGAGAGAGAGAGAGAGAGACTTCAACAGAGTGAGGGTTTTATTAGTTATATATATATAGCATTAGGATTTATGTTAACATAATTATGAAAGCATGAAATATAATTCACTCTAATTTTGTCCCAGAAATCTTGCTATCCCTCCTCTCTTCCCTCCCCCTATTTCCTTTCTTCTACTCTACTGATCTCTTGGCTACTTATAGTTTTTGTCTTGTGGATGTACATGATGGTGAGATTCACTGTAGTATATTCATATGTGCACATAGGAGAGTTAGGTCAGATTCCTTCCATTGTTCTTCCTTTTACCCAGTAAGTTTTTGATTGACTTCTTCATTAGCCATATAAGAAAAATTTTAAAACATGATGAGGTAAATAAACTACATTTAATTTAGGGTTGGGGATATAGCTTGGTGGTAAAGTATCAGAGGGACAATGGCCAGCATCTCATTAAGGGGTCTTTCTTCCTGCCCTGGGTAATCCAAGCCACCTTAAGCCTTACCATCTCAAATAATTAGTAAATAACAAAGCACAAATACTCAGAAGTGTTTACAGAAAATGAAGCCCCTGTTAGATCTAGTCCACATGGGTTCTGGAACTAGACAAAACACAAAAAGATTCCGGTGGTTTACTTAAGGGGGTCCATCAAAGGCAGGGATAAGGTTTCTAGGGCCAAGTCTTGCTTCGTGATTTCTTGCAATCAGCAGGTTGATGGACATCTTGGCAGTCACACCCATCTCAGGTGCTGCGTGGAATCTTCCACAGAGGTTGACGGGGAAGTTCACCTGCATCAGGTGGTCAATCCCTGTGGGGGGTACCACAGGGAGTTCCCAATGCCAGCCTTACGCCCTCAGGAGGCTACTATGTGCAACAGTTCACATATAGCCCACGGACAGCTTGTGACAGTGAGCACTTGCTTTAACATATGTAAGGTCCCCGATTCAATCTCCGGTATTACCAAAAAAAATTTTTTTCAACAAAATAGCAGCAAACTGAATTCAACAACACATAAACATTTGATATAGGGAAAAACAGAAGGGAGAAAAAGAGGAAGGAAGGATAAGTGATTTCAATTTACAAAACATTTATCAAAAAGTCCTCTGTAAAGGGATGCCAGTAGACAGTACTTTGGGATAGCACAGTGGAATAACTATGGGTGACAGTAATTAATTAATATTTCATAATAATGAGTGGAGAGAATTTTGAATGTTCCCAACACAAACACATGATAGCTGTATTAGGTGATTGATATGTGATCTGATTGATCATTACCCATTTCATACATGTATTGAAACATCACATTGTGCCCTCATAAACATATAAATTACTTCAGAGGGAGGAAGAAAGTGAGGAAGTGATTTTAATCTACAAGACATTTGTAGAATTCTCCACTTTGCATTTGCCTTGGTTTGAGCCTTCCAATTATCCAAACCCATTATATTATTGGATATCATGGAGCCAACCATGTTCCATAAGATTTGGGAAGAATTCCTCACCTCTACTCCTCAAATGTTACACCAGGGTATCCTGGTAACCAAGGAGAATCAAAGCTGTAGTAACATTAAGTCCAATATTTGTTGCTGCCATTCTAAAATACCCCACTAAAAATGCATTTTAAACACATAATAATCAGGCACACATCTTTCTATCATGTTCCCATCCCTGGGTTCTCCTTCTGGCCCACAGCTTCCTCATGGAGATTTTCACCTCTGCGTTTCTGAGTGTGTAGATGATGGGGTTCAGCATGGGGGTGATGACCATGTAGAACACAGCCACCAGTTTGTCCACAGTGAAGGTGGACGAGGGCTGCATGAAGATGGCAGGTCCAAAAACAAAGATGACCACCATGATGTGAGAGGCACAGGTGGACAGGGCTTTGTGCCTCCCCTCTGCAGAGCGATTCCTCAGGGTGAACAGGATGACGATGTAGGATGACACTAAGATGGTGAGGGAGAAGATGGAGATTAATCCACTGTTGGCAACACAATAAACCCCTCCACAAAGGTGTCCTTGCAGGCTAGCTTGAAAAAGGGATGGAGGTCACAGAAATAGTGGTCCATCACATTGGGACCACAGAAGGGCAGTGGGATAGTGATGGGAACCTGCATCATGGAGTGAATGAAGCCCCCAAGCCAGGAACCAGCCACCAGCATGTGACGCAGTTGACGACTTATAACATTCATGTAATAACAACCTCAGGCGGGTGCTGGCAAGCCACGGGTCCATCCCTGTGGTGGCAAAAGACGGGGGCAAATGGGCAGGGAGTAAACTGTCAGGGCAGCCACAGCTATCTGCTATGGCATGTCAACCATCCCAGCAAGTGAGGCTGCCTGATCACTGCTGACTGAGAGTGGGCCCTGCCGCAGGGGCTGATCCTGACTGGGATGGGCTGGTCTCACCATCACCATCCTGAGATAGAATTTGTCACAGGTAAATGTCAAGCAGGAGCAGGGGTTGGAGACACTGTGGCCGCCTCTGCAGGTTGACTTGGGAAGATGCTGGCCACATTGAGGCACTAGAGAGGCTGGGCCAGCTTGACTGCCCTTCTGAGAGTCCTACTAGGGGTCTAAGGGACTGTTTTCTTCACTCTCTTGACAAAGGCATTCTAAAACCACATTTTTATACAATCACCCACTCCTTCTACCTAACACTACAGGCAGAGGCAAACCAAGCCTGTGCCATTCCCCTGTCCCTAAGCTCCACAGGCAACCCTGTCATGAGATTAGTAGACAGCCTTCCAACACCATTTGTGTGCTCAGCTGTGTCCGTCAGTGACAGCACTGAGCTTTTTATACATTACCAATATCACGCTATGTACATTATTCTGCAAGTTATCTTCACTGTTAGTCTAGCCTGCAAGCCACAGAACTGCACACTTTAAAATGGTGGGTTTTAGCTGGGCACAGTGTTGCACACCTGTAATCCCAGCAACTCAGGAAGCTGAGACAGGAGGATCCTGAGTTCAAAGCCAGCCTCAGCAACTTGGCAAGACCCTATCTCAATAACAACAGAAGAAAAGGATGTAGCTAGTGTTAGAGCACCCTGGGTTCAATCCCTAGTACTGAAAAAATGCTGAGTTTTATGTTCTGCATATTTTATCACAATAAAGCAGGGGGGAGCTGAAGATCATGAAAGAGGAAGACTGGGAAAGTTGTAGAATCTCCCACTTAAGTGGAGAACAGCTGTTATAGTTAAAGCTTCGTCCCAGGGTTTCATAAACTGACTTCCAGACCACTCACGTGTAATGGAATCAAGCCTTTATTGAAGCACACCGGTGGCAGCTGACCAGAACATAAAGCTGTTCCCCTGATTAGCCCTGAACAATTGCAAGGGCACTCCTTATAAGCCTGAAAACCACAAAAGGGATGTTCAGGGGGGTCTAGCCAATGCAAGCAAGCCAGGTTACAGAAGCGGGAGAGTGCAGTCCAGCGGAGGGAAGCCTAACCAATCACAGTTAGCCCAGTCACCCCAGTTACAGAAACAGAGCCCCGTTACCTAGTTACAGAAACAATGCCCCATTAGGTAGTTCCGTGTTCTTAAAGGTTTCTATAACAAAAAGAAAAGAACATCTTGCCCCAGTCATGACCCTTCTACTTGGCATGGTTGTTTTACAGGATGAAGTCATAAAACAAAATGGAGTCACATTTGCTCCTACTATCACACGGCAAGGACTCCCCCTTCCCTCCACTGCCAGGGTGACAGGTGACAGGATATAAGAGCAGCTGGACCACTAGGAAGGAACGTGTTCTCCCAGCTCCGTTCACTGATCCTGGAGTGCCTGTTCCTACCCTGGGCACATTAACACATCTGCACCAACAGGCCCTTCCCCCCCCCCAGGTGGAGGTTGGGGGGAAAGCCGGAGGACAGTGCTGACGAAGGAGCATCAGAAGTGCACCCTGCCATCAGCGAATCCCAGGAGGATGGAGTGATGGAGACTGTCACCACAGGAGCTGCGTCCACAAGTGCCTGCCACACTCAGGGCATAGTATGTGATTTAATTCCTGCAAAATCTGAGGTTGTAAAGAGAATATGGTTTGGTGATGAGAAGATCAGCTTACCAGGCACAGGGGACTGGTGCCAAGCTCAAGAGCTGTGGCTCTTGCGGGTGCCCCCCTGGACATCTCTTGCCCAGCCCAGCTCTTCCGTTATTCCTGGAATTCCACCTCTAGGTCTGTAACCAGAACGCTGCCCAGCAAATTTTAAAAAGGCAAAAAAAAAATTGAATAACCGAAAACACAGCATTTATTCAAAAGATAGCAATCCTATCAAAGTTCAATGGCATTTTTCATAGAAATAGAAAAAAAAATCCTATAATTCACAGGGGAACAGCCGAAGCCCTCCTGAGGAGAAGGAAGGAAGCCGCGACAGCCTGTAACTGGCCTCAGAGCACCGCAAAGCAGTGGTAGTCAAAGGACCAGACCAGAGGACGGATGGAACAGAAGAGAGGCCCCAGAGCCACAGTGCACAACCAGGTCTCAAAGAAGTCGAGAACAGAGTGGGGCAGGGGCAGCGTCTTCAAGAAATGTGCTGGGGAAACAAAACAAACAAACAAAAAAAAACGAGAACGAGACCCTCAATTCACACCTTGTAGAGAAATCAGCTCAGTGTGGATGAAAGACAAAAGTGTAAGACCCAGAGGTAGGAGAGCTGAGGCACTGGGTTCCATCCTCAGCACCACATAAAAATAAATAAATAAAATAAATGTAAAAAAAAAAAAAAGTGTAAGGCCCAAAGCAAAATGCAGGAGGAAGCGCTGTGACATTTGTCTAGGCAAAAAGCAGGCACTAAATAGACCCTCGGAAGGAAATGTGGTCTCCAGGGTGATATTCCCCCTGCTCCCCAGGAGACTCAGTTCTCCCAGCTCAGTGCAGCCCAGCAGCTTCGGCATCACCCTCCCCTATTTGGCATTGAGTTACGGACGTGTTGGCAGGTAGGGGGGTTCCCATGTCACAGTGCGTAGAGCTGGACAGCCAGGATCAACTCTCATTGGAGCAGAGCATGTCAAGGTGCACGCGGTATCCACCAGGCTCTTGAGGTGACACAGAAGCATGGATCAATAAAGGCTTTCTGTGGAGTTGAGGAGTGTCCCATGGAGCCTGCAGGGCACAGGAGCTCAGGGTCCCTAGCACAGCAGTGCAAGAGCTCTGGAGGAAGGGACTCTGGGGAATCTTGGCCCAGAGGCTGCAGCTCCTGCAGAGAGGAGGTGGGGTGGGCAGCAAACTCCTGATCCTGGTGGAGATTCCTGCAGGACCCCAGCCAGCAGAGGGTTGCCAGAGCACATGACACCTCTCCCACTGCCAGAGAGATCTCACACCCCAGTACAGGAGGCCGGGAAGAACACAGGCCACTTAAGTGACCACTTCTGCAGGAGAACACCAGTGAAGCCGCCCATCACAGACACTGGGCGTCAGGAACCAGACACCGCCGCCCCACCCGCTCCTGCGCCACACCCAGAGGAGGCGGCAGAGATTGTTAGCAATGGTAAGCAGCAACTTCATGTTTAAGTAATGACTTTAAATTGGCAATCAGAAAGCCAGTAGAGAAAGGCATAAGAACTGGAAAGAAACAGGTAAAACTGCAATCACAGATGATTTGATTACAGATTTGGAAAACCCAAAAGACTCCATAGAAAAGCCACTACTGACAAAAAGAGAATTGGATAACAACACAGCAGGTGATCAGCCAAGCACGCAAAAATCAACAGACTTCAAAATAATCAACAGACTTCAAAATGAAAATGAGAATAAACAATGGAAAAGACCCCTTACTACAGCAAAAAGAAAAAAGAAAATGCCTACTTTAAGCTTAACAATAATAAAAACTTAAATGAGAAAAACCCCAAAGTACATTCTCATAAGACCTAAAAGTAAACTTAACCCTTAAGGAAAGACAGCCACACACCTGCTTGGAAGACTGAGCAAGGTGGGTCACTTCTCTCCAGCACAAACCCTGGAGCTGGAGATGCATGTTATAGAAGGCAACTTGACAAATAAACATGAATATCCAGGAAAATCCTGGGAAAGAAGAGGAAGGAGGAGGGAAAACCTCCAGACATCAGGGTACTCCATAAAGCTTCATCCTTACAACAGAGTAATGACAGATGCACAGACTGAGCAAACGCACAGACTAGGCGCCCAGACGCAGGATTAAATCCCATGCAAGTCTGACAAAGAGGGCGTTTCTGTCAGGTGGTGGAATGGATTTTTAATAAGTGATGTGACACACAGGTCTGTTCTCACACCACCCCACAGAACAATTTCCAAATGGATCAGAGACTCGAATGAATAAATGAGCAGTAAACCATGCAAGCACTAGAAGAAAACAGCTCAGTGTCTCTACAACCCGTCACTGGAGAAAACATCCTTAACAAAGATTCTAAGTTCAAAAGCAATTAGAGAAAAGATAAATTATGAAAGTTTTTTAAAGCATTTGTATTTTTTAAAAAAATACATTAGGCAAAATAAAAAGGACAAATGACAAGCTGAAAAGTGTACTTCAATGACTAATTTATAAGGAGCTTCTAAATGTTGAGGAAATACTGAAATGGAATAGAGAAATTAATGAATGAATGAAATAGAGTAGCTCTCTTGGCTCCTTCTTTCTTTTCCTTGCAAAGAAATGTCATGGCCCTCAACCTTCAAAGAAGCTGGAGCTCCTTGAAATGCAAATTAAAAATTCACAGAGGTCCCATCTCTTAATTATAAGATAGAGGAGGAAACGACTATTGGTGGGTCTTTGAGGAAACACACACTGTCAGATGTGGCTACTGGGGATACACAATGGCTGGTCCCTGTAGGGAAATACCTAGAAAGATACAGGACCCTTTTATCCTCCCACCTGAAAGTCCTTTCTCTAGAAATCCACCCTGACGAGAACACACAGGCTATTTATTTGATGTAGGACGAATTGTGGTACATCTACAAAGTCAATATGAAATAAAAGACTACCCTTTGCATTTATTCAGCAATCAGTTTGTCTAAATATGTTAAAAGGTTAATATCAGGGTGATGAAGTTTAAGTGTATTTCTTTCTACCTTCTCCAACTTCTTCTACAATGAGCATAAAATCCTTTTCTATTTTTAATTTTGATAAAACACACAACACAAAATTCACCATCTTATCTGCTTTTAAGTGTTTATGTGAGTAGTGTTAACTGTATTCATCTTGTGTGGAATCCATTTGTAGAACTTTTTCATGGTGCAAAACTGAAACTCTGTCCCCATTAAACAACATCTCTGCTTTCCCCTCCCCTCAACCCCAGGCAACCACTTTCCTGAATTCTGACTCTACAAAATCAGTTTGTCTGAGAGACAGCTGCAATCCAAGGTCCACAATCGCACTATCCACAACAGCCAAGATACAGAAATAACCTAAGTGTCCATCATGGAGGAATGCATAGAGAAGTGTGAGATAGATATATAGATAGATAGAAAGATACATAGATAGACAGGCAGACAGACACACATACGTACATAATGGAATAGTATTTAGCCTTCAAAAAGAAGGAAATCCTGCTATTTGCAACAACAGGGATGAACTGGAAGACATTACCTAAATGAAATAAGCCAGGCCTAAAAAAAAGGTTGGTCATGGTCACACCTACACAGCATCTCTCAGTTGAGCCCACAGCAGCAGAGAACAGAAGGGTAGGGTTACCTGAGGCCACAGGGCGGGGATAAAAGGAAAGGGAGCTTCAGATACAGATCTGCACAACAGAGACCTGCGATGACCATAGGTAATAATAATGTACTGCGCATTCCAAAATTGCCGTGTCTGTCAGCACAAACAATAAGCATTGGAGGTGCCCCATATAGGAATTATATTAATTCAATCATTCCACAATGAATATATATAACCTCACATCAGACCCTATACATTATGACTACACTTAATTTTTTTATAATAATTTTTTTTAAATACCCAAGTGCCCTGATCCCAGAGGTGAACTGTCCAGCGTGTCCTTTCTCCTCTGTTCCCACCCCTTTCTCCATAACTGCTGAAAGCCAAGCGCAGGTTCCAGGTTGTGGAAATAAGGACATCCAACACACGTGCACCTGCCCATGCGCTCCGCCCGCCCGTGGTGCTGAGCAGGTGAAGCAGATGAGCCAGATGAACCAAAGCTCCCCACCAGCAGGAGGTGCAGGAAGCAGCCCCTTTCCTCTGGGCTGGCCATTTGAGCACGTGCAGCCAATGAGCAGCGAGGCGTGCAGAGGAGGACCCCCGCGTGGGCGTGGCTTCGCCTTTTTCCTCCAGGCTTGCCTGCCAGAGAGTTGGCCCTGAATCCGGAGGTGAGCTGTCGGTGAGTGCCTTCTCCATCACTGCTGAGAGCACGTTTTACGGCCCCAAGCCTGCCCTAGTTCTCTCCAGGATACCCAGGACCTAAGACCCCGTGGAGAACAGAGCAGACACCCGGGTTTCTGCACAGTCCTCTTTAGATGTGTATTCAAGGCACTTGGGCGGGTCCCCTCCCAGGTTTGAGTCCTAAAGTGAGGGTAGGGCAGGGCATTGACCCGCTAGTGACAGGTTACCTGGATTCCTAGAGGTGGAAAAGTCATTTATTGCTGGGGGGCTGGTCTATGATAAGCTGCAGGCAGGTGAGCGCTCCCCTGGGTCACAGGTTGCAAGTGTTCAAGGCTGGGACTGCGGGGCATCAAGCCCCGTCTCCACTGGTTCTATAAGCAAAGCTGGGCCGCAGGGCAGCGGAGCTCTGGGAGGCCTCCTGCGGGCAGCTGGAGACTGCAGACCTGTGGGGACTGGAATGGCGTCCTCCCTGCTCCCCAGGCCCTCCAGGCTGAGGACTCCAGGGAGAAAAGGGCTCTGAGGCCTCCGTGGGTTCTGAGCCCTGGTGGCAGCCCCTCCTCTCTGGGTTTAAGGGCACACACTCCCCTGCCCTGGAGGGATGGAGCATCTTGATCAGGGGTGGCATGAAATCTTCCTGAGCGTGCTACCTGCTCCACTCCCCCGCTGAGCTTTGGCACTGGCGTGAGAACAATAACACTCCATGTTGATGTGCTTCCCTAAGGCTAATGGAGATGTCCGAATCCCCTATGAAAGTCCATAGGGAAGATGAAGTGCCCTGTTCTGTGTGCTTCCCTCCCTGGGCTCTGGGAACTTCATCTCTCCCTGATGTTAATCCAGGGCACTGATCCCCTCCGCTGAGGTTCAGTGCTGGGTCCCTTCAGCCCTGAACTTGGGGCATGTGCCGCAGCTCGGGAGCGTGAACATGGAAGTGTTTAGGAGAGCTGAAGCCCAGTCTCAGCAGCCTTCCTTCCTAGCTTAGCCTCTCAACCCAGCAGCTGAGAGCGTTTTGTTTTCCAACACCCAGGCATCGGGTGGTTCTCACATTGAATGAGAGGGAGGGGGGAAACTTGGGAATTTTGATGTGCAGTTATGATGTGACCTTTTTAACTGATAAATACATACTTCTCCTCTACCGCATCACAGTCGATCTTTGCTGCCTTCCCCGAGGAAGGCGCCAATATGCTGGCTCCCTGCTGGCTTCTGTTCTGAGCCATCCAGGGCTTGACCTTTGGTGGTCTCTGACGTCCTTCTACAGCTGTTTTCTGTTGTCGTTGGGCAATGGTGAAGTGGTCCTGGTTGTCTGGGTGAGCTGGCCTCTGTGGGCCTCCACTATTGTGATTTCTAAGCAGGGGTACCCCTCATTGCTCACTGAGAGGGCAGCTGTCTCTCCCGTCCCCCCACCCCCATGAGGTGTCCTCTTGCCCTGATCCTCTGCACCTGTGTGGGTGCCAGCCTCACTGAGGCCTGTGCTGATGGCAGGGTGCGTGCTTGAGCCATCCCACCTGCTACTGATGGGCTCCAGGATGCCTCCAGTTCTGCTGTTTGAGCAAGGCTGTGTCTGATGATGCCAGGGTTTAAGGGGGGTGGTATCCCTCAGCAGATGTCGCTTGTTTGCTCTTGCACCAGTGGTTGGCCCTCTTCCCTCATCCATAGGGAAGTGAGTTCAGTCAGGCATGCAGGACAGGTCAGCTGGGCACATTAAGCACAGCACATCACAGTGGTTCTTGGTTAACACATTGTCACTGGTGGTCTTGTGCATCAAAAGCCATAGACCAGCTGCACACCCTGGAGCACACCAGTCATCCTAAGGGCTCCAGAGGCTGAGGCAGGAGGATCACAAGTTCAAAGCCAGCCTCAGCAGCTTAGTGAGACTCCAAGCAACACAGCAAGACCCTGTCTCTAAATAAGATATTAAAAAGGGCTTTGGATGTGGCTCAGAGGTTAAGGCCCCTGGGTTCAATCCCCAGTATCCCCCCCCCAAAAAAAAGGCCAGACCAGGTATTTGGACCTGCTCAAATTCTTTGCTCATTTCAATGCTTTGAGCTGTTGATCCTTTCCATGGATCAGAAGAGAGATTTATATAAACTACTCTTCATATATTTCAAATGTATGTTCACCAGTTTGCTTTTTCAGGAAAGATGTAAATATTGATATGCTACTTTTGTTTTTATGGATTAGGAAGGGGACTGAGTCAAATGAATTTCTATCTGGCTTTTCTACTATTGGATTGAAATGTTCTGTTCCATCTACAGATTATTTGGGGATTAAATATAAAGTAGAAATTCATGAACACAAATATTTCATAACTTGAGCATATCTTCTTTTTCTTTTAATGCTGGGAATTGGGGAATTGACCCCAGGGGTGCTCTACCAATGAGCCACAGTCCTTTTTTTTAAAAAAAAAAAACCCTAGGTTGCACTAAGTTGCTCCAGGCTGGCCTTGAACTTGTGACCCTCCTGCCTCAGCAACCCAAGTCCCTGGGATTACCCATTAATCTATTACTAACTGAATTCAATGACTTCATGATTTATAGAAGTTTTTCAAGGACTTTCCAGAGTGAGCATACCCACCTATGAATGTCAGTTTTTACCTTTGTCATTTACACCCCACATTTCTCCATCTGCTTTGATACCAAAGGTAATGTAAACCATGGAATTATAAAACAGTGGGACCCAGAGGACGTGCAGGTGGAGAGGACAAAACTGGCCAGCAATGTCCGTGGCTACCATCCCATTGGATTCCCTCTGGGTCAACAGATCGGCTTGTGGGGCAAGCGTTATTCACCACTAGGTCTGTCTGCCTGCCTGCAGCTTTTACACTAGAAAACCTTACTGGATGCATTGAAGGCTCTTCCTGTGGGCACTGCCAGTGTGTCCACTGAGACCCCGCAATCTGACCTTACTGCTCTGTGAGTGTCACCACAACTGACTCAGTACTCATGTTGGCGTGAATTCTGTTTCCTGACTATTCCTGGTTAAGTGCTCTGAGACCCAGGTGCACACTGTGCTCTGCCTGGGAGGTCGGTCAGGGGCGTCCCTGGGGATCCACCTGCTGACAGCTGTGTGAACTCTGTGGGCTTCACATAGGCCTGGGGAAGTGGGTGCTCGAGTCCCACAGGGCAGGGGCAGGGACAGTGGCTGCTTGCCTGGGGATGCCTGGGACAGCTGCAGAGCAGGACTTGAGCATGGAGTCTGCCCTGGGCGCCCAGCCTCGCACTACAGGCTTGGGCCTCCTGCGTCTGAGTCTCCTGTGAGTTACCAAGCTGGCTGAGGCCAATCCACTGTCGCAGAGCACTCTCAGGAACACGAGGGAATAAGGGAGGCACCAGCCTTTGCAGGCAGCACTGCCCTGTGACCCTCATCTGGGAAAGAGCCTTGCCCTGCTGGTACACCACACCCCAGGAGGTTCCCATTGCTGACCCGTCCCTGAACCCCAGGGAAGCCCCCAGGAGCAGCGGAGCAGCGTTAGAAAGGAGCCTTTGAGGAGGTCTTTCTTCATGGGTCTCCAGGCCTTGTGCCGGTTTTCTTCCATGTGTTTCATAAACTTTGTTTTCTTCATTTTCTGAGTCCATTTTCTGCTGTTATAACTGAGACCAAGTAACCTACAAGGGGCAGTTATTTGGCTCACATTCCAGAGGCTGTGAAGCACAGAACCTCCCATGGTGGAGGTTGAGGTGGAGGGGCAAGGGAGGCTGAGATGGTAGCTGCCCCTCCTTGAGGCCACATCAGGCCGCTCGGGAGGGAGGGCAGGGCCCTCGTGGCTGCCCCTTTCCCAGCACAGCTCCATGGGGTCTGTTTCCAGTGAGCTCTGAGGGACACACCAGTACCACAGCATCCTCCAGCCCTCCTGTGAAGGTGATCTCGGCAAACCCCTCCTGAGCCTCCCTAGTTGGAGGATGGCAGGCAGGACTGAGGGCACTAACCCCCAGGAGGGAGCTGGTCTCCTAGATCAGGGAGCCACAGCAGACGGCCAGTCTGTGGAAGCAAGTGGAGACAGCATGGCTGCAGGCTGGTGGCACCTCCCAGGCTGGCATGTTCTAGCCGGGACCCTAGCATATCAGCAAGTCAAGGCAGAGAGAGCTGTGTAGGCACAGGTGGCAAGCAAGGATAACATCCCCCACCCCTCGCAGTGGCCCTCAGAAAAGGCCCACCTGCTGTAGTCTAGGGGTACTGTGTTGCTTCCCATGGATTAAGCAACTTTCTAAAGCTACTTTCTACCACCAGGTAGAAAACCAGACGAGCCCTAAACCACCACCCCATCCTGCTCTCCCTTTTCAGAGATTGCAACATAGCAAGAGGAGGGGTCGGCAGCATTGAGAATGGCTCCCAGGCGCCACTAACACTGCAAAGTGTCTGTCAGGACCAGCCCTTCAGGGCTGGCAAGGCAGCATGCGGCAGAGATCTTGCCCGTACCTGTCGCAAGTCCAGGGGACCCTGGGGAGTCTAGCCTGAGGACCACTGCTCAGCCCTCTGTACCTCCTCCTGGGGAAGTGCCTTCCCAGGTCCTTGGCTCACTTCAGATTGCCTCTTTGAACTTTTATATTACCCAAGTATAAGTCCATTATCCGTAAGATTTTTCAGATATTTCAGTAATTCTTCTACCAGGACTATTTCCCACATTTGTGAGACTCCTGCTAAGCACACAGTGGCCCTCGGCTGATTGGACACCATGGGGCAGGCTGGTGGCAACTGCTGGGAACCCAACTGCTCTTCCTTGAGCCAGGAGCCTCAGATGGGCATGTTAAGCTTTATCTGTGCCAGGTGCACTTTTGAGGGACTGAGGAGTCGGCAACACACTATCCCAGAACTCCTGATGACAGGATGGACAGTGGCCATTGATGCTTCCTTCCCCCCCCCCCCAGACAGGGTCTCCCTGGGTTGCTTACAGTCTTGCTAAATTGCTGAGGCTGGCTTTGACTCTGCAGTCCTCCTGCCTCAGCCTTTCAAGCCCCTGGGATGACAGGCATGTGCCAACATTCTCAGCTGTAATCCTGGCTCTTTGAAGAGTTGTCATCTGTGTGTTGTGTGTCTCTAATATTTCCCATGAGGGAAGGAGACCCTTGCCCACCCCCAAGGCACCTGAGTCAGTGCTGTGGGCTGAGCCTGGACCTCTCCCCCCAGGTCCCACTTGCTCTGCATAACGGGAAAGTCCACCTTCCCCGAAGGCCATGGCTCAGGCCTCCGCAGCAATGGAAACGGACCAGTTGTACACCTTGACCAACTACGGGCTGCAGTGGTGCCTCAAGGAGTTGGATAAGGAAGAGTTCCACACCTTCAAGAAACTGCTGAAGGAGAGGTACTCGGAGCTGACCAAGAACCCCATCCCTTGGGCAGAGGTGGATGCCGCCGGCCCCGAGGGTCTGGCCGCCCTCCTGCTTGAGTACTATGTGGGGCACCTAGCCTGGAATGTCTGCATTAACATCTTTCAAGAGATGAGCCTCTTCACGCTCACAGAGAAAGCACAGGATGAGGAGAGGAAAGGTAAGACGGGGGCAGGTTCAGGATGGGGACGGGGCCACCGTCATCCAGGTCCACTCTGCCATGGGACTCTGAATGGTGAGAAGCCACTGTGTCCTCAGCAGCTGGAACTTGGCACAGGGAGAAGCAGTGCACAGCGTCTCCACCCAGGCAGAAGTTGGCTGGGTTTAAGAGGATTCGAGTGGTAAGTGTTAGGTTATACTTCTGGTGCAAGCTTGCGTGGGTCTCTGCTATTCTACCCTTGGATTCCACGTCTGGGAATGGCAGCTCCTAGCAATAGAATGTGTGTGTGTTTTGCAAAGGCTCCACGTGACGATGCACATCAATGTCTAATGTCTGTGTCTGCCCCAGCCCCAGGCAGAAGGACGAGGCTAATGGTGCTGACTGAGGGGTTGGCCTCCCCTAGATGGTTGCACTGGAGTCTCGGCAGGAGACTCGGATCAGACATGTGACTCTACCTTAGCAGTGGACTTCCATCAGAAGTTATTTGGGGGTCTTTAGGAGAAAGATCATTTTAAAACGAAGTTCTCCTTCATCAGAAGAAAGTCTCTTCAACTGTAGACTGAGAACGTATTGTAAAAAGCTCCAGGACTGGGCAGCCGAAGCAGCCCTGCTGACTGGGAATCTTGGGTCTGCTCGTCATCCGTCACTCATCCACACATGGCTCATCCTGTCCCCTCTGAGCCATAGAGAAGCCTGTGTGGGAGACACATTGGGCTCCTTGCAGGAAGCTAGGGTAGCTGATTCTACTGAGTCACTGCAGTAGGTCACAGTCACACGGAAATGTCCGTGGGCCCTGAGGCTGGTCCTCGAGCCCTCCCCATGAAATGGGCTCCCCCAGCAGAAGCTGAAGCAGAGCTGCTTTCAAGTCCTGCAACCTGGCTGCTCTGGGGAGCCCACCAGTGACTTTGGGTAACACTTGTTTAGCATATATTTAAATTGTCCTCTGTCCACCATCAAGGACTTGGCTTTCAGCATGGCAGAGACACGTGGGCCTTCATCTTAAAAAATGGATGGTATGGCAAAATTGAGAGGTTTCTACAGCAGACCAGAGGGATCTGAAGTCTAGGATCACTTCTAGAAGAAGAAATCTTTGGAGGAAGAGGAATAGGGCATGGTACAGAAGGTTCTGAGCAAGAGGCAGCAGTGGTAGGAAGCCTTGGTGAAGAGAGGGCTCGGGGCTGGATGTGGAGAAGGGGCTGGTGAGGTCACAGCGTCTCCAAAATGCTGGCAAGCCTGAGCAGTTCCTGAGCAGTGTCCCGTGGGTGGGGCTGGGACAGCAGGCGTTTCAGTGCTGCTGCTGCTGAAGGGCTGAGACCCAAAGGAGCTGTGGGAAGGCCAAGGCTGTTCTAAGGAAGCCAGGAGAGACGTGGAGGCCGCCTGGACAAGGTGGTAGAGAAGGATGCAGAAGCACAACTGGGAGATGATCTGAAGCAGGCAGAATCATATAAGGACTTGAGAGAAGATGGTGTCAGGATGGTACCTGGGTTTCTGGAGGGAGACACCAGGTGGGTGGAGCTGCGTGGCCTCATCCCAGGAAGCACTGGGGTAAGGCAAGGGTCTGTCTGCCTTGGACCCACCTTGGACCACATAGCTTGAGGATGTCCCATTTGTGTAACTCAAGGCCTCAGGTAGGTGGTTGACTGGGTCGGAAGTGAGAGGGTTGGAGGATGGCTCCTGAATGTGAGCATTTAGTGACCACAGTGTACCACCCCAGCACACCACCTACCAGGGCCACACGGCAGGCAGGTGAACCACAGAGCATCCTTTCCTGTTAGTTGCCACCTCACTGTGCTCCAGGCATAGGACTGACCCCATGTGCCCACCACGGGCTCCACATGGGATAAACTGATCTCCTGGGCTCCTCTAGGTCCTTCAGTAATGTGGGCAGGCCTGAGCTTGCCCCTGGCTTGGGTGGTTGCTACAGCTTACATCATTTTCTCTTCTCTGTTCTAGCATGTTCAATGTCTCAGATCTCAAAGTCTGAGCTACCAAAGACTACCCAAGGACCGGGTGGAGAAGAAGCACCAGGTTTGTGGGGGAGGTGAGGGTGGGAGGTGGAAGGATGGATGCACTTGTTCCATATGGTAAATGTCAGTCCCCAGATCATGTTGAATCTTTTCACGTGCTCGTTGGCTATCTCCATATTCAGAGAAATGTACATTCAAAGCCTTCATCCATTTAACTGTCATTGGGCTATAATGTCTCTGTTTTTTGGATACGAGGTCCTAAACAGATACATGATCAGCAAATATTTTCTCATTGTTTGGATTTTCTTTTCACTCTCTTAATAGTGTCCTTCAAAACAAAAGGTTTAAATTTTTATGAAGGCAAATTTTCTTGAGCTTTTAGTGTCCAATCTAAAATCTATTCCCTAGCCCAAGATCATGGTTTATGTCAGTATTTTCTTAAGAGTTTTATAATCATAGCTCTTAAGAGAGCAATTAGTTCAAGCAGGGGATGTAGCTCAGCACTAGAACACTAGCTTGACGTGAGCAAGTCGTATATTGAGTTGATTGTATGAGGTGTAGGGATCTATCTTCATCCCTTGGCTGGGGAATTTCCAATTCCAGTAACAATTGTTGAAGTCTGTTCTTAAAAACTCAACTGTCAAGTGCTCTTTCTAATGAGTTGAACAGAGGCAGGGGTTTGCTTTTGGACGGTCCTATTCAATGGATCTGTGTGTCTTTTTTGTGGCAATACGACATAGACCCAGCCACTGTTGATTCTTGGTAAGCTTTGACATCAGGAGGTGTGATTCTCCAATTTGTCCTCAAGATTTCTGAGCCATTCGGTGCCCCTTGGATCTCCATATGAATTTTAGGACCAGCTTGACGATTTGGTAAAAGAAGCCATCCTCTGGGATTTTGACATGCATGGCATGAAATTACATAGATCAATACTGGGAGTATTATTAACCATGAACACAGGGTGGTCTTACCATTGCTTTGAGGCCTCTTTCAATTGTTTTGTGGCTTTCGGTAAACAGGCCTTACACTTCTCTTGCAGAAGCTTCGCAAACTATGCAGCAAGACGGTGGGACAGCTGCAGAGACACGCAGACCAGGTGAGGGAAGCCCCAGTTCCTTTGGCAGCTGGAGGCATCTGGGTGGAGGAGGGGGCTGTGAAGCCCACCTGGGTAGTTCACTGGGCTAATTCATCAGATTTTACACTTCCTCTCTCAAGCCCCAGGCCATGATACTCAATCCCCAAGGCCTCTGCCACCAGGCCCTGGGCTATGGCCAGGAACACACCCACCCACCCCACCCCCATGCCCACACTTTATGTAAATGAAGAGTGTGGACTTGGTGGTGGGCTTCCTTGACCTTGAGCCATCAGGGTTCATCCAGGTTGTCAGGGGTCAGACTCTGGTTGGCTTTGGTGCCTGACAGCTGGGCCTTCCACATTGTCTCCATCTGTTCCCCGCTGGCTGGTGGGAACCTGGGTTGTGCCCACTTTGGGCTGTGGTAAAAGATGCTGTGAACACCTGTGCTCAGAGGCAGTGATGGCAATTGGTGACCTGGCTCATGACATTCGGATGGCAGAACCTGATGACTAGCCGCCTCAGAAAACAGGAATGATAGCTGCCCACACTTGCTGTTAGGAGAGGCCATTGGGCGGTAATGAGGGAGTCATAACTACAGTCCCAGACTCTGAAATCGTGTCAAGCTGGGCTCTTATTCCATGGGTACAGCATAACGCGCCGACTGTGTGTTACTAACCTTCCATTCCACCAATATAAGAAAAAGTACTGGTTGCCGGAATTGTTGACTTCAAATGCACCCTTGAAGACTTGCCTAGGACACTCACCCAGGGCCAGGTGGTGATCTCCATGTTTGATCATCACGTCGCCCTTGTCCCAGCTTCACAGGGAGGTACTGGTGTCCCCACTGTGTCCCTGAGCAGTCTGTCATGGAGGATGGAAGAGGCCAGAAATACATTCATGTCCAGAACAAGGAGATCCATATCTATTTCCAGTTACCTTGCACTATAAGCCTTATTCCGATTATGACTTACAGGAAACTAAGAGAAGGAATGAGTTGGGGGCTGGAGGTAAACGATGAGGTGGGTTTTCATGCTTTGAGGTCCCTGGGTTTCCTGAGGCTGATGAATTGGATTCAGGGGCCTGGGCTCTAGGGAGGTCTTGAGTTTTGCACTCTTGACAATTAGACCCATGGAAGAAAAGAGGTAGCTGAGGAGGAAGCAAAGAAGCCTGGGTCTACTGTAGTGTCTTCCTGCCTCTGGAACCCCTAACTCCACTGGCACAGCCAGTCCTGTGAGGAGGACCTGGGTCCAGGCTCCTCAAGCACAGGCTTCAAGCTCCAGGTCTCCTTCCGACAGCTGCAATGTGGATCTGTTAGCGGCTTTCCCTCGTATTGCCATGAAGTAGAAGTTTTAAGAGTTCTGCATAGGTTTTTGTATTTTAGTAATCACATAACGTTGGTACAGAGAATCTTGCTATGAGGTTTTTTTTGGTTTTTGTTTTTGTTTTTTGGCAGCATAATGGTAGGAGCAGGAAATTGAAGGTCCCAAGATACGGATATTTGGTATTTATCAGCTACCTGCTGGGTACTTGAACAGACAGCTGAAGGCATTGGACAGGCCCAGGTGAAGGGCAAAGCACTATTCTTGTAGTGTGTGCAAAATGCAAGGAAGAATGAGTTTGAGCTTGTCGATAAAAGTCAGCAGGGTAACGACCGTATGGTTCACGGGCACTACCTGGCACGCTCGGCCGGCCTGAGCTAGTGAAGGTTGAGTACTCCTTCTTAAATCTCTCACCAAACCACAGGAGGACTTCAGAGGTGGGGAACTGGAGCCCAGAGTACGAGATCCATGTCTCAGGTCACATGGACACTGCAGTGGAGCTGGGACTCCACTCGGGCACCAACTCCAAGGGACATGCCCCCTTTTCTGTAGACCCCCTAGGGGTCTCCACAGTAGCTGAGGCTGCACTTCTCTTGCACATGTAGATGTTAATGTCATGGTGCAAGACCCTCAGCTCCCCCAGGCTCCTGTCTTTCAGAGTCTACAGAAATTACTCAATGGGCCCCAGGCACTGTTAGAAATGCTGAAGACCCCCATGAGCAGGAAAGTCCACAAGCAGAATGGATGGGTAGAGATAGTAAGCAAACGTAGCACAGCATATCTTGAGGTCTGAGAGATGTCGGGACAAGCAGAGTTTTTGGAGCTTCTGAGGGAGCCACAGTTTCAGGGGAGAAGGGGCAGAGCCCATCAACAGCATATTGCGAGGAAGGAGCAAAAGACCCAGCACTTGAGCCGTCTGCACCAGGATCCACTGATTCTGGCCCAGGAACGTTTTGTGCGTGTTATTGTGCTCATACGTGTGGAGGTACAGTGTGTTTGGATCCGTGTATGCATTGGGGAGTAACTAGTGTAGCCATCATTAAACTCTCATTTCTACATTCAGATTCTTTGAGATAGAAAATAACCCTATTGCCAATTACATTCTCCCTGCTGGTGTTTCACTTGTACTAAAAACCACTTGGTTCCAATTTTGTCTTTCTGCCACTCTCTCCTGTCTGCCTCATGCCCAGGTGCCTCGCAGGACTACAAGGACCGTGTGATAACCAGATTCACCGCAGAGTTAGACAGACACCCCCGCTTGCAGAGTACTGCCGGCTGGACAGAAATACAAACACTGGTTGACGCTTTTCACGCAGACCAGAGGGGCTTCCGGGTGCGCACCGTGGTCCTGCATGGCAAGTCAGGCACAGGGAAGTCGGTTTTGGCCCGAAGGCTCATGCTGAGCTGGGCGCAGGGCACATTCCACCAGGACACCTTCTCCTACGCCTTCTTTCTCCAGGCCAGGGAGATCCGATGGATGGAGGAGAGCAGTTTTGCAAAGTTGATCACCAGAGAGTGGCCAGACTCCCAGGCTCCAGTGGCAGAGATTATGTCCCAGCCCGAGAAGCTCTTGTTTGTGGTGGACAACTTTGATGACCTGGACACCAGGCTCGGGGAGGATGACGAGCAGCTCTGTGGAGACTGGGCCGAAGAGCAGCCGGCCTCAGTCCTGATGCGCAGTCTGCTGAGGAAGGTGCTGCTGCCGGAGTCCTCCCTGCTGGTCACTGTCACAGACGTGGGCGTGGAGAAGCTCAAGTCACTGGTCCAGTGCCCCCTTTACCTGATGGTGGGGGGCATGTCAGTGGAGAGGAGGACTCGACTGCTCCTTGAGCACATCACAGATGACCCTTCCCGGACACAGCTCCTGCGCTCAGTAGTGGACAGTCACCGGCTCCTGGACCAATGCCAGGTCTCCACAGTGTGCCTGATGCTCAGCATGGCCCTGCGGCTGAGGAGCAGCTCGGCTCCCGTCTGCCGGACCCTCACAGGCCTGTATGCCGCCTTCCTGTTCCACCAGCTCAGGCCCCGAGATGTACCACTGCGCTGCCTCAACCAGGGGGAGAGGGTGACCCTGAAGAGCTTATGCCGGATGGCAGCCGAGGGCGTGTGGACCACGCGCTCCGTGTTCTACAAGGACAACCTGCGGGTACACGGGCTGAGGGTGGACGCGCTGTGCGCCCTGTTCCACATGGACGTCCTCCTCCAGGAGGACCGCGGGGAGAGCACTTATACCTTCCTGCACCCCAGCCTGCAGGAGTTCTGCGCCGCCCTGTACTACCTCCTGGAAGGACGGGAGACGGAGCAGGACCGCTGCCTCCTGTTAATCGAGAACATGCCGGAGCTGAAGGAGCTTCAGCAGATGGCCTTGGGCTCTCACCTGCTCGGCATGAAGCGGTTCTTATTCGGGCTCATGAACAAGGACATACTAAAGGCACTAGAGGACCTGCTGGGCTGCCAGGTGTTCCTGGGGGTGAAGCAGAGACTCCTGCGCTGGGTGTCTCTGCTGGCCCCGCGGGCCACCACGGCCACCCCCCGGGATGTGCTGGACTCCTTCCACTGCCTCTTCGAGACTCAAGATGAAGAGTTTGTCCTTTCTGCGTTGAGCAGCTTTCAGGAAATGCGGCTTCCCATCAACCAGAGGGAGGACCTCGTGGCCTCCTCCTTCTGCCTCCAGCGCTGCCAGCAATTGCAGAAGATTCGGGTGGACGTCAGAGACATCTTCGTGAGGAGCGAGCTTGCTGAAATGTGCCCTGTGGCTCCCCCAAGGTGAGTGCCTCCCGCAGTTCAGTTCTGGGGTTTGACATGGTTCCAGATCCTTGTAGGACAAATCATCTAGATCCCCAAGCTAAGTGACAGGACCCAAATCTGGCTCACTGTGGGATAAGCTCTTGAAAAACACTGGGCCCACTGAAGACTGTTGAAGGAGAGGATCTGGGCCTGGAACGCCGGGGGGCATGTGGAATTTTTTCAAAGCTCTCTATCAATTTGATCCTTTTGACTCACACACTGCCCTCTAGTGTAGGGTCCAGAGCTGTGCTAATAGAATTTTCTGCAGTGATGGAAGTGTTCCACAATACTTTATCCAATATGGCGCCCACTAGCCACATGTGCCTATTGCGCTCTTAAAATGCCTTGAGACTTCTCGAGGAGGTAAGTGGACCCTTAATCTTATTCCATTACAACTTGCTTATATTTACATGGCCACACGTGGATGGAGAGTTTACAGTGTGTCCTCAATGGTGAGGCGCGTGTCTATCCAATTGCCCATCCTCCCAGGACCCACATAGAAACCCAGTCAAGAAGGTGGCTCTTGTTAAACCATGACACAAAGAAAAGACCACCAACTCCAATTTTAAGTCAAATCAAAGCAAGCTTGTAATTCTGACTAGCTGGGACTCTCTCTCCAAAAATCCGTGGGATAGAAGACGACGGTACTCCAACTCTCTAGGAACGCAGTTTTATAGCACAAAAAGTTGCAAAAGGGGCGTGTCTTGAGAACTTACAGATAACAGAATTTTGACAAGCAAATACAAAGGCAGGTGGTAGGTTAATGGTGTAAATGGTTCAGCACTTAGGGAGTAAATTTAGATCCCAGCATCAGAATTTATGAGGCACTATTAGGGTTTCAGAGAGGGTTGTTATCTGGTCAGGTAAAGCCAAAATTTATGAGGCACCACTCAGGTTTCAGAGTGGGTTGTTATCTGGTCAGGGAAAGCCAGGCATGGGTGAGTTCAAGGCATGGGCAGGCATTCCGAGCAAGTTTAAAACATCAAAATATGGCCAGGCCAAATAGAAATCCTAATATTTTACAGAAAACAGGAATGAATCTTTCATACCTTTTGACAAGATGGCTCCTGATCTTACGAGGGAATTAAGCTGTAGTAGGAAATAGTAGGTCATAGTACTTCCCAGAGTGTGACCTCAGGAAAGTTCCCCAACTGCCTGAGCCTGTTTTCTCATCTGCAAAATGGACATAATGGCATTTACCAATCTAGCTATATGAGATCATAGCTGAAGCACCTGGGAACTATGGCACTTGGTTAGCACACAGATGTTGGGTGGTAATACCATCACAGATAATCAAGGGCGGGCGTAATTCAGCAAAGAACACTGGGCAAACTTGGTTTTGAATTTTACCTCTTCCCTTAACAAGCTTTGTGTCATTGACAACATGGGGAAGTAGCTCCAACCTCTTGGACTTAGAACTACAGCAAATTCCCACACAGGGAGCTAGCACGGTGCTTGAAAAAACACCCAGGCACTGGCAAGGCAGTGGCTGATGGTGGGGAATGATTAGGTCTGAAGCTTGCTCTGCTGGAGGAGCTTGCACTGGGGCAGTGCCTGGCCTGTCACCTTGCTCTGCCTTTCCACAGCCAGGGGAGCATAGGCCCAGGCACCTTCCTGTTGAGAAGCTGGGAATATGTTAAGGATGCCCTGAGCTGGCTCTGTTTACAAAGTCTTCATAATTGCGCCAGAGTGTGCTCCTCAGCACTGCCACACACTTCCCGTTCTGTTTTCAGTTGAGAGCTGCATGTTTGAGGGGTACAATGTGATGTGATGTAGGTACTAACAGCATTTAATCAAGCAGAGTAGCGTACCCATCCTCTCCCCTGGGTACAATTCTTTGTAGTGAGGACATCTTAAAACTACCCTTTAAACAATTTTAAGATAAATAGTAACTGTGGTCACCATGCTGTGCAAGTGATCACTGAAACCTGTTCCTCCTCACCAAACTGTTGTCCCTTGGCCAGTGTCTGCCCTGCCCCACCAGGCTCCAGCAGCCACTACCCAGCTCATGATCACTGGCTTGTTCAGATTCCTCGTGAGATCATTGCTCGTCCCTCTGTGCCTGGGTTACTCATTTCCCATGCTGTCTTTCAGGTTTGTCATTTGCTTTTTTTATTGATTCCTTGAGCACTCCAGTGAGATCAGTCAGCATCCTGGAAACATCAGCCCAGTGGTGAGGTGGCCACCATGAACAGGTGACCGCTGTTTCACGTGTAAATCAGTATCGCTAATGCTAATTCTGCTGCGGGCCTCGGGGACCGAGTCTTGGACTCAGAGCTGTGACTCCATCGCCTTCCTTCAGAGGCCCTGGTGGCCCTGCTCTAGCTGACCCATCCTGGGTCCCTCACCTGAGTTGTCACACAGTAGTTGTCCTTCTGTGACCTGCTTGTTCCCCTCAGCTTAACATCCCCTGGATTCATCTGTTGTTGAAAATGGAAATTTTCTTTAAGGCAAAATAAAAATTCCATTGTGTGTAGAGACCACTTCTGTATCCATTTATCCACTGAGGGACATCAGGTTGCTCCCAGGTCTAGGCTGTGGTGCCAATACCTCTTCAGATTTCAGGTCTTTGGGGGAGCTGCACAGAAGTGAGATTGCTGTGTCATGCCGTGGTTGTTTTTATTTCTTGTGGGATGGCCACAGTTTTCACAGTGGACACAGCATCTATCGGGGGACCTAGAACTCTAATGTGGCTTGAGAGCAGGTAGCGCCTACACACCCTCATGCCCCGCCCCAGAGCAGGTAGCGCCTACACACCCTCATGCCCCTAGCTCACAACTGTCGTCCTTAGCATTCCCTGAATGCTCCTGCAGTGACATCCTTTTTTATTATTTTTATTTATTTACTTATTCTAATTAGGTCTATATGACAGCAGAATGCATTTTGATTCATTGTACACAAATGGAGCATAACTTTTCATTTCTCTGGTTATACACGATGTAGCATGGCACCATATGTATATATCTGGGTAAGAGCCAGTCTGC
Organism: Spermophilus citellus; assembly: GCF_964194105.1. Lineage (NCBI taxonomy): Eukaryota > Metazoa > Chordata > Mammalia > Rodentia > Sciuridae > Spermophilus > Spermophilus citellus. Next base: position 238,895,867 of record NC_138183.1, on the reverse strand, counting down.
AGTGCACGAAGGGGGCCTGAAAGGGGCCCATCTTGCTGTACCTGGTCATCTCGCTCCTCTTTGTCCCAGGGCTGCTGGCATCCAGGTGCATCTCTCACATCTGTGTCTCCAACAGGCTGCAGCAGAAGGCCCTCGTCGACGAGTGGTGGGAAAGCTTCTGCTCTGTCCTAGGCACCCACCCGAATCTGCAGCAGCTCCACCTGGGAAACAGCATCCTGAATAAATGGGCCATGAAGACACTCTGCCTCAAGCTAAGATGGCCGACCTGTAAAATACAGAATCTGATGTAAGGCTGCCCAGCCCCAGTACTAGAGAGGCTCTTCCCAGGACTGTCACAGTTCTCCCTGTCCTGAGAGGAGACCCAGCTGTAACCCCACAGATGTGCTGAGGGGATACGTGCTGTGGAAGGTGGTGGGGAGTGACTAGAAACCGTGCTGTGCGACTAGATTGTTGAAGCAGGTTCCCTTACTCTGGGTTTTGAAGGGTGAGTAGGAGTTGGTTAGGAGGGGAAAACGTGAGGAGAGCTCATCCCGGGTGATGGTAGAGCTGGAGGCAACAGTGAGTACAAAACACGTGGTCCACAGACCCTGTGAAACCTGTCCTCCGTGATGGGGACCGAGCATAGCACCAACCAGGAGGGCCCAATGAGCTCTAGGTGTAGCATGGAGCTGGGGCACTGTTCTAGGCTCCTGGAGCAGGACCAAGCGCCAGGTCTACTTCAGAAGCTCTGCTGCCTACTTTGTGTCCAAGACCAAGTGACGTTCATGCAACACCAGGATGAGGGTATTCAAGTTTTCGGTTGCTAACCTCCCCCTCTACCCTGCCCCTCTCTCTGTGACCAGTTTTCTTCAGCCAGCTGGACTGAGGAGTTTGGCTCCGGAATAAGGAGGAATCCCTCCTCCTCACACCCCATGGTGACCTGGACTTCCCCAGGGTTGGCTGTCCCTCTAAGTGCTACTCCCCGGGAACCTCCTCCACCCTACCCCACCCCTGCCCAGCAGCATGTCTGTGGGCATCACTGTACCCAGCAGTGGTGGAGATTCGGGCAGTGGCTCACTGGTCCCCTAGCTCACAGCTGTCGTCCTTAGCATTCCCTGAATGCTCCTGCAGTGACATTTTTTTATTATTTTTTGTTTATTTATTTATTTATTCTAATTAGGTCTATGACAGCAAAATGCATTTTGATCCATTGTACACAAATGGAGCATAACTTTTCATTTCTCTGGTTATACACGATGTAGCATCGCACCACATGTGCAGTTATACATGTACCCAGGATAATGATGTCTGCCTCATTCCACCCTTCTTTCCTGCCCCCATGCCCCTCCCCTCTCCTCCCCCCACTTTGCCCAACCACAGTCCCTCCATTCTTCCCACACACACACACACACACACACACACACACACCCCGCCACTCCCATATGGAATCCACATCCACTTACCAGAGAGAACATTCGTCCTTTGGTTTTGGGGGACTGGCTTACTTCACTTAGCATTATATTCTCCAACTCCATCCATTTACCTGCAAATGCCATGATTTTATTCTTTTAAAGCTGAGTAATATTTCATTATGTATATATACCACAGTTTCTTTTTCCATTCATCTACTGAAGGGCATGTAAGTTGGTTCCACAGTTTAACTATTGTGAATTGGGCTGCTATACACATTGATGTGGCTGCGTCCTTGTAGTATGCTGATTTTAAGTCCTTTGGGTATAGACCGAGGAGAGGGGGGTAGCTGGGTCAAATGGTGGTTCCATTCCAAGTTTTCCAAGGAACCTCCATACTGCTTTCCAATGCCGCCTCATCCCAGAGGGGAGCACCCAGCCGGCTTTCCCTGGACTGGGCTGCACGTCTCCAGCTCCACCCCGTTCTCAGCAGGCCGAGTCTGCCCCCAGCCAGCACTGTTGTGTCCTCTCTTCCTGTGCCCAGTGCTCTCTCTCCATGTTCCTGTATGTTGTTTTAAAATTAAAACTCAAAAAGCGACTTGAGAGCTGGCACAGGAGAAGGGCGAGGAGGCAAAGCCACGTCGGTGTCTGGCACCTCACGTCCCCTCTGCTCTGCAGATTTAAAGATGCGGAGGTCACACCCGGCCTGCAGTACCTCTGGATGACACTCATCATCAACCGGAACATACGACGGCTGGACCTGGGCAGCACGGCCCTGCGGGAGAAGGACGTGAAGGTGGCCTGTGAGGCCCTGCGGCACCCCAGCTGCCTGCTAGAGGCCCTGAGGTGAGCCTCGGGTCTGAGGACACTGGGATGGGTGGTGCTGAGGGTGTCTCCACCCAGGCAGGTGCTTGGTGCCATTGAATGGCACAGTTAAAAACGGCTAAGGCAACAAACTGTCTCAGACATCATGAAGACGGGCTTTGTTACCGCACAGCAGTAACGACCTCCAGAGTTTCACAAAGGTTAAAAACAGCTGTCACTGGAGGTCGCTGCACCCCCAGGCAGTCCCCCCAGTTGTCACGTCCTACATGACCTCACCACAGCGTCAACAGCAGGAGGCCCTGGCACATGAGTGCCCCTCCAATAACCTTTTCAGCACAAATCCATGCCCATCCCTGTACCCAGGAGGCCTTCTGGCACCGCCCCTCCCTGGTCTCATTCCCTCCGCAGCCTCCCCACTGAGCCCTGTGGCCCCTGGTGTTCTCCCTCCAATTCAGCCACTGGAGGATGCCATAAGGTAGAATCATGGTGTCATTGCCTGAGACAGACTCCTCCTCCAGCCTGTGAGGTCCTTCCCTGCATGGGCCATTAGGTGGGCTCCTCTGTGGCCAAGTGCCAACGGGTGACCGGGCCGTGCCACAGTCGGCTTAAGGCTCACCTGACCAGAGGTGTCTTGGTGTGTCCAGCTTCTGGCAATGACGACCAGATTAGTCAGGAGAGCCTAGTCTAGCAATGCCGTACTCATGGACTCCCCTACAGGCAACCTGGACCCTGCTTCAGGCTCCATCACTGATGCCCGGCAGCCAGGGAAGACCAGGGGCTGTGCCACTGCCACATGGGCTTGGGCCTGTGACTTGGGCCCTTTATCTTCACGGTGCAGCCACCCAGCCAGCCAGAGATGTCCTGAGGGCGAGAAGGGCTGCCCAGTGTGTGGCTCACACATGAGACAGCTGCCAACTCTCCCCTCCTCCACCAGTCAGGGCTGGGGTTCAAAGGGAAAATAGGGGACGTTGCCAGACAGGAGGGGGACAGGACAGGCCATTCAGAGCCTGGAGTGGGGACAACAGCAATCCAAAGGCATATTGGGTTTGCTCCTGGTGGCTCCGGACAGCAGGGTACCTCGATTTCCCTCACCACCGTATCCCCAAGGCCTATGGACATGTGGCCTATGTCATGTCCCAAGTGTTGGTGAAAGGGTGCAGGGTGGACTGGCTGGCTCCCTGGTCAGGACCTGACGTGGATAGCAGGTGGGCCACATTGTGAAGCTCGGAATCCTGTAGGTCAGATTCTTTTGCTTAGCTGACATCCTGTTTATAGGACTGGAACAGGTTCGTGCCCACAGGCTCATCAACCTGGAGGTATTGGAAGTGTTAAAAGAAACTGTCCGTGAGAACAGGCAGACCTTTATCCCATCACTGTTCCCAGGGAACATAGCATGGCAGCTCCCTGTGGTGTTTGCCCCATATTGGGTATTAAGTCTCCAGATGAGGGCCCATGGGAGGGCTGTGTGGTCCTAAGCAAGGATTATGCCATTTTTGCATCTGGGGTATTTGGTACCCAAAGCCATGCTGACACCAACCCTCTATGGGCACTGAGGGGCTGCTGGAGGGGGTCAGAGGGTTCCCTCGCCACCTTAGCTGGCTCTCAGTCTTGTGAAAGGACCTGCTGCAAGGCAGGCTGGGCAATGTGGTCCCACTCCACACGTGACAAGCAGGTGGGCATGGCTGGCATCTACTGTGGCTGGATCCAACCTGCGCATCTGTTGGACATCTCACGTGCTTGGCGTGGGGGCATCATCCCCGTTTTCCAGAGGATAAACTGGGCAGTTCCAAGGACGGTAAGCTGCTTGCCGAGCAGGTGCTTGAGTGGCAGGTGGACTTGGAGTGGGATGGCTGGGCAACAGGCCAAATGTACATTCTGCCCTCCGACACAGCCAGAGGTCTCAGGTTGGGCCTTCTGGCAGATGCCAAGTGCTGTCTGTGTGCCAGGCAGTCCTGTGGCTGCTGGAATGCAGTGGGGAGCCAGGCAAGCCAGCCTCTACCTCACAGAGGTGACGTTCTAGGCAGGGAGGTAGACATACAGGGACACCCCCAGGTGCTCACTGCTATGGGAAACTCGGTGGGCAGTATAAGGTAGTCCGTGCAGCTCACTCCAAAGAAGTGAAACCCAGGATACTTGAGTGAGGAGCCAAACCCATGAGGACCTGGGGCCAGGCCTGTGCTCAGATGCTGCGGCAGGAGCAGCATCCAAGGACCAGGAAGGTGAGCAGAGGAACAGGCCTGCACGAGGGGAGATGCCTTCATGCTGCCCGTCTCTGCAGGCTGGACTCCTGTGGGTTGACCCAAGCCTGCTACCCAGTGATCTCCCAGATGCTCGCTACAGCCACCAGCCTAAAATCCCTCAGCCTGGCAAGGAACGAGGTGACAGACAAGGGCCTGGAGCCGCTCTGTGAAGCCCTGAGGACCTCGCTGTGCACCCTGACAGAGCTGGTGTAAGTGGCTCCCCTCACCAGGGCTGAGGCCCTCTGCACAATGGGGTTGTCCCCCTACAACCTAAAGTGGGGACACATGGGAGGATGGCGTTTTGGAGTGCCCCAGTGTCAGGAGGACCCAGTAAGTAATGTCTGCCTCCACTTCTGAGCCATGTGAGGGCAGCAGCAGGAATCCACCCCAGAAAGCAACCACGTGTCCACTTGAAGCCTTTCAGAAGGAGGCGGTGCCTCCACAGATGGGGAGATTGGTCTTCGGTGACGGAAGGGCAGAACAGAGCACCCAGGTTCCAGCACAGACTGGGCCAGACGGGTCCCTCAGAGCATCAGCCACAATCCCAGTGAGATTCCTCTGCCTGCTGCCCAAGGGCAGGGGAGGGACAGGTTCAGGCATGGTCTAGCAGGCCTGGGGGGGCAAGGTAGAGCTGCATGCCCACCAACTTTATCAGGCAGGGAAGCAGGGATTCGACCCCTGACCGGTCTCCAGGCTGTGGCCTGGCTGTCACCGGAGCACATCACCTTAGGTCCAGAGTCACAGCCAGGGTTGAGAACGGTAGCACAAATTACCCTCTTGAAGCCAGAGAAGGATGGAGGATCTCGATAGGAGCCAGGGGCCCCCCCTCCACTGGCCCAAGCCAGCCAGTCGACCTCCTCACAGGAAGAGCTCTCGTGGTCCACCCAGGGCCCGTGTGCCAGGCACGTGGCATGCTGACCCCGTTAGTATAGCCACAGCCCTGGGAGAGCAGCTGTCGGGCTCTGGATTGCTCTGGTTTGCTCTGGTTTTCAGATGCAGAGCTTCCTTCAAACAGCTCCAACCAGGAGGCCCTGGGAGCCTAATGCCACACAAACGGGACTCCCCACAGGCTCACAGTGCTGGAAGGGAGGGGGACAGGAAAACTTCATGGGGACAAGGGAGGGCCTCGGGGGGAAAAACTCATTTCTTCCCGGGCTCACTTCTAAAGGCTGGACACCTGTGGCCTCACAGCCGCTGGCTGCCAAGATCTGGCCTCCATCCTGGTCCACAACCACAGCTTGACGCACCTGTGCCTGTCCAACAACCAGCTGGGGAGCGAAGGGCTGGGCCTGCTGTGCCGCTCCCTCCGGCTTCCCCACTGTGCCCTCCAGAGGCTGATGTGAGTCTGTCTGCCCCGCTGCCCGAGGGTGGCCACACAGCCTTCTAACGTAGCCCCTGTGGTTCCCGAAGCACAGAACCGGGGCAGAATGTGGAGGGTGCTGCCACAAAGGGACCAGAGACAAGTGTCCCCGGGATCTGCAGGATGGGGCCTGGGACCCCCATAGATGCCTCAGAAACTTGGCGAGACACTGTGTCAAAGTATAAAAAACCAACAACGGCTGGGGATGTGGCTCGGTGGTCTGCACCCCTGGGTTCAGCCCCTAATACACAGGCCAAGGAAGAACATGACCTTAAGCACAAGGTGCCTTCCAGGCCCGAGGGCTCCCAGGTGGATGGGGGATGCTGAACCCTGGAGGTGGAATGGCGCCTCCCACCAGCTGCCACACCTCATCCCTGGGGCCTGTGAACATGCTGCCTTACAGGGCAAAGGGACTCCATGGCTGAGACTGAGGATTTTGAGATGGGAGGCCCCTGGTAGATTATGGGGATGGCCAGTGGTAATCACAGGGGCCCTTAAAAGAGGGGTGCAGAGAAGCAGGAGGTGGGCATCCAAGTGATGCTATCAACCAGCCATTGGAGGATGGTCCTGAAGTCTGGGAAGGGCAGGAGCAGCTCCTCCTGGAGCCTGTGGGGAACACGGCCCTATTCCCTGCTAGGCCCTGGCCCAGGAAGCCCATGCCGCATGGACTTCCATCCTAAGATGGTAGGTTCGAGTCCTAGGCTACTACGTCGTGGCCACTTGTGAATGGCAGCCACGGGAAGGTAATCCTCAGGGTCCGAGGAGAGGTAAAGAGGAGGATCTGGCACCCCATGTGCCTAGTGCCACTACCCTGAGCCCCACAGCCCTCCTGATCAGACATGGCCCTTCCTGAGGGGAGTGGGCCCAACCCCTTCCTTGCCCTTGTGTCCCACAGACTAAACCAGTGCGACCTGGACGTGGTGGGCTGCGGCTTCCTGGCATTGGCCTTCACGAGCAACCCACATCTGGGGCTGACGCACCTGAGCCTCAACAGGAACCCTTTGAAGGACAAAGGGTTGAAGCTTCTGTGTGAGGTCCTGCAGGAACCCTGCTGCCACCTCCAGGACCTGGAGTGAGTACCACGGGGGTCGGAGGCAGCCTGCACTCTGCAGGCCTGGGGTGCCGGGGTCCACAGGAGCTCATGTTTCCTGTGGCAAGGTGAAGTGTGGGGTCACAGAGAGTGTGCAAGGGCAGATGCCCTGCACTGGAGGTCCTGGGGGTGGGTACTTAATGCACTCCTCTATCCAACCTCAGAGGGTGCTACCGAGCCAGCAGGAACTAGAGTGTCAAAGATGGAAACCTCTGCTTTGTCCCATACTCTGCCCTTGATAGGGTATGCTACAGCATGACCCAGCACCCCACTCAATGGTGGATGTGACCTTTAAAATCCCCTAAAGGTGGGCACTTCCCTTAGGTCCAGTGTCTCAGTCATAAACTTTTTTTTTTAAAGAGAGAGAATTTCAATATTTATTTTTTAGTTTTCTGCAGACACAACATCTTTCTTTGTTTGTGGTGCTGAGGATCGAACCTGGGCCGCACGCATGCCAGGCGAGCACGCTACCGCTTGAGCCACATCCAAGCCCCAACAGTCATGAACATTTAATAGCATTGTCAATCAGTTACAAAGGTGGAATTGGTAGACAAAAAAGCAGGGCGATTTGGAAATCTCTGCCCTCCCACTATGCCGCTGAATATGAATTCCTCATTGGTTTTAATTTCAGGCCCTACTTCTGGGTGGTATAGAACTTTACTCTTGGTCGAATGGAGACTCCCTTCCTTTGGGATTGCACTAAACTGCTGGGCGCTTAGGGGATCCTCAGTTTGTCATCGTTTGCCCGCTGTCCCTAAGACAATCTTGCCCCCGACCCTCAGATGTGAGCTCTCATAGCTGAGTCCCTCCCTGTCTTGAGCCACATGCCTCAGGAGGACTCTCTGACCCCAGGGTCACTCTACCTATGGTTTCCAAGCTGAAGATGCAAGTAGAATGTCCCTTGTCCAAAATGCTTGAGCCAGGAGTGTTCTGGACTTTGGATCTACCTCACAGTTTGGAATGTTTGTAGACGGAGATGTCAGGGAAGGACCCAAGTCTACACACAAATCACTTCTCTCAAGTGCACCATCCCCGGGGCCTGAAGGCGATTTTTGTAGAGTCTTCAGGCCCCTGAGTTGACTGACCTGGCACACGAGGACAGGTATAGACTGGTGTTGCCATTTGTGGCTTCTCATCAGTACTGGGTTTGACTTTTGGAGCATTTTGGGTTTGGGATGCTGAGCCTGGGTGGTCATGGACCCCCCTCGGTCATTGTCACTCAGATGAGCTCTGCAGCCATTCCTCAGCTGCTCCACCCCCACTGCCCATGTGGCCTTGGGACCCAGGCCACCAGCCTGTGGCAGCCCCTGCTGACCCCTCCCCTCTGGGCTCTGCCAGTTTCTCCTTTTTCTGTTCTGCTCCCCGCACCCCACCCCCAAGGACCTGGGCCCCTCCAGGAGAGGCTCGAGCTCTGACCTGCTCACTTTTCCCCAAGAGGGCCCTCTGGTGCCAGCAGCCCGCCCCCTTCTGAGCCACGGGGAGTGAACGAAACCCACAGGGGTCTCTGACCTTGCCCCACTGTGGCACTGTCCCTGAAGGTCGGCCGCCTCTGGTCTCTGCAGGTTGGTGAGTTGCCAGCTCACTGCGGACTGCTGCAAGAACCTGTCCTGCGTGATCACCAGGAACAAGCACCTCCAGAGCTTGGACCTGGCCGCCAATGCCCTGGGGGACAGTGGAGTGACGGCGCTGTGCGAGGGACTGCGGCAGCCTGACGGCTCGCTGAGGAGACTCGGGTAAGCTCCTGGGATAACCTCGGAGGGCAGGGCTGGGAGGAAGCCTGAGGGCCCCCGTGTGGAGGAGGAAGGCCCACTGAGGCCAGCAGCCCTGCCAGGTTGGACGGGCACAGCTAACACAGGCCTGAGCTTCAATTCCAGCCCCCTACTGTGGATGAGATGAGGGGCAGCGGGGCATGGGCACAGGGTCTGCAGGAGAAAGCCCTGGGCACCCCCAAGCAGCCCGTGGTGCTGGGAAATGGGGTGGGGGGCCTGGTGTGGCCATTTAGGGGAAGGACGGCACTTGAGCAGTCACCCCAGTGGCTCCCAGCTCCAGTGGGCGTCAGTCACTGGGGCTCTGTAGGACACTCCTGGATCATGCTTGGAACACGGCTCAGCCGTGTTGGTACCTGCCACAGCACGTGCGAACCTTGGAAACACACTATGTGAAAGGGACCAGATACACAAGGTCACACGTGTTGATTCCATTGATGGGGAGAAAAGCAGGACAGTCAACCCCATAGACGAGGTCGATGGGGTGCCAGGGGCTGGGAGGGGGAGGCACAGTGCCTGCCCCCGTGGTGAGGAGGAAGCTAGGGAGCTAGGTGGAGGTGTGGCCCCCCAGCTCCGCCAGGGGGTCCACTGGGGGCTCCGCTGCACTCACTGGACACCACCCAGGCGCCGGTATCATGTTCTGTATGGCCCCCTCCAGGGCCACCCACCCCACGTGACCTTCTTTAGAGCCATCTGGGTCTCCATGTCCTGTCATGTGGGTGCTGTGGCCTCCACCTGAAGTGCTCCCCACATCCCAGCCTGCCCTCAGGACCTGGGAACCACAGGCTCTGAAGTGACGGGCACAGGCGGGCTGGGGACAGGGGCACTTGAGGATCATGGACATCACTTCCTACCTTCCCAGCATCAGTTTTCCAGCTAATCTTTTTTCCCTTCCCAGTGACATTTATTTCAAACCAACTCCATGCCTGTAAACCTCTAGGGCTTAAATGACACCACCCCTCCAGACACCGCGCAACCCATGTGAGGAAAGCATGGGATGAGCTTCCAGAGAGCCCTCGGGGTCTGCAGCCACTGCCTCCCTAATGCAGAGTCAACATCGCCAGCAGCAGAGACCCCAGGTCCTGCCTGCACAGCGCCTAGTGCTGCTGTCCCCTGACCCCCATGCCCTGTCCTTGGCCTCCCTGATGGGCGTTTTCTGTCTTTAACTGCTCCAGAACCAAAACCAAGACATGACCCTGTGCCCAGCCCCACACTCTATCATGTGAGTTTAGAACCTCAAAATCCACAATGAACATAAAGCCACCTCCTGCACTCCTGGGCGTCACTACCCTGTCTGTCCCTGTTGCAGCAAGCCGGGGGGCTCCGTGTTCTGCCTCTGGACACCTAGGCGGCTCCACGTCTTCACTGGGCCTTACTCTAGGGCTTTCCGCTATCGTGTGGTAAACCCTCAAAGCCTGGCCCTCGCCACTGCCTGTGGCTGAGCTGTGGCCATGTGCTCTCCAGCATGCCCCCGGCAAGGGTGGGGTCCTGCAGACACTGCCGCCACCTCTGCAGTCCCTGCTGCCCCCGTGCTGCTCTCCTTCAGCTCTCGGCCTTCATCCTTCTTCCCACAACTTGATCTGGGTCACCCAGCAGCCCTCAAAGGGAGCTCAGGGGCAGTAGCACCGCTTTGGAATGTGTCTGAATGGGAACCTTTGAGTCTTTCCTGGAACTGCCCAGCCAGAGATGGGGTGCAACCCCCCACTTTTTCTTTGACATTGAGATGAAATCCACGGGTTGGTGCAGGACACGGCACTGATCCTGGGTTTTCTTGGGCACCCGCTGCTGCAGGCTGGAGGCCTGCAGACTGACCACTGATTGCTGCGAGGTGCTGTCCTCCGCCCTGTCCTGCAACCACTACCTGACCAGCCTGAATCTGCTGTGCAACAACTTCGACCCCTCAGGGATGACCCTGCTGTGCTCCGCCTTCTCCCGGCCCACGTGCAACCTAAGAATAATTGGGTGAGTCCCTGGCGAGTGTTCTGGGGCACAGGCCTACTTCTCAGGCAGGCAGGCTAGCTGGTGAGAAGCAGCTAGCTCTGTCCCCAGCTGTGAGTACTGGCTGGGCCGCAGGCTCCATGCTGGACGCCGGGAGCATATGGAGTTAGAGGTGGAGGTTCAGCATCTCAGGAACTTGCTTTCAGGTGGGCTGGGGAGGGGGAGGAGGAGGAGGGAGTCTACTGATATTCAAGCCCAGAAATCAACAGAATGGCTCTACTCAGCAGCTAAAAGCAAGACCTTAGTCGCTGGCACCCCTGCCGCAGCAGCAGCACCCAGTGGTAGCCAAGAGGCAGGTGATGGGTGAGCAGTGCCATCCACGTAGGCAGTGGAACATGGTGCCTTGAAGGGCAGTTCTGACCTGGCCCCGCAGGGGAGCCTTGAGGACACTACACTGAGTGAGCCAGGACACTGATGTGCTCTCCCGTGAAGTACATAGCCTGGTCTCCGGGTGCGAGGGGAAGTGGCTGGGGACTGGGCAGCTGGGGACGACACACAAGTTCTGCAGGAGTGTCCAACAACACAAGTGTATTCACTGTCCCGGACTGCACTTAGAAGAGAGTAAGCAGTCATTTTTAAGTGTATTAAAGGTTAAATTAAAATATAAGGTTCGGGGTCACTGCAGATGGTCAATGCCAAGGAGGGCGTGAGATGTAAGAGCCGTAGACTTGAGGAGGCACTCGCAGGTCACAGTGCTCCCCAGCAGCAGGCACTTGATCTGAGCCCTCAGGGCACACGGTGAGGTGGGAGCATTCCTGGCTGAGAGTCCAGGGAAGGTAATGAGAAGAGGGAGCAGTGGTAAAAAGCTGGGGTTGACAGGATGGTGGACGATAAGCCCGTGGTCAGGGAGAGCCTCAGTCCAGATTTTTAAAATCTGATCTTTAGGATCCAGGAAGGCCTCCAGCAGCTCTGTATCTAAGGTGTGGTGACATGTGACACAGGAGCTTGGGCAAGATCCAGAACAGGACAAACAGAGGTGGCCCAGCCCCAGAGGGCGGCACTAGTGAGAGCCAGGCTGAAGAGTCTGCCCCACACTGCTGTGCTGCATGGATGGAGCCACTTTAGGGAGTTCCCAGGGGCCAAGGGTCCCATCCTTTAAGAACAAGATCTCTTTCCCATGAAGGCCACAGCACAGAGACAGTTTCCCTGCCAAACACGGAAACTATCAGTAGAAGCTAAAGCCTTCATCCTGATGGTGAGCGGGGCTATGATTTGACGCTGGAGAAAGGAGCCTGCGGAATCAAGGACCCCCCCTCAACACACAAAGGGGGGCGGTGGTGTCCTGGCAGCAGAGGGTTTACCAAGGCTTGGCATGTGTGTGACCAGCTGTGGCCCAGGCATGACGCAGGTTGGCCAGTGGGCTTGAGCATCTTGAGAGTCGACAAGCTTCTCCAGGGCTGGCTGCTTGACCCAATGCTGGAACAGCAGGCACAGGGCTGGGAGAGCAGGCCCAAGGACACCCTCATGAACAAGGACCTCCCTGGGCCCACCTCCCAAGGGTCCTGCCACCTCCCACTACTCTGGGGACATTCTAGGTCCAGCAGTCTTTGGGGATCGTGTGACTGTGGACGTGGTGGAGAAGCGGACGTGGTTTCTGCTGACTGACCTTTTCTGAGCCCATTTTCCCTTCTACAAAATCTACTTAAATACCTGTTTCTCTCCTCAGATGAGTGAAGTTGGGGACTGCTCTGTCCATCACTGTTCCTCCAGACCTCATGATAAGGCCTAGCACAGAGATCCTTGGGAAGGGCTGGTGACAGTGAACAGGATGGGAGCCCAGGGTGGCCTCTGACATATCCAGGGGTTCCTTTGCCTGAAGGGTCTGACCCGTGTTCTGTGGGGAACGTACTGTCCCCCTCAGGTGTGTGTGGGGGAGAAGGCTGGATCCTTCTCCAGGATCCCAGGAGGCTGGAGGAAGGGGGAGTCAAGGTCTCGGCGTAACGGGTGCCCTCTCTGCCCACAGCCTGTGGAAGGAGCAGTATCCCGTGCAGATAAGATGGCTGCTGGAGGATGTGCAGCGGCTCAGGCCCCACGTGGTGATCGACAGCAGCTGGTACTCCTTTGACGAGGACAACCGGTACTGGTGGAAAAGCTAAAGATGGGAGACCTCCATCTGCAGCCATCTGGACCTTTAGGAGTGGCTCCTCAGGGCTGCAGGATGATCTGGCTCTCTGTCCCCTCCCCATGGTGGTGGTGATTCTCTTCCCACACAACTTGGTTGCTGCATTTGAAGGTGGGGACCTTCAAGTCACAGGACCTTGGCATCTATGTCGGTCCCACAGTGAGCACAGAGGGAGTAAAATAAACACAACATTTGGAAATGTACCCGAATGGGCGTCTCCACCAGCTGGGAGTGAGGGTGTAGGGACAGGGTGGGAGGACCTGGGTCCTGAGAGGTGACCCCACAGGCATCACACTGTTGCTGGCTCTGAAGCTCTGCTCTGGCTGGTCATCTGGATAGTGACCTGCCACTCTCACCTCCAAACAAAGCTGGAGCCCCTGCCTGGGGTGACGAGAGCAGGTCTGCCATGGTCTCTGCAGGCGGGGGTTCCAGGACTGGGTGCTCCAGTGTGGGCTGGCTCATAGCACGCAGTGTGTCATCAAGAAGCCCCAGAAACAAAGGGCAGCCACTGTGTGGCTCGTGGAAGGCACTTTCCCTGGCAAGTCGCTGGATGGGTTGGGCAGGCCAAGAACTCTTGGGTGGCCCCTATTGAGTATCAGGCTGCAGAATGGCTCTTCTGTCCTAAAGAGTGGTATTGGTCAGCTCACCACCCTAAAGCACACCCAGGGCAACTGGCTCACAAAGGGCAGAGGCTGCTTGGGCCCACGGCTTTGGAGGCTTCAGTCCACATGTGGCCCAGACGCTGGAGAAAGGAACCTGCAGCATCAAGGAATCCAGGACCCCCCACACACATACACACACACACAAGGGGGCGGTGGTGTCCTGGCAGCAGAGGGTTTACCAAGGCTTGGCATGTGTGTGACCAGCTGTGGCCCAGGCATGACGCAGGTTGGCCAGTGGGCTTGGGCATCTTGAGAGTCTTCTCTGGGGCCGGCTGCTTGACCCAAGGTAGTGAGGCAGCTGGTCATGGGGGGAGCTCAGGCAGAGCAAGACCTGCTCATCTCAGAATAGGGTGAGAAAGAGGGGAAGGGACCTTGGTACCCCTTGAGGAGACTCATGACTACAGGAGAAAGGACCAGGGTCCCCCTGAGGGACACCCTCATGAACCAGGACCTCCCTGGGCCAACCTCCCAAGAGTCCCTCCACCTCCCACCACTCTGGGGACATTTTAGGTCCAGCTGCAGCCTTGGACTCGTCTTATGCTACTGGTGTCCTATGGTGGACGATGAGCTGTTTACCGGGCCCTGACTGTGGGCCCGGCTCTGTTCTTAGCATCTGTACACTAACTCCACCTCCAGCTCATCTCTTGGACGAGGACTTGGGCACAAGGGGCCTATGAAGGCAGAGCCAGTGAGCAGCAGCGCCCACTCAAGCCAGAGACGCCCTTCTCCCGCAGGCCACGAACCACCTGCTTAAAAAAGCACCTCTCCCACCTGGATTATTTCCAAGTTGGTCTTGAGAGAGCAGCTCAGGTGGTCCAACTGCCCCTCTGCCATGCGGCTGAGGAATAGCTGCCCTCTGAGCAGCAGGGACACCTACTCAGTCTGCTTGCTCTTAGCGATTTCCTCAGCCAGCTGGCAGCTTTGCAGGAATACTTGATCCTCTTTGTGGGAGAGTCAGTCTAACTGTGGGTGCTGAGAGTGAGGTTAGCATGGGGCAGGACATGGGTGGACCAGGGAAATGGGGAGGGGGACACCAAGTAGTATTCCAAGCTAGAGATGCCTCCACCTCCTGTAGAACATGGGCTCCTGCCAGGACCACCCCACTTGCAGACCAGGTGGGTGGTGACCATTGGATGAACTCAGTGCCTCACTCATGCTAGGCAAGCACGCCACGTCTGAGCTACATGCCCAGCAGACTTCTGAGCCTGCCATCTTCCTCTAACAACAGCTGTCCTCTGCAGTCACTGAGGACAAACTGGTGGTTGTGCTCTTCATGGTCATCACCCCCAAGCTAAATCCCATCATCTGCACATGGAGAAACGTGAGGGTAAAACTGCCACGAGGAGCTCCAGGGGCTAGAGGTGAACTCAAGGATGGAGTGAAAATGAAAACATGAGCCAGGAACACCAGGAGCAGAGGACTCAAAGTGCAATCTGAGTTCAGTCAACTGTGAAGGAGCAGAGTTCACCTACCTCTGTTTTCCTGCAGGTTAAATGGGCCACTTTAACCTCATGCTAGGACTTCACGTCCTGTCCTAGTGGTCAGTGGTTTCCAGTGTGATCACATTGGGACACCTTCTCCCTCTTCTGCAGTAATCAGCACTGCACAGTGTTTAGAATGGAGGATGGATCCCATGAAATGGAATTCCACCCAGTCACCTCTCAGCAGTGTGACCTTGGCTGTACTCACTGCACCTCTGGGGTTAGCATGTAGTGATAGATAGAAGGATCGTGGCACTTGCAGACAAAGGTCCATGCTGTGGCCAGTTCTCCTTACCAGAATGATCTTGGGAGACCCCAGGACAGATTCTCTCCTTCCTTGGGTGCCTTCCTCCCATTTGCCTGGTTCTCTTGCCTGAAATTCAGTAGTAGAAGTCTTATTTAATGACCAAGATGGGAATTTATTAGAAGGCACATGTCTCAAAGCAGGAGTGACAAAATACAAGATAGCCATTATTAACCATTATCATCTACATCTGAACAATTTCCAAAGACTCTTCTTTCTAAACAGTGGTTATCTGTGGTCTCAGGGAAAGAAGTGATGTAGCTAGGACTGTGTTTGCTTCAACCTAGTGAAGAGTAGCTTCAATCAAACCAATCTCACTGCTTATTCCTGTGTGCACTGTGACCTAAGAAAGGCTCTTAAATTTTTTAATGGTTGAGGAAAAATAATCAAAAAAGAAGTTTTGGTGACACACATTAGCATGAAATTCAAATGTTTATGTTCATAATACAGTTTTATTGGATGACAGCCAGGCCCATATTTTGCATGTTCTCTGTGTCTGTTTCCACACTATAAGAGCAGAATGGGACAGAGACTGCGTAGTCCATAAAGCCCTCAATATTTATTCTCTTATTTTACGGAAAAAGACTGTTTGGCCTTGGTTGGAGCCACAGAATCATGTATTGCTGATTTGAGGAGAAGTTTGGAGGTCAATGTTCCCAGGATGACTTTTAATTCTGTGACGATGGCAGTCTGGATTGGCATTGCTTGGCTCCCTAGGCTGTTGTAAGGGTTGCAAGATGCAGTACAGCAGCTGCTCCAAGCATCATATCTTCATATATAGGATGGTAAAGTCCCAGCTCACATTTTGAGAAATAATTATGAGAAATCTCCTGCAGGATTTCTTTTTCTTTTTTCATTCTTATTGGCCAGAACTAAGTCAGGGGTCCACCCCTATATGCAAATATGCTGAGAGAGTGAGCATTGGCAAAAGACAATGGGATTATGTGATATGCTAAAATGTGAAGAGGGAGAGTCTACCACAGGGGTTTTGGTGAGGTGCACCTGGGCACAGTGAGGTAGGTAAGCAATTGACTCTGATGCCCCACTGACTGAACAAAATCCAAATCTACCACCTAAAATTGTGAAACCTCACAAACAATTGAAATTCTGTGATTCCATGGAATGTCAAGACCTTGAGTTCAATAAATTTTCACATTCCAATAAATTCAATAATTTTTGACAAATTTATACACTGTGGAGCCAACACCCCAAACTAAAAGGAAATATTTCTATTACCCCAGAAACTACTCATGACTCCTCCCAGGTAATCTCTAACCCTGGCTGGCCAACTGGCACCTGCTCATCTAATCTATCATCATGGAATTCTTTAGCTTCTTCCTAGCCTCCTATGAATGCAAGCATGAAGCACGTACACTCTTCTATCTGGCTCCATTCTCTCAATGTAATGTTTTGGAGAGTCATCTGTGTTGTGGCCTCCAAGAGGTTGTTCTTTGTATTTAATAAGTAGTTTTCCATTTCATAAATGGAAAACACCACAATAAAAAAGAGATTCTCTTATAGGTAGACATGGCATTGATTTCAGTAACTGACTGTAGTAAACAAGCTCTGCTACAATGGGTTCTTAACATTTCCATTTGTTAAGAGAAAAGCATGAACTGATAGCCATTCGTTTATTGAACACACCAAATAACTTTTCACAAAGAAGGTTGTGAATAAATATATTCCTATTTCTGAAAGGAAAAGGATTGGGATCTAATTGAAATGAAAAAAAAAAGGCCATACTCAATGGGTTAATAATCTTTACCAGAATAAGAAATAAAATCAACCTCTGAAGCCAAAAAGTATAATTTTAAGTAAGCAGGCACAGTCTAACAACACAAATAAGTTTAACAATATAGTTTCCCTGTAACACTCAAAGATTCATATTAAGATAAATCTAACTCAGGTTTATTAAAAAGCTGAAACTTCCAATATGACAATACTTTCACAGATTTGACAGAAATTCAATTTCTTGAGGATATATTGTGGAATACATAGAGGTTTTGCATGAATACTTCAGGCTTTGATGTAAGTACCTGCTAACCTCCTTTCTTAGGTTTCTTTCTCTGTGGAGGACAATGGTTAACTCAGTTATCACAGGTGGAAAAGTAATCTTGTCAAACATTGTCCTAAATCATAAACTGTCTCTTCATAGTTTTCTCCTTAGTCATTAGTTTACACTTGAGACACTTTGATTTCAGGCTGAGTTGATATTAGTGAATGAGGCTTGAAGAAATCCTATTCATATTACAAAGTACCCTAGTGGCATCTCTAAGACATTCCATCACACTAAATTTACAACACACACAGGTGTGGTCAAAGCACTGTAAGGAATCCCCATGTTCTCCACGCCTCATTTCAATGCTTATGAATTCAGAGCAAATCTGATTCAGCTATAGCAGGGCATCTCCAGGGCAGTCCTATGGACACTGGGCTGGGTACTCTTCTATATGGACAGTCTTGGTCTGTAGGATGTGTCACAGCCTCCCTGGGCTCTCCCTGCTTCGTGTCAGCAACCCCTCCCTCACCAGCCAGCTTGGACAACAGCCAATGGCTCCACACATTACCCAGTGTCCTCTGGGGTAAATCACCCCTGGATGGGAAACACCCATCTATTCCTCTTCCACACACAGGCTTTGAGATGTGCTATGTCAGTTTCCCTAAGCCTTGGACCCACACTATTGAGTACTGTCATTTTATATCAAGCCCCAGGATCAAGCTCCTGATGAGCAGGAGAGGAATCATTGCCTTGTGAACAGTGTGATGTAGGTGAGAGCTCTGTGAATTCTGGGTGAATTTAATTTGTTCTCATTTCCCAATTATTTTTTTCCTACTAGGCTTGTGCAGGTCCTGCTTCCCCTGAGATATTCTGCCTGATTAGGAAGGGGAAAGGGTACAGATCCCTAGAGACCTCCTCTCACCTGATCATGCCTTCCCCCCCAGGTGTCCCATAAACAGCTGACTTAAGGCTGAGCTGCCAGGGTTCTTAGTTCTCTGTGAAGCACCTGGGAGGTGAGTCTACCTGGCTCTTGTTTTTAAATTCAGGAACCTATGGGACCCTGTGCCTCAGTCTCCCACTTACCTAAGTCTAAAGCTGCAAGTGGAGCAGATCCCCCGTCTTAAGGTTCCTGGAAAGCAGGAGTTCTGGTCCTAGATTGGCCTAAGGCTTCTCCACTGGCTAACTGGCAGCTTCCCAGAGCCCAGAGCTGTGCCCAAGGAGGAATTTGCATCTCTGACTTCAGAACGGAAAAGGTCACTGTGGTGAGCTCAGCAAAGGACAGAAACACTGGTGTCACTTTTGTTGTGTGAACATGGGCTTCTTTGGTATGTGATGATTGATTTCCCTCTTAAAGCACAGGACTGGGGTCCTGAGGCATGTGGGGTTTCACAAAGTTTTCTTGTGTGGGTGTTGGGGGCAATTCTGTGCCAGGCTCTGGGATTGAGGAATGAAGAAGATATGCTCTTGGTCCTTGAGGACCTTTGTTCTTTCAGAGTTACTGGAAACCTATGATATCGCAAATACTGTGCTTAGAAGGCCAGGGAAGACACCCACCCAGGGTCACTCAACCCCTGGCACTCACTGAGTGCTATTAGTTGGTGGTCACAGAAGTCAGCATGTGGTGGAGATGGCGTGGTGAGAAGATGCAGTCTCTCCCTTAGGAGACCCATGCTGCAGGAGGTAGGTGGCCACATAAAACAATATAATCCAATGTGAAGCCCTGTGATTCCAAAATATCCAAGGGAAAGGGGGCCACTGGCTGTGAGAGACTCTGGCCTGACAATATGGATTTCCTAACTGAGAAATATCCAAGGCAGCACAGAGGACAGGAACAGAACTTACCCTGGGACAGACCTGGGAGTGGGAGTCACGACGTCTATCTCTGAGGTAGCTATGATCAGCATGTTAGTTGGGCCCTGAGTGAGGAAGAGGTTAAATTACTCTCTAGGTAGACACAGTGGTGCTAGCCTGAATATGAATCAGAAGAATCCCAAGTTGGAGGTCTCCCTAGGAAATATAGGGAGATACTGTCTAAAAATAAAAAATAAAAGCCTGAGTGTGAAGGTCAGTGTTAGAATGCTTAGCTAGCATGTGCCGGGCCCTGAGTTCAATCCCTAGTACAAGAAAGAGAGAAATAGTTTGCAATATCACATAGATACTATCTGAAAAACACATGCATATGACCCCAGACTGTTAGCAGACATAAGCTGTCTTCCATGAATGGCTTGGTAGAATAGCCCAGGAATCTAAGAACTTACTATGAACCTTGACTTCTCTTTGTATGTATAACTGTAAGTTCTCTCTATGAGTTTTCTCTGGGTCCTGATGGTGCTTAACCACCTCAGGCTGTCTCCATCACTGGAGAAAGGAAGCTTTGTGGTATGAGGGTTAGTCATCTGGCTCCAGTATCAGGTGCTCTAGAGTCTCATTATGTGAGACCACGGCTCATGTACATTGACCTCAGCTAGCTCAGACAAAGTACAGAAAGGAGCAGGACTACCTGCATATCAGTCAGTGGAGAATCTTGGTGATGACAATGTTGAGAGACTAGGAGGTAGAGAGGGTTGAGTCAGAGGTTGAATGGCCACTGAGGAAAAGTGCCCATGAGGAGAATCATGCATGAATTGAATAGATCCTTAGAAAGCAATAAGGTCACACAGAGACCATGTTTAGAGGACAAGAAATAGGAGGAGTAGAAATAAAGACTCAGACAAAACGTTGTGGTCTTCTTGGGGGTGCTGAGTGCAGGTGCACCACAGGACATCTCTTCTGAAGACCCAGAAGGGCATGTGGACAGGGTGAAAACACTGTTTTGGAAACCAGATTTAGACAACAAGCAAATGTAAGTGAAATACAGGAAAGCTGCAGTGAAAGATAGTTCCGAATATACAAAGGCAAAAGAGAGACATATTACATAGACAGAGAAACGCTGTCCTATCTGCCCCACATTGTCCAATGAGGGGACTTGTTGAGTTTTTAATAGGTTGCCCCTCCTCTGCTCTGTTTCCACGAGTCCAACCTCTGCATACAAAATTATATCCCTTTCCAGTTGGCAAACATTCTTGATGACTTTTTCTACATTTGACATTTTCTATAGAACAAAACTAAAAATCTGTAACAGTCCTTCTTACACTGGTTCTAGACTCTCTAAACTGCTTTATTTGTTGTTATAGTCACCTTAATCCAGCAACCCACACTACATCTGCAGTTGCTGTCTCCATTCTTGGAATGTTCTTCCCTTCTTCTATAAAGAAGACTTATCTTCCAATATCTAGTTCCAAGCATCTCAGGCAAGTGTCTCTATGTAGCTGATACAGTATGAAAAAATCTTTTGTTTTCTATCATTTCAGGTCACACCACCCAAATAGCTGCTTCTTGATGGTAACCTCATGGCCAATACATACAATGTGACAGAATTCATTTTCCTGGGACTATCTCCCAACCGGGAGGTGCAGAGGATTTGCTTTGTGATTTTTCTGCTTTTGTACGTGGCCATTGTCCTGGGGAATTCCCTCATTGTGCTCACTGTCCTGACCAGCAGAAGTCTGGGATCCCCCATGTACTTCTTCCTCAGCTACCTGTCCTTCGTGGAGATCTGCTACTCCTCTACTACAGCCCCCAAACTCCTCTCAGATCTGCTGGCTGAGAGGAAAACCATACCTCTGTGGGGCTGCTTGGTACAATTTTTCTTCCTGCACTTCTTTGCAGGCACTGAGATTTTCCTGCTCACAGTGATGGCCTATGACCGCTATGTGGCCATCTGCAAGCCCCTCAACTACACCACCATCATGAACTGGCAGATGTGTATGGTCCTGGTGGGAATGGCATGGGTGGGGGACTTTGTGCATTCCCTTTCCCAGATCCTTCTCGTCTTCCAACTGCCCTTTTGTGGCCCCAATGTGATTGACCACTATTTCTGTGATGTGCTCCCCTTGCTCCAACTGGCCTGCTCAGACACCCTCCTCATTGGTCTGCTGATTGTTGCTAATGGGGGGACCCTGTCTGTGATCAGCTTTGTGGTCCTCTTGGTGTCCTATGTGGTCATCCTGCTTCATCTGAGGACTCGGAGCTCTGAGGGGTGGCGCAAAGCCCTCTCCACCTGTGGGTCCCACATCACCGTGGTCATGTTGTTCTTTGTACCCTGTGTCTTCATCTACATGAGGCCTTCGACCACTCTGCCTGCAGACAAGATGGTAGCCGTGTTCTACACAGTGGTGACCCCACTCCTCAACCCTGTCATCTACTCCCTGAGGAATGCTGAGGTGAAGAAGGCCATGAAGAGGCTGTGGACCAGGACAATGAAACTCGGTGGGACATAGAGGCTGAGTCTTGGTACTGTCCTTGGTTTTGGAACAATGCTGGGTTCAAACACAGGGGCACAATGGATCGAAGGAGGTTAATCCTAGAGTTACTCTATCTGGTGTTTATATTAAAAAATGTCCTTTTAATCACCTGTAAAATATTTCATCTTATGGATGTACTGAATATACCTGGCCATTTTCAGTTGTGCTTCTAATTTTTAGTACTATAAGTAAGTCTTTTAAATATTCTTGAATAGAAATATTTAACTAACTTTTGATTTTTGGACTCATTTCCTATGATGAGTTTAGTCTCTTAAAGAATAACTTTACTCAGACTATTTAAAAATATTGAAAACAAGGGAACTTTTTAGAATTCTTTCTACTAGGCCAGCATCACCCTTATATCAAATCCAGACAAGGAGTCAATAGGAAAGTAAAACTAGAAACCAATATTCCTGACAAACACATTCAAAAAATTTTCAAAAAGGCTTGAGATATAGCTCAGAGGTAGAGTTAGTTCTTGCCTAGCCTACATGAGGCCTTAGTTTTGGCCCTTAATACTAAAAAAAAAAAAAAAAAGAGAGAGAGAGAGAGACTTCAACACAGTTTTTCTTTTATTGTTTTGTGGTTTTTTTAGTTATATATAACATTAGGATTCATTTGACATGATTATGGAAGCATGGAATATAACTTGCTCTAATTCAGTCCCCAGAACACCCCCTCCCGTCCCTCTCCCCTCCCCCTATTTCCTTCCTCTACACTACTGATCTTTTTGCTACTTACATTTTTGTCTTGTGGATGTACATTATGGTGAGATTCACTGTGACAATTCATATATATGCACATGGGAAAGTTAGGTCAGATTTATTCCACTGTTCTTCCTTATCCCCAGTAAGTTTTTTATTGACTCATTTGTGAGCCATACAAGAAAAAAATTTAATAAGTGATGAGGTAAATAACCTACATTTAATTAAGGGTTGAGGATATAGCTCAGTGGCAGAGAACTTGCTTAACATATGGAAGGCCCTGGGTTCAATCTCCAGTATTGCAAAAAAAAAAAAAAATTCAACAAAGTATTAGCAAAGTGAATTCAACAACACATCAAAATATGATATAGGGAAATAAGAAAGAAAGAAAATGAGTAAGGAAGATTAAGGGATTTCAATCTACAAAACATTTATCAAAATGTCCTCTGTAGTGGTTGGGGCTGTGGCTCAGCAGTAGCACACTTGCCTGGCATGAATGAGGCACTATTCATTCAATTCTCAGCACCACATATAAATAAAGGACACTCAACAACTTAAAAAATATTTTTAAAAAATCTCCTCTGTAAAAGGATAGAAGTAAACAGAATTTAGGATAGCATAGTAAAAAAACTATCAGTGAAGTAATTAATATTTTATAATTATTGGTGGAGAGAATTTTGAATGTTCCCAACACAAAGACATGATAATTGTATTAGGTGATAGATATGTGATCTGATCTGATCTGATAATTACACATTTCCCACATGTATTGAAACATCACATTGTACCCATGTAAAAATATAAATTAATACAGAGGGAGGAAGAAAGTGAGGAAATGATTTTAACCAACAAAACATTTATAAAATTCTTTACTTTGCATTTGCACTTCGTGACAAAGGAAATATAGCCATAAGGACATGAGCCTTCCAATCACCCAAACCCATTATATTGTTGGATATCATGAAGCCAATCATGTTCCATAAGATTCAGGGAGAATTCTTCACCTCTATCCCTCAAACATTACAGCAGGGTATCCAGGTTGCAAACGAGAATTATGGCAGCAGTAACATTAAGTCCTATATTTGTGGCTGCCATTCTGAAATACTCCACTAAAAATCCATTTCATAAAAGTCCATTTCAAACACCCAATAATCAGACTACATCTTTCTATCATGTTACCATCCCTGGGTTCTCCCTTCTGGCCCACAGCTTCCTCATGGCAGCTTTCACCTCTGCGTTTCTGAGTGTGTAGATGATGGGGTTCAGCATGGGGGTGATGACCGTGTAGAACACAGCCACCAGTTGTCCACAGTGAAGGTGGACGAGGGCCTCATGTAGATGAAGATGGCAGGTCCAAAAAACAAGATGACCACTGTGATGTGAGAGGCACAGGTAGACAGGGCTTTGCGCCTCCCCTCTGCAAAGTGGTTCCTCAGGGTGAACAGGATGACGATGTAGGAGGACACCAAGATGGTGAGGGAGAAGATGGAGATTAATCCACTGTTGGCCAACACAATAACCCCCTCCACAATGGTGTCCTTGCAGGCTAGCTTGAATAAAGGCTGTAGGTCACAGAAATAGTGGTCAGTCACATTGGAACCACAGAAGGGCAGTGGGATGGTGATGAGAACCTGAATTATGGAGTGAATGAAGCCCCCCAGCCAGGAACCAGCTACCAGCATGTGAAACACTTGACGATCATAATGTTCATGTAATGAAGAGGCTTGCAGATGGCCACGTAGCGGTCATAAGCCATCACCACAAGCAAGATGATCTCAGTAATTGCAAAGAAGTGGAAGAAGAAGATCTGGGCCAGACAGCCCCTCAGGGAGATGGTTTTAACCTTGGCAAGTAAGTCAGTGATGAATTTAGGGACTATCGTAGAGGAGTAAGTTATCTCCACCAGGGACAGGTAGCCAAGGAAGAAGTACATGGGGGAGCGCAGACTCTTACTGACACTGACCGTCACAACAATGAGGCCATTGCCCTCCACAGTGGCCAGGTACACGGGGAGAAACAACACAAAGCACACTCTCTGCACCTCTGGGTCCCAGAAAAGGCCAGTGATGATTAACTCAGTCACATTGTTTGAATTTGTCATGAATTGGATTTGGAGAAGATTGATCTCAAAGAAGAGCCCTGTGACAAAGGAAATATAGCTGTAAGGACATAAGCCTCTGAATTCTATCAAGCCCTGTGGTTTTGCCCAATTCAACAGCTTCATGAAATTGTAATATATTTGAAAATTTTGACACCTGAGCACTAAGTAGACAATAAGATATGGTTCACTATCAAACAGCAGTTCAAATATAATATATGCACATTCACTACTTTGAATGTGTCCAAGTTTGACCCCCTGATACACTTTCTTGTGAACAGCAGGTGAGGAATTTTTTTAGTACAATTTCTCTGAACCAAAGGTTGTGTTAAGCAACTGTCATGTACCTAGACAACTCAGGACATAGGAAAAGAGAAGGAAATGAGGTTCCACCCTCAGGAAGCTTGCAACTTCATGTGATTAAAAGGTATATTGATACAATGAAGCAGAGAAAACCCTTAAGATTTTCTCTGCTCTTAAAACTACTTTGATTGCAGATATAATGACAATGTGATATGTATATATAAAGAAAATGTGATTGATATATATATTATATATATATATATTGTATTTATATATAATATATATATGATATTAATTATGGCATTTGCTCATAGGATGGAACTGGAGAACATCATGCTAAATGAAATAAGACAGACTCAGAAAGTCAAAGGTTGAAAGTTTTCTCTGATAGGCAGAAGCTAGTCCAAAATAAAGGGGAAAAGAGAAAGAAAGAGAAAATCCATCCATATAGAAGAAAGACCAATGGAACAGATGCAGGGAATCCAGTGGTGAGAGAAGGAGGGTCAGGATAAGAGAAGAAAAGTTAGCCTAACTTTCCTATGTACATGTGAGAATACCATAGTGAATCTCACATCATGCAAATCCACAGATATTAACTAAAACTTTTTTTAAAAAGTAAATAGTAGAAAGATGAGTAGCAGATGGAAGGGAACAGGGGGAGGTAGGAGAGGAGGGAAGGATAAATATTGGGAACTTAATGACAGCAAATTGTATTCAATGCATTTATTGTTATATGAAAATGAATTCTAATGTTATGGAACACTAAAAAGAACCAATAAACATTGAAAATTTTTGAAACATTTTTAAAAAACTACTTTGAAGTATCTTACTGCCATGAATTACATGTGCTTCTATCCTAAAAAATATATATTACATATACACCCCACTCAGTTTCTCCCATAGTGAAAATCTGAAGAAAAATACAAGGTGAAAGCCTTCTGAGAGGGCTGTGGTTGTGGCTCAGTGATAGAGCACTTGCCTAGCACTCATTAGGCACAGGGTTTGATCCTCAGAAACACATATTTTTAAATAAATAAAATAAAGGTATTGTGTCCATCTAAACCTAAGAAAAAGAAAAACCACTGAGCAAAGCCTTAATATGCTTTCTGGCTAGAACTAGAGAAGACACAAGGATTCCTCAGAATAAAAGGAGGGAACCCAGGAAGAACTTCATGGGAGACGGGGCAAGATGGTGCTTGTGGGGAGCCATTCTGACACGTGATTGGGTGACTCCCGTTAAGGGCCTGAGGCACTCTGGCTGTGTCGGAGTTATCCCGACCCTTTCCTGATGAGAGAGCCCATCCGTGTGGGGGTGTGCATGACCACTGACCCCGGAGACCCAATCACTGACCCTGACCTTGGAGTACAGCCCCCCCTCAACCTTCATTGGATGGAATTCTCCCCTGAATCTCTTGTCCCCCCAAATAAAAGGCTACTCCCCGGCGTGTTCGCTCTCTCTCTCTCCTGCTAGCCCAGAGTAATCCTCACTGCCCTGCTGGGCGGCTGGAGGCGGGGAAACAGGGAGGCGAGCCGTCTCGGACCTAGCAATGTAAAATAAGGTACTATCTGTGTGTTTTATTTTGATCTCTTCTAACTAACTTAATGCCAGAACCTCATTAATGAAACCACTGCGCAGGCCGCGTGGTAGAGGTGCTTGCCTACTGTACCAGAGGGACGGGAATAACAGGCACAGAACAGCCCCAGAAGGCTACAATGCAGACTGGTGGCCTGAAGGAAACTAGGACATCTGTGTGCCTGATGGTCACCATTTTCTTTGTCATCCCATCACCCACAGGCTACTGTGGGAGGCCATCCACACACTTGATTTGAGTTACCTCCCTGGCTGGGCGAGAGGTGCTTAGACACATCCTTGTGTCCACAGCTTTCCCCACCCTTCTCAGGTCAGAGGGCCTGTCGGTGTGGAGGTGTTTCTGGCCACTACCCCGAAGACCCAATCGTCACATCTGACCTTGGGACACTGCCCCCATTAATCTTCATTGGATGGGATTTTCCCCCAGAATTTTTTGTTTCCCAATAAAAGTCCACTCCCTGGCGTGTCCCCTCTCTCTCTCTCTCTCTCTCTCTCTCTCTCTCTCTCTCGCTGGCCTCTTCAGTAAACCTCACTACCATAATAGGTGGCTAGAGGCTGGAGCAAGGAGGAGCTGTCCTGGAGCTGGTTTAAAGGTAATTAGAGCCTGTCTCTTTAATTCAAACTCCCTTAGGATCTCTCACGTAGCTGAAGCTTCATTAATGAAGCCTGTGCTGGCCACGGGCTAAAGGCGACCACAAGGGCCCAGGGTCTACTGTGCGCTGTACTGTAAGCACTTCCCCACCACCTCCTCACTTCATTCCTCCTTATCCCTTTGAGGTAGCTAATTGACAAGTGGGGAAAGTGAGACTCACACAGGTTTACATCATGCCCAAAGAAACACACCTGGTGAGTGAGTGAGACCAGGCCAGACCCAGGCTATCTAGAAGAAAAAGAAGGAACCACCACACCTCAGATAGAGGGCACAAGGGTGAGCTACTCCAGTGCCTTAGAAAATGGCCAATGCAAAGCTTTCCCAAATCCACTTATGAGTCCCTCCCTGGGACTAGTACAAGCATTGTAAAACCTCCAAGTTATTGGTAGTGTTTCAGTTCCACCTTCTCTGGTCATCAGAGACCAGGAAGCTCTATGGGTTCTTCAACACAGTGTGAGATTAGGGATCTGCCTTCCTTCCTCCAGCCCATGCC
The DNA here is from genome assembly GCF_964194105.1 of Spermophilus citellus. Lineage (NCBI taxonomy): Eukaryota > Metazoa > Chordata > Mammalia > Rodentia > Sciuridae > Spermophilus > Spermophilus citellus. Next base: position 238,868,448 of record NC_138183.1, on the reverse strand, counting down.
CAGCACTGGGACAGCGGGCCCAGCTGCAGCTGGCAGACTAAGCCATGGAATCTGTTGCTCCTCCCAGCAGAGGTGACCAGACAGAACCCCTCCTGCACTGGGTCTCATAGCAGTTTGACATTGTTTTATTATTTGTCTAGCTTGTTCCTTAGTTATTTTAAAATGCTTTTGTAAAGTATTAGCATTGACATAGACCTTTTTATGAAAATTTGTAGCTTCTTCTAGTGTAGAGAAAATATGTATGTCATGTGTAGTTTTATCTGCTAAATTGTTGCCCAAACTAAGGGCTCCAGGCAATCCTGTATGTGCTCTGATATGTCCTATAAAGAATGGATATTTTCTGTCCCAGATTAAACTTTGTATAGTGGAAAACAAAGAGAAAACAGTAGAGGAAGGGGAAATCCTACCAGCATCTTCAAGGGATACTATAGCATTAACTACACACTGACTATCAGAAAATAAATTAAATACAGAATCTTTAAACATCACAAAAGCTTGTAAAACTGCATTAAGCTCTACCTTTTGAGCTGACTGTTTGGGTACTAAAAATGTAAAAGTTTGATCAGGTGTAACTATTGCTGCTGTACCATTATTTGACCCATCAGTGAATACATTTGGAGCATTCATGATAGGTGTTTTTCTTGTCATTTTTGGAAAAATTACAGGATGCAATGACCAAAAAGACAATAAAGGACTAGATGGTAAGTGGTTATCAAATGAAACATTAGATTTGCACATGATTATTGCCCAAGTATTTAACTCATTAGCTAACTCATCAATTTGATTCATAGTATATGGAGTAATAATTTTATTGGGAGAAATTCCAAACACTCCCTTTGCTGCTTTTATTCCTTTGAGTATTAATTGTCCTACAGCCTCAGGATACCTAGTAAGAATAGTGTTAGGAGAATAAGATAAATGTATCCATAATAATGGACCTTCTTGCCAAAATACTCCTGTAGGAATATTTTTTGTTGGTAGTACAATAAATAATAAAGGCAAACTTATATCAATTCTATCCAAATGCATATTTTCCATATATGTTTCAATGATTTTTAATGCCTTTCTTGCTTCAGGCATTAACATGTGGGGTGAATTTGGATCTGATGGACCTTTTAGGATATCAAATAAAGGTCCCAACTCTCCTGTTGGTATGCCTAGATAAGGCCTTATCCAATTTATGTCTCCCAATAACTTTTGAAAGTTGTTAAGTGATTTGTTTTGATCTACTTGTATTTGAATTTTTGGTGGACGGACCATGATTGAGGATAATAGAACTCCTAAATACTTAATTGGAAGATTTAATTGTACTTTATCTATTGCTATCTCTAGATTATAATTTTTTAATAAATTTGTAAGTGTGGCATAACATTCTAGCAATGTGTTTTTATCTTTGTGTGCTAATAATACATCATCCATATAGTGAAATATTTGTAGTTCAGGATTTTGATTTCTAAGTGGCTGGATTACTTTGTTAGCATAAATTTGCCACATAGTTGGGCTGTTAGCCATTCCTTGAGGGAGTACTTTCCATTCATATCTCTGATCAGGACCTTCATGATTCAGTGCAGGGATAGTAAATGCAAAATGTGGACTATCCTCAGGATGAATTGGAATTGAAAAAAAACAATCTTTGATATATATAACTAATAAGTCCCCCAATGAGTAGCTCCATGGTCTGAAAGGGTGGGGAAACAGCCCAATGAGCATCACCGCAGAGAAGCCAATCAGTTGGCAGCTAGAAGTTTGCTGGGGCCACTGTGAGCCAATCATCAGCTGGCAGCTGGAAGTTTGCTGGCAGCTGGAAGTTTGCTGGGGCCCCTTCAGCTGTGGCTCTCAACATCTCCCTCTCTCTGTTTAAACAACAAGCATGTGGCTTAGGGACCGTGCCTGTCTTAGGTTGTCCAATACTACATATGGTTCTTACCCGTCATGGAATGAGCTGACCTCAAGGCATCAGCCTCCTGTCTTAGGTTGGTACCATTGCAATTGGATCTTACCCGTCACTGACTACCGGTCCAGCATACAGCCACACCTGTGGATAGGTCTTTGTACCAGCAGGAGGGTGAGGTTCTTTGAGTTCTCTCAGACCCTTCCACCAAAGCCCCAAGGTCACCTCCACCTCATGCCCACCTCCCCCCCTATATTTACACAGTGCCACATCCAATGATCTCACCAGTCCCTGTGTCTGTCTTCCTGCAGCCATCTCCCAGCAGGACAGGAGCCCGTGTGAGGATGACTGCAGACCATCACATGCTCCATCTATCCCCAGGTGTCCATGGTGTTCACCCCCAATCTGCTCTTTATACTGAAGTTAGAAAGTCTCCCTGAGTCTCCCTCGGCTCCTCACATCGCTCAGCAATGCTCACTGTCTCCCTGTTGCCTGGCACTCAGACCCAATTTCCTCCACCTGGCTTTTGGAATCCTCTCCAGTACTTTACCTGTCCCTTCCACTTCTCTCTTGAAAGGCCAAAACCCTTACAGACACTCAGGTCATTTCCGAGTCCTCATGTAGACTAGGTTCAGTCAACTGTGAAGGAGCAGAGTTCACCTGCCTCTGTTTTCCTGCAGGTTAAATGGGCCACTTTAACCTCATGCTAGGACTTCAAGTCCTGTCCCAGTTGTCAGTAGTTTCCAGTGTGGTCACATTGGGACACCTTCTCCCTCTTCTGCAGTAATCAGCACTGCACAGTGTTTAGAATGGAGGATGGATCCCATGAAATGGAATTCCACCCAGTCACCTCTCAGCAGTGTGACCTTGGCTGTACTCACTGCACCTCTGGGGTTAGCATGTAGTGATAGATAGAAGGATCATGGCACTTGCAGACAAAGGTCCATGCTGTGGTCAGTTCTCCTTACCAGAATAATCTTGGGAGACCCCAGGACAGATTCTCTCCTTCCTTGGGTGCCTTCCTCCCATTTGCCTGGTTCTCTTGCCTGAAATTCAGTAGTAGAAGTCTTATTTAATGACCAAGATGGGAGTTTATTAGAAGGCACATATCTCAAGGGCAAGGGTGACAAAATACAAGATAGCCATTATGAACCATTATAAACTATATATGAACAATTTCCAAAGACCCTTCTCTTTCTATACAGTGGCTATCTGGGGTCTCAGGGAAGGAAGTGATGTAGATAGGACTGTGTTTGCTTCAACCTGGTGAAGAGTGGCTTCATTCAAACCAATCTCACTGCTTATTCCTGTGTGCACTATGACCTAATAAAGGCTCTTCCATTTTTTAATGGTTGAGAAAAAAATAATCAAAAGAAGATTTTTGGGACACACACAAGTTAGGATGAAATTCAAATTTTAATTTTCATGGTATACTTTTATTGGATGATGGGCTTGCTTGTATTTTGCATGTTCTCTGTGTCTGTTTCCATGCCACATGGGCAGAATCCAGCAGCTGCGACAGAGACTGAATAGTCTGCAAGGCCCAAAATATTTACTCTCTAATGTTATAGGAAAAGATCATCCAGACTTGGTTGTAGCCACAGAATCATGTATTGCTGATTTGAGAAGAAGTTTGGAGGTCAGTGGCTCATGATGATTTTTAATTCTGTGACGATGGCAGAAAGGATTGACACTTGCTTAGCTCCCTAGGCCGTCATAACAGTTGCAAGATGCAGTACAGCAGTGTGTCTTCATCCAAGCATAGTGTCTTCATACGCGTAGGTTGTTAAAGTGCCAGGTCACATATTGAGAAATAATTATGAAAAAATCTCCAGCAGGATTTCTTTTTCCTTTATCATTATTATTTGCCAGAACTGGGTAGGGGTCTACCCCTATATGCAAAGAAGGTTAGAGAGTGAGCACTGGCAAAAGAGAATGGGATTACATGAGATGCTTAGATGTGAAGAGATACAGTCTACCACAAGAGGCTTTAGTTTGGTGGTTTCATGGAGGATGGTGCATCTGAGCACAGTGAGATAGGAGAGCATTTGACTCTGATGCCCCACTGACTGAACAAAATCCAAATCTCCCACCTAACATTGTGAAACCTCACAAACAACTGAAATTCTGTGATTCCATGAAATGTCAAGACCTTGAGTCCAATAAATTTTCACATTCCAATAAATTCAATAATTTTTGACAAATTTATAAACTGTGGAGCCAACATCCTAAACTAAAAGGAAATATTTCTATCATCCCAGAACTACTCATGACTCCTCCCAGGTAATCCCTAACCCTGTCTGGCCAACTGGCACCTGCTCATTTAATTTCTATTATCATGGAATTCTTTAGCTTCTTCCTAGCCTCCTATGAATGCAAGCATGAAGCACGTACACTCTTCTATGTGGCTCCATTCTCTTGATCTAACATTTTTTGAGAATCATCTGTTTTGTGGCTTCCAAGAGATTGTTCTTTGTATTTAGTAAGTAATATTCCATTTCATGAAAACACCACAGTAAAAAAAATTCTCTGGTTGGAAGACATGGCATTGATTTCAGTAACCAATGTGGTCAATAAGCTCTGCTACAATGGGTTTTTAACATTCCCACTTGTTAAAGAAAGGATGAGCTGATAGCCATCCACTTATTATATGCCCAATAACATTTCACAAAGAAGGGTGTGAATAAATATATTCCTATTTCTGGAAGGAGAAAAGACTGGGATATATTGTAAATAAAAATCTAAGGTCACAAATCAATGGGTTAATAATCTTTATCAGAATAGAATATAAATTCCACCTCTGAAGCTAAAAACGATTTATAATTTTAAGTAAGCAGGCACAGTCTAACAACACAAATAAGTTTTAAAATGTAGTTTTTCTCTAACAAACATTCAAAGATTCATATTAAAATTGATCTAGTTTCATGAGACAATACTTCTTTCAATGAGACAATACTCTGGCTCACAGATTTTGACAGAAACTCAATCTCATGAGGACATATTGTGGAATACATAGAGGTTTTGCATGAATACTTCTAGCTTTGATGTAAATACCTGATAATTTTCTTCCCTAGGTTTCTTCCTCTGTTAAGGACAATGGTTAACTCAGTTATTACAGGTAGAAAAGTAATTCTGTCAAACAATGTCCTAAATCATAAATGTCACTTCATAGTTTTCTCCTTAGTCACTAGTTTTCACTTGAGACACTTTGATTTCAGGCTGAGTTGACATTAGTGAATGAGGCTTGAAGAAATACTGTTCATATTACTAAGTTCTCTTATGGCATCTCTGAGACATCCCACCACACTAAATTTACAACACACACAGGTGTGCCAAAGCACTGTAAGGAATCCCCAGGTTCTCCACGCCTCATTTCAATGCTTATGAATTCAGAGCAAATCTGATTCAGCTATAGCAGGGCATCTCCTGGGCAGTCCTATGGACACTGGGCTGGTAATTCTCTGCAGTCCTGCAGACAGTCCTGGGCCTTGTAGGATGTGTCACAGCCTCCCTGGGCTCTCCCTGCTTCATGTCACCAGCACCTCCCTCACCAGGCAGCTTGGACAACAGCCAATGACTTCACACATTACCTAGTGTCCTCTGGGGTAAATCACCCCTGGATGGGAAACACCCATCTATTCCTCTTCCACATCACAGGCTTTGAGATGTGCTATTTCAGTTTCCCTGAGTCTCAGTACTGTCATTTTATGTGAAGCCCTGAGGAGCAGGAGAGGGATCATTGCCTGTGAATTCACAGCACCATGCAAGTGAGTGTCTGTGAATTCTGGGTGAATTTAATTTGTTCACATTTCACAATTTTTTTTCCTACTAGGCTTGTGCAGGTCCTGCTTCCCCTGAGATATTCTGCCTGATTAGGAAGGGGAAAGGGTACTGATCCCTGGAGACCTCCTCTCACCTGATCATGCCATCCCCTATGTGTCCCTTTTAAGCAGCTTGATTTAAGGCTGATTTGCTAGGGTTTTTAGTTCTCTGTGGAACACCTGGGAGGTAAGTCTACATGGCTCTTGTTTTTAAGTTCAGATGGATCTGAGAAACTGGTACGTCAGTCTCCCACGTTCTCAAGTCTAAAGCTGTAAGTAAAACAGATCCCTCATCTTGAGACACCAGGCGAACAAAAATTCTGGTCCTAGATTGGCCTGATGCATCTCCGCTGGCTAACTGGCAGCATGCCTGCGTCCAGGGCTGTTCTCAGGGAGGAATTTACATCTCTATCTTCAGAACAGAAAGGTCACTGTGGTGAGTTCAGCAAAGGCATAGAAACGCTGTTGTCAGTGTTTTTTTTTTTTTTTTTTTAATGAACCTGGGCTTCTTTGGTATGTGATGATTGATTCATTCTTAAAGCACAGGGAATGGGTCCCTAAGGCATATGGTGTTTTACAAAGTTTTCTTGTGTGAATGTTGAGGGCAGCAATGTGCCAGCATCTGGAATTCAGGAATGGAGAAGATATGGTCTTGGTCCTTGGGTACCTTTGTTCTTTCAAGATTTACTGAACACCTATAGTACAGCAAATACTGTGCTTAGAAGGCCAGGGAAGACACACATACCCAGGGTCATTCAACCCCTGGCACTCACTGAGTGCAATCAGGTGGTGGTCACAGGAGTAAGGAGTGGAGATGGCATGGAGAGAAGATGCAGTCTCTCCCTTAGGAGGCCCAGGCTGCAGTAGGTAGGTGGCCACATAAAACAATGTAATCCAGTGTGAAACCTGGGATTGATTCCAAACTATCCAAGGGAAAGGGGGCCACCAGCTGTGAGGGACTCTGGTCTGACAATACGATTTCTTAACCGAGAAATATCTAAGGCAGCACAGAGGACAGGAACAGAACTTAGCCTGGGATGGACCTGGGAGTGGGAGTCATGCATCTCTGAGGTAGGTAAGACCTGCATATTACCTGAGCTGTGAGTGGGGAAGAGGTTAAATAACTCTCTAGGTGGATGCAATGGTGTTAGCCTGAATCTCAATCATAAGAAGGAGTTCTCCCTCGTGAATATAGGGAGATCCTGTCTCAAAATTAAAAATAAATGATTCAGGGTGCAGGTCAGTGTTAGAATGCTTAACTAGTGGGGGTGCGGAAGAAATAGCTTTCAATATTACATAGATACAATCTGAAAACATGCATTTCAATCCAGGAAACCAGACTGTTAGCAGACATAAGCTGTCTCCCATGAATGGCTTGGTAGAATTGCCCAGGGATCTAAGAACTTACTATGAACCTTGCCTTCTCTTTGTTTCTGTAACAGTAAGTTCTTCTCCTTGAGTTACCTCTGGGTTCTGATGGTGCTCAACCACCTCAGGCTGTCTCCATCACTGGAGAAAGGAAGCTCTGTGGTATGAGGGTAAGTCGTCTGGCTCCAGTATCAAGTGCTCTAGAGTCTCATTATGTGAGACCACAGCTCATGCACATTGACCTCAGCTAGCTCAGACACAGTCCAGAATGGAGCCAAAACCCTCTGGACAGCCTTACTTGTTGTTATTGTCACCTTACTCCAGCCACACGCAGTGTGTCCCTAGTTGCTGTCTCCATTCTTGCAATGCTCTTCCCTTATCTTTCAATATCTAGCTCACAAGCACCTCAGTCAGGCACATCGTTATGTATCTCATCCCAGTTCATGAAGAAGTCGTTATTTTCTATCATTTCAGATCACACCATTCAAATAGCTGTCTGTTGGTGGTGATCTCATGGCCAATACATACAACGTGACTGAATTCATTTTCCTGGGACTGTCTCCCAATCAGGAGGCGCAGAAAGTTTGCTTTGTGATATTTTTGCTCCTGTACTTGGCGATCGTGCTGGGGAATTCCCTCATTGTGCTCACTGTCCTGACCAGCAGAAGTCTGGGATCCCCCATGTACTTCTTCCTCAGCTACCTGTCCTTCGTGGAGATCTGCTACTCCTCTTCTACAGCCCCCAAACTCATCTCAGATCTGCTGGCTGAGAGGAAAACCATATCCTGGTGGGGCTGCATGACACAGATTTTCTTCGTGCACTTCTTCGGGGGCATCGAAATGTTCATTCTCACAGTGATGGCCTATGACCGCTATGTGGCCATCTGCAAGCCCCTCAACTACACCACCATCATGAATCGGCAGGTGTGCATGGTCCTGGTGGGAATGGCATGGGTGGGGGGCTTTGTCCATTCCCTTTCCCAGATCCTTCTCATCTTCCAACTGCCCTTCTGTGGCCCCAATGTGATTGACCACTATTTCTGTGATGTGCTCCCCTTGCTCCAACTGGCCTGCTCAGACACTCTCCTCATTGGTCTGCTGATTGTTGCTAATGGGGGGACCCTGTCTGTGATCAGCTTTGTGGTCCTCTTGGTGTCCTATGTGGTCATCCTGCTTCATCTGAGGACTCGGAGCTCTGAGGGGTGGCGCAAAGCCCTCTCCACCTGTGGGTCCCACATCACCGTGGTCATGTTGTTCTTTGTACCCTGTGTCTTCATCTACATGAGGCCTTCGACCACTCTGCCTGCAGACAAGATGGTAGCCGTGTTCTACACAGTGGTGACCCCACTCCTCAACCCTGTCATCTACTCCCTGAGGAATGCTGAGGTGAAGAAGGCCATGAAGAGGCTGTGGACCAGGGCAATGAAACTCGGTGGGACATAGAGGCTGAGCCTTGGTACTGGTCCTTGGGTTTGGAATGATGCTGGATTCAAACACAGAGGCACAATGGGTGAAAGGAGGTTAATTCTAGAGTTACTGTATCTGGTGAAAAATGTCCTTTTAATCACTTGTAAAATATTTCCTCTTGTGGATGTATTGAATATACCTAGCCATTTTCTGTTACTTCTAGTTTTTAGTACTATAAATGACACTCTTTTAAATATTCTTGAATAGAAATCTTTAACAAACGTTTTGATTTTGAACTCATTGCTATGGTGAGTTTAACTCTCTTTAAGAGTAAATTTGCTCAGACTATTCAAAAATATTGAAAAGAAGGGAACTCTTTAAAATTCTTTCTATAAGGCCAGCATGACCCTTATATCAAGCGTATACAAAGAGACAACAGAAAAGGAAAACTGCAGACCAATATTCTTTATCAAAAAAAAATTCAAAAAATTTTGAACTAGGCTAGAGATGTAGCTCAGGGGTAGAGTTCGTTCTTGCCTGGCCTACATGAGACCTTGGGTTTGGTCCTCAGTACTGAAAATAAAAAAGAAAGATAGAAAGAAAAGAAAAAGAGACAGAGACAGATACAGAGATAGGGAGAGAGAGAGAAACTTCCACAGAGTAAGTTTGCTTTTACAGTTCTTTTTAGTTGTATATAACATTAGGATTTTGACATAATTATGAAAGCATGGAATATAATTTGCTCTAATTCAGTCCCCAGAACACCAATATCCCTCCCTCTTCCCTCCCCCTATTTCCTTTCTTCTACTCTACTGATCTTTTTGCTATTTACAGTATTTGTCTTGTGGATATACATGATAGTGAGATTCTCTGTATTTTGTATAATCAATCATATATGCACATAGGAAAGTTAGTTCAGATTTATCCCACTGTTCTTCCTTATCCCCAATAAGTTTTTGATTGCCTCATTTGTTAGCCATATAAGAAAAAAATTTAAAACATGAAGAGGTAAATAAACTACATTTAATTTAGGGTTGGGGATGTAGCTTGGTGGCAGAGCACTTGCTTAACATATGGAAGGCCCTGGGCTCACTCTTCAGTATTGTAAAAAAAAAAAATTCAACAAAGTAATAGCAAACTGAATTCAACAACACATCAAAATATACAGGGAAGGAAGGAAGAAAAGGAGGAGGAAGGAAGGAAAGTGATTTCAATCTATAAAACGTCTATTAAATCATCCTCTGTCCAGGGATGCAAGTAGACAGAACATTAAGATAGCACAGTGGAATAACCATGGGTGACAGTAATTAATTAATATTTCATAATAATTGGTGGAGAGAATTTTTAATGTTCCCAACACAAAGACATGATAACTGTGTTAGGTGATAGATGTGTGATCTGATCTTATCATTACACATTTCACACATGTATTGAAACATCACATTGTACCCCATAAACATATAAATTACTATGGAGTGAAGAATAAAGCAAGGAAGTGATTTTTTTTTATTTTTTATTTGTTATACTTAGTGATACATGACAGCAGAATTCATTCCAATTCCTTGTACACAATAAAGCACAACATTTCAATTCTCTGGTTGTGCATGATGTAGAGTCACACCATTTATACAATCATATATGTGCCTACAGTAATGATGTCCATCTCATTCTACCATCTTTCCCACCCCATGCTTCCTCCCCTCCCCACCCTCCTCTTGGCCCATTCCAAAGTTCCTCCATTATTCTCATGTCCCCCTCTCCCCACTATGGATCAGCATCCACTAATCAGAGAAAACATTTAGCCTTTGTTTTGCAGGGATTGGCTTCCTTCGCATAGCATGATACTCTCCAACTCCATCCATTTACCAGCAAGTGCTGTAATTTTGTTCTTTTTTAATGCTAAGTAATATTCATTGTGTGTGTGTGTGTGTGTGTGTGTGTGTGTGTCCATCCAGTTTCTTTATCCATTCATCTATTGATGGGCACCTGAGGTTGTTTCCACAGTTTAACTATTACGAATTTAGCTGCTATTGATATGACTGTGTCACAATAATATGCTGATTTTACGTCCTTTGGGTATAGACTGAGGAGTGGGACAGCTGGATCAAATGGTGGTTCCATTCCAGGTTTTCTAAGGAATCTCCTCAAAAGTGTTGTACCAATTTGCAGTCCCACCAGCAATGTATGAGTGGAGTGTACCTTTCCCCCCACATCCTTGCCCACACTTATTATTGCTTGTATTCTTGATGACTGCCTTTCTTAACTGGAGTGAGGTGAAATCTTAAAGTAATTTTGATCTGCATTTTTCTAATTCCTAGAGATTTTGAACATTTTTTCATAAGTATGCTGATCACTTGTATATCTTCTTCTGAGAAGCGTCTGTTCAGTTCCTTGGCTCATTTATTGATTGAGTTGTTTGGTTTTTGATGTTGTAAATGGCAACGCACTCTCTAAAGTGCTATAAGTGAGGTCAGGTGGTGTTTGAATCACTATTTTACAACATGCTTCTCAATTCCTGGCTTCTAACACATTTGAACTAAATCTGAGATCAACACAAATGTGACAGAGGTAATTATCACTGGCCTTTCCTGGATCCAGACGGGTAGAGAGTGTGTTTGTGGTGCTCCTTCCCATGTACCTGGCCACAGTGTGGACAATGACCTCCTAATTCTGAAAGTGACCTGGCTATTTCAGACATTCTTCTTCAACTTCTTGAGGGTGAGGAGTTCCTCCTGTTCACAGGGATGAATTTTGATCTTTGCAAGACTCTTTAGTATAAAAAACTATAATCCTACCTGTCTGTCACTTTTTGATGGATGACTTCTCAACAAGGCATAATTCCTTCTGTGGTTCAGATCCTTTCTCTGTCCAGTTACCCTGCTGTGTTCCCAACATCATTGCCCAGTGCTTCTGTGGTATCCATCATTTCCTCAAGATGGCCTGGGCTGAGAGCTTTCCCTAGGAGGTGACTGTGTTCACCAACACTGAACTGATCTCTCTTTCCTCCATCCTCATCCGGCTGTCTTGCTATACTGTCATCCTGGACATCTTGAGGAAGCCTTCTGAAGAGGAGGGATGAACACCTCTCTCCACCTGTGCCTCTCCATCACAGTGGTTATGGCTAAAGTTTAGAGCAGAAATGTGGCAAAAGACCTATGTGTGAAAGGGTTGGCCCATAGTCTTTGGCACTATCAAAAGATAATGGAATCTTCAGCAAGTCTGGCCTCATAGTTGGGAGTTAAATCACTGACTCAAACCCTCAAAGTGGGCATTGGGATCCTGGACCCTTTCTGTCTCTCTTTGTTTCTCAGTTGCCATGGGGTGAGCAGGCTTCCTCCATCATGCACACCTTCCATGATGTATCATGATACCACAGGCCAAAGCAACATGTCCAAATGACTATGGACTGAAACCATGAGTGAAAATAAACTTTGCTCCCTAGAAGCTCTTCACATTAGAAACTTTTTCATAGCGATGGATGCCTCCAACTGAATAATATCTAAATCTACACTTAACATCCCTGAAAACTCATAAACAACTGATTGTAAAATCTTGAGTCCAATAATATTTCACCGTTCAATAAATCCAATAATTTTTGAAGAATTCATGCACTATGTAACCAATATCCCAAACGAAAGGGGAAGTATGTCTATCATTCCAGAAACTTCTCATGATTCCTCTCAGGTAATCTCCAACCCCAACTGGCAACACTCATCTAATCTCTATCAGGATGGATTAGGTAAGCCCTTCCTAGACTCCTATGAATGCAAGCATGAGGCATGTATATTCTCCTAACTAGCTTAATTCTCTCAATGTAATGTCTTTGAGACTCATCTTTATTTTGGCTTCCAAGAGATTATTCTTTGTATTTAGTAAATAGTATTGCATCTCATGAATATATAAAAATAAAAAATTCTCTTGTTGTAGACATTACATTGATTTCAGCATTTGACTGTGGTAAATAAAAATTGCTATGATCTTTTTTTTTCTATTTTACTTTTCCATTTGTTTAAATAAAAGCATTAACTGATAGCCATTGATTTATTACACATTCCAAATAACTTTTCCCAAAAAGTGGTGTGAATTTCTTCTATGACTGAGAAGGAAAGAATTGGTGGAGTATAATTGGAACTGAAAAAAAAAGTCTTAGTCAATGGGTTAAATCAATCCCAGAATAGAAAATAAAATCAACTTCAAAAGTCAAACACACTTCACACTTTTAAGTGTGAAAAACAAGCACAATTATATACCACAATTATTTTTAAAAGGTAGTTTTCCTATAACAAACACTTTCATACACATATTAAAATTAATCTTCCTTATATTTATTAAGCCAAATTTTCAATGCAGACAATACTTCAGCTGATAGATTATCACAGAAACTTGACTTCTTCAGGACATATTGCAGAATACATAGAGGTTTTGCATAAATACTTGAGGCTTGGGCTGGGGCTAGGGCTCAGCAGTAATACACTTGCCTGGGATGTATGAGGCACTGGGTTTGATACTCAGTGAAAGATAGTTCAGAATATACAAAGGCACAAGAAGGATATAGACAGAGTAACATTGTCCGTGGCTGCCCAACATGTTCCAATGAGGGAACTTAGTGACTTTTTAATATGTCGCCCCTCCTCTGCTCTGTTCCCTCTATTCCAACCTCTGAATGCAAAATGATTTCATTTCTAATTGACAGACATACTTGATGACTGTTTTATTCCTGAATCCCAGATTCTGGCACATTGCTGCCCCCCAACATTCACACAAGAAAACTTTGTCAAACACCATTTGCCTCAGGGCCCCATTCCCTGTGCTTTAAGAGTGAATCAATCATCACATACCAAAGAAGCCCATGTTCACAAAACAAAACTGACCCCAGTGTTTCTGTGTCTTTGCTGAGTTTACCACAGTGACCTTTACTGGAAACCTATGTTACAGCAACTTCTATGCTCAGAAGGCCAGGGAAGACACCCACCCAGGGTCACTCAACCCCTGGCACTCACTGAGTGCAATCAGGTGGTGGTCACAGTAGTAAGCAGTGTTGATGGCATAGTGAGAAGATGCAGTCTCTCCCTTAGGAGGCTCACTCTGCAGGAGGTAGGTGGCCACATAAAATAATATAATCCAGTGTGAAACCTGGGATTGATTTCAAACTATCCAAAGGAAAGGGGACCAGCTGTGATGGACTTCCATCCGACAATACAAATTTTCTAACTCAGAGAAACCCAAGGCAGCACAGAGGAAGGGAACAGAACTTAGCCTGAGATGGGCCTGGGAGTGGGAGTCATGGCGCCTATCTCTGAGGTAGATAAGATCTGCACATTAAATGGTCCTTGAGTGTGACACAGGTTAAATAAATTCTAAGTGGATGCAGTGGTGCTAGCCTGAATCTCAATCAGGAGAATGCCATGTTGGAGGTCCCCTTAGGAGATGTAGAGAGATCCTATCTCAAAATAAACAATAAAAGACTGAGGGTATATGTCAGTGTTAGAATCCTTACCTAGCATGTCCAGCCCCTGAGTTCAATCCCTAGTACAGAAGGGGGAGAGAGAGAGAGAGAGAGATTGGAAGGAAGGAAGAGAGGAAGGTAGGTATTGAAGGAGGGAGAAAGAAAGGAAGGAGGAAGGAGGGATAACTTTCAAGATATCACATAAATACTATCTGAAAAAAAAAACACATAAATATGACACAAGGAGACGAGACTGTTAGCAGACATAAGCTGTCTTCCATGAATGGCTTGGTAGAATTGCCCAAGGATCTAATAACTTACTATGAACCTTGCTTTCTCTTTGTTTCTGAAACTCTAAGTTCTCTCTGTGAGTTTTCTCTGGCTCCTGATGGTGCTCAACCACCTCAGGCTGTCTCCATCACTGGAGAAAGGAAGCTCTGTGGTATGAGGGTAAGTCGTCTGGCTCCAGTATCGGATGCTCTAGAGTCTCATTATGTGAGACCACGGCTCATGTACATTGACCTCAGCTAGCTCAGACACAGACCAGAATGGAGCAGGACTACCTGCATATCAGCCAGTGGAGAATCTTGGTGATGACAAGGTATTGAGAGACTAGGAGGTAGAGAGGGATCAGTCAGAGATTGAGTAGGCCCTGGGAAGGGTGTAAAAAATGTGCTGGCCCTGGATGCATAAAGCTTGGAGGAAATGAAAAGTGCCCATGATGAGAATTGTGCAGGGATTGAATGGATCCTTAGAACGCAATAAGGTCACACAGAACCATGCTTAGAGGACAAGAAATAGGATGTGAAATCAAAATAAAGATCAAAGCTTTATGGTCCTCTTGGGGGTACTGAGTCCAGGGAGGTGCACCATAGATAGACATCTCTTCTGAAGACTCTGAAGGGCACGTGGAAACCACATATAGACAACAAGCAAATATAATGCAGAAAAGCTGCAGTGAGAGATAATACAATAAGCCAAGGCAATAGAAAGATGTACTACAGAGACCCAGTAACACTATCCTGTCTGCCCACATTGTCCAATGAGGGGACATGCTGACTCTACTAGGTTGCCCCTCCTCTGCTCTGTTTCCACTAGTCCAACATCTCCATGCAAAATGATTTTACTGTCCAGTTGAGGAACATTCTTGATGACTCTCCACCTTCTGCAGAATAAACCCCAAATCACTAACAGTCCTTCATACACTGGTACTAGTCTCTCTGTACAGTTTAATTTGTTGTATTGTTGCCTTACTCCAAGCACATGCAAGGCAACTATACTTGCTGTTTCCATTCTTCGAAAGCTCTTCCATTCTTCTGTAAAAAAGAATCATCTTTCAATATTTAGCTCACAATCATCTCAGACAGGCAAGTGTCTGTATGTAACTGACCCAGTTCATGAAGAAGTCTTTTGTTTTTGTATCATTTCAGGTCACACCACCCAAATAGCTGCCTCTTGGTGGTGACCTCATGGCCAATACACACAATGTGACTGAATTCATTTTCCTGGGACTAACTCCCAACCCGGAGGTGCAGAGGATTTGCTTTGTAATATTTCTGCTTTTGTACGTGGCGATTGTCCTGGGGAATTCCCTCATTGTGCTCACTGTCCTGACCAGCAGAAGTCTGGGATCCCCCATGTACTTCTTCCTCAGCTACCTGTCCTTCGTGGAGATCTGCTACTCCTCTACTACAGCCCTCAAACTCATCTCAGATCTGCTGGCTGAGAGGAAAACCACACCTTGGTGGGTTTGCATGACACAGCTTTTCTTCCTGCACTTCTTTGGGGGTGCTGAGGTTTTCCTGCTCACAGTGATGGCCTATGACTGCTATGTGGCCATCTGCAAGCCCCTCAACTACACCACCATCATGAACTGGCAGATGTGTATGGTCCTGGTGGGAATGGCATGGGTGGGAGGCTTTGTGCATTCTTCTGCCGAGACCCTTCTCATCTTCCAACTGCCCTTCTGTGGCCCCAATGTGATTGACCACTATTTCTGTGATGTGCTCCCCTTGTTCCAACTGGCCTGCTCAGACACTCTCCTCATTGGTCTGCTGATTGTTGCTAATGGGGGGACCCTGTCTGTGATCAGCTTTGTGGTCCTCTTGGTGTCCTATGTGGTCATCCTGCTTCATCTGAGGACTCGGAGCTCTGAGGAGAGGCGCAAAGCCCTCTCCACCTGTGGGTCCCACATCACCGTGGTCATGTTGTTCTTTGTACCCTGTGTCTTCATCTACATGAGGCCTTCGACCACTCTGCCTGCAGACAAGATGGTAGCCGTGTTCTACACAGTGGTGACCCCACTCCTCAATCCTGTCATCTACTCCCTGAGGAATGCTGAGGTGAAGAAGGCCATGAAGAGGCTGTGGACCAGGACAATGAAACTCGGTGGGACATAGAGGCTGAGCCTTGGAAAAACTGAGGTCAAACTCAAGGGGAAAAATGGTGGGAAGAAGGTTATTTCTAGAGTTACTCATCTGATGTCTATATGAAAAAAATGTCCTGGTAATCACTTGTAAAATATTTTTTCTTATGAATGTACTACCTATACCTAGTCATTTTCAGTTGTTTCTAATTTTTACTACTATAAATAACACTCTTTACATCCTTGAATAGAAATTTTTGATTTTTGGACTCATTTCCAATGGTGTGTTTACTCTCTTTGCACAGACTACTCAACAATATTGAAAAGAATGAAACTCTTTAGAATTCTTTCTACAAAAGCAGCATCACCCTTATATCAAATATAGCAAAGAGCTCATATAAAAGGAAAGCTACAGACCAATTTTCCTGACAAATGTACACTCAAAAATTTTTCAACAAGTCTAGAGATATAGCTCTAGTTATATCTAATGAGTGAGTTCTTGCCTGACCTACATGAGGCTTTGGGGTGGTTCTCGGTATGGCAAAAAAAAGAAAGAAAAGAAAAAAGAAAGACGGGAGAGAGAGAGAGAGAGACTTCTACGGGGTAAGTTTTCCTTTTATTTTATTTTTTTTAGTTGTATATAACATTAGGATTCATTTTGACATTATTATGAAATCATGGAATATAATTTGCTCTGATTCAGTCCCCAGAACACCCCCTATCCCTTCCCTCTTCCCTACCCTATTTCCTTTCTTCTACTCTATTGATCTTTTTGCTACTTGAAGTTTTTGTCTTGTGGATATACATGATGGTGAGATTTAGTGAGGTTTATTTACATGCACATAGGAAAGTTATGTCAGATTCATTCCACTGGTTTCTTTATTCCCAGTAAGTTTTTGATTGCCTCATTTGTTAGCCATAAAAAAAAATTTAGGACATGAAGAGGTAAATAAACTACATTTAATTTAGGGTTGGGGATATAGCTTGGTGGCAGAATACTTGCTTAACATATGGAAGGCCCTGGGTCCAATTTCCACTATTGCAAAAAAATATTTTTTTCAACAAAGTAATAGCAAACTGAATTCAACAACACATCAAAACATACAGGGAAGGAAGGAAGAAAAGGAGGAGGAAGGAAGAAAAATGATTTCAATCTATAAAACGTCTATTAAATCATCCTCTGTCCAGGGATGCAAGTAGACAGAACATTAGGATAGCACAGTGGAATAACCATGGGTGACAGTAATTAATTAATATTTCATAATAATTGGTGGGGAGAATTTTGAATGTTCCCAACACAAAGACATGATAACTGTGTTAGGTGATAGATGTGTGATTTCATCTGATCTGATCATTACACATTTCACACATGTATTGAAACATCCCCTTGTACCCCATAAACATATAAATTACTACAGAGTGAGGAAGAAAGCAAGGAAGTGGTTTTTTATTTGTTATACTTAGTGATACATGACAGCAGAATGCATTTCGATTTATTTTACACAAATAGAGCACACTATTTCAATTCTCTGAACATGATGTAGAGTCGTACCATTTGTGCAATCATATATGTACCTAGGGTATTGATGTCCATCTCATTATACCATCTTTCCTGCCCCATAGGGCCTCCCCTCCCCACCCTCCTCTTTACCCAATCCAAAGTTCCTCCATTCTTCCCATACCCTCTCCCATAATGGATCAGCATCCACTAATGAGAGAAACATTCAGCCTTTGGTATTTTGGGATTGGCTTCCTTCACATAGCATGATACTCTCCAACTCCTTACATTTACTTGCAAGTGCCATACTTTTGTTCTCTTTTAATGATAAGTAACATTTCATTATATATATATATATATATATATATATATATATATATATATATATATATATATCACAGATTCTTTATCCATTCATCTATTGATGGGCATCTAGGTTGTTTCCCCCAGTTTAGCTATTGTGAATTGAGCTGCTATTGATGTGGCTGCAGAACTGTGGTATGCTGATTTTAAGTCCTTTAGGTATAAACCAAAGAGTGGGATACCTGGGTCAAATGGTGGTTCTATTCCAAGTTTTCTAAGGAATCTCCATGCTACTTCCAAGATTGCACCAATTTGCAGTTCCATCAGCTGTATGAGTGTACATTTTCCCCATATCCTCACCAACACTTATTATTGCTTGTATTCTTGATAACTGCATTTCTAACTGGAGTGAGATTAAATTTAAAGTAATTTTGATTTGCATTTCTCTAATTACTAGAGATTTTAAACATTTTTTCATATATTTGTTGATCGCTCATATATTTCTTCTGAGAACAGTCTGTTCAGTTCCTTGGCCCATTTATTGCTTGGGTTGTTTGGGGGTTTTGGGATGTTGTAAATTGCAGTGCACTCTCTAAAGTGCTATAAATGAGGTGAACTGGTGTTTCAATCACTGTTTTACTACATGTTTTCAATGCCTGGCCTCCAGTGCACCTGAATTATATCTGCAACCAACACAAATGCGACTGAGTCATTTCCAGGATCCAGAAGGGCATAAAGTGTGCTTTGTGGTGCATCTTCCCATGTACCTGGCAACAGTGTGTGCAATGACCTCCTATTTCTCATATGACCTGGCTGACTCAGACATTCTTCTTCCACTTCTTTAACTACTGAGTTCCTCCTGCTCACAGTGATGAATTATGACCACTGGGATCTTTTCAAGCCTCTTTAATAAACAACATTATATCTTACCTGTCTGTCACTCTTTGGTGGATGACTTGCCAACAGGACATTATTCCTTCTGTGGTTCAGACCCTTTCTTTCTGTCCAGCTACCCTGAAGTGCTTTCAATGTCATTGCACAAGCACTTCTTGGTGTCCACTTTTTATTCAAGATTGCCTGGGCTGAGAGCTTCACTGAGGAGGTGACTGTGCCTCTCCATCACAGTGGTCATGCCTAGAGTTTAGAGCAGAAATGTGGCCCAAAGTCCTATGTGTGAAAGGGTTGGCACATGGTCTTTGGCACTATTGAAAGATTATGGAATTTTCAGAAAGTGAGGCCTGGTGGATGCAAGTTAGATCACTGAAGTCAAACCCTCAAAGTGACCATTGGGAACCTGGCCCCTTCCTGTCTCTCTTTCTTCCTCAGTTAGAGTCAGATCATTCACAAATAGAAAAGTGACTTGGGTCCTATACTTCAAGTCCCACCACATATCAAATGGTTTCAATGTCTGACTCGATCATGTGATTTGACTTTCCACGATGTCCATATGATCTTGCCTAACACCCTCCTGCCCGAGGAGCACAGGCAAGTTTGGGAGCAAGCTAGAAATTATGCTGATGAGGTACATCAGACCTCCCCTGCCCATCCGATTGGCACTGAAGCCAATAGGGACCCCAATTGGGATTATAAGTTGCCTGTAGGAGTAACTAGTAGAAACCAATTCATTACTTGCCTCATGGTAGGACTTCAAAAGGCAGCCAGCCCATAAGGCTATCAATTATGAAAAGCTCCAAGAAGTCATCTAAGAATTAAAATCCTTCAGCATTTTAGATCGCCTAACCAAGCTTTATTACAATATACTAATCTGGACCCTGAGACTCCAGATAGGAGACAACTACTAATGACCTACTTTTTCTCCAGAGTTTCCCCAATAAGGCCAAAGTAAGGTGCCTAACTCCCCAAGCTGAAGTTCTGGGACTGGCCTTTAAGGTGTATAATGGGAGAGAAGAGAAGGCCCAGAAGCAGAAATTTCAGATGCTGGCTCAAGCCATCCATCCAGCCTCAGCATCTGTCCTTGGTCCCACTGGCCCATGAAAGGGTCCCTCGGGATGGTCTGGACCCTGTTTTAAATGTGGTCAGATGGGTCACTGGGCTCGCATGTCCCAAGCCTCATAAGCCTCCAGGTCCTTGTCCAGAAGAGACACTGGGTAGTTGACTATCCCCAAGCCGATAGCGACCCAAGGCCATCTGGTCCTTCTGGTTCCCCTTTCCAACTCTTAGGACTGGCTGCAGAGGACTGACGAGGCCCAGGTCCCCATCACCTGACCACTTCCATCATTCCTCGGGAACCCAGGGTAACTGCGTATTTCTGGTAGGCCTGCCTCCTTCCTCCTAGACACCTAGACAACTTGCTCTAACCTAGCCACCCGTTATAGGTCCTATAACCTATATTGTCGGGGTAGAAGGTAAACCTTACTAACCCTTACAGACACCTCGCCTTGTTTGTGCTTTTGGCTCTAATTTTTACCCACTCGTTTTGGGTCATTCCACAGGGCCCTGTTCCCCTTATGGGAAAGGACATCCTCACAAAGTTGGGGACTACGCTCTCCTTCTCCCTTCATATATGCTTCCATCCAGACTCGCCTGCCGCTCCCCTGATCCTCACCCTGACCTTAGGAGCCCTGGCATTTCCATATCCCTTGCCATCCCCAGTCCTCTGGAAAGGTGGAACATGTCAACCAGACCTTGAAGACCATTCTCACTAAACTATCCCTTGAATTACATTTAGATTGGACTAAACTCCTTCCTTTGGCTTTTCTTAGGTTATTGGCTTTTCCAAAGATGCCACTCAACATCTCCCCTTTTGAGCTTCTCTATGGACGGCCCATTTCCTGCTCAGCTCACCTCCCTCTGATTCTCCACTACCCCTTGCTCCTCATCTTTTCTGGCCCCTTCTTGCAGGCATTAGGAACTTACAGTGATGCTATTCCCGTAAAGCCTAGTTCTGCCTCTTCTTCTCCCACTCTGTCTCCTGGCAACCTGGTACATTTTAGCTCCCCCCCAACAGGACCCCCTCCTCCTCTCAACTCTCCACAAAATGGACTAGGCCCTATCAGGTCATTCTTACCACTCCCACGGCAGCCCACCTTGAGGGCATCTCATATTGGGTCCATAACTCTTATCGCCCTTTTATACAGTGACACCCACAGGCCCTCTCAAGCTGCATTTTCCAAGGCCGGAACCCCCAATCTTCCTTTGGTCTCTGAGGACCAGGAGGACACTGAAGAACCATGAGTACCATCCTTCCCTTTTTCATTTTTGCCCTCCTCCCTCATTTGGCACTCACCACCCAGGGGTGCTATTACCAGGAATCATCATCCCAATTTCTAGGAGACTTATAGCAACTTGCTCAAATCACACTGATCATACAATGCCAGCTTGATTGTTTAGCTGCTGTGATTCTGCAGAATTGAAGGGGGCTTTGATCTTCTTATGGCCCAAGAGGCAGACTTTGTCTGTACCTACAGGAGAAATGCTATTTTCATGTCAATCAATCTGGTATAGAAAAGGACAAGATAAAACAACTACAACAGGACCATGAATGTTGGAAACAACCATTCTCCTCTGCTGAAGGATGGCAGCTCATTAACCTCCTTCTACAGTGGGCACTTCCTTTCCTGACCCCTCTCCTTGTCATAGACCTTCTGTTAATGCTTGCCCCCTGCATCATTAGATTCATTGAAGACCACATCCAAAACATCTCTAACCAAACTATAAACCGCTTTTGTTACAGGAATATCAATCCCTCATTGAAACTGGGCCACCTGGGACAGAATTACACCACCACTCAACCTTGTTCATCATTCCAATGACTTCCTGAGCCCCTAATGAGGGATTCAAATCCTGCACCTTCCCAGCAGGACGCAGTTACAGAAGATCAACCTATGCCCCTGTTCCCTAAGGGGCCCAATAAAAAAGGAAAAAGGGGGGAATAAAAGGTCCTTGGTTAGCATCTGGACAGGGCCATCTTAAGTGAAGACCCATTTCAAGGAAAAGGTTTCACTTTCCCACCCAAGGGCATTTCTTAGAAAGGCTCACCACTCCCTCATCCCAACCCAACCCCTAACTGCATGCATTAGGACCCTCTGGGCTCTGATTCCTGAGTCTGCCCCATAAAAGTCCCAGAACCCAAGCCTGTTTTGCCTTTCTTGGCTATAGAGAGGCAGCCTTTATTTGTCAGCTCTGACAAATAAACTCTGGTGTGTATCTCTGCCTGGTCTCCATCTTTCACCATGGGGTGAGGGGCTTCCTCCATTATGCACAGCTGCCATGATGTGCCATGCTTCCACAGACCCAAACAACAAAGCCAGAATTAGACAGGCAGTCAGTATAGATAGGTAAATCGAGTCAGATCCAATCAAGGAGACCAATTTTGAGTGAGTCCAGGAAGTTGGAGACTGTCCCCTGAGGGATTGAAATGTTGATTCCTTCAGAGCTCTTCCTCCACTCTTATCAAGAACCTGCCCCAGCTCCAACCTGCAGCTAAGGTAGCCTGTCCCAGGAATTGCCCCTCCCTACAGGGAGCTATAAGGTTGTTAATTAATGTGTCCTGGGCTGCTCCATCCTGCCCTTCCCCCTTCAGCCCACCTGGTTCCCACCTTTCAGCCATCTCACCCAGTGGATTAATCAATCCCAGAATAGAAAATAAAATCAACTTCAAAAGTCAAACAATTTCACACTTTTAAGCAAACAAGCACAATTTCTATGTCACAATTATTTTTAAGGGGTAGTTTCCCTAAAACAAACACTTACACATACATATTAAAATTAATCTTCCTTATATTTATTAAGCCAAAATTTTCAATGTAAACAATATTTCGGCTGACAGATTATCACAGAAACTTGACTTCTTGACCACATATCACAGAATACATAGAGGTTTTTGCATAAATACTTGAGGCTTTCATGTAATTATGTGATAATTTTTGTTTCTGAGTTTCTGTCTCTGTAAAGAAAAATAGCTAACTCAATTATTACAGGTGGAAAATAATCCTGTCAAACATTGTCCTAAATCTTGAAATGTCTCCTCATAGTTTTCTCCTTAGTCGTTAGCGGACACTTTGTTTCAAGGCTGAGTTGACATTTGTGAGTAGCACTTGCATAGAGCCAGTTCATTTTACAAAGTTCACCTGTGGCATCTCTAAGACATTCCACCACACTAAATTTAAAACACACACAAGTGTGGCCAAAGCACTGTAAGGAATCCCCATGTTCTCCACACCTCATTTCAATGCTTATGAATTCATAGTAAATCTGCTCCAGCTTTAGCAGGCCATCTCCAAGGCAGTCCTATGGAGAGTGTTGCTGGGTAATTCTCAGCTATATGGGCAGTCTTGTGCCTTGTAGGATGTGTCACAGGCTCCCTGGACTCTCTCTGCTTCATGTGAGCAGCCCCTCCCTCACCAGCCAGTTGGACAACAGCCAATGGCTCCTCATATTACCCAGTGTCCTCTGGGGTAGAATCACCCCTGCCTGGGAACCACCCATCTATTCCTCTTCTACACCACAGGCTTTGAGAGGTGCTATTTCAGTTTCCCTAGGCCTAAGACCAAACTCTTAAGTACTTTCATCTTATATCAAGCCCCAGGATCAACCTCCTAATGAGCAGGAGGGGGGTCATAGCCTGTGAACAGTGCCTTACAGGTGAGTGCTCTTGAATTCTGGGTGAATTTAATTTGTTCACATTCCCAATTATTTCATTTTTCCTACTAGGTTTATGCAGGTCCACTTCCCCTGAGATATTCTACCTGATTAAGAAGGGGAAAAGGTACTGATCCCTGGAGATGCCCTCTCACCAGATCATACATGCCATCCCCCTAGGCGCCCCTTTAAAACAGCGAGAACTTAAGGCTGAGCTAACAGGGTTCTTTATTCTCCGTGGAACACCTGGGAGGCCAGTCTACTTGGCTCTTGTTTTGAAGTGTCAGACGGATCTGGGATGCTGCTATCTCAGTCTCTCACATTCCCAAGTCCAAGGCTGTAAGTACAACAGATCCCTCATCTTGAGACTCTAGGCAAGCAGGAGTTCTGGTACTAGATTGACTTAGTTCTTTTCCATTGGTTAACTGCAACTTGCAGGAGCCCAGAGCTGATCTCAGGGAGGAATTTGCATCTCTACCTAAGAACAGAAAAGGTCCCTGTGGTGAGCTCAGCAAAGTCACAGAAACACTGGGGTCAGTTTTGTTTTCTGAACATGAGCATCTTAGGTATGTGATGATTGATTTCACTTTTGAAGCAAAGGGAATGGGACTCTGAGGCACATTGTGTTTTACAAGTTCTCTTGTGTGAGTCTAGAGCTGGTGGCAGTTCTATGCCAGGCTCTGGGATTCAGGAATGGGGACAGTGTGGTTTGGTTCTTGGGAACTTTTATTCTTTCCGTACTGACTAAAAAGCTATGATCAAGCAAATATTCTGCTTAAAAGGAAGGGAAAATTACACCCACTGTCACTCACCCCAGGGACACTCATTGAGTGCTACTAGGTGGCTGTGACTGGAGTCAACAGGAGAGATGGAGTGGTGAGGAAACACAGTCTTTCCACAGGAGGCTCAGAGTGCAGTGGGCAGGTGGCAGGTAAAACAAAATAATCCAGTGTGAAGTCCTGGGATTCCAAAATATCCTGAGAGAAAGGGGTCCACTGGTTGGAGGGCCTTGGTCTGGGACATGAACTCCCTGGGTCTGAGAGACATCCAAGCAAGCACAGAGGACAGAAAGTCAACCTGTTGTGGAATGGCACTGGGAGTATGATTTGCATGTGAGTTTGGACCTTGAGTGTGGAAACGATAATGACATCTCAGTAACTCAGGAGGCTGAATTGGAAGGATCCCAAGTTCAAGGTCACCTTGGGCCACTTAGGGAGACCCTATCTCAAAATTTAAAACAAAAGAACTGAGGATATACTTCAGTGGTAGAGTACTTACCTAGCATGGTCAGACTTGAGTTCAGTCCCCAATTCTGCCAAAAAAAGAACTTTCTAGATACCACATGGTTACTCTCTTCCATGAATGTATGGAAGAATTCCCCAAAAATCTAAGAATTTAGGGAAGGACCTTGCCTTCTCTTTGTTTCTGTCATTGTAAGTTCTCTCAGTGAATTCCCTCTGACTTCTGGTGGACTTCAACTAACTTCTCCATCAATTAAGAGGGGAAGCTTTGTAGCCTGAGTACAAGTCATCAGGCTGCCAGGCTCAAGTACTCTGAAGTCTTAGTGTATGAGACCACATTGGCCTCAACTAGCTTGCACAAAGTCCAGCATTGACTGGAATAGTCTGCATACCAGTCACTGGACAGCCGTGGTGAAGACAAGGGGTTGAAACACTAGGATGTCGAGAAGAATGAGTCAGTGGGCACTGGAAAGAGGTGTGGGAACTTTGTTGGCATTTGGATTCATTATGATTAGAGAAAATAAAAGCATCAGAAGAATCATGCATGGATTGAATGGATCCTGAGAAGGCAATAAGGTCACACAGAGACCAAGTTTAGAGGACAAGAAATAGGAGGGGAAGAGAAAGAAGGATTCAGAAAAAGCCTTGTGGTTCTCTTAGGGGTGCTGAGTCCAGGGAGGTGCACCACAGGACATCTCTTTTAAGACTCTGAAAGGCATGTGGACAGGTTGAGGACACTGTTTTGGAAACCAATTTTAGGAAACAAGCAAATAAAAGTGTAATGCAGTAAACCTGCAGTGAAAGATAGTTCAGAATATACAAAGGCACAAGAAGGATATAGACAGAGTAACACTGTCCTTGGCTGCCCAACATGTTCCAATGAGGGAACGTAGTGACTTTTTAAGGTGTTGCCCCTCCTCTGCTCTGTTTCCATTATTACAACCTCTGCATACAAAATTATTTCATTTTCAATTGATAGATATTCTTGATGAATTTACATTTTCTGCAGAATAAGCCCCAAAATCCATAACAGTTCTTTATACACTGGTACTAGTCTCTCTTAATAGGGTGTTGTTATTGTTGCCTTAACCCTGCGACAAAGCATCTAGAGTTCCTGTCTCCATTCTTTTTTAAAAAATATTTTAGTTGTAGATGGACACAGTATCTTTATTTTATTTACTTATTTTTATGTGTTGATGAGGATTGAATCCACTGCCTCACCTGTCCTAGGTGAGTGCTCTGCCAATGAGCTACAATACCAGTCCTCTTTTTTAAAAATATTTTTCAGCTGTAGAGGGACACAATGTCTTCATTTTATTTATTTATTTTAATGTGGTGCTGAGGATTGAACGTAGTGCTTCACACATGCAAGACAAGCGTTCCCCGAAAGAGCTACAACCCCAGACTGTTGTCCCCATTCTTGGAAAGCTCTTCCCATCTACACATCACTAACTCCTCCACATCTTTCAAAACCTAGCTCACAAGCATCTTCGATTGGCAAATGTCTCTATGTAACTCACCTAGTTCATGAGGAAGTCTTTTGTTTTCTATCATTTCAAGTCACCACCTAAACTGCTGACTCTTGCTGGTGACCCCATGGCCAATACACATAATGTGACTGAATTCATTTTCCTGGGACTAACTCCCAACCGGGAGGTGCAGAGGGTTTGCTTTGTGATTTTTCTGCTCTTGTACGTGGCGATTGTCCTGGGGAATTCCCTCATTGTGCTCACTGTCCTGACCAGCAGAAGTCTGGGATCCCCCATGTACTTCTTCCTCAGCTACCTGTCCTTCGTGGAGATCTGCTACTCCTCTACTACAGCCCCCAAACTCATCTCAGATCTGTTGGCTGAGAGGAAAACCATACCTTGGTGGGGCTGCATGACACAGCTTTTTTTCATGCACTTCTTTGGGGGTGCTGAGATTTTCCTGCTCACAGTGATGGCCTATGACCGCTATGTGGCCATCTGCAAGCCCCTCAACTACACCACCATCATGAACCAGCAGGTGTGCATGGTCCTGGTGGGAATGGCATGGGTGGGGGGCTTTGTCCATTCCCTTTCCCAGATCCTTCTCGTCTTCCAACTGCCCTTTTGTGGCCCCAATGTGATTGACCACTATTTCTGTGATGTGCTCCCCTTGCTCCAAATGGCCTGCTCAGACACCCTCCTCATTGGTCTGCTGATTGTTGCTAATGGGGGGACCTTGACTGTCATCAGCTTTGTGGTCCTCTTGGTGTCCTATGTGGTCATCCTGCTTCATCTGAGGACTCGGAGCTCTGAGGGGAGGCGCAAAGCCCTCTCCACCTGTGGGTCCCACATCACCGTGGTCATGTTGTTCTTTGTACCCTGTGTCTTCATCTACATGAGGCCTTCGACCACTCTGCCTGCAGACAAGATGGTAGCCGTGTTCTACACAGTGGTGACCCCACTCCTCAACCCTGTCATCTACTCCCTGAGAAATGCTGAGGTGAAGAAGGCCATGAAGAGGCTGTGGACCAGGGCAATGAAACTAGATGAGAAATAGAGACTGAGTCTTGGTACTGGTCCTTGGCTTTGGAATGATATTGAGTTCCAACTTAAGGAACACAATGAGTGGAAGAGGGTAAATTCTAGAATTACCCAATCTTTGTGAACATCTTCAAAAAATGTACTTTTAATCACTTGTAAAATATTTCCTCTTATGGATGTACTGTCTACACCTAGCCATTTTCAGCTGGTTCCAATATTTATTAATGCAAGTAACACTCTTTTAAGTATCCTTGAATAGAAATCTTTAACTGACTTCTGATTTGTGGACACATTTCTTGGGATGAGTTTACTCTCTTAAAGAGCTTGAAGCACTTTTGATGCACAGTGTTAAAATGAATCACATGCCTTGTGGAAGGGCTCTCAACAGAATCAGTTATTCATTATTGGCTTGTTGAGAAATAATATTTTCTATCATCTTAAAGTACCCTCTAATAATACATTTGGGATAATGCAATTTTATTGCTCCCCCACCCTTTACACAATTGCCCGAAGTTAACACCACCAGGAAGAAGATGAATTAATGTACTGTTCTTCCAGTCCTGGTGCACTGAGGAGACACACAACATCAGTACTGTGGTATTTCTCCCCAAACTGTCCATCCTTAGTCAAATATGAAAACTCATCGGGGAAACCCAAACTAAGAACATTCTGCCAAATGACTGTCCTTCATGCTTCAAAAATGGGAAGACAAAGAAAGATTGAAGGATTCAGCCACATGAAATGCTGGAGACAACAGAATACAACATGAGATCCTCGATCACATCCTGTATTAGGTAAAGGCCATGAGTAGACAAAACTCCTTAGATAATCTAATTGTATGAATGCTAATCTGCTGATTTTGAAAATTACGCTATGTTTATCCCAAGCAATGTCCTTGGATTTAGAAATCATTCATGAAGGTTTCTGAAGATAAAGAATTACCATATTAGAAACTTTCAAACATTATAGAAAAATATTATTTTTATTGTATATATCTATTCTGTACAATACACTGCTTAGCTATACACATACACAGTGAAATTATTAATACTGTAAAACAAAGTAATATGCCCATGACCTTCCGTAGTTAGCTTTTTCTGTAGTAAGAATACTTAACATCTAAGCTCTTAGCACATAAATCTTCTTAACTATAGTTTTCATGCTTTAAGTAGATCCTAGACTTACTCATGGTACATAACTCCAGGTTTGTATCTTTGGTCTACGTCGTCTTATTTGCATTGTATGTGAAAAAAAATATATATCCGTCTTTTGTCTTTTGTCTACATGTCTATCTACTTATTGAGAGAATGATAAACAAAATGTGTAAAAATACTAATAGTTGAGAATTGTACTAAGGAATAACAAATTATTCTTTGTAATTTCACAAGTTTTTAAAAGTTAAATTATTTTACACCAAAATATTTTAAATGTTTTTCAAATTATACACACATTGTTGCTTAATTTGCATTTCTCTGATTTTTTGTGAGGATAGTTGTTTTCTTTTTAATTGGCTTTTACTCTTATTTTTATATTATTCAACTGATTCCCAGCACTGCAATACAAAAAGCCCAGTAAAATATTCTCAATGTTTTAAAATTTTATATTTCTATACAGTAAAATGATTCATTTTTCTATTTATTCCATTCTGTTTGAATTTTAATTATTTTACACCATTAGTGCATTATATATTTTCATTGAAAAATTACTTTCATTTTTATTTAATTTTGTGCAAAAGTAATATATTCACAAAGTTTAAAATATAAAAGCTACACGTACAAAAAATTTTATTCTTTATTTAATATTTCTTCTTTGCCCTTATTCTCTTTTCTTTTTCTAGTATCCTATATTTCTTGCAGAGTAAATACATTTAGTAAATACATATAAAAACATACTATATGTGTTTTTATTTATCTCTACTTTTACAAACAAATCTTTTATGTGACAAACAAAAACTAAGAGAACATATCTCCACCAGAACTCTCCTACAGGAAATGTAACAGAAATTCTTCACATTGAAAGAAAGATATGTTGATGACTAAGAAGAAAAGATGAGAAGATATTAAACTTGCAATAGTAAATATATAAATTCAGACTGCCTTAATATTATAAATACAAATCATTCATATCTTAATGTGAAGGCTAAAAAGCAAAACAACTAAAAATAAAAACTGCCTTTATATGTTAAGAGACACTGAAGAAAGATATAAAATGAGACATTAAAAATTTAAAATGTGGAGAGGAATGCTATGCAGATGAGGAGTTTTCTTTTTAGTGTATCTTCTATTTTCCGTCTTTCATCTTTACAATGTTAAGTTGCTATTAATTTAAGTTGCTATTATTTCAAAATAGCTTTCTATAATCAAATATTTTTCCATCAACAAGGTAATCACAATGCAAAAATCTATAATTGACAAACCAAAAATAGTAAGCAATAATCACAACATGCTACTAGAGACAATGAAAATTGAGTGAGAAGGAGAAAAAAGAAACTACAATATGATTAGAAAACACCTTACAAAATAACAATAGCAAGACCTTACCTGTCAATAACTACTTTGAATAGAAATGGATTCAATTCTGCTATTAAAATACAGTGACTGGATAGATAAAAAAGAAACAAGACCCAACTACATATGTTCCTTACAAGAAAGTCACTTCACCTCTAAGGATACACACAGACTGAGAATGAAGGGATGGAATAAGATATGCATACAAATGGAATCCAGAAGAAAGTAGCATTAGCCACTTGTATCAGACAGAATTGGTTTTGAGTGAAAAGCAGTAAAAAGGGAGAAGTTATATTGTTATATAATGATAACGTGGCCAATACATCAAGAGGAAATGATAATTCTAAATATATACACACCCCAAATCAGAGCACACAAATATATAAGCCAATATCAATAGCTCTAAAGGGAGAGATAGACCAATATAATAATAGCAGTTACAGACTTTAACACCCCTTTGAAGTAATGGAAAGATCATCTAGACAACAACAACCAGGGAACAGCAGAGTTAAACAGCACCCTAAGCCAAATGGAACAGGTATCTACAGAACATTCCATCTGCAGACGCAGCTACAGAATACACACTCTTCTGAGTAGCACATGAACCTGCTCTGGGATAGATCATATCACAGACTGCAAAATATGTCCCAACAAAACTTTAAGAAAGCATATCAAATGCAAATATGTATCAATAAATTTCATTATTATTGACACCTATAATTCACCAATAAAAAATATGGAAAAAATCAGACTGAGTATCCTTTTTGACCACAGTGCAATAAAACTAAAAATCATTAACAAGAAAAACCTAGGAAACTATATGGATATCAACTTATTACAGAACAACCAATGGAGAAAGGCAAAGAAAGCATTAATACAAAATTTTCTTGAAACAAACAAAAATAGAGGTAAAAGATACCAAAATATATGAAACACAGAAAAAGCAGTACCTAGAGGGAGGTTTGTAGCACTAAATGTGCACATGAACAAATACAAAGATTTCCAGTAACCAACCTAACAATGCACCTAAGGACTTAGAAAAACAAGAATGAAACAAACTCAAAATTGGTGGAAGGAAATAAAAAACAGCAGAGCAGAAATAAATGAAATCAAGACTAAAAAAAATACAAGACACCAAAATGAACAGTTGGTTTTCTGAGATCAAATGAGAAAACCTAATTAGAGATGAAAAAGGAAACATTACAACTGATAACACAGAAAAACAAAGGATCCTAGAACTTACCGGGAATAATTATACTCTAGAAAATTATTAAAATGATTACACATGTAATATACTATTTAGATGTCCCAGATTATTTGTGGCCAGTAATTTATTCCTTTCTTCCTATTTAATAATTTTCTAGAGTATAATTATTTATGAGGGGTGGGAGGGAAAGGGAGGGGTAGGGGGTTAGCAATGATGGTGGAATGTGATAGACATCATTATCCAAAGTACATGTATGGGGGGGATCCAACATGGCCGCCGGGGAGGAAGCAGCGATTCCAATGTCTCCACACTAACGGGATCAGAAAGACCCATTGGAACAGCGGCAGTCTACCTACTGAGGAACCTCTAGCAAAAATCTGTGAAGAGGGGACCTGTCGGGAATCGGTAGGTTTATTAGAAGTGTCAGTTTGTCCCAGACAAGTGGATCTTGGCCGGCCACGCGGGCGCGGAGGGCCAGCCCCGCAGCCACCAGCCGCTTCAGAAAGCAGCCGGAGGCTCCGAGCGGCGTGGCCCGCCCGAACCCGCAGACTGCACCCGCCACCTCGCAGTCCCGAGAGGCTCCGCTCTCGCTCAGCGAACAGGCACTCCACCCTCCCGGATCATAGCCACGCAGCCGCAGCTGCCCGGCTCTACCGGCGGCCCGGCGCAGCGAGAAGTATCCCCGCCTGGCCCAACAGATAGCCCGTGCCCTCTGGGCCCTACTAACAGCCCCGCCCACCCGGCGAATGGCTCCCCCCCTGAGACAGCGTGAAGGGAATCTAACCAACCCTTTACGAAATAGCGAACTGGGAACTAAAACCAGAGATTGTGTCAGACCAGAGACAAGCCAGTTCCACCCCTCCCTTCGGACACTCCGGCAAGGAGCCAGGGGCCCGCCTTAGCAGAGAGGGGAAGTCACCAAAGTTCGGACAAAGAGATTCCGTCCCAGCGGAATCTACTTTAGCAGGTATGTGACTCCCACCCACACCAGAGACAAACAACCGGGAAACTTCAAAATCTCTCTGTGGGCGTGACCCTAAGGGCCAAAGGACTCTCGACCCCCAACTCCCCCTACTGCCAGTGACGAGGGCGTGACTGTAGGGGCAGAGGGAAGCAGAGAAGACTCCCCACCCCCAACTCCCCCAACCGCGAACTGAGAGGGTGTGACGGTAGGGGCGGAGGGAAACAGAGGACACTCCAGACCCCCAACTCCTCCTACCGCCAGCAGTGTGGTTGTGACTGTAGGGGCTGAGGGAAGTAGAGGGGATCCTCGACCCCCAACTCCTATTACCACCAGCAGCGACACCAATGGTCCTAGCTGCCAGATTCCGAAGGTGTGCCCACCAAAGGGGTCCGGAAAAATTAAACAATTGACTCCCAGACTACAGCTCCACAGCGCTGGGGCTTAGATGAATGACAACGAGAGTGCTCAGTAGTTAGGGAAATAGAGCACTTGGTGGGGCTGAAAGTGTAACCAAATCCTTGGTGAACTGCCTCTGGTGAGCAGGACCTGGCTGGCTGGCAGGAGGAAGGGGAGGAGGGGCCGTAGAAGTGAGATGGCTCTGGACCAACAGGATTGAGAGACTCCCAGGAACCGCCTTACAGGGATTGCTGTTGACACATTGAGGGCAAAACTCAGCCCGGAGGGCACAGCTTTGCCTACGGGAAGAGAAGAAAATGGATCTCTAAGACCTAATTTTATTTCCTATTTCATTTTAACTGTTTCTCTCCCTTTTCCCTCTCTCTCTCCCCTTCCAAGTTTTACGGCTCTTTCCATTCTACTCTATGCTATCTATCTCCCTCTCCTTCTTTCTTTTCAAGAGCACCTACCTTCCCCTTCCCCCCAACTTTCATCCCAAGCATTACGTCCTCCATTTCGCGTAACTCTCTAAATACAAATAGGGGTGCGCCCTTACCCCGCGCCTGCAAGGTAGCCGGACCTGCAACCCACCAGCAGGTCAGGCCCAGCAACCTGGGAGTGGCAGAGCCGCCCCACGCGCCTGCAAGGTAGGCGCACCTGCTACCAACCAGCAGAACAGGCCCAGCGGCCTGCCGATGTGGTAGGCACAGCGCCCCAATTGGAGGAGGAGCAGAGCCCCTGCCTGCGCCTGCGCGGGAGACTTTGCAACTATACAAGAGTAATACAATTATATAGGGGGAAAATTCAACAACACAACAGTCTCAGTAAGCAGGAAGATACGCGAACAGGATGAAGAGACAAGGAAAGAAAGGACCACAAGCAATGCAGGTCAACTCAACGCTAGAAGAGGTAATTTCTGCAGCAGATGGAATGTCAGATAAAGAATTCAGGAGATACATGCTTCAGA
Source organism: Spermophilus citellus (assembly GCF_964194105.1). Lineage (NCBI taxonomy): Eukaryota > Metazoa > Chordata > Mammalia > Rodentia > Sciuridae > Spermophilus > Spermophilus citellus. The sequence continues at coordinate 238,834,956 of NC_138183.1, read as the reverse complement.
TGATCTGGAGTCTCAAGGAAGACATTAGACAGCAAAATCAGACAATGAAAGATCTCTTCAACAATGAAATTCAGAAACAAATCCAGGAAGCAAAAGATCAACTATACAGGGAGATAGAAGTTATAAAAAACAAACAAACAGAAATCCTAGAAAGGCAGGAAGCAATAAACCAACTTAAAAACTCAATTGAGAATACTACCAACAGAGTAGAACACTTAGAAGATAGAACATCAGACAATGAAGACAAAGTATTTCAACTTGAAAAGAACATAGACAGCTCAGCAAGACAGTTAAGAAATCATGAGCAGAACATCCAAGAGATATGGGATAACATAAAGAGACCAAACTTAAGAGTCATTGGGATACAGGAAGGCATGGAGGTCCATACCAAAGGAATAAACCATCTATTCAATGAAATAATACGAGAAAACTTCCCAGACTTGAAGAATGAGACAGAATCCCAAATCCTAGAAGCCTACAGGACGCCGAATGTGCATAATCATAAGAGATCCACACCTAGACAAATTATAATGAAGATGCCCAACATACAGAATAAGGAGAGAATTTTAAAAGCTACAAGAGAAAGGAAACAGATTACATTTAGGGGTAAACCAATCAGGATAACAGCTGATCTCTCAACACAGACTTTGAAAGCTAGAAGATGGAATAACATATTTCAAACACTGAAAGAAAATGGGTTCCAACCAAGAATTGTGTATCCAGCAAAATTGAGCTTCAAGATGGAAGATGAAATTAAAACCTTCCACGATAAACAAAAGTTAAAAGAATTTGCAGCTAGAAAACCATCTCTCCAAAAAATCCTCAGCAAAACATTACAGGAAGAGGAAATGGAAAATAACAATGAAAGTCAACAGTGGGATGTAGGACAGTAAAGGGGGGAAAATAATCAAAGAGGAAAACAAACCATATTCAGTAACATAAATAAACAAATATGGCTGGAAGGATAACCCATATCTCAATAATAACCCTAAATGTTAATGGCTTAAACTCACCAATTAAGAGACACAGGCTAGTAGAATGGATCACAAAACATGACCCAACAATATGCTGCCTACAGGAGACGCATTTGATAGAAAAAGACATACATAGACTGAAGGTGAAAGGTTGGGAAAAATCATATCACTCATATGGACTTCAGAAACAAGCAGGAGTGTCCATACTCATATCAAATAAAATAGATTTCAAGCCAAAGTTAATAAAAAGGGATAAAGAGGGACACTACATACTGCTCAAGGGAACCATACACCAACAAGACATAACAATCATAAATATATATGCTCCAAACAATGGTGCAGCTATGTTCATCAAACAAACTCTTCTCAAGTTCAAGAGTCTAATAGACCACCATACAATAATCATGGGAGACTTCAACACACCTCTCTCACCACTGGACAGATCTTCCAAACAAAAGTTGAATAAGGAAACTATAGAACTCAATAACACAATTAACAACCTAGACTTAATTGACATATATAGAATACACCACCCAACATCAAGCAGTTACACTTTTTTCTCAGCAGCACATGGATCCTTCTCAAAAATAGATCATATATTATGTCACAGGGCAACTCTTAGACAATATAAAGGAGTAGAGATAATACCATGCATCTTATCTGACCATAATGGAATGAAACTGAAAATCAACGATAAAAGAAGGAAGGAAAAATCATGCATCACTTGGAGAATGAACAACAGGTTACTGAATGATCAATGGGTCATAGAAGACATTAAGGAGGAAATTAAAAAATTCTTAGAGATAAATGAAAACACAGACACAACATATCGGAATCTATGGGACACATTGAAAGCAGTTCTAAGAGGAAAATTCATTGCATGGAGTTCATTCCTTAAAAAAAGAAAAAACCAACAAATAAATGATCTCATACTTCATCTCAAAATCCTAGAAAAAGAAGAGCAAAATAACAGCAAAAGAAGTAGAAGGCAAGAAATAATTAAAATCAGAGCTGAAATTAATGAAATCGAAACAAAAGAAACAATTGAAAAAATTGATAAAACTAAAAGTTGGTTCTTTGAAAAAATAAATAAGATCGACAGACCCTTAGCCATGCTAACGAAGAGAAGAAGAGAGAGAACTCAAATTACTAGCATACAGGATGAAAAAGGCAATATCACAACAGACACTTCAGAAATACAGAAGATAATCGGAAATTATTTTGAATCCTTATACTCCAATAAAATAGAAGATAGTGAAGGCATCGATAATTTTCTTAAGTCATATGATCTGCCCAGATTGAGACAGGAGGATATAGACAACCTAAACAGACCAATATCAATTGAGGAAATAGAAGAAACCATCAAAAGATTACCAACTAAGAAAAGCCCAGGACCGGATGGGTATACAGCAGAGTTTTACAAAACCTTTAAAGAGGAACTAATACCAATACTTTTCAAGCTATTTCAGGAAATAGAAAAAGAGGGAGAACTTCCAAATTCATTCTACGAGGCCAACATCACACTGATTCCTAAACCAGACAAAGATACTTCAAAGAAAGAAAACTACAGACCTATATCTCTAATGAACCTAGACGCAAAAGTCCTCAATAAAATTCTGGCGAATCGGATACAAAACCATATCAAAAAAATTGTACACCATGATCAAGTAGGATTCATCCCTGGGATGCAAGGCTAGTTCAATATACGGAAATCAATAAATGTTATCCACCACATCAATAGACTTAAAAATAAGAACCATATGATCATCTCGATAGATGCGGAAAAAGCATTCGACAAAGTACAGCATCCCTTTTTGTTCAAAACTCTCGAAAAAATAGGGATAACAGGAACATACCTCAACATTGTAAAAGCAATCTACGCTAAGCCCCAGGCTAGCATCATTCTGAATGGAGAAAAATTGAAGGCATTCCCTCTAAATTCTGGAACAAGACAGGGATGCCCTCTCTCACCACTTCTGTTCAACATAGTTCTCGAAACACTGGCCAGAGCAATTAGACAGACGAGAGAAATTAAAGGCATAAAAATAGGAAAAGAAGAACTTAAATTATCACTATTTGCAGATGACATGATTCTATACCTAGCAGACCCAAAAGGGTCTACAAAGAAACTATTAGAGCTAATAAATGAATTCAGCAAAGTGGCAGGATATAAAATCAACACACATAAATCAAAGGCATTTCTGTATATCAGCGACAAAACTTCTGAAACGGAAATGAGGACAACCACTCCATTCACAATATCCTCAAAAACAATAAAATACTTGGGAATCAATCTAACAAAAGAGGTGAAAGACTTATACAATGAAAACTACAGAACCCTAAAGAGAGAAATTGAAGAAGATCTTAGAAGATGGAAAAATATACCCTGTTCATGGATAGGCAGAACTAACATCATCAAAATGGCGATATTACCAAAAGTTCTCTATAGGTTTAATGCAATACCAATCAAAATCCCAATGGCATTTCTTGTAGAAATAGAGAAAGCAATCATGAAATTCATATGGAAAAATAAAAGACCCAGAATAGCAAAAACAATGCTAAGCAGAAAGTGTGAATCAGGTGGTATAGCGATACCAGACTTCAAACTATACTACAGAGCAATAGTAACAAAAACAGCATGGTATTGGTACCAAAACAGGCGGGTGGACCAATGGTACAGAATAGAGGACACAGAAACCAACCCACAAAACTACAACTTTCTTATATTTGATAAAGGGGCTAAAAGCATGCAATGGAGGAAGGATAGCATCTTCAACAAATGGTGCTGGGAAAACTGGAAATCCATATGCAACAAAATGAAACTGAATCCCTTTCTCTCGCCATGCACAAAAGTCAACTCAAAATGGATCAAGGAGCTTGATATCAAACCAGAGACAAGGCATCTGATAGAAGAAAAAGTTGGCTACGACCTACACACTGTGGGGTCGGGCTCCAAATTCCTCAATAGGACACCCATAGCACAAGAATTAATATCTAGAATCAACAAATGGGACTTGCTCAAACTAAAAAGTTTTTTCTCAGCAAAAGAAACAATAAGAGAGGTAAATAGGGAGCCTACATCCTGGGAACAAATCTTTACTCCTCACACTTCAGATAGAGCCCTAATATCCAGAATATACAAAGAACTCAAAAAATTAGACAATAAGATAACAAATAACCCAATCAACAAATGGGCCAAGGACCTAAACAGACACTTCTCAGAGGAGGACATACAATCAATCAACAAGTACATGAAAAAATGCTCACCATCGCTAGCAGTCAGAGAAATGCAAATCAAAACCACCCTAAGATATCATCTCACTCCAGTAAGATTGGCAGCCATTAAGAAGTCAAACAACAACAAGTGCTGGTGAGGATGTGGGGAAAAGGGTACACTTGTACATTGTTGGTGGGACTGCAAATTGGTGCAACCAATTTGGAAAGCAGTATGGAGATTTCTTGGAAAGCTGGGAATGGAGCCACCATTTGATCCAGCTATTCCCCTTCTGGGTCTATTCCCTAAAGACCTAAAAACAGCATGCTACAGGGACACGGCTACATCGATGTTCATAGCAGCACAATTCACAATAGCAAGACTGTGGAAGCAACCTAGATGCCCTTCAATAGACGAATGGATTAAAAAAATGTGGCATTTATACACAATGGAGTATTACTCTGCATTAAAAAATGACAAAATTATAGAATTTGGAGGGAAATGGATGGCATTAGAGCAGATTATGCTAAGTGAAGCTAGCCAATCCCTAAAAAACAAATGCCAAATGGCCTCTTTGATATAAGGAGAGTAACTAAGAACAGAGTAGGGAAGAAGAGCATGAGAAGATGACTAACATTAAACAGGGATGAGAGGTGGGAGGGACAGGGAGAGAGAAGGGAAATTGCTTGGAAATGGAAGGAGACCCTCAGGGTTATACAAAATTATATACAAGAGGAAGTGAGGGGAAAGGGAAAAATAATACAAGGGGGAGAAATGAATTACGGTAGAAGGGGTAGAGAGAGGGGAGGGGAGGGGAGGGGAGGGGAGGGGAGGGGAGGGGGGATAGTAGAGGATAGGAAAGGCAGCAGAATACATCAGACACTAGAATGGCAATATGTAAATCAATGGAAGTGTAACTGATGTGACTCTGCAATCTGTATACGGGGTAAAAATGGGAGTTCATAACCCACTTGAATCAAAGTGTGAAATATGATATATCAAGAACTATGTAATGTTTTGAACAACCAATAAAAAAATTTAAAAAAAAAAAAAAAAAAAAGTACATGTATGAAGACACGAATTGGTGTCAACATACTTTATATACAGAGATATGAAAAATCGTGCTGTATATGTGTAATAATAATTATAATGCATTCCGCTGTCATTTATTTTTTAAAAATCAATAAAAACAAATAAATGAATGAATAGTATATCACACTGGTGTTGTATATGCCTTTTTTCTTCTTTTTCCTCTAATTTTTACTATTTTAACATCCTTTACTTTTCATAATACATACTTGTGTTTGTTTTATGTACTCTACTGCCTTCCCATGTACTTGTCTACCCAAAATTACTTCCTGTCTATTCTCCTGCTACAAACCCTCTTCATTAGATTTCTCTTCCACAGTTCTTAAGATCTACTAACTCTATATCCTCACATCCTGCCTCCTCAGCTTATCATCCTATGCCTCACTACGTTCACTGTCCACCATCAGAAACTGTAAACCTTTTTACAAACCAACCTGTTTTATTATAGATAATAATAGAATTCAACATTTCTGTACATTGTGACCAAACGGTGAACATCTTAATAACAATGAATTGTTTATAGGTGGTACATTGTTTATATTGGGATCTGTTAACATTGTCCTTCCCCACAAAAAAAAAAAAAAAGAGGTATTAAAACCCTACAGGAGCACTATTAACCTATAGGTAAAAATGATAATGCCTCAGACCTACAGCACTAGAAGGGAAGACACCCAGCAACATGAAAAGACAAGGGAAGAAAGTGCCCCAAACAAATCAAGATATCACATGATTAGAATCCATGGCTAGCACAGCAGAAGAAATTACAGAGAAGGAGTTCAGGATGCACATGATTTACATGAATGAAGGGATGATATAAGAGAGCAAATACAGGCAGCAAAAGGTCATTTCAACAAAGAGCTACATAAACAAATACAGGAAGCAAAAGATTACTTCAATAAAGAGATAGAGGTTCTTTAAAAAAAAAACAAGCATAAATCCTTGAAATGAAAGAAACAATAAACCAAATTAAAAGTTAAATTCAAAGCATCACAGTATATCACCTGGAAGACAGGACCTCAGACAATGAAGACAAAATATATAATCTTGAAAAGAATGTAGACCACACAGTGAAAATGGCAAGAAACCATAAGAAGAACATTCAAGAAATATGGGATAGCATTAAAAAAAAAACAAATTTTTAAGAGTTATTGGGATAGAGAAAAGCATAGAGCTCCAAACCAAAGGAATGAACAATCTACTCAATGAAATAAAATCAGAAAACTTCCCAAACATGAAGAATGAATTAGAAATCCAAATTCAAGAAGCTTACAGGACACCAAATGTATAAAATAACAACAGATCCACACCAGTACATTATAATGAAAATGCCTGACATACAGAATAAGGAGAGAATATTAAAATCCATGAGAGAACGGAATCAGATTACATACAGGGGGAAACGAATTAGAATAACTGCAGATTTTTCAATCCATTTCCTGAAAGCTAGAAGATCCTGGAACAACATTATCAAGCTCTTAAAAAAAAATGGATGCCAACCAAGAATCTTGTATCCAGAAAAAATTAAGCTTTAGATTTGATGATGAAATAAAAACTTTCCATGATAAACAAAAGTTAAAAGAATTTACAGCTAGAAAACCGGCACTGCAAAACATCTTCGGCAAAATATTCCATAAAGAAGAATTAAAAAGCAACAATGAAAATCAGCAGAGGGAGATATTCCACTAAAGGAAAAAACAATCAAAGGAGAAACCAAGTCAAGTTGAATACCAAAAGCAAACAAAATGGCTGGGAATACAAATTATGTCTCAATAACAACCCTGAATGTTAGTGGCCTAACCTCATCAATCAAAAGACATAGGCTAGCAGATTGGATTTTAAAAAGACCCAACAATATGCTGCCCCCAGAAGACTCATCTGATAGGAAAAGACATTCACAGGTGAAAGGTTGAGAAAAATCATAACACTACATGGACTATGGAAGCAAGCAGGGGTTTCCATTCTCATATCAAAGTAGACTTCAAGCCAAAGTTAATCAAAAGGGATAAAGAAAGACATTTCATACTGCTCAAGAGAACCATACACCAACAAGGCATAACAATTATAAATATATATGCCCCAAACAATGGACCATCTTTGTTCATCAAACAACTTCTCAAGTTCAAGAGTCAAATAGACCACAACACAATAATTCTGGGTGACTTTAACACACCCCTCTCACCACTGGATAGATTTTCCAAACAAAAACTGAACAAAGAAACTATAGAACTCAATAATACAATCAATAAGTTTGATTTAACTGACATGTATAGAATATTTCATCCTTCAACAAGTGAATGCACTTTTTTCTCAGCAGCACATGGATCCTTCTCTAAAACAGACCATATAATATGCCACAAAGCAACTCTTAGCAAATACAAAAAAGTAGAGATACTACTCTGCATTTTACCAGATCATAATGGAATGAAATTAGAAATCAATGACAAAATAAAAGATAAAATTTACTCCAAAACCTGGAGACTAAAAAATATGCTAATGAATTAACAATGGGTTGCAAAAGACATCAAGAAGGAGATATAAAAATTCTTAGAGGTTCGGGCTGGGGATGTGGCTCAAGCGGTAGCGCGCTCGCCTGGCATGCGTGCGGCCCGGGTTCGATCCTCAGCACCACATACCAACAAAGCTATTGTGTCCGCCGAGAGCTAAAAAATAAATATTAAAAAAAAAATTCTCTCTCTCTCTCTCTCTCTCCTCTCTCACTCTCTCTTAAAAAAATTCTTAGAGGTAAATGAGAACAATGATACAACATATCAAAATCTTTAGGACACTATGACGGCAGTACTAGGAGGAAAGTTCATTGCATGGAGTTCATTCCTTAAAAGAAGATAAAGTCAACAAATAAATGACTTAACACTATATCTCAAAGCCCTAGAAAAAGAACAAATCAACACCAAAAGCAGTTGAAGAGAGGAAATAATTAAAATCAGACCTGAAATCAATGGAGTTGAAAAAAAAAGAAAAAAGAAACCCATTGAAAAAAATTGACAAAACAAAAAGCCGGTTCTTTGAAAAAATAAATAAAATTGACAAACCCTTAGCTATGCTAACAAAGAGAAGAAGAGAGAAAATTCAAATTACTAACATACGTGATAAAAAAGTAATATCACAACAGATACTACAGAAATACAGAAAATAATTAGAAATTATTTTGAAAACTTGTACTCCAATAGAAAATACTGAAGCCATCAAAAAATTTCTTAAGTCATATGATTTGCCCAAATTGAATCAGGATAATATACACAATTTAAACAGACCAATATCAAGTGATGAAATAGAAGACATCATCTGAAAGGGAAACAAGGAAAACTACCCCATTTACAATAGCCTCAAAAATAAAATAAAATACTAGGAAATCAACTTAACAAAAGAGGTGAAAGACCTATACAATGAAAACTACAGACCCATATCTTTAGGTACAGAACCATAAAGAAAGAAATCAAAGAAGACCTTAGAAGATGGAAAGATCTACCTTGCTCTTGGATAGGCAGAATTAATATTATCAAAATGATCTTACTACCAAAAGCATATACAGATTTAATGCAATTCCGATCAAAATCCCAATGGCATTCCTCATAGAAATAGAAAAGACAGTCATGAAATTCATCTGGAAAAATAAGAGACCCAGAATAGCTAAAGCAATCCTTAGCAAGCAGAGTGAAGCAGGTAGCATCACTATACCAGACCTTAAACTATACTACAGAGCAATAGTAACAAAAACAGCATGGTATTGGCACCAAAATAGACTTGTAGACCAATGGTACAGAATAAAGAACACAGACACTAACCCACAAAATTACAATTATCTTACATTAGACAAAGGCGCCAAAAACATATATTGGAGAAAAGAGCCTATTCAACAAATGGTGCTGGGAAAACTGGAAATCCATATGCAACAAAATGCAAGTTAGCACATCCACTTTGGAAAATAGTGTAGAGGGAAAAAAACTAAAAAATAAAAATAGAACTACATATGACCGAGAAATCTCTCTACTTGATATACATCTTTATATCATTTGCTCCCCAATGCTTATTATAGCATGTCTGCAATATCCATGATAAGGAATCAACTGAGATGTCCATCAATGGATGAGAAGATTAAGAACATATAGTATGGAGAGATTCAAAATAGCAGATTAGAAGCACCCAGCACTTGCCTGCTTCTCCACAAAATAGAATCATACTAACAGGTATGCAGTTGCTTGTTGAAGTGGGTGATGTGGCAGAGTATGAGATACAACAGAGGAAGAGACCTAGAGAGACCCAGATCTTTTGGATAATGGGATAGTGGGTGAAATAGAGTGACCAGCACCAGCTATACTAGCATTATGGCAGGAGAAAGGGTGCCGCAGTCTGGCTGCAGCAAAATAACCGGGGGGTGATGAACAACTTGTGTACATTGATACAGCAGGAGTGGGAGCCGTTTATTGTAGGACAGGAGGGGTATATATACATTCCACACAGCTTATCTTAATTAACATAAACTCAATACAGCAGTCAACCAATAAGGAATCTCCACAGTTAATGGCTCACTGGCATTACTTCACAAACCACTCCCTCTGGCAAAATGCCAGGCGCCATCCTGACTTGTTTACAGACTCTAACATAAGGGAATATCCCCTCAGTGAAGACACCGGTGCCTACATTTGCTCTGCCTCACTGTGCAAGCCTAGAAAGCTCCGGAGAGAATCTTTGTTTAGGGAGCTCTACATTTCTAAACAAAGATAGTTAATGTGCTGCAGCACCAGGCTCTGCCCCATCCTTGGAATGCACGGCTCAAAAAGATTCTAAGTGAATCTGCCTGGTGAGTTCCATATTCCACACTAGCTCATTCCAACACACAGAGTAGCTGAGAGGAATTCCACAAATCCCTGTCACTTATCACCTGGCAAGCACCACAGTGGAATGAATCAGGGGATTAAATGGCTCCTAACACTCACTCTGTCCATGAGATGCACAGCCTGAGACCCAGAGAAAAACTTCTCTCAGAATAGGTTGTGAAAATCCACCCCGAAACCCCACTGGAGTATCTCAACAGGGAGACAGAGTTACCTTAGATTAGGTAGAGGGAAATGAGGGGAGGTGGGGACAGGAGGGGATGTGGGGATAGCAAGGACAGTAGAATGAAACAGACATCATTATTTTATGTATATATATGACTGCATGACCAGTATGATTCCACAACATGTACACTCAGAAAAATGAGAAATTATATCCCACCTGTGTATTATATATCAAAGTGTATAAATGCATTCTATTGTCATATATAACTAATTTAAACAAATTTAAAAATTAAAAATTAAAAAAAGATATTGGCACAAACAATGATTTCATGGATATGATTCCAATATCTCAAGAAACAAAGCAAGAATTGACCAATGGATACCATCAAGTTAAGAAGCTTCTGCACAGCAAAGAAAACAATGAACAAAATATAGAGAAACTCAACACAATGGGAAAAAAATCTTTGCTAGATATTCACCTGACAGGATTAATACCCAGAATATAGGAAGAACTCAAAAAATTTAACAAGAAAAAACAAGCAACCCAATCAAAAATGGGCCTTGAGTAGACACTTCTCAAAAGAATGTTCCATCTGTCTTTCTCACTGGGGAAACCAAATCTGCACATGAGTAAGGAACTATCATCACAGCCTGCATCCTAAAGTCTTAGCCTGCTTTAATGCAGGCAGGGAACCAAAGAAGAGAACAGAGCTACTTTTATTTTGCTTAGTTTGGAACCAAATGTTTTGAAATATGCATTATCAGAATTTAAAAGCATAAGACATAGAAGAGAGGTTACATTACAGTAAGCATCTACTTTTTAAAATATTAAATTCCTGTTTTGTACCACATAGTATGTAAGGCACTCAAAGTCAGTTAAGTAACAGAAAGGAAACAAATGTTTACCCAAAACAAAGGAATGAACTGCCAAGAAGTGCTTGAAAGCTTTCAAGGTGGAACCAAGGTCTATTCTGAATAGCACTACAGAACAGAAAGACCAGTGTGTGGACAGAGAAGCAATAAGAGACAAAACTAAGGACCCGCATTAATGTTGATCATACTGATAGCTAATATTTATTGAGCACCAAGTTCTCTGTACCGTGTTTTTTACTGTTCTTTTTAGTTACACATGACAATAGAATTCATTTTGACATAATTATACAAGCATGGAATATAATTTGTTCTAATTCACTTCCCAGGTCTTTCCCTTTCCCTCCCCTCTTCCCTCTCCCTGTTCCCTTCCTTCTGTTCTACTGCTCTTTCTGCTATTTATTTATTGTTTGTTTGTTTGTTTGTTTTTAATCAGTGTCCTATGGATGTACATGATGGTGAGACTCACTGTGGCATACTCACATAGGCACATAGGAATGTGAGGTCCGATTCATTCCACTGTCTTTCCCTATCCCATCCGGGCTCCCTTCCGTTCATTTCCCTTTTTCTACTCCATTGTACCATGTCCTTTTCTAAAAGCATTACATGTATTATTTTAATCAGCTTTTTTATTGCTGTGACCTAACTACCTGAAAAGAACAATTAGAGAAGGAAAAATTTATTTTGTCTCATGGTTTCAGAGGTCTCAGTTCATAGTCAGCTGACTCCAGAGCTCTGAGCCAAGGTGAGACAGCACATCATGGTGGAAGAGCATGGCAGAGGAAAGCAGCTCAGGACATGGCAACAAGAAGCAGAAAGAGAGCTTCACTCACCAGGAACAATATATAAACCTGAAAGTCGTGTCCCCGATGACCTACCCCCTCCAGCCATACCCTACCTATCTACAGTTACCACCCAGCTAATCCACATCCCTGGATTAATTCATTCATTAGGTTACAACTCTCATTATATAATCATTTTACCTCCAAAACTTCTTGCATTATCTCATACATGAGCTTTTGGGGGATACCTCATATATAAACCATAACATGTATGTCATATAATGTTCAGAATAATCTTCTGGAGATTTTTTATTGCTACTGAACAACAATAGTCAATCATAAAAGTTAAGTGACTAGGATCTTGGGTTGTGATTGACAGGCAATTGGAACCACCTAATAAAATTTTGAAGCCTGAGCTCTTACAATTTTAACAAGAGAGAAATGCTGCCCCACTGCCAATGTCTTGGCTTGGCACAAGATCACGAGCCACCACACAGCTTTGTAGATTCAAACAGCAATTCTTTATTCCCGAACTCACACCGGCCTCTACACACGTTCTGGGGCAATCCCAGTTCTCCTCCGCCCAATTCACCTACTCCACGAGGCTTTTTTCCAATATCCCATTTGAATCTCACGAGAACTCAACGGGAACAAGCAGCAGGAACACCCTAATCCCGGCAGCAATAATCTTCAACCTCCAACTTCCCTAAAACCCCTATTGTCTTAAACCGGGAACGCCTTAAAACCAAATTATCTTAAACCCGGATACTTCCTAAAACCTGGATCCACCCTGGTCATTGAGCAGGGTCACCTTTCTCAAACACACATGCAAGGTCACAGCAAATTTCCAAGACAAGTCCATTTAACATGGGGTACGCTGGCAAGGAAATATCGATGCGTCATTCCTACTTGGCAATGGCCCTCAGCACCCCACCATGATGGTGTTCCTGAAGAATTCGTGAGGGTTGACTTTGCAAGGTTTGGACATGAGCCTCAAAGTTTGCTTATTCAACAAGTACTTTTGAAGCATCAACTAACTATGTGCGAGATTCATAGAGCTGCCAAGAAGAGGAACAGCACATAGTGCTACCCTTGGCAGTTTACAGTCTCATGAGAGAGAAACACATAGACAGTAATCACAATCAAAGTGATGGGGTAATGATGACATATAAATGTAAAATGGCCTTGGAAACAACCGCAATTCTACTCAAGAAAGATGGAGGTCAGACAAGGCCTTATAAGTGGGGAAATTTTAACCTAGGTTTTATAATCGTGCAGGAATTTTGCATTTAGAAAAGGAAGGCAATGTATTCCAGGCAGAAGCCGTAGCATTTTCACTGGGGTTAATGGTGGGCATCCATAGACATGATCAATGGGGACTACTCCAGGGAAATGCGGAAAATTTCCTGGAGCACTTACATCTACTCACCTGCATACTGAATTAGTACCTTCTGGAGAAAGGGGGAAATCTTCAAGACCTATAACACACCCAGGATGCTCCAACACTCTGCTTGGCAATTGCCTGTATGATTTCAACTGATCCTCAAGGAAAAGTGGATGGAGTGAGTGCAAACTCCCCACAACTGTGTGTAATTCCCCAGTCAACAGGGGCCACTTCACAATGTTGGACATTGTGAAAGGGCCCAATTCTACCTTTTGTGCCGACATGTCAAAAGAAGTAAAAATGCTTCAGGGACTTTTCTGATGACTATGATCACACAGTCTATGGTACTACCTGCCAAGAGCCCGCCAGAAGAATAGAAAGTTCAAAGAAACTCTTCTTCACATTGTAAGAGAAAAACAGATTGCTGTTCTCATCTTCAAATTCCCTGACAATTCCTCTGCTTGGTTTCCTTTCTTATTAAAATACAAGCTAATATCATGAGCAATGTTGAACAAAGAAGGGAAAAGGAAAGAAGGAAAGGAGGGAGGAAAAAGGAAGGGACGATATTACGGGGAAGGAAAGTGAAGTGCTTTCAACCTACAAAACATTTGCAAAATGTTCCTCTGTACAGGGATGCAAGTAGATAGAACATTAGGATAGCACAGGGGGATCACCATGGGTGAAAATAATTAAGGAATACTCTATACTAATTAGTGGAGAGGATATTTAATATTCCCAGTACAAAGACATGATAAATCATCGGGTGATAGATATGCTAATTTTCCTGATGTGATCATTACACATTTTATACATGTATTGAAATATCACACTGTGCCCCATAAATATGTAAGATTACTACAGAGGGAAGCAGAAAGAAATCAAAGAAGTGGTTTTAACTTATAAAACATGTGTCAAAATCCGCCATTTTGCATTTGCACTTGGTTTGAGCCTTCCAATTCCCCAAACCTTCATACTATTGGATATCATGCAGCCAATAAGATTCAGGGAGAATTCCTCACCTCTATCCCTCAAATATTACACCAGGGTGTCATGGTTACCAAGGAGAACCACAGAAGAAGTAACACAAAGTCCTTTATTTGTTGCGCCATACTAAAATATCCCACTGAAAATTATTTCAAACACCCAATAATCAGACGTACATCTTTCTATCATGTTCCCATCCCTGGGTTCTCCTTTCTGGCCCACAGCTTCCTCATGGCATTTTTCACCTCTGCGTTTCTGAGTGTGTAGATGATGGGGTTCAGCATGGGGGTGATGACTGTGTAGACCACAGCCACTAGTTTGTCCCCAGTGAAGGTGGACGAGGGCCGCATGTAGATGAAGATGGCAGGTCCAAAAAACAAGATGACCACCGTGATGTGAGAGGCGCAGGTGGATAGGGCTTTGCGCCTCCCCTCTGCAGAGCGTTTCCTCAGGTTGAACAGGATGATGGCATAGGATGACACCAAGATGGTGACGGAGAAGATGGAGATTAATCCACTGTTAGCCAACACAATGATCCCCTCTACAAAGGTGTCCTTGCAGGCTAGCTTGAATAAGGGACGGAGGTCACAGAAATAGTGGTCAATCACATTGGGACCACAGAAGGGCAGATTAATGGTGCTGAGAACCTGAATTATAGAGTGGATGAAGCCCCCCAGCCAGGAACCAGCCACCAGCATGTGACACAGTTGACGACTCATAATGTTCATGTAATGAAGAGGCTTGCAGATGGCCACGTAGCGGTCATAAGCCATCACCATAAGCAAAAGGATCTCAGTGACCACAAAGAAGTGGAAGAAGAAGATCTGGGCCAGACAGCCCTTCAGGGAGATGGTTTTAACCTTGGCAAGTAAGTCCATGATGAATTTAGGGACCACAGTAGAGGAGTAACAGATCTCCACCAGGGACAGGTAGCCAAGGAAGAAGTACATGGGGGAGCGCAGACTCTTACTGACACTGACCATCACAACAATGAGGCCATTGCCCACCACAGTGGCCAGGTACACAGGGAGAAACAACACAAAGCACACTTTCTGCACCTCTGGGTCCTGGAAAAGGCCAGTGATGATTAACTCAGTCACGTTATTTCTACTGGCCATGATTTCCATTTAGAAAAGATGGATCTCAGACTCCTGTAACAAAGGATATACAGTCATAAGGACATCTCTGAATTCTATCAGACTCTATTGTTTTGGCCCACCCCACATTCATGAATTTTTAAACATATTTTAAATTTTGTCACCTGAGAGCTAAGTGGACGGCTGGAAGTAGTTCAGAATATAGCTCACTATCAAACCACAGTTCAGATATAACATCTGGTCATTCACTACTTCATTATTTTTGTTCCAAATTTGCCCATCACTGGCAAACTCTTATCACCAGCAGGTTAGGATTTTTTCTTTATTTTTTATTGGTTATTTTTATTTATACATAACATTAGGATTCATTTTGACATAATTATAAAAGCATGGGATATAATTTGTTTTAATCCAGTCCCTCTCTTCTCTCCCCCAGTTCCCTTCCCTCTATTCTATTGATCTTTCTGCTATTTACTTATAGTTTATTTTTCTTAATTAGTGTCTTGTGGATATACATGATGGTGAGATTCACTGTGATATATTCACTGTGATATATGTGTACATAGGAAAGTTAGGTCAGATTCATTCCACTTTTCTTCCCGTATCCCATTTCTTCTCCCTCCCCCTCAATCTCCTTCACCTACTCCACTGATCTTCCTTCTATGTTGATGGAATGCATCCCCCTTTTTCCCTTCCTCCTCCCACCTCCTCTCTCTATTTCAGTCTCTCAGGATTTCTTTTATATAATTCTCTGAAACAAAGACAGTGTTAAGGGCTGGGGTTGTGGCTCAGTGGTAGAGCGCTTGCCCAGCCTATGTGAGGCACTGGGTTCAATTCTCAGCACCACATAAAAAAATAACCAAATAAAATAAAGGTATTGTGTTCATCTATAACTAATAAAAATATTTTTTAAAAAAAAGATTGTGATAAGCAACTCTGAGACAACATGTACCTAGGCAACTCAGGACTTAGGAGAAGACAATGGAAGATGGCTCCACCCTCAGGAAATTTGCAAGTCCATGTGATTAAAGAGCACATTTATGAGCTGAGGGAAAGAAATTCTCAAGATTTTCTCTGCTTTTAAAATTACTTTGAATTATCTCTTATTGTCCTGAATTTTCCTTCTTCCATATGCTTCCATCTTTATATATATATATAGTATACCCCAAATTTCTGTCATAGTGAAATATGAAGATTAATACGAGGTGAAAATCTGCTGAGAGAACCCTCAGTATGGTTTCTGGCTAGAGCTAGAGAAGACACAAGGGTTGCTCAGGTAAAAACAGGGGACCCAGGGAGCTGGAGCTGGAGCTCAGTGGCAGAGCACTTGCTTAGCACATGTGAGGCACTGGGTTCAATCCTCAGCACTGCATAAAAATGAACAAATAAAATAAAGGCATGCTGTCCATCTACAACTACAAAAAATAAATTTTTAAAATAAAAATAAATTTTAAAAAATAGAAGGGGACCCAGGAAGAACAACTTCATGGGAGACAGGAGGCAAGATGGCGCTCGCCTACTGTACCAGAGGAATGGAAATAGCAAAGCATCAGAATAGCCCCAGAAGGCTGCAATGCAGTCTGGTGGCCTGAAGGAAACTAGGACATCAGCGTGTGTGCCTGATGGTCACCATTTTCATTGTCATCCCAACACCCACAGACGACCACGAGGGCCCAAGGTCTACTGTGCATTGTACTGTAAGCACTTCCCCACCACCTCCTCACTTCATTCTTCCTTATCCCTTTGAGGTAGCTAATTGACCTCACACAGGTTTAGCATCTTGCCCAAAGAACACACCTGGTGAGCCCAGGCCAGACCCAGGCTATCTAGAAGAAAAGGAAGGAACCACCACACCTCAGGACACAGGAGTGAGCCACTCCAGTGCCTTAGGAAATGGCACCAAGACCCATGGCCAATGCAAAGCTTTCCCAAATCCATTTATGAGTCCCTCCCTGGGACTAGTACAAGCATTGTAAAACCTCCAAGTTATTGGTAGTGTTTCAGTTCCACCTTCTCTGGTCATCAGAGACCAGGAAGCTCTATGGGTTCTTCAACACAGTGTGAGATGAGGGATCTGCCTTCCTTCCTCCAGCCCATGGCCAGCACTGGGACAGGGGGCCCAGCTGCAACTGGCAGACTAAGCCATGGAATCTGTTGCTCCTCCCAGTAGAGGTGACCAGACAGATCCCCTCCTGCACTGGGTCTCATAGCAGCACCTTGTTCTCTCAGGCCCTCCCACCAAAGCCCCAAGGTCACCTCCACCTCATGCCCACCTCCCCCTCTATATTTACACAGTGCCACATCCAATGATCTCACCAGTCCCTGTGTCTGTCTTCCTGCAGCCATCTCCCAGCAGGACAGGAGCCCCTGTGAGGATGACTGCAGACCATCACATGCTCCATCTGTCCCCAGATGTCACAGTGTTCACCCCTCTTTATACTGAAGTTAGAAAGTCTCCCTGAGTCTCCCTCGGCTCCTCACATCGCTCAGCAATGCTCACTGTCTCCCTGTTGCCTGGCACTCAGACCCAATTTCCTCCACCTGGATTTTGGAATCCTCTCCAGTACTTTACCTGTCCCTTCCACTTCTCTCTTGAAAGGCCAAAACCCTTACAGACACTCAGGTCATTTCCAAGTCCTCATACAGACTAGGTTGCCATAATGGACCACGTGATGAGGATTTCAGTTAATGCATTAGAGGGGCTTAATACAATATATCCTATGGTTCCCTGGGATCATTGTGAGAGTCCAGAGCAGATGACTTCCAGAGATAAGTGACCTGTCTTTAGTGGAGGGCAGAGTTTAAGTTCCTGGATCTCTGAAGGACTGAGGAAAACAAAGCAAGTACCTAGCGGAATACCTTGCCCTTTCCTCAGGACTGGTCTAACGTGGCCCCAGGGGGGAGTGGAGCAGCTGGCAGCCTGTTCAACTCTGCCAACCACGTTTCACATCCTGGTGAATGGGGTTCTTTAAAATAAAGAAACAATTCATATTTAATGCGGTTGTTGCAAGAATTAGCTCTGAGATAAAACATATAAAGCACTTAATAGCCCTGTCAAACTAATAGGAATCTCTCCATAAATAGTAGCTATCATTAGCTCAGACTTCCTGGTGTTCATTGCATTTCTACTTTCTCATCTCCCTTGCCAAGGAGAAAGACAGTTGGTAGCAAGTTACCTCCTCTTCCCTCCAGAGCTTCCCCAGATAAAAACCCTCAACCTAGGATCATGAATTACAAGGTGAGCCATGGATTACATATAAAAGCCTAGGTAGAGAAATGTTGGGGAGACACAAACTAGGTCAAACGTTATTCACTAACATAAATGGACAAAGTCATAAGTGAGTCTGAAAGACCCACTGCCGTGCATTCCAAGCAGGAAGGTCTCCTCCCTACGTGGTCTTGCATGGAACCCCAGAAAGAGGACACCAAGGAGGAACTTTCTGTCCAGAACTTTCCTTTTTACAGTTGGGACCTGAGCCTAAGGGACAAAAAGTGACTCACCCCAGATCACATAGCGATTTGAAGCCTCTTACCCACTCATTGCACCTGAGAAACCTCGTGATTGGGCATTACTTACCTTCCTTGGGTAAATATTCTATCTCAGAACAAAGAGTTGAACATGGAGTTTCCACTCCTTAGGTTCTGAATAACGACCTCCCTTGGTGGCACGGCCTCATCACCCAGATGGACGGCCAGGCCTGAGGATACTGAAGGGCTGTGGCTGGAACAAGACTGAGCAAGACTCCTCCAGCCGGTTCCAGGATCTGCACTGAAGGCACCCAGGGGACTAAACCACTTCATCTGAACCAAGGCACCAAGTGAAGTCAAAGACATTTTAGAGCTGAAAGGAATATGTACACCGTTAATCTAATCTCTAGTTCCCAGACAATAGGACTAATGAACATAGAGTTTAACTGACTTCTCAAAGTCACACAGCTAGTTATTGATCAGGATTCTAACATCAAAATAAATGCTGCTCCCAGGTTTTTATTTTGTGGTTGTTATCATCAATCAACAAATAAATCTTACTTTTTTTTGGTAACAAAATTCCCTAAGTCCTAAATTCCTTTCATAAAATGAACAGCTTATGGTGACGTAGACAAATCACAAAAGGAAGGATTTAGGAAATCAGTCCCATGGCCAATCTTTGGATCAATTATTTAAAAATAGAAAAACAACTAAAGGGAGCAGCCAACCAATTGTTTTTGGATTCTGGGGATTATTTTTGTTTTTGTTTTGTTTAGAAACCCATTCTCACTGGGTCCCACTTCCCACTTATAAGATCTTGGGCAAGTTAAGCACAGTCTATGAGCCTCGGTTTCTTGATACAAAGTGATGTTACTTACTGTCTTTATCCTCTGGGATTTCTGTGAGAATTCAATGATGGAAGTGAAACAGTTAGAACGATATCTGTACTCAGTAAATGTTCCCTATTTTGGAAGTAGCCTATTTGCATTGTTGAAGAATCTAACTGTATAAGCCATTTGCCCAGAAATGTAAAAGAAGATCCTTTTATATTTTACTTTCAAAATCATACCATATTTAAAAGAAAAAAAAACTTTTTTAATCCAGAGAAGTATAAAATCCAATAACTGGTAAATAGTGAAATTTTCTCCTTTCTACTTTCTCATCTCATTTGGCTTCCATTTATCAAAATATCTTGCAGAATCCATCAGTATGTCCTTTGAAATCCTTACTACTTTGATATAATAAAGGTGCATAATTTTCTGAACTGAATTGAATTTCTCCAGACTCTAAATCCCCTTCTGGAATTTCCTCCTGTGATCTCCCACTACTCCAGTATGTGAGCCCTGTGACCACCTAGCCGAGCTTCAGTGCCATCTATGATGACCCTTCTCTAGCATGCTTAGGAGGGATTCTGCACATCAAACCTTGAAAAAAAAGGAATCAGTCACCAGATATTCTGCTTATACAGTCATGTGTTCATTCAGTAACAGCATTTTGCCTTCTTTAAATGATTTAAAATTCATTATTTCAGAACATCACTGCATAACAAATGAGTCTTTAATGCTAATAGTAATGAAGATACATTCCATCTTACAAGGCAACAACAAATTTATAATCAAATGCATGAAGTGGACATTTGAAAAGGAAGGAAGCCCACTCACTCACTAGAAGATCAAGGATTGTTTTCCGATATTGAGATCCTTGAACACTTTCAAATAAATTGGGCTCACTTTGTGGATCAGGAAACCAAATTCCCCTTGGAATTTCTTGTCTCCAGTGTGAAACTTGGCCAAGCAATTGAGTTAGAAAAATTTTCAAAATGTGCTTCAATTAATTCAGTTTCAAAGCATCTGTGGGTATGCTCATGAGAAGGGACATTGGGAGAGATTTTATGCCATCGAGTTTCTATGTCACCATGGGAAGATGAGACCAAAGGGAGAAGAAAAAAAGAGGGCTGGTCTGGGGGTATAGACTGCCAACTGGGGGCCAACTGGGTGCCAACTGGGTGCCAACTACTCTATCTTTAATTACACATTGAAGAATAGAGACCAATTCTTGGAGAAGTATTGCAGATGCCATATGGGACAGCTTTTGTACCCATGGGGAAAGGGGACTTTGGGAACCAATTAATAACAATGCACAATAGGAAGAGATAATGTCTAATCTAAAAATGTTCATCAAAAAAATGTTTAGTTCAAGATAAAAAAAATATCATAATGGAAAGTATGCATCAGGGAAAAGACAGCTATAGATTGTTTCTACCATTTAGTAACTTGAGAAAATTTAGTTAACAGCTAGAAGCCTCTGCTTTCTCATCTATTAAATGGGGATAATAATATATACCTTCAATGTTGTTAAAATGAGAAATCAAAATGACCTGGGTTGAAATATTTATCTAACATGGTGCTTGATGTATAGTAGATGTTCCATGAATGTGCATTAGGATTTTTAATTATGTGGAATTTCTTGTCTCCAGGGTGAAACTTGGTTGAATTATTACCCAGTTCAATGTGAAGGGGTTTGTATTGAATTTTATAGGGGAAGGGACACTTAAGAGTAAATTCAGGCTGGGGTTGTTGCTCAGTGGCAGAGTGCTTGCCTCGCACATGTGAGGCACTGGGTTCAATCCTCAGCACCACATAAAAATGAATAAACAAAATAAAGATATTGCATCCGTCTATAACTAAAAAATATTTTTTTTAAAAAAAAGAGCAAGTTCAGCAGCATCCCAAAAGAACTAATAATATTTCTTTCTTGCAACAAATTGGATAAAGACATCTCTTCTTCTATGGCAGTTACTGCTCCTTCCTCTGTTACGTTTACTCCTTTCTAGTCCTCAGAATAAAACAGTCACACTCTCAGACTCCCTAGCAGCTAGACACGATCTTATGACCCAAGTCTGGCTGAAGAAATGTAAGCAAGTCACTGGGTGGAACTTTTTTAAAATGTTAAAGGGTTCAAACCTAGTTGGTATGCCCAGAAACACACCTGCTCCTCTTTCCTCTCCTCCCTTCCCTCTTTTTTCTGTCAACCAGGTGCCAACTGGGTGCCAACTACTCTAATTTTAATTACACATTGAAGAATAGAGGCCAATTCTTGGAGAAGTATTGCAGATGCCATATGGGACAACTTTTGTCCCATATAGTACAGAGATGAGGAATAGGATCTGTATCAAGCTTTCAAAGAATTAAATAAATTGAATTAAAACCACACCCATAAGCATAGAAAAAATTCCTCCAAACAAATGTCCTATGAAAAAAATCTGAAAATGTGAACAACAGCACATCAGTTGATGAAAATGATGTAAATTCTTCCTAAAAACACAAACACAAAGCTGAAGAATTGTGCAACACCATAATCACAACTGAATTACAGATATACAAACACAAATTTATAGATAAAATTAAAACTTTGAATTAGAAATACAAAAAATTAAGACAAAAATAGATTTTAATAATCAGGATGAAATGAAGTGAGAGGAAAAAATAGAATAAAAAAGAAACCATATGGATAATGAAGATTAAAATACCAAAGGGAGAATATTTAAATTAAAATATAATAAAAAGAATGAAAGTAAACCAAATAATCAAAGTAAAATGAAATGTAAAAGAAGTAAAAAATGTCAATAAGAAAAAGATAGAAATGACTAAACTGAGCTATCTGGCATCTATTTAACTGATGTCCTGAAAAAAAGAAAATCAGGCCAATGAAATGGAGCCAATATTAAAACTGCAATCCAAAATATGTTCCAGAAATTTTAAAAATATCTGAATCTATTCAGAGGCACCAGGTTTGATCCTCAGCACCACATAAAAATAAAAATAAATTAAACAAAGGTATTATATACATCTACACCTTATTTATATATTTTAAAACATCTGAATCTACACAGTGAAAGGATCCACTGGATGTCAGAAAAAAGTAACATAAACAAACAACAGGGGCTGGAGTTGTAGCTCAATGGGAGAGTGCTTGCCTTGCACCTGTGAGGCACTGGGTTCAATTCTCAGAACCCCATATAAACTAAAAAAATATATTTTTTAAACTATAAATAAACTATATATAAACTAAAAAATATATTTTAAAAAACAACATTAAGACGTATTCTAGTAAAACTATTTTAGATTTAAAATAAAGAAAAAAATCCCAAGCACTCTCAGGAGAATAATAAAATAACTTATAGAAGTAAGAGAATTCTAGTGCAACTGATTTTTTTTTAAAAACAGTATACAAAGCAAAGCAATAGCATAGCAGCACTTTTAAGGAAATTAAGAAAATATAAAACAAAATCTTTTAACCAGCTAAGATTTTCTCTGATAACCAAAACTATAGCACAATAGTTTTGCTTGTGTTGGGTTTATTTTTAACTATTAATTCTACCTTTTAAGACCTCACATTGTCTTTGGTAAAATATTTCATTCCTTTTTTTTAATGCATAACAACACAATAAATGCTGCACTTACGCACCCTTCTGAGGAATCTACCACATGATGAAGTTCATCCAATCTGTTATGGTTTCGATATTAGGTGTTCCCCAAAAGCTCATGTGTGAGACAATACTAGAACATTCAGAGGTGAAATTATTGGATTATGAGAGCTTTGACCTAATCAGTTTGCTAATTCACTGGTAGGGATTTGGTGGTAACAGTAGGCAGATAGGGTGTGGCTGGAGGAGGTGGGTCACTGGGGATGTGCCTTTGGGATTTATGCTTTGTCCCTAGTGAGAAATGCTTCCTGATGGTCATGTCCTGAGACGGTTTTATCCTTGCGCTCTTCTGCCCTGATTTTCTGCCTCATCTCCAGCACAGAGCAATGGAACCAGCCATCTATGAACTGCGATCTCTGAAACTGTGAGCCCCAAATAAACCTTTCCTCCTCTACCTTGTTCTCATCAATTCTTTTGGTCACAGCATCGAAAAGCTGACTCAAAACACAATCAAAAGTTGATTGGGAAAACTTTGGTAAAAGAGCCATCAGCTCTATACATTTTGTCATGTATTTTTGAGACTCTGTTGTCAAGTGCATAAGCATTTAGGATTATTATGTTTTCTTGGAGACTTGGCCCAGTTATCGTTATGCAATGTCCCTCATTACCTCTGGTAATATCCCCTGTACCAAAGTCTACTTTTCCTGATACCAACATAACTGCTCCAACTCTCTTCTGATTAGTGCTCCTATGGTATATCTTTTTTTATAATTTTACTCTTAACCTATGTATGTCTTCATATTTAAAGTGGGTTTCTTAATGGACAGAACTTGAGAATATTGTGTTTAAACTCAGAAAGTCAATTGTCATGTTTTCTCTCACGTGTAGAAGCTAGAGAGGAAAAAGGAAAAGAAAGGTGGTGGGTAGAATCTCATGAATATCTAAAGGAGATCAGTAGAGTAACAGGACCAAGAGGAGAGAGGAGAAGAGAGAAAGCAGAAATACTGGGAATGATATTGGCAACATTATATTGTTATATTGTGTGCATACACAATTATATCAACGAATCCCATTATGCACCATTATGGACAAATATAATGGACCAATAAAAAGCATGGAAGAAATAAATAAAGTTGGTTTCTGGCCTGGGGTTTTGGCTCAGTGATAGAGTACTTGCCTAGCACATGTGAGGCACCAGATTCCATCCTGAGAACCACATAAAAAAAATAAACAAATAAAAAAGTTATTAAAATTTTAAAAATTTCAAAAAAATAAAATGAGTTTCTGTGAACAGAATAAACTTGGGCTTGCTACTTTATACAATTTGAATTTCAAATTTGTATGTTTTGACTATTGACACTTAGTACAATTATTGATTGGTTTGATTTCAATCCAATCTTAATCCTTGTGTTCTATTTGTTCCGCCTGACTTGTGTTTCTTTTTCCTTATTTCCTGCTTAACTTTGGATTAATTGTACATTGTACCTCACCATCGGTTTATTATTTATACCTCTTTTAAAAAAAAAAAACATTTTAGTAGTTTCTTTCGGAAACATTGTATGCATCTTTGATTGTTCAAACCTATCATTAAATATTTTTATACCTCCCCACATCCGTGTCAGAACCATGCAGCAGCCAAGTTCTAATGCCCTTCCCCACATTTGTGCTGTCCTCGTATCGCTCACTTTTACATTAGCTAAAAATCTGCAATATATTGCCTACTACTTTTGCCTTACATAATCAATTATCTTTAAGAGCAACTTTTCCAAAAAGTATTCCTCTATGTTCACCTTTATTTTAACCATTTGGGAGCACTCCATTTCTTTGTGTACATCCAGATTTTTATCAGGTGTTACATTCTTTCTTCCTGAAGAACTTTAATATTTCATATAGTGTGGAAATTTTTGTGCAAATACTCCAAAAATTTTTTGGATTTTTCCCAAAATATCATCATCAGGCTTTATTTAAAAAAAATTTAACAATGGTATCAAACTAGAGGTTAGCTGGGCCATGGAGAGTGGACGGTTCCCAATACTTTAAAGCCATCACTCCTTTATCTTCTAACTTGTATAATTTCTGATGAGAAGCCTGCTCTGATTTGTTTCTTATTTTTTATATAATGTGCATTCTTCCCTGGATGCCTTTGTCCCTTTTCTCGTTGCCTTGGTGTGAATCGGATTCACCATGTGCTATATCAATACCAACATTTCAGCAATGCTTTGCGCTGGTATCAGCCCACTTGCATGAACCCAGGTGAGAAAGAACACTCCCACAATGAGTTAAACAAAACAACTTCACTACTCATAGATACACACCGAGGGACAACAACAGCCTGGGATTCACGATGAGCCAGTCCTCCAATGCTCAGGAAAACTGTCCAGGGTGGATGGAATCCCATCTGCACCCATGTCACACTATGGCTGATGAACAGCTAAAGCATGCTGGGGCTGGCACCTGGGAGCTACTTGATCCTCTGGGCTAAGCCCTATAAAACAATGTGTCCAGGAGAGATGTTGCTGAGCCCAGGCTATTCAGGACCTTTCCTCTTTGCCTCAGGATGATGTATTCTTGACCCCATTTTACAGTTATTCTTGAGAACTATAGCAAGAGAGTGAGAAGAGCTGGATCCACTGAGGCCACCTGGGGACTTGTCCTGTACTTCAATTTTCAGCAGGTAGGACCACATTCCTTTTATAATTGTCTTTTCTGTTTGGAGTTCTCTTGGATCCTTGGCTCTGTGGTTCTATGTATTTCATTATTTTTTGGAAATTCTCTGTCAGGTTTCAGGGGGCTGAGTCTAGCTTCATGATATCCACTGTCAGCAGGTTGACTGACATCTAGGAAGGCTACACCCAAGGGCACAGTAAGATAAGAGGACACACAAAAGGTGTTTCCTTGGAACACTCTATCCCAAACAGTGCAAGGGGTAATATTACAAAGGAACAGGTGAGTGTAGCTCCACCCATGGGGCTGTAGGAAGGTAGGCAGGAACCCAAGAAGGGCGGGGCATGTAGCAGCATCTGCCTGAAGCCTCAATCACCCAGGCAGGAAGTGACTCAGTCAGGTGCAAGGTTGGTCTCCCACATCAAATAAAACACAGACACACAACCTTAATTCAAGCCCTTTACCTTTAATTCAAGCCCCAGGATGTCTCCTCTGCCCTTGGCCTCAAGTTTCCCAAATGGGAGAACGAGGAATGTCACGAGAGGCTGGCGAGAGACAGAGAGCTAGCACGTTCAGGAGTGGTCTTTAATTGGGGGGACTCTCATTCTTTAGAAATTTTCATCCAATGAAGATCAAGAGGGGCGGGGTTACAAGGACAGGTAACCCCTGGGGCTGTAGGAAGGCATGCCTACGCATGAAGACGCATTTTGTGACATTTTTATAATTTCCAAGATCAGGGCTGCAGTCTAGGGCCACTTGATGTGGCCAGATCACGGGAAGTGACCAACAGAGCCTCCCCAATCAGGAAGGAAAACACTGGTCACATGGTGTGGTGGCCTCCCACGAGAATCATGGGATTTTCTATAGGGACCACAACAATGAGATAACCCTATCACAGGGGCGTCAAGACCAATAGACTAAGCCAAAGGTCAGACAGAGAACAGACTGGAACTCAGGGAGAAGCCAGTAAAGGAGAGAGGAAGTACAACCCATAATATCCTATAAAACAATAAGGAAAAGTTCAACAACCAAAGCTAATGAAAAGACAATAGAAGAAAAATACAAGTAGTCAATAAAGCATGAAAAAATTCTCAACTCACTAGTAGGGAAATATATAATTGCTTTAGAAAACATCATTTTCACCATCAGTTTGGCAAAAAAGAAAAAGAAGAGATTGACTTTTGGTTTGCGATAGGATGTATCTGTCTTTGTGGACATCCAGATTGAACTGGGAAATACATTTGTAGGTTTAAAAAGAAGTACAAGGTTGATAATGTCCATTGTTTGGTACTGTGCAGGACAACAGTACCCTCAGATATTGCTGGAGGGAGCATTAGTAACTGGGGCAGAGATCACTAACTATCCACCAACACCCGATATCCCCCTCCTTAGACACACAGTTTGACCACATTGCTGGCAATCAAATGTTCTATTGTATTTAGGTATAATTTTTTGGTATGTTAAAACTATGCTTTATGTCATAAGCAATGATATAGTGCCTTTCTTTGTGTATTTTGACCACAAATGCAATTAGGGCGGCAATTAAATAGCTTTTCACCTGCTGAGCATGAGAAATGATGTAAGCCACTGACTCTGGAAGTCCCCCATGCACACACTCTATGATCTTCCTCTTCCACTACCTGGATACAGATGATGCTGAGTCCTTAGTAGACATCCCTGAATGACAGTGTAGGGAAGAGCCACCCACAAGCCTGATACTGCCCAGAGCAGCTACCTGATACTGCTTAAGCCCTTGAAGTTTTCTGGACCTTCCACTAGCATGGCCAATCCTAACTTAAGAAACTGAGTTGTTGAGTTTTTAGCAGAGCAATTCAGCCTCCCCCTTTAAAATATAAGCATCCCAATGACCCAGAAATTCTCTTGCTATTTACTTCTCCTAGATCATTATTGCAGATGATCAAAGAGAGATGTACACAAAGAAAGGCACTGTATCATTGCTTATGACATAAAGCATAGTTTTAACCTACCAAAAAATTATACCTAAATACAATGGAACATTGCCTGCTTGAAAGGAATGGGAGAAAGAAGAAGAAAGAAGATAAAAGAAACACACAAATAAGAGGGACCTTACATGGATCAGGGACAAAACAGTGAAAGGATCTCAATCTTGAGGTTGATACATGTATGCGGCTGCACACACACACTTGGGGACATGTACATATAAAATACTAAGAAACAGTCAAAAGAATGAATGTACATATACTGACATTGAAAGAAATCCAAAATATAGTGTTGGGTTAAAAAAAAAAGCAAGTTGCAAGATAGTGTTCAGAGTATAATGCCATAGGTATAAAAAAAAAATGCTTGTTGGTTAAATCCATGTTATTTCATTATTTTCCACAACTCTCCACAACTCAGATGTTGTCCTCTTTGAGTTTAGTAGAAATGCTCTCTGCTGATACCGTGATCACCAAGGGGAGAAAAGGGGCCAATTAGTCCTGTTCTGTGAGTTTGATGATCCTTCAGTCCTCTGCCTTCTGGGTCTGTGCCCAGGCTTCTTGGCATGGCGACAGCCGTTGGCAAGTAATTATACCCTAAGGAGCAGAGGCAAAGAGTTAGGAAAGTTTGCAAAGAAACAAATTAATGCTATCCCTTGGAGGTTCTTCAGAGATGACTGAGAACTTCTTTTGCCTCCTTGAGATTCCCAGGAGCCTCAGATCACATAATTAGTGGCACAATTAGCGGCCAGGTGAACACATCCTCGATGATGAGCCAGGACTTGCAGTTCCAACTCCTCCTGAAGCATAGTGTAGACCATGCTGTGGCCTTGCCAGGAACCCTGTTAGGTCCACAACACACATTGAGAAGGAGTGGGTTGCCATGCCAACCTAGGAAAACAGAGGCCACGTCCCACTTCTTTGCCCCCTATTCTTTCTCCCCACAGGTTGCTCTGAAAGGAAGGATAGTGCCATTTATGGAATCCCTACTGTGTACTGAGTACTGTGCTGAGCCCTTTACCCAATACCTGACCAATGTGGCAGAGATGCCAGCAGCCAGCATCATCCACAGTTGGGCACACAGCTAAATGCTATTTCCCTACCAGAGGAATGTAGATGAAAATGATACATGTCACTTCCAAACTTGACCCATGACCCACTCTGCAAACTGTTCCTATCTTCTAGCTAGATGGAGACACTGTGGGTGATCTTAAGAGGTGTGGGTTAAAGATCATAAAATCTCATCCAGCCTAATTCCTTGAGCGGTTATCAGCCACGTGTCACATAGGTATAAAGTCAGGGTGATCTGATGGTTGTTTGTAATAATAGTAAATTTACCCAACTCACAATCTATTTCACCATTTGGAAAATACTAATCAAATCATATCTTCTGTTTCCCCAGCCAATGGATCAAATCCTCACCTGCCTTTTTAGCAAAATATCCACTATCTCTCATAGAATGTCTGATCCACCTCCATCCAAACTGTCCAAGAAAATCCAAAGAACACTCAACCAAAAGGATTTCTGCTGCCAAAAGCCCTGGGGGGGGGGAAGAAAATTAAAAATCTGACCAGTCTTCAATCCCAGCCACTCAGGAGGCTGAGGCAGGAAGATCACAAGTTCAAAGCCAGCCTCAGCAACAGTGAGGTGCTAAGCAACTCAGTGAGACCCTGTCTTTAAATAAAATACAAAATGGGGCTGGGGATATGGCTCAGTGGTCAAGTGGCCCTGAGTTCAATCCCTGGTACCAAAAAAATATATATATCTAACCAATGATTGTTTTCCATCATTGCTATTAGTTGGCCCTGCACAATCTGGGGTGGGGGATGGGTCTACTGCCCAAAGTTGCAGGGATGCTGCTGCGGGTCTGGACTCGGCCATGCCATGGTTAGTCTCCATACTCCAAGGTCAGAGTTCTCTTCATTAATTCTCACATGCTCAGCTATTGATCCCCAAAACACAGTGGTCCAGGATGGCTGGATCTAAATGCTACACTGTATCAAGCTCCCCACCAAAACCCCAGTTCTGAACCTACATCACCAACACAGGTGTCCCTTTCCCTCAAGGTAGGATCCCTCTTGGGAATTCTAATATTCTTTTATGCGGAGAGAGCAAGCATAGTCAATGTCACCCTGAAACACCAGAAGAGGCTGACCTAATTGCAAATCTCAGAGTTCAAAGTTGAGGAATCTTATCCTCTTCCTTCATGAAAACCCCTCATTCTTTGTGAAAAATTTACTTATAAGAGGCGAGTCATTTTTTGCTCTACCTCAGGACAAATAGGTATCTACACTTGCGACATCTGCACTCTCATGCAAAGCACACAGTTAATTTATCAGAACAAGGACATCTATTCCAAGGAAATTTTCGGCCTCTGCTTATATAGAACAATAGTTAATCTTGAATTTTGCACACATTATCTCATGTAAAATTTAAGTAGGATATTATCATGATTTTCACTCTACAGGGAGGTGGAGTGGCTTGCCTAGTGTCACAGCTAGTAGGTGGTTAGCCAGGACACAAACCAGATGCATCTGGCTCCTAAGTCTGAAGTTTTCCCATCCCTGTACCACCTCCCCGCCAGCCCTGCGATTCTACCAAGTATCTTTTGAACATCTCTTCCCCACCTCACTCCTTTCTAAGCCTCCTCCTTTTCCCTTTTCAGTGATTCTGCATATTGCAGCTTCTCTACTCCCTTTACCCCATGTGTCACCACGCCTCCTGTGTCCCCTGCTCACTTACACTAAGTTGGAAGGAAGATCCACATCAGAAGGCTGATGTAAAAAGCAACTCCCTGTTGCAAAGCCAGGGTGGAGCCGTGGACACAGCCCTGACTTTTAAGCCAAATAGACTGGGGCCCAGTTCCCAGGCTTGTCACTTGCTGACTGTGTGGCTTTGGCAATGCTGGTCACTTCTGATTTCCTGATAAGGATTTTGCAGGGCCTGAGAGAGATGGACTGCTATTCTAATTTGATGCCAGACAAATCTGTTTTTCCCTTTGTTTCTTTCAACAGATTTTAATATTTCATGAGAAGGATAGATACAGGCTACAAAAAATTCTGATTTGGCTTTGGCTGTTAAAATAGACGGTTGAAATAAGCCAGTCCCACTAGGTCAAATGTCAAGTGTTTTCTCTGATATGCAGAAGTTAATCCAAAATAAGGGGGAGGATAAAACAAATTTTTTTTTAAATAAAAGAAAGATTGGTGGAGTCAATGAAGGGGAATGAAGAAAGGGAGGAGGAATGGAATAGGAAAGACAGTGGAATGAACGTGACCTAACTTTCCTGTGTACATATATGAATACACCACAGTAAATCTCACCATCATGTACATCCATAAGACACTAATTTTTCAAACAATTTCTGATAGCAGAAAGATCAGTAGATTAGGGGGAAGGGAACGGGGGAAGGGAGGAGGGAAGGGGAGGGGAAGTACTGGGGACCAAATTAGAACAAATTATATTCCATGCTTTTATAATTCTGTCAAGATGAATCCTAATGTTATATATAACTTAGAAAACAATAAAAACTAAAATTTAAAAATAGATGGTTGAAACACTCATGTGAAAAGAATATGCAAAGCCAAGTTCAACGGAGCAGAGTCAATGTCACCCTGAATCCATTCCTAATTGCAACTCTGAGAGTTCAAAGTTAGAGAACAGCTTTTCTAACAAGGTCTTCCAAATTCCAGAAACAATCTATTTATCAAGAATAAAGCTCAGACTCTAAGGACACAATTTTACTGTAACTACAGGAAAAGAAAACAGAATATGTGACGGGGAGGAGGTGAAAGGGCTGTGGCTGAAGGCTGAATAGAAAGAGACATTCAGAGGGAACTATACTGGAGCCCCTGAGGACTTACCCAGCTCCTGACAGGGATCCTAGCATCTTGCCCTTTTGCCACTTGACCTAAAGACAGGAGAGTTGAGACTCAAGGCAATAAAAACATCAGGTGGAGGGGCTGAGGTTGTGGCTTAGCTCAGCGGTAGAGCACTCGCCTAGCATGTGTGGGATGCTGGGTTCAATCCTCAGCACCACATAAAAAATAAAAACAAATAAAAAATAAAGATATTGTGTCCAACTACAACTAAAAATATATATATATTTTTAAAAATCAGGTGGAGTCGAGCACAGTGGTGCATGTCTGTAACCCAGCTACTCGGGAGGCTGGGATTATAGGATCTCACATTTGAGGCCAGTCTGGGCAATTTGGTGAGACCACATCTCAAAATTTTAAGAAAAAGTCAGGTGAAAATTCCAGATGGTGAGAACATCGAGACAGGAGTTGCACCCCGACCTCCAATAGAATGAATGGTGGAGCTTCATCAGTGGAGGAAGAGTGACAGCAGTACTGTGTATGGGAGATCCAGAACTTTCCATGTAGCCCCATCCCAGAAGATTCAGGGCTGCTGAGAAGACCACTAGACCTGAGGTGGGGACAAGAAAGTAGCCTAAAGCGGAGACCTCAAGACAGTAGTAATAACAGAATCCATGGCCAGCAGCAGCAGACATGATGGCCAGGAGCCAAATTCAACTCCTTAAGATTCAGCAATGATCAGAGGCAAGCAGATGCATCAAGAGAAGGGCCTTCACCCATCAGCCTGGAAAACCACGGGCCTCCCCTACAACCAGCCTCCATCACAGGAAGACACAGAGGACGATGGAGAAAACTTGATGGCTGAGAACTGATGAAAAAGAATCTGAGTTCATCTAAAAAACGGTTTTTAACCAGAAGATGCTGGATCACCTGTGACAAGTTGTGCTTTCCCTGGCCCCCCCCGCCATCAGCAAGGTGGGCTTCAGAGCAAGATGAGATCAGGTCTAGACCATCAAGACCTTTACTCGGCTGAACTGCGGTATACATTTTGGACCCCACAGCAATGCCTATCTCCTAGGATTAATCCAACATTTATTAAGTGCGAGACAGCCTCAACCAGTCACTCCACGAATATTAGGTCATTCTCTCCTTCAAGAATGAAACTTCAAGCAGTGGAAGGATTTGGGTGGAAGTGTTTCCTGGTTTCCTTTAACCGTATTATGGCAAGAATGGCCCACTCTGAATATGTATTTCTGCATGCACTCATTCATTCATTTAGCAAACACCAGAAGCCAGGCCCTGTGCTGGCCTCTGGGAAATCGTAATGACTAGGAAAGGGTTCCTGTCCCACAAAGTGAGGGTAAGGCCACAATTACGATTCAGAATTGCAAATGTGATAGACACAGCAGCAAACTGTTTTTGGATGACTTAGTGTGTTGCAGGCACTGTGTGAAATGTCACTTAACACTGACAACAACCCTGTGACCCTAAGTTTTCAGATGAGGACACTGGGCCCCAAGGTTACCTAAGAGACTCTATGGTAGTGCAAATCTAAATAGGAATGAGGAACAGAGGAGACTTTCTGGGATAAGGAATGCCTGAAACTGAGTTCTATGTCATTTTTGCTGAGCACAGAGAAGACAGAAGCATCTGAGCAAAAAGAAGCTTCTGTGGAGAACCGGAGGAGGAGGTTCGCTGTGGCTGGAGGGTGGATTCTGAGCAGAATGCAGAGGAGGTTGGTAATTGGATCTTACCATGGAACCTTCCAGTATTAAACTGAAGTAGCACACAGGTCTGTCCCAGTCCACCCTCCTGCCTCCCCTGGGTACCAATGAAGGGACTGAGATGAGGCCCTGCCATCAGAGGTCGATTCAAAGGGCTGATCCGTCCTGTTCTCTGATGCTTTCATTCCACCTTCGCTGCTCCCAGAGCTGAAGACACAGCACCAGGAGGTAGATCTCACAGAGGTCATGCTCCAGGCTCTTGGGCCTGGCCTTCTCCACCTGAGCTGCGCTGAGGGGCAGCTGACCTCTAGGGGACTTCACTCCTCAGGAGGCTTTGTCTCCTGTTTAGCAAACCTGCCTTCCTGTCACTGCTGTTCATAGGACCTCGATCAGCCTGTGGGGCCTCACGAGACAAATCTGCTCCTTCTTACCGTGGTAACCTTTCACACATTCCAAGAAACCGCCCGCCTTCTCCCTACCTCCAAAGATCCTGCCACTTATGTAAGCTTCCAGGCCAGGTCCGGTAGACACGACCCAGGCGTAGACAAAAGATTGATTAGAAAGGTCTTTAAAGATCCTTCCCATCTTGGGAGCTGATGCCTTGGATGGACCTCACTGCCAAGGCTGCTGAGGTCAGGACCTACAGGTGTGGATCAGGTTGTCCAAGACACAGTCATGACACCTGGCTTCATACCCAGGGCTGTAGCCATGGGAACCCCACAAAATTCCGTAGATCTTCAATGCATGGTGCTGGCTAAGTGGGAGAATTAGGCTTCCCAACTCCACGTAAAGGTCCCCAGAGGATTTTCTTTCTTTTTAATTTGTCCTAAAGTCACAAAGCATCTGGGGTTTGTTGTTGTTGTTGTTGTTTTGGTGCTGGGGATTGAACCCATGGGCCTTAACCACTGAGCCACATCCTCAGGCCCCCCGCCTTTTTTAATATCTTTATTTTGTTTCTTTATTTTTATGTGATGCTGAGGATCAAACCCAGTGCCTCACCCATGAGAGGCAAGCACTCTACCGCTGAGCCACAACCCCAGCCCCTCCCCAGCCGTTTTTTTATATTTTATTTTGAGACAGGGTCTCACTGAGATGCTTAGGGCCTTGCTTAGTTTCTGAGGCTGGCTTTGAACTTGTGATCCTCCTGCCTCAGCCTCCCGAGTCGCTGAAATTACAGGTGTGCACCACCGCACCCAGCTCCACAAAGGATGTGCTTATGAAGAGCAAGGCCCCAGGCCCAATAACTAGCACTAAATAAAAGAAGAAAAGTCACACATAAATACAAGGGGGGTTTGTTTATTATAATATTTATGTTGTCAAAGGTGCAGAGAACCCTTCTCAAACACTGATTAGAAGGAAATGGCTGTCTAGAAGGAAATTCCACAAGATTTTATCTCAACTCTTAACTTTTTATATGCATTTTTGATTCACTCATTTTATACGTATGAAAATTTGCTAAAACAGAAAACACTAAGAATTAGACCAGAAACTTTGCAACTGATAGAAGAGAACATAGACCCAACACTCCAACATATCGGCACAGGCACCGACTTCCTTAACTTCCTGAAGTGCAAGAAATAAAGCCAAAAATTAATAAGCAAGATGGCATCAAACTGAAAACTTCTGCACACACAGCAAAGGAAACAATTCAGAGCATGACTAGAGGCCTACAGAATGGGAGACTTTTGCCAGCTGCTCCTCAGATAGGGCATTAATATTCCAAGTATATGAAGAACACAAAAAACTTAACACCAAAAAAAAAAAATAACCCAATCAATAGATGGGCAAAAAACTAAATAGACATTTCTCAAAAGAAGAAATACAAATAACCAATAAATATATGGAAAAAATTTTTCAATATCCTAGAAATCAAAGGACTGCCAATCAAAACTACACTGAGATTTCATCTCACCCCAGTTAGAATGGCAATCATCAAGAATACAAATAATAAAAATAAATGCTGGTGAGGATGTGGGGGAAAGGTACACTTCTACCTTGACAGCGAGACTGAAAATTAGTACAACCACTGTGGAAAACAGAGTGGAGATTCCTCAAAAAAACTAGGAATGGAACCACTGTATGACCCAGCTATCCCATTCCTGGGTGTTTATTCAAATGAACTAAACCCTGCTCTGTCAGTATACTGATACAGCAACATTAATGTTTATAGCAGCTCAATTCACAATAGCCATTAGGGAACAAGCCAGGTTCCCCAGCAACAGATGAATGGATATGGAAAATGTGGTATATATACACAGTGAAGTATTAACTATGAAGAAGAATGGAATTATGGCATTTGCTGGGAAATGGATGGAACTAGAGAATCAAGGGTCAAATGCTTCCTGAATGCAGAAGCTGGATCAAAGTATGGGAAAATAAAGGGGTGTAATCCCAAGAAAATAGAAGAGAGATCAATGGAATAGACAAAGGGGAGGGAGGGGGGGAAAGGAAAAGGGAAAGACTGCGGAATAAAATTGACTAAATTGTGCCATGTACATATGTGAATACATCAGAGTGGATCTCACCTTTATGTACATCTATAAAGCACTAATTTAAATAACAGTAAATAAATAGAATGAAGACCAGTAGAGTAGAGGAAGGAGAATGGGAGAGGGAAGGAAGAGGGGATTGAAAGAAGTACTGGGGACTAAAGTAGAGCAAATTATAGTCCATGCATGTATGATTAGGTCAAAATGAACTCCACTCTTATAAGTAACTATAATGCATTAATAAAAACATTAATTGGAACGTCTTCAAGATCAGGTTACTGCAAGAGATGCCGCAGCCTTGCAGAGAGTCAAATCAGAAATGACCTAATGTCAATCAACAAGAGTAGTTTAGCTAGAGTGACAGGTAGCTGTCCTGTGGAATGTTATGCAGTCATTAAATGGTGAATAAGATGAATAACTAATGGCATAGAAGAAAAGTTCTTGACACCTCAGCGTATTAATTCAAAAAGTGCAAAATCAACTCATTATGTCAACAGTCAGGACGGTGGGAAGTGTTGCCAGGGAGCGTCTGGAGGAGGCCCTGCGGTGCTCTGGAGCGCTGGTCGTGTCCGTTTCTTGATTTGAGGACCAGTTGCATAGATGTGCTCAGTTGTTTTTTTAATTCCTCAAGCTACTGACCCATAATTGGTCCATTTTTTTTGTCTGTATATCAGGTTTCCAAAGAAGATATTCAAAGACATGTTAATCTTAAAAAGGGATATTAACATATTTGACTCCAGTTTTGCAAGAAAAAGAGAGAGAGTGTGTGTGTGTGTGTGTGTATTGTGATGTGTGTGTGTGTGCTCTGTAGAGAGAGAGATTAGGAGGATGAATACAAGCATTGAAAGCTCTTAGAATTATTGAAACCAAAATGTTAACAGTGGTATTACGTGTCCGTTGGAATGTTCTCACCTATACATTAGTTATCTCTCACCATGAAATGAATAATTCCAAAATGCAGCAGCTTGAGATAGCAAATCCCATCTCAGTGTCCATGGATCAGGAATCTAGGAGTGGCTTCTCTGGATATTTCTGGTTCAAGGTTTCCCACGAGGCTGCAGTCATCCAAAGGTTTGACTGGGGCTGGAGAGCTGCTTCCAAGCCCTCTCCTGTAGCTGCTGGCAGGAGGCTGGACCTCCATCCCACCTGGGCCTCCCATAAGACTGCTGAGAACATGTCATCTGACTTCCCCAAGAACAAGAGATCTGAGAAAGGGGGGCACAAGGAAAAGAGAGAGAAACCAAGAGAGACACTGCAGAATTTTATAGCCTAATCCTAGAAGTGAGCTATCCCCACTGCCTCTGTCTTCTGCAGTCACACGGACCAACCAGCTACAAGTGGGAGGCTACTACCCAAGGGTGTGCATGTCAAGTGGCAGGGTCACTGGGGGGCCTCTCACTGGCTGGTGACACATGGGATTTCTTTCCATTCTGAATTTCCCAAATTTTTCACCATGAATATATTTTATGTATAAAATTATAAGAGAAAGCTACTAGACTAACTGCTGACAAGGGCACTTGCTTAGCCCCTTTGTTGCTATTGGAGCTTCTCTCACCTCCTCCTGGTTCCTTTCCCAATCCTACTTAACTCCATTCTTGCAGCCTGGCGAAGCGTGTTTTTTTTTTTTTTTTTCTTCAGCCTGGACCTCTGGCACCATCTAGTGGCAGCCTCCAAAACCACCACCTTCAGCTGACATTTGCCCAACTTTTGGGTCAGACCTCACCTGCATGCAAGAGGGTGACTTTGATAGGATGCAACAGGTAAAGCCCACGATCGATCTCTTTTCCCACATGGGCCATAGAGATTCTCCACATTCATCCTCACAATACCAAGGACTTGTGAAATCCCAGAATGGGTAGGAGGGCTGTCACAAGTTTGAGGAATGGGAACCTAAAGCCCTTCTGCACTGACTGCTCATTCCTCTGGCTCCCCAGATGCCAGCCAGGCCCTGAGCCCTCGCAGACCACGCTCAGCCAGAAGCAGAAAAGTGGTCCCTTGTTTCTTATCACATTTCAGCTCATAATCTAGTATCCAAAACTTTTCATTTTTAGCAAGCTGCTAGCAACACGGGGTGCTCAAAAAACAGAGATGGTTCACACACATCTAAAGAATTTGACAAAATTTCACTATTTTAAGATATGTTGTAGCTTTGGGTTTTGAGGCAAGGGGGAAAATAGACTATGTGTTTTGTTGTTGTTGTTGTTGTTGTTTTGCATTGGTTTGACTTTAGTACTAAGGACTGAAACCAGTGAGCTACATCTCCGGTCCATTTTTCTTTTCTTTTCATTTTTTCTAAAGATAGGGTCTGATCTCACTAAGTTGCTGAGGGTCTAAGTTGCTGAGGCTAGCCTTGAACTTGTGATCAGTCTCCCACGTTGCTGCGATTACAAATGAGTGCCACTACACCCAGCCAAGTTTTTAACTAGTTATGATGATGATGATGTACTCTATGCTTAGTTGGAGAAATTAGAAAATATAGGCAAGTAAAAATAAAAGCCACTCACAATCCTATTGTTAACATTACTCTAGAATTGTCTCTTTTTCCTCCTATGTATTCAATTTTTAATGAGATTATTTTCTACTTAGAGTTCTGTACGTTGCTTTTCTCAGTTAAGCCTGACAGGTGATCATTTGATTGCTCCTTCCCATGATAGCTCCGTCTCTAGGTTATACCCAGGCCATCTTAATTAAACTAAGTGCAAGTATTCAGAAGACACTTGAATGCTGTGTTATTTTGGTCAGGTTAGCCTGGTTTTATACAAAATACACAGATAACATGTAGTGAGAGTCTGAAGGTTTCTTGCGTCCTCCTACCAATAGTGTACGCACCAGAGCTGTGGGACAACTTTGGCCTGGCACAACAGGAAGAGTACAGACACTGCCCCCACCACCAGCCCAAGTGTGGTCACTGCAGGAAGCTCAGGATCTACCTACAACAGGATCTTTAGTGATGGCCAGATGATATCAGGGCCAAAACTTACCCATGGGAAGCTGCCCTTTAGCAGTCTGAGTGTAAATGTAAATTAACAAGATGCCACACCACTTCCACCACCCTGGACAAGCGGCAGTTTCTGCACTCCCAACACTCAAGGAACACTTCAGTTCTCTGCCACCTAGTGCTGACCACAAGAAGAAATGGTCTGTGGTTTCCACTCCACCCCTTGAGGTGGAGGGAGAATCCAGGTGAAGGGAAAGTTTGGGACTTCCTACTTTGCACCAGTCAGTGTACCGCCACATATCCAGAAGGATCTTCTTTTTTTTTTTTTTTTTTTAATATTTTGTTTTAGTTATCATTGGACACAATACCTTTATCTCATTTTGTTATGTGGTACTGAGGATTGAACCTAGCACCCCACACATGCTAGGTGAGCGCTCTACCGCTGAGCCACAACCCCAGCCCCCAGAAGGATCTTCTTAAAAGCAAAATACTTTCTACCCTCAACCAGCACACTTATATTTGGAATGACTTATGCCTAATCAGAAAAAAATGGTTCAATAGTCCTTGGACTGACCTGGACATACTAAGGGACAATGTGCATGGAACTGACCTTATTTCACCCACTGTTTCGCATCCATGACTCGGGAGTCTAGTTATTTTGCACATAGCAAGCAGGCCAACATTTAGGCATGGCCCCCAGAAAGGCTGGAGGAGAGAATGAGGAGAGGGACAGAGGCGGGAGGGAGTGGGGGGGGGGGCAAACTCCTGACCTGCCCCCATCAATGCCTGCTGAGAGTCTGGGGGGACCTAAGACCAGGGAAACGTGTCTCCCACTGAAAGTGCCACAGCATGCCCTGCTCAGTGTTGCAAACTGTTATCCTGTGTCCACATTAACAGGACTGTACCTTCTGCCTGTGTCTGGTGTTATCTTTCATGCTATGGTCACTCGTGTGACCACCATGCACTTCCCCTCACAAGAAAACAGTGAACTAGAGAGGCTGAGGCAGAAGGATCACAAGTTCAAGACCAGCCTCAGCGACTTATCAAACTTCTGTCTCAAAATAAAAAACAAAAATGATTGGGAATGTAGCTTGGTAGTTAAGCAACCCTGGGTTCAGTTACCAGTATCAAAAAAAAGAAAGAAAAAAATACTGAAGGTAAAATTCTGTGTGCGTGTGTGTGTGTGTGTATACGCCCACCTATCCACCTACACACACACACACACACACACACACACACACCTGTGCAATGGTTTAAAGGCAAGACCGTTTTAATCACTTACCTATTTCCATTACATGCTACCGCCTCGTGGCACCAGGCCTCTGCCTGCACGATCCTGCTCTCCCAGCCACCCCCCAAACCTTCCTGTTCCCCAGCAAAGCCTGCACTTTCATGCCCTCCACCTCTCCCTTTTACCCCGCTGCTAAAACTCTGTATCTTTAGACTCCACTTCAATACCACTGTACTCGTATCTCCCCCACATCCCTGGTACCCCTTCCTTTACACCTCCTCAACACCTCTGGCAGGTTGAGCCTGGGGTTCACTGGCTTCCGCGACACACAGGCCCAGGCCCCTCCTCCTAGGCTATCTCCCCCATAAGGGAGGGCTCCTGCTCATTCCTCGCCTCCCCACATGCACAAACTCTCTCTCCTCTCCTCTCTTCCCCCAGAGCAGGGTGGGTGTGGAGTGTGGGTCAGAGAGCTCTCCCCTAACAGCTATTGAGTGAAAATGGAGAGTTGCTACGTGGAGACGTGAAATCCCACATTTCCCCATATTTTCACACTCTAACCTACTGAAGACGTGGTTTAAGTGTGTTTCTTGTTCATCCCTTCTTATCAAAATGTAAACCCCACAGAGGCAGAGATCCTAGTCTGTTTCGTTTCTGCTGAATCCTCAGTCTCTGAGCTGTGGCACCTGCCCCACAGCAAGCACTCTATCGGTCACTGCGGCATGAATCTGTCTCACAACAGAAGCATCTTAACATGCCAGCAATTTGGAGATCCCCAAATCCATCAACAAATGAGTAAAAATCCCGAGAGCAAAAAAAATAAAAGTAAGAATCCTGGGAGCCAGGTGTGGTGGCACCGGCCTGTAAACCCAGCAACTTGGGAGGAGGAGTTGGGAAGATCAAGAGTTCAAGGCCAGCCTTGGTGACTTAGCAAGACTCTGTTTCAAAATAAAAGTCAATAAATAAAAACCCCGGGGACTTGCCCAAGGCCTGCATGCCTCCACCAAGCAGGTACCTACCCATCTGCGATCCATGCATCTGAACCTCTGAGAACCCACAGCCATGTCATCTGAGCCTCGTCTTCACTAAATCACCTAGCATGTGTTATGGGCTGAACTGTGTCCCCTTAAAATTCATATATTGGAGACCTAACCTCCAGTACCTCAGAGGGTGACTGCATTTGGAGATGGGATCTTTAAAGAGGGAATTCAAGTAAAATGAGGTAATATGGGCCCTAATCCAGTGTGACTGGAGTCCTTAAAAGAGATTAAACAGAGACATGCACAGAGGGACAACCATGTCAGGACACAGGGAGAAGCCAGCCAAGGAAAGAGGCCTGCTGACATCTCGACCTCTGACCTTTAGCCTCCAGAATTGTGAGAAAATAAATTCTTGTTACTTAAACTACGCAGCCTGTGGTATTTGTAATGGCAGCCTTAGAAAACTAACTCTGTGTGGAAAATCCCAAAGGGAATCATGTTTTTGACGGGAGGGGGTTGTTTATTTGTTTTATGTTGTTGTTTTTTTAAGCCTACCCCAGCCAAATATAAGCCAATAAACTGCTTGGTAAATAGTGTGAACATGAAGTAAAGAGAGAGGGGGAAATAAAAGAAAGAAACAAAGGCATAATGTGTTGACATTTTGTATATTTGGTATTTGTAAGTCTTTAAAAAAAATTTTCAGGCCATTTTTTCCTTAAAAAAAAAAGCAACCAACAGCAATACTCTGTACAAGTATAACAAACATTAAAAATATGCATCATTCCAAAATAGTTACAAGAAAATTACAGTTTAGAGTCCACATCAACATGTCCTATTCATATGTGCCCCCAAGGGAGAAAAAGCTACAGTATGTTAAACACACAACTGCTACACAGTAGTCTGAAAACTCAGAAACTTGGACTTTTGAGGCAAATCAACATCAGTCACCAAGACTTTGTTTAGCTCATCAAGCGCAATCAAGCATTTCAAAAAAATAAAATAAAATAAAATAAAAATCAAGCTTTTTCATCCCACATGAAATACAAATATGCATAGTTGACCCCACCCCACCCCCACACCCGAGAGCCTCTGACTTTGCCAAGTACAAATCCAGTGGAGTCAATTATGTCCAAGTCTGGTTGGAGGTCACAATGTGGCCATGGGGAACAGACACCAAATGTCACTTCCCACTGGTGCCAGTCATTACTAGATTCAACTTTGGAGGCAAAATGTTTTTGCTCTTGGGAGAAGATATTAATGGCCCAAACCCCTCAAACCAGCTGGTCACCAATCTATAGCCCTTTCATGAACAGCAAATCCACACTGGCTGCTTTTCTAT
This sequence comes from Spermophilus citellus, assembly GCF_964194105.1. NCBI lineage: Eukaryota > Metazoa > Chordata > Mammalia > Rodentia > Sciuridae > Spermophilus > Spermophilus citellus. The sequence continues at coordinate 238,792,512 of NC_138183.1, read as the reverse complement.
GTGCAACTGTCAAAATACTGAGCAGGGAGCACAAACCATCCTCACGGTCCCAATGGACTCTCCAAATTCTAGTTCATTGTTCCTGGGAGGGCTTGGGACAGAAGCTCAGGGCACCGTGGTCTTACATCAGACCCGCCCCCAGCCTGTCCTTACTATTTACACATTCATCTTCCCTTTCCAATGACAGTGCTATAAATACACTGGCCACCCCCAGTGGCCTGGTCCCCAGTCCTTCCCAGGCTGCAGAGCATCATCATGACCTTCGTGTGACCTACCCATTTGGAATTCCAGACCTCTCCATCTCAAGCCTTCCTCCTAGGAGCAGGGTGACGTTGGAGAGTGGCTTGCTGGGGCTGTTGCCCAACTATTTCCCAAGCTCACGTCAGGCAGGGGAAGGAGGGTCTCTGTGCTTTGCAATTTTTACACAAGATGTTTACAATTATGTTGACTTAATCTTTTGAGGGACTCTGATATTCTAAAGGACATTTTTAGGGGTAAGTCTTTCCTCTGATTTTTCCGTGGCAGCAGTGCAGACAGAGCAGGGCTTAGAAACTACATGGGATTTGATACTTCAGGCCCCCACCATGAGTGGGAAAGGTGTGGCCCACAGAGTGGCTATTGGGACAGGGAGCTCTGAATGGTGCCTGGGACTCTCCGCAGCCTGCATGACTTGGGGACAGATCAGTGTGAAGGTGCCGGAGCAACAGACCCAAAACCAGCTCCACCCCAAACCCAGGGATGGTGTGGCTTTCCTGGTCCCCACCTACAGAGCCACAGCCCTCTGTGACATGGAGTTAGGAGGGCCCAACCTGGCCTGTCCACCTCATGCTTGAAAGCCTGATACTGAATGGACTGCTTACTACCTAAGAATGCAAAGGATTCAGCAAAAAGTGCAATTTCCATTTGAGAAGCAAACTCTCCCCAAATCATGACACCACCATGACCTCTCCTTTTAATCCTTTCAGTACCTCACAGGGAAAGGGGGACAAAAGACATACAGCATGAAACCTCTGAACCACATCGAGGGCTTTCAGTACATTGAGGTTCATCCTATATCACCCTAAAATACCCACTAACATGTCCAGTCGCTTCTCAAAGTGCCAGTGAGGTGAGGAACATGGCAGCATCGGGAGGCAGGATCCCTCGGGCCCACAGTGACCAGGGAGGCAGAGAAGTCCCCGCTCTCGTTCTCAACAGGACACATGGTCCTGAGTGTGCAGCAGGATGTGTTACTGTGGGACACGGCCACAGGACTCCAAGGACTCAGTGATTCCTTCATAAGACCTTGTATACTTCATTGCCTATTGGAAAACAAACTCGAAACTTCTTCAAAATGTAACCTGAGCCACAATATAAAACAAACAAATCCTTTCATGTTAATGCCTTGAGAAGTTTACAGATGATGTACCCATAAAGTAAATCCACATAAATCCTGAAATTCTTGGTGAATACACACCTGAAGCCAAAAAAAAAAAAATCAATCTACATTAAAAATCAAAGTAATTACAGCAGCAGTATAGTGAAAAGAGGTTTTAAAAATAATAATTACATCTTTGATACAAATCAGACTTTGTACACCTCAATTCATAGGAATGACTGTTTTAAGAGTTTAGTATTTATATGTACAGTAGATACCGATATGTGTCACTGCAGATAGGGACTAAAGCCAGTGGACTTTGGGGGAGGGGGATTCATCTGACACTGAATTCACACCGAAGTGTTCACAGATTGCCACACTTTTAAACACACACACACACACATACACAGACATACGACACACATAAAATGCCAACCTGAGTAAAACATTACTAAAAACCCAGAGCATCATGAATCACTAAGTCACATATTGCACCTTTAAATAATCCTTCTTACCAAAGACAGAAATGAGAAAAGGGTTGAGACAGGGACAAGGAAAGGATTTATGTCACCGTAGGATTCCTCTGCTTCTCCCATCCCCATCCGCAGAAATTCTCACTGTGATATTTTAGTTTCCATTCTCACCCAACCAATGGGCTAAAAATGTTGCCAACAGAAGTCTTTGGAGAAAACTGGGAGGGAAAAAAAAATAAAAGCAAGAAAGAAATGGAGCACAGATGTACGTGGGGGGAGGGAGGGAGCAAAGAGAGGCCTCCTCAGTTGGGTGAGAACAGGAATGTGAGCGAGAAGGCGAACCTCGGATGCTAAACTATTGTTTAAATATTCCACATACTCCAATTATGAGATTCGATACAAAAATAGAGATATCTACTGAGTTTTGCCTGTGGAAGCATAATTCAGAAAAGGCACATGTTCAAATAGAAAACTTATGCGGAAGAGGCACCGCATCCCCCTCCCTACACAATTATCACCCACAATTATGTATTTTCCATCAGCTAGATTCCAAGATACAGTAGGTAAAAATAGACCTCTGATACTTAAAATATATTCAACCCAACACAATCCTGGCTTTAGCATGTGAATCATATAAAATAGTCTCTTTAAAAAAAAAAAAGAAAGAAAAGAAAAGAAAGAAAAAGAAACCTGTTTTGAAAAAGAAAAAAAAAATCATAGCTCACTTTTCCTGATTTTCCACAATTCTCAAAGAAAATAAAAAAGTGAACTCATCCCATTGGTAACAGGAATGCAGTTGATTTGCTCACCCCCATCCACAGCCCCTGAAAGCCCCAGCTTCTCATCTGCCACGTTTGACATGCGCAGCTTCACACCCTCCAGAGTAGTTCTAACAGAACAGAACACAGAATTGAGATAAGAGACGTATGAAGACATGTCAACATCGGGGCGTTTTCCTCTGCTGTGGGTGCGTCAGTCTGGTTAACTTCAAAAAGGATCTGCTTTGGAATTAGGCAATGTAACCATTTGTTTTTCCAAACATGCTCACTGGCTCAAGGTTTTCATAGATTGTCATTGCAGTCATATTCTGGTAGATGAGATTGACTTTGGAGTCTTTCTGGGATCTGATAATATCCAAAACACACTGATTGAGGAAAACATACTGGTCCTGAGAGAGAAAAGGAGAGAGCCAATGAGCACAGGTCCCAAGATTAGCACCCAAACTACTTTCCAATACATCATCCCTGTCACCAACCACCCAAACTCCACCCCACCCAATGGCAAGCAGCGAACAGGTTTTAAGAGATTCACAACATTCTGGTAAAATCTGAAACCCCAGACAGCAATATTTCTGCATCAGTGATTCTCAACCAGAGAGGCACATTCCCCCCTGCCCTCCCCATGGACACATATCGGAATCCTGGGGAAAGGGAGGATGTGGAGGAGATAATGCACAGATGTCCAAAAAAATAACAAGCCCAGCAAGATTTCCTGGGCTCGGGAAGCTGCGCAGCAAAAGTAAATCATAATTCTCAAGATAGAAGATGGGATAAAGGAGTGATCAGGTGAAAAGCAGTGAGAACCACATCAGGATATGCAGGTAGCCATGGGGGAAAAAAAGAGAGAGAGAGAGAGAGACAGAGAGAGAGAGAGAGAGAGAGAAAGGACTAGGTTGTGGCTCAGTGGTAGAGCGCTTGCCTAGCATGTGTGATGCACTGGTTCTTTCTCACACAAAAATAAATAAGTAAATAAAAGTATTGTGCTTATCTACAACTAAAAATATATCAGAAGAGTAGGAGGAGGAGGAGGAAGAGGTGGAAGAAGAGGAGGCCAGGCACTATAGCACATGCTGATAATCCCAGTGGCTTGTGAGGCTAAGGCAGGAGGATCAAAAATTTGAGGCCAGCCTTGGTAACTTGGAGAGGCCCTAAGCAACTTAAAGACCCTGTCTCAAAAAATTAAAAGGGGCTAGGGGTGTAGCTCAATGGCTAAGCACCTCTGGATTCAATCCTCAGTACCAAAAATAAAAAATAAAAAGAGGTGTATGCCAACACAGAAAGATAACCATAATCCTGTAAGGAAAAAAAAATGAGGAAGCCTTATGTAGAAAACAGGATCCATTTTTTTCAAAATACTCTACTCCATTTGAGTGAGTGAGTGAGGCTGTATGTATACTGAGGAACATGAAGTGGCCTATAAAAGACATATTCCAAACTAGACCCATTGACAGCCTCCAGGAAGCAGGCTTGGGGAAGAAAAGGGAAAAAGGAAAAATATACTCTACAAAGTCCTATATTGCTAAATTTTTTAATGACTAAGTACTATTTTCAGAACATAAAAAAAAAAAGAAAAGAAAAAAAATCCACAGGCACAAGACTTCTGTATTTCTTAAAAGAACACAGAGACTGAGAGATGACTCTATACAATTATAGCAGAAAAATGAAACTCAAATACAGGAGATAAATGTTCCTCTTTTCATTCAACGGCACAGTTCACCTTGAAGCACACAATGTACCTGGGCCTCCAGAACATTCCCTGCTAGACTCAAAAACACAGCGCATATTCAGAGGGTTCTAAATTGGTACAGGGCAACAGCCGGATACAAAATTAATATTCTGCTCTCATCTTGGTCAAGGCACATCCATCCCTTAGAGGAAGGCTAGTCCCCACTGTACTGTGACGAGAACATGCCTTGAAAAGACTGTTGATCGGGAACATTCGGGGAAAACAAATCTAACAGTCCTGCACACGTTCCATGGTGCACTGACCATCACCTCTGTATCTCTTGACAACTAATGTTCTTTAACCGCTACGAGGTTGGGTGGGGACTAAGTGCTGCATTAATGCTTAAGCAGAATCATGCTATTTCCTAGCTTTCCTGTTTAAGACATCTGTTTGGTCAGTTTACTTTAAAGATGTCAGATCTTCTTAGAAAAAAAAAGAGTGGAAGGATCAGTTTTACTAAAACCCGGACACCAAAGTTTGGAGACGTGAAAAGATTATTTGATAAGTCAGAGGCAGCACGGTGAAGGATCCTGACACTATCCAGGTAGTTCCACGACTGGGATCAGTGCCACTACGTCACTTGTATCAGGTCATTTAATTCCAACTCAGTTTAGGATTTGCAACGAAATTCAGGGTTACTCCAGAGCCAAGAGCTAGAAGATCTGGAAAGGTGAAATATTCTAATGCAAGCATGTGACCCCATGCCACCTTGAGAAACAGATGGGCAGGGCAGAGTGCCCGTCACGGATCCTGGCCTCACCTCTGTCTGCACCATGAGAGGCCTGTGCATCCGAAGGTCATACACGATGCCATACACATCCACAGTGTTCTCGTTCTCTATCTGATAGATGAGACGGTCGATAGCAATGAAAGTGCCCGTCCTTCCAACCCCAGCACTGAAAGAAAGGGACAGAAGCCCATCACCGTGGTTTGCCTCAACTGTGGACTTCCAAAAATGCCCCCATTTGTTCTCATTTCTTGCTCTTCTCCACTAGCACTGTTGGAGAGCGATGGCCAGGATCAACCAACCTTGGCTCAACTGAAATGGCAGCAAGTCAGGCTGCACTAGCTCGAACCTAAGGCATAAGTCCCAAACTAACTTTTGAGTTAAATGTCTTAAATAAAACACCTTGTCACAGAGTCTCCACTCATCCCACTCTAGTGGCCACCCTAACCCAGGAGAGGACCTTTCACCTATTTATTTCCCCACAGAGCAACAAAGCCCCTCCTCCTTTCTTCAGCCCCAAATTAATTCCTTTAGCTTTAAAGTTCACTTCTTATTGTTCTAGAGTAGGAGTGGGCACACTCTTTCTGCAAGGGCCAAATAGCAAATACCTTCAGCTTTGCAGGCCGTAATAGCACTGTAGCATGAAGGCAACTATAAAAGATATGTGAACAAATAGGCTGGCTGTGTTCCAATGACATTTTATTTGTAAAACAGGTGGCTGATCACAATTGGTCCACAGGCTACAGTTTGCCAACCACTATTCAAGCACCTTGGAGCTTAGGGAATCAATTCAGATCTTTCTTGAATTTGTAAATGACTATTATGCTGTTTTTGTGAACTGCTCATAAATCGCATGTGGAATTGTCACACATTTAGTGCCATCTGCATACCTGCAATGCACCAGAATGGGTGACTCGGGAGGACTCTGCTTCATGTAGTCACGAACAAGGTATCGGAAGTTGATGAGCAGGTCCGTGGTGTCGGGTACGCCATGGTCTGGCCAAGAGGTGAAATGGAACTGTCGCAGCGGGTGACTCTCACTGGTCTGGATCTACAAAACAACAAAGGGGTCAGGTTCAGAGACAAGAATTGCTTGACAATGTCACAAAGGAGAGCAGAGCTTGCTCACTGCATGCCTGGGACAGACAACAGGCACTGCAGCAGTAGTGGGCACAACCAGAGAAGAACTTCACATAGTACCAACGCCTGCTGTGGATCTTCCACATCCTTTATCCTCATCAAATCCTCATAACGTGCGCAAGAGGAAAGGGAGAGTCAGAGGAAAGTGAGTGGCTTCCCCGACATTCACCTCAGAGCCAGCTGAGACATCTACTCCTCCTCCTGTTCCTATCTCTTCTTCCCTTTCCAGTTGCTGGCCAACAATGGACTCACATCTTTGAACCTGCACCTCCTGAGAGATTCACAAACCCCATTCCTAAGCCCACCTGGGGACGTCGCTGACCACAAAACCAAAAGTAGTTTACCCAAATAAAACCATGAGGATCCATACCTCATAATTCATCAAGGTCCTCCAGAGACTCTAAGAGAATGGCAGGCAATTAGCAAGCACCAAGCAAATATTTACAATTGCAGAGTTTTGAGAAAGGTTCCTGCCCACCCTGCCCACTGCCAAAATCTAATAGACAGTAGAAACTGGGTCCTGTTCCAACAAACTAGTTATTGTGCCTACTGATTTCCTACCTCTGACCAAACATGTACTTTTAAGTATCAGAACTGACCCAGCTACAGCCCATGACTGAGCCTTGGCCTCACCAAGTGGACCCACAGCTGGACCGCAGGCATCTCCGTCTCTTTTATGAATGCTGTCCTTTGAGGCTAACGTTTTACTATGTATTTATTATAAAAATCAACGATTTCACATTAATCAAAATATTAAAAACAGTTGGAAGAAAGGGCAAAGTGAGGTGAAGCCTCATCACAAACAAACTTAACATCCCCAAGTTTCACCAAAAGTCCTCTTCCAAGGAAAGGGGCTAGCTAGGCAAAGTAGGAGGAGAGAGAGGGAGAGAAAAAGAAATCAAGGAAGGAAATAGTTCTCACTGTTATTTCTGCAGAGGGGCTCAGGTTAGGGGTGGTGGTAAAAGGAAAACTCTTAGCTGTATTAATGCTCTCATTTTTTAAAGGAAAATGTATTTGTGCATTTTATAAAATTGAAAGAATAATATTTTACTAAATGTCATCTGGTAACCTGGATTGGATTCTAATATAAGAGAAAGCTTTAGTGGAAAAAAAGTGAAATCTGAATTAATCTGGAGTTTAATTAATGAAACAATAATGACAGCCATAACAATCTTTTTATATGATGTGGGCAATTTGACCCACAGTTCCCCTCCACAAAGGCAAACTCCAAGCAGGAAAAGCAACCAGAGATAAGCCACTCAGTTTAAATGGGCAAAGCATACAGAAGTAAGCAAGGTTTTTCAACTATAAACCTAATTGTTTAGGCGGCCCAGCCAGTGCCTGGTAACAGCTTTGACAACAAGGAGGAAGTAAAATATTAATTGAGCCTAGAATCTTTGAGACATAGCAATAAGTAAAGAATTAATATTTATTATCCTGTGCTTTACCTCTGACTTATAGAACCTTCAAGGATAATCCTTGTCAACTAGAATTTAACACCCCAATTCCCATAAGAGTCCACACCACTGGATCTGCTGCCCGGCTTTTCTTCCATACACTTTTCATAACACTCATAAGATTTCATCTCCTCAAGTGTCTCAGTCACATTATGTTTTAACATCTCATGATGACAGTCATCCCTCAGCAACCTTGGGGGTTCCAGGACCCCCACAGATATGAAAATCCATGGATGCTCAAGCCCCTTAAATAAAACGACATAGTATAAAATGACATAGTATTTGCACATGACCTACACACATCCTCCTGAACACGGTCATGCACAAAGTTTCAACCACAGACCATGTAGAAGATATTGTGTGCATGACCTAGGAGTGCAGTAGTTTGTACCATCAGGTTTGTGTAAGCACACTCCATGTCGTTCACATGATGACACACTTCTCAGCACCTACCCCTGTCATTAAACAACACATGACTGTACTTTAAATCATCTCTAAATTACTTATAAAACCTAAACTATAATATAAATACTATGTAAATGGTTGTTACACTCTATTGTTTAAGGAGTAATGACTGGAAAAAGAAGTCTATGCACTCAGTGCAGATACAACTTTTTTTCCTAAACATTCTTTGATGGTAAGTTGGTCAAATCCATGGATCTAGAGCCCGGGTATCAGAGGGCCAGCTGTATACATACTATGTATATGCATCATTTCAAATAAGTGAGTAACAATATAGTTAGATAAGTCAGAGTTTCGCCTTTCTCCAAAGGCTGGGCATGTGCACAGTTTCCATCTTTCATCCATTATAAATAATGCTCAGACTCATCTTTATGACTAACAAAGCCTATTCCTGTATTTCCTACTATTTCTTTAGGGGAGAGACTTAAACTTGGAACCAGAAGATAAAAGAGAATAAATTGCAAATAGTTAAATCCATCTACACAGCCATCAGGAGGTATCAGTGTCATTTCATGGCATGGCCTCTATTTCAAACACTGTTTAAAAAATAAAAATAAGAACATATAGACTTGATGTCCTAGAACACCTGCACAATTTAATTGGATTTGTGTTTGTAACTTTTGGGGGAAAAGATGCAATGTGCATAGAGAGGCCCTGATCCTCTTAATATAACCCTTATAAACCACTCCTGGGCTGGGCTTGGGGCTCAGTGGTAGAGCACTTGCCTAGCACATGTGAGGCACTAGATTCGATCCTCAGCACCACATAAAAACAAATAAATAAAATAAAGGTATAAACCACTCCTAACAGCAATTGGCACCCCTGATGACATATTCCCAACCAAATAATCCAAAAGGCTTCAGTGTGTGACAAAAACTCCCTGAACAAATCACCTGGAGGAGGGAGGAAAGAACTACTGATTCAGGGCCATGCTCTTAAGACTCATTTTATTCAGGAAAAATTTACGAAATTTCTCTCGAGAAAATAAATACAAGGAGTTGCCTTTGAGTGTATTTACATAAGAATACCTTTTTTCTGCAAAATAAAGAAAAAAGAAAGAAAGCTAAAATCGTTTTCCTGATTCAAAAAAAAAAATAACCTAACAGTCAACATCAATCTAAACGTACACCCCAAAATCAGAAACTGCTAGCTTTTTAAGATGTATCTATTTTCACCTCTTACTTACATTTTTCACTGTGAAATCTCTGATGGTCCATTCCGGAAGAACAATTTCTGATGTCATTGCCACAGTTATGTCCCCATAGTCCTGGGCCTGCTTGGAGGGCCAGTACTCCTCACATTTTGTCTGAAATAAAATTGCAAAATTGCACTTTTCATGAAAAGACTCAGATCACATCAACTACTATCACTAAAGCCTCACAAGGAAAACCAGGTAACAGAAACTGGCATGAGGGACAGAACTGGTCCCTTAGCAGGGCTCTGGGTTGACCCTTTCTGGCTTTTAATTTATAATTCTTGTCAACTCCTTTAAAATGGGAGCTTTCAGACTTTGTAAAAATCAGATCTGCCAACACTGGGTCATCATTTTCTCTCCCCTGCCACCCCCAGTTTTACCACTGAGCTACATTCCTGGCCCTTTATAATTTTTATTTTGAGAAAGTATCTTGCTAAGTTTCCCAGACTGACCTAGAACTTGTGCTCCCCCTGCCTCAGCCTCCCAGACAGCTGAGATTATAGGTGTGCACCACTGGGTCCCATCATTTCTGCATTTCTGATTTAGAGCCAAACACCTGCTATCTCTTGACATTGGGACACAATCCCCATCCAGTTCCTTTTGGCCTTTTGAGGAGCCACTCCACGACAGATCACTGCACTAAACTCAGGTTGGCCCATAATCCCAAGCAGCCCAAAGAAATGGGAACTATTCCCAGCACTTGTAGATACACCCCATTTGCAGTCCAAATACACACAGCAGTAAAGGGGATCAAGTTGAATCACACTGAGATCTTCGATTCTGATAAAGTTGGTGAGCAAATGTAAACAGAAATCAAAACTAGGAAATAACTGCTCTTCAAGAATAGCTGAATCCCCATTTGGCAAATACCTTACACACCAGCGCACAAATACACAACTTCCCAAGGTGTGTTCACTTGCTAGTAGCTTCAAACTTGACTGATTATCTGACTTATCAGAGAGGTTTGTTTTGTTTTAAAAACAAATGCCTGGGTTTCCCCTCCAGAGATATGACTCTGGCTGGGGAATCTCTGCTTGTTTTTTTTTTAAAGATCCTATTGTCTGTACCAAGCTTCAAGAAAGAACTCAAGACTGGGACACATTCTAATACAGATTTGATTACCAGCTCAGCCTCTTATCAACTGGATTCTGTTGCTACTTTGTGAGCAAGTTATAAGGTTCTCTGAGCCTCAGTTTCTCCCTCTATAAAGTAATGATAATATCTCCCAGGGTTGATCTAGGAAAACCATAATAAATATGGCAGCAACTTAGGCTGTAAACAACTTAGTGAAACCCTGTCTCAAAATTTTAAAAAATAATAAAATAAAAAATTGTTTAAAAGGGGGATGTGGCCCATGTGGCACCCCTGGGTTTAATCTCTGATGTCAAAAAAAATGCAATTCTAATGCAGAAAATGCATTGGCTTCCTTTCCCTTTGACCCAGTCAGTGACACCCACTTCTACCCTGACCTAAGATGAATGGCCCATCTAAATTCATCTTCATGTTCTCCACACATTTAACTATTCATTTTCACTTGTCTAACAGTTATGATAATATTCCATGGACAAGGTCCTGGGATCAGCAGTACTATAAAGTTTATCTGCATTCATAAAATGACGGTTCTTTCATGCCCTTAAGAGCCTATTGTCCTGATGCAAGAAGGAATGCAGAACCCAGCCCTGTGTATCACAGGCAACGGGAAGCCGAGCACCATCACCTGCCGACCCTTGTGATCTCTCCTGCTCCATGACCTCCACTAGCACAGGAGCTTACCCACACTTGAAGCTGGATAAACATCTGGTAACTTTATGTTTTAAAGAACTACTTAATAATTTAGCCACATTCCTAAGATACACTCATAAGATAAAAAGAAGAGGTTTAAAAAGCCTCAGTATAATGTCTATTATGAAATAATAGTGTGTGTGCACTTATACACATTGACAGAAATTTTACTTTCAAAAATAACCAGAAAAAAGGAAAAGTGAGCAACCATCCAAAACTTTTTTTTTAAAAGAACATTTTTTTAAATGAAAGCTGATGAGTTCCCACTATCACCTAGGATGGTACCAACTTAGTATGTACGTGGACTTCAGCATCTGTATCACCTGGCCCTGCCAGAAATGCTGTTCTCAATGAGAAACTGGGGGTAGAACCACCTTCCAGGTGATTCTGAAGGACATCCAGTGTGAGAACCACTAGCTTAAGGAATCCATTCCTATTCCTCAAGAAGTAAAATCTACATTTTTTTTTAAATCAAGAATGCAGCTCAGTGGTATGGCTCATGCTTAGCATGTACAAAATCCTGGGTTCAATTCCCAGCAACAACAGCAAAAATTCACGGAGTAACGTCAGGCACCAAAGTTTTGAATTCAGCACGTTTTTCTATCTTCTTTATATCAACTTTGGGAAACAGAGTCTTATTACCAGAAGAAATCTTATCATTGATGGAAACAATAGGAGGATTCCAGGACACCAGGAAGAGCTGCTGCTGAAACTTATCTGGGGATAATGCTGAGATTTTACTTCAAGAAGGGGCCTCACTGATAAAAATCTAAGTGTGAAAATCACTAAACTGGTGAAACCTCCAAGCTGAGAGATAAAGAAGCCTGCTACTTACTGACAGGGTGGGCTTGCTCACGTGCACACAGCTGATTATGGACAGAGCTACGCATCTCTGTTATAGTTTAGATATGCAGTGTCCACCAGCTCCTCGTGTGTGAGACAATGCCAGAATTCTCAGAGGTGAAATTATTAGATTATGAGGTGTGAGCTAATCAGTGGATTAATCCACTGATATGGATTAAGTGGGCAGTAATTTGGGCAGGTCAGGTGTGGCTGGAGGAAGTAAGTCACCAGGATGTGCCTTTAGAGGGGTTTATGTTTTAGTCCCTGATAAGCAGAGCTCTCTCTCAGCTTTCTGGTTGTCATGTTTTGAGCAGCTTCCCTCTGCTGCGCCCATGCACCATGATGATCTGCCTCACTTCAGGCCCACAGCTGTGGAGTCAGCTGCCCATGGACTGAACCTAAGAAACTATGAGCCAAGATACATGTTTTCTCCTCTAAGTTGTTCTTGTCAGGTCTTTGGGTCACAGTGATAAAAAAATTAACTGAAACAGTCTCACTGGAGATTTTCCACAGCACTAACCCAACTCTTGCTATTTACTAACTCTAGCAGCAGTGACTTAATGAATTGAAGATGTTGCTATTTGTACACAAATGAACATAATGAAAAATCAGATGTTTTTCAAGATTAAAAAAAATATGACATGAAAATCAACAGAGAGACTTTTAGAGGAGAGGAAGGGAATCTGGAGGAGGAGGAAGAGAGGTTAATGGGAAAGTGAACATAATCAAAATGTTATCTGCATGTACAAATATGCCACAATCAAATCCATTATTCTGCATAATTAAAACACTAATAAAAATGAATAAAAGCTTAAAAGAGAAAAAACTTTTTAAGGAATAAAAGGAAAAATAAAGTTCTAAGAATAAAGATAGTAATATTTAGGAGGAAGGGTTTTTTTTAAAAGACATAGTTGCACCACAATAAAAAAAAAAACATTAATTAATTTCATTTGATTTTTAAATTTTTAAAGACTTACCCTTCCCTGTTCAACACATTTGGTCAACATCACAATGGCATAGACATTTTTCTCCCAAACCATGCGCCAAAAATCCTTCAAAGTGTTGGGTAAAGGTCCTTGTGTGGCAATAAACTCTCTTTTGGAATGGTAGCCCTAAAGACAGGAAACACATACTCAGTGTCAAAGAAAACAGAAAGGAACACTCTGATATTTCTGTCGTAACAACCCAGGACTATGAGCCATCTGCCGACTTACTGGCATGTAGTTGGCATTAACGTAGTCATCAGTGGAATGGGTCTGGACTGAAAGTTTGACTCGAGAAATATCATCTGTAACCATAAAAGGAGAAATCAAGGTCCACGTTAGAAGCCAGCATTTTAGAGAAGTTGCAGACATGAAAGAGAACAGAAGTGCAAGATCCGGGCTGTGTCTCTTGGAAGAGGAGCAACTTAGGATCCTCTACACCAGCTCATTTAATCTCACGGTCATCCTATGTGACTGCGGCATGGAGGAGTTACACGGTCACCCAAGTAGGGCTCATAAATGGCACAGACAGGGTTAGAACCCAGGCAGCCAGACACCAAGGCCCCAGCTCCTAACCACACCAGTCTCCCTGCTCAGACAAAGCAAGAGGCCACAGGTGTCTGCCATGAGCAGAGTAGGAATTGTACTGGGCAATTTTTTTCATTCCTCAAAAGCACCCCACAAGCTTTTACCCTGTTTTACAGATGAGGAAACTGGGGCTTATGAGTTGAAGTGATTCATGGGAGTCTTTGTATCTGGTGAGCAGCAAACAATGCAAAGTTAATGCCTGTTCTACCACGACAGGGTACACGCCCAGGTAAACCTCTTCCACCCTGCCTCTATCCTTATATAAAAAGGTTGTTATAAAAAATACTAAGTTCAAGAATAAACTGAATGTATAAGACTACTATGCATAGAAGTGTCAAAGTACTCACGTTTTCTAACTATGACTATCATTTTCAAAAGCATGACTCACAAATTTGCCTGATTCCCCAGCAGTGAAATAACCTTAGAACTCCAAGAGTCTGGACAGGCCTTGAGTGGTACCACAGGGGCTGCCCTGTCTCTGCCCACACCCACCTTACCTTCTCTGGGACAAAATAACACAGCAATGCTAAACCCAGTGACCAATGTGAGTCTCAGTCAAAAGTCTTCCAAGAGAAACCATACCCAGACACCAAACTCCCAGCCCTCGCTCCAGATCCGAAACTCTGCACGGATATTCACAAGAGCAGGCTGATAATCTGAGGTGGCCTCAGAAGCAGTGCTAGGGCAGCTCCCCCAACCCAGACTAAAAAGATTTTTCTCAGAAATGGAGTCAATACTCCTTGTCAAGTGTAAGGGGAGGAAATGAAGAAAAAAGAACCCAAGAGCTAGAGAGAAATGCTGAGACTGAACTGAGAAATTAATGTTTTAGTCCAGGAAAGAGAAAACATGGCTTCAAATTGAAAAGACAATGTCTCTAAATAGCCTGATGTACAAATTACCCACAAGTCTGTCAGTTTCTGCTAAATCAGAACATGGCTGCAATCCACCTGCACTTCCTTCTGGGCCCTAACTAACTCCCATCCCCAAAGAGAGACCACAACCCACTTTCATCTAACAGTTGATGTAATAAATGATTCTCCTTTTAAACTCAACTTGCTGTTTTCCCTGTTAGTTGTGTGGCAAACATGGGTAATTCTTCAAAATAGGAAGGAACCCACACATAACTCATATTTAGCTGTGGAATGTGCTTAGCCAATCAAAGGAGTGTCTGGACGAGCAGCAAGTGCAACCGGCCTGTTATGCATCTGCCCACCTTCACCCTGAACTCTACAAACTGAATTAAAGGGGCTGAAAGACAGACAGCGGGGTTGAGAGCACAAACTCTGGTTTTCCTTGAACGAGGATTGCAGGCTGGTCCAGAGCCTGGTTTTGCCCTTCCTGCCTGTGTGACCTTGAACAAATCACCTACACTAGGTGCTGCATTTTCCACATCTACTCATAGAAGTTCTATGCATTCAGTTTATTCTGCTACCCAATTCACAGTGATCGTGAGGACTCAGTTAAATGAGATGTCCCTGAGAGTAGCATTTAACATACAATAGGTGACCACTGAATAGTTCTGGAATGTGGCTATTAGTTAGAGCACTATGCCCCGACCCCGTTAGAGAGGTGCCGGCCAGCAAGAAAGAAGGGAAGGGAGTGTGGGCGAAGTCTCTTACAGGGCAGAACGTTATTATAGCGATTCTTTCCTCTGTTCTCTGCCAGCTCAGCCGCATATTTAGGTAGACTAATTCCAACAAGCTTCAGATCCTGAAAACAAAATGAATAAGTTGATTATTTATTCAGTTTTCACATATGATTACACTGAGCACAGAGTGTGGCAGGACCAAGGGGGAATGCAGAGGTGATCATTTATCTGTGTCCCCCAAAGGTATGCTGAACATCCAACTTCCAGTACCAATGATTAGTGGCATCTAACTGGAAATCTCCATAACTATTGACGTCATCAAATTAAAATGAGGTCACGCTAGAGCAGGGTGGTCCTTAATCTCATATGGGTGTATTGATGTAAGTGGAAAAGAGGCAAAGAGAGACTCACACAGGCAAAGGAGATGCCACGAGAAGATGAAGGTAGAGATCAGAGTGACGCTACCACAAAACCAAGGAACAACCGGGGCCACCAGAAGCTGCAGGTGGGAAGCGAGGACCTTCCCCTAGAGGCTAAGTTGTACCTAATCCCAGTGACACAGGATGCTGAAGCAAGAGGACTACAACTTTGAGGCCAGCCTCAGCAACTTAGCAAGACTCTGCCTCAAAAAATAAAAAGGGCTGGGGGCTTGACTCAGTGGTAGAGCATATGTTTGTTTACATAAATACATTTCTGTGTGCTTTAGGTCCAGAAAACCAACACACACAGCTAAAAGAAGAAAAAAAGGGCCAATTCCTGTCTTCCAGGGCTTGCAACCTAGAGGAGAGGTGTAGACAGAAATCGCCAACACGACAAGACAGAATTGAACAAACACCAAAGGTGGAAAACAGCAACTTGCCGCAGAACAAGGTAGTCTGAGGACAGATGCTGCAAAGGACAGAGAACTGCAAGGACAGACAGAGACTTCATGTTCCCCCAATGGGATCTGAGGAAGGGACATGGAGAAGGGAGTGTGTGAGCTGTGCCAGGTGGTGAGCAGGGTCTCGGGGGTGTAAATGTGGAGGACCAGTGTGCAGGGATGCTCTGGGCAGGGCAGTTCCAGGGCTGCTCTGGGGGGCAAAGGCAGGGATGGAAGTCAGACACTGGCAGTGAAACTGCACATAAAACTCCAAGTCAAACTTGGAGACCTCTCAAAGCCCCATCTGGTTTTCTTTCCAGCTCCTACAGTGTGCTAGTTATTCTATTCAATAATCCTCTAACTTGAATTCCTAGTTTCTCTACCTCTCTGCGTAATCCCCAAACATCAAGATTAAACACATAATCTACTGGAAGTGACAGTCAGTCCATCTGAGCTCTCAGGGTCAACAATGGGATCTCCAGGGTACAGGCACAAGTTTCAGCCCTCTGACACAGTCACCTCTCACACAAAGCAATGGAAAACACATTTGCAACCACGGACCTCGTATTCCTCTGCAAAGCCACAGTTGGAGTCGGCTTGCTGTTTCTTAAAGTAAGCCTCAAAATTCTCCACTCTGATTAACTTGGACCTAAGAAAACCAAAAAAAACAACTTATTAGCATTGTGTTTACATTTGCAGAAGTTCATACTAAAAGTAGAAAAATGTAAGTCATTAAAAAAAGGTGTTACTCACTTTTTAGGTCTTCATCACAGAAGGGGAAAGAAAAAAGTAAACAATTAGAAAGACTTGCTCATTTGGAAAGTAAAAAACATCTCAAAAGAACAAAACACAGAACATAATTTGTTGGGGGGAGGGTAGAATGAAGGCTGGAGATTAGAATAATATTATTCATAAAACACTGAACTGTGAATCAGGGAATCAAACGCTCTTCTATAACTGATCATATCTGTGACTTTACATGAGTTCTTCTCTCCCCTTAAATTTAATAATTCACTTAGTTTTTTAAAAAAGCAAATCACAAAGTATGTGTTTACTGGTAAAACAATAGAACAAAGCAAGATGCTAGCTTCAGATTTCTTGTAGAAAACAGCTACCAAGAACTTGCAGATGATCATGGCCAATTCTGTCCATCAGGAAAAATGACAGCAAGTTCCATCAAGAATTCTTTTGTCACTGAACAGATTGGGGGACTGGGTGTCCTAAAGTAAAGCTGATAACTATAAAAACTTACTTGATTTGAGAAAAGGACACTTCATTGTTCTTTGCATCTTTCCTGTTTAGAAAGAAAAAGAAGATCCATTAGACAAAATAGGCTCATTCTGCACTTCCCCCTTTCACACCTGCACTAAAGCCTTGTCCCTGGGCCTGGGTTCATATCAGACACTAAATCCTGCTCACTAATACCAAACTCAACAGCCCAAGCAGCAAACGCTGGTTACAAATCTGGAAAGTTATTCTCTTTTATGTTCTGGGAAAGTAGGAGGAAATCTTACTCAAGAAACTGTCAGGAATTTCCTTGCAAATACATATCAGTGGCATTTCTTTACTGAAAATCAAGACTTGTTCATACTCCATTTGTGTGAAGACCTGTCTGGTAAGTTATCTCGATAAAACAGAAAATCATGTCAGACCCAGAGCTGCCACACTGGTGGGCACCCGCATTCTTCCCCATTGCCAGCTCAACTCCGTTCTGGTGATTAAAATACACTTTCTGGAAGGCAATTTGGCAGACATGTACCAAAATTGAAGACATGCATACCCACTAACCCAGTAATTGCCCAGTTTGGAATTTAACCTCAAGAAAGAATCATGAGTGTGCCCAAGGATATGTAACTATGGCCAAAAATTAGAAACATCCAATAAATCAGTTAAATAGATGGCACATCCACACAGTTAAATATTCCGTGGCCACTTGAAATAATGATGAAGTGAAGCTGTCCACTCTGTCTTAAGTGGATGTGGCAGGCTAGACACTAACATGTATGATATGACTCCATCCAAGTGTGAGCTTTGTAAGCACATCAAAATGGTAAGAAAAAAAAAAAGTTAAGAGCAGTCTTGTGTGTTTCTACAATTATGGATTCCTTTTTGTTGTTGTTGTTGTTGTTGTTGTTTTTTCCTTGCATTAATTTTATTTTTCAGTACTGGGGATTAACCTCTACTACTAGGCTACAGCCCCAAGCCATTTTTTGAAACTGAGTCACACTAAGTTGCTGGGGCTGGCCTCAAACTTGTGGTCCTCCTCTCTCAGCCTCCTGAGTCACTGAGATTATAGGCATGAGCCACCACAGATTAGGCCTACTCTATTTTTATAACAAAAATACTATAAAGCTGTTTCACCCAGCCACTGATCTTTCCTTCCCCAAATTTAAGAACTGTGAGCACTGCCACCATCTGAACAGTGCAAGGTGGCAGCACCAGAAACCAGACACAGGTCACATTAAAAACCCTGGGTCAGGGTGGAAATCCCCTGGTTGACGGCACCTGGATGCAAATCAACCCCAACACCCAGGTTTCCCACGGTCAGGCAGGAGGGTAGGCGACAAAGTGCAAAGACCACGTTCAAGTTACGTTCTGCACCTCTGCATTCATGGAATGGGGCTCACAAGATCTGCCTCTCCAGATCCTTGGGAAGGAAATAATTCATGGAAAGCACAAACCCAAGCACACTAGGGGCACCTAAAACAGGGCGGCTATTTTCCATCACTACTTAACTACCCACAGGGTGCTTACACAGGTCAAACACCAGCTCTCGAGGGATAAGACAGTGTGCAAAGCATTTCACCTTCCAAGGCTCCGCAGCCTCCCGAGCTGGGCACGCTTGTTACCCCACACTACAGAGGAGGCCGCTGAGGCTCAGGTTCCCAACAGCAGGTGAGAGGGGGATCCTAGGTTGGGACCTGGCTGACTCTACAAGGAAACCTCTGACCACTACCCCGTGGAACTGCCTGTGGACTAGAACACTCCGAGGGAGCGCAGCATCCTACGCCGCAGGGTTCACCAACAGCCCGATGCAGCAGCCAAGTCGGGCTGAAAGTGCCCCGGCTGGGGCAAAAGTGAAGCCAGACTGGCAGGTGGAGACCCCTGAGGACGACGGGAAGGAACAGGGCGCTCTCCCAGTGACTCCTTCCAATCCTGGAATGTTTGAAATTTCCCACGATAAAAAAGCTCCCTTACAGAGTAGAGTGTTACAATCAACATAAACAATGTCACCTTTTCTTCCTCCAGAAGATGAAGCCTCCCACAGCCACGATGACCAGGGCACCAAAGATACATCCAAACACAGCTCCGCAGATGACACCTGGGCAAAGTCCAAATGGGAGGCACTTGGAAAGGTGTTCCTGCAGGACCCCCGACAAGCAGACAACCAGCCAGGGGCCTCATAGCACAGGGCGGGGGGTATGGTCAGAGTGCCAGAGTACACACATGTGCATGTGTGTGCACACGCACATGGAGCATGGTCAACTATCTTTGGACCTTAAACTAGTCCAGGCATTTGGGAGCTGGGCTCTTTATCCCCATTATTCCACCACTACCTGGACAGTTGTGAGAAAGGCCTAATTCATCTCCAGGTCTTAGTTCCTCAACTACAAATTTAGGGAACTGGGCTAGATCACTGATTATCTTACCACTTTAGGATTTTTGAGCCCAACACCCCGTATGAGCAAAAAACACTTTACGGCACCATGCTAAGGTGATGTGGATCTCTCATTTACTGGGGAGGAGTGGGGACTCCCCAGATTTTGCTCCTAGGGAATTCTTTTTTATACCCAACAACTCCCAAGTAGAAAAAACAGACAAGTCAATTTGTCTCTGGCATGGAGCTGGGGGAGGTACCTCCCTTAGGTTCCTGAAGCTCCCATAAGCACTCAGTTCTACCACGACGGATAGCAACACTTGACAAGGAGTCCAAGGCCAGAGTTTCAGGCCTCTAAGCCGCTGTGTAACCCTGGGGAAGTGACTTTCCATCTCGGGGTCTTAACAGCCTTGTTTCTAAAACAGATTGAATGAGGCAATTTCTATGATTCCTTCTGATGCAAATATTCAAGAATTCTATGCACCAAAAGTCACACAGCATGCCCAGCTACTCTGAGATTAAAGGACTAGATAATCTATGCAGATTGGAAATGCAGCTGGCTTTTCTAAAAGGGAGAGTGAGGGACAAGGGCTGCCGGGGACCTCAGAGTAGGGAAAGCTGAGCTGAGCCCAATGAACAAATGACATCTCCACTTCTAAGAGGGGAGAGGCAGGCACTCCAACCCCCTGGGGTCCAAAGGAGGTGGACACCGGAATTGATGACGGGGCTCCCGTCTTTCCTCTACCTGGATCCTGGGGCAAGAAAACCGCCTCTGAATAGGGACCAAAGGTCACGTAGCTCTCAGCTCCGTTGATGAGTCCATCACTTTGAAGGTTAAAGGTAATATTGGTGAAGCCAGCAACACAAGCCCTGTGGATGACAAGGACCACAATCAGGCACACAGAGCTCTGTATTCAGGAGGCTCGGCCCCAAACACAAGAACAAAGGACCTCACCGGTAGGAGCCCAGAGGCTCCAGCTTCCCGTTGTAATAGCCGTGGGTGGTTGACTCATTCCCAACATCGATCTCGTATTTCAGGACCTCAGACAAGCCCTGAGAATGTCCCTTTTCTTCTGTGCTTATGAAGTATGTCACGTAAGTGTTGGAGGCCCCGTTTTTGAAATCCTTATATGTATACTTCAAAACATCTGCAGAAGGGTTATCAGCTAAGAAAAGCACAGAGAAGGCAAATCGTTAAGTGACAGCAGAGACTTAAGTCTCCCGTTTACCTACCTTATGACACTGGCGCTGCGTGCCAGTGGCCTCTCACTGTCGGGCTTTGCTTACATTAACTCACTTCACCCCCATGGATCCCATCACAAAAGCTTATTATCCCCACTCTATAGACAAGAAAATAAAAGCACAGGTAAACGGACAGGGCCTGGCCCAAGGTCACAGGGCCCACATGGTCCTGGATTCCTAAGCCAGACCATCCGGCCGAAGGCCTGGGGTCCCGTTCATCACAGGCCAGTACTGGTCAGCAGTGCCACTAGGCAACATCAGCACCCTCATTCAGCAAAGGTCTGAGCCGTGGGATTTGTTGAAAACCATCCCAGCAAAATAAAAAAGAACTTGAAACAGACTCAAAGAGAGAAAGAGAAAGAGAGAGAGAGAGAGAGAGAGAGAAATGTGTCTCAACACTGCTCTTTGAAATTTTGGAGCCAGCAAACTTTTATCTCCTAGGATCCCTGCAGAGTGTGTTTGGTCCCCGTCTTCTTCAAGGAGATGAGGACAGCACCACAGGTTGAGGTACAGGGAGGGCAGAGGTGGCCCTGCATTTTTCACATGAAAGAATTGCCCAAAACAACAAAGCTTGGCATTTTACATTCAGGCCCATGCGGTGCCCTCACAGGCAGCAATTGAGGGCACTCTGTCATTCCCTTCTGACCACCAAGGAATGTAACAGAGCCCCCTAAGGAAAAGCAACCTGAATCCACTTCTGCAGGGATGCACTCTGCAAAGGAAATCGTTTTCTGTTTTCTTTCAAAAGAAAGTCATCCTTTAAGGATGATCTGGATGGGAGGGAAGATAATGTTGGTTAAGACTAAATAACATTCTGCCACTAAAAAACCCTGTGTTGCAAAAGAAAAGAAAAATCTACATCAGAGGTTGGCACATTATGGTCTATGACCCAAATCTAGCCACCACCTGTTTGGTAAATAATGTTTAAGGAGAGCAGCCACCACCATCTAGATGTCTCTCCTACTACAACGGCTGAGCTCAACAGGCAGAGGCTGTAGAGCAGGCAAAGCCTGATACATTTGCTCTCTGGCCCTTCCTAAAAAGTTTGCTGACCCCAGATCAAGACCATCAGGCCAACAGCCAGCTCCGGCTCTGGGTGCCAAAACAGGGGCTGAAGTGTGAAGAGAGGCATGTGCTTGTGTCACTACTATGCCTCAGTGGTCATGGCATCTCTCGCACACTGATTTACCCGTGGCAGCCCCTCCTTACCTTCCCCAGTGGTGAGAATGACAGCGTAGGCTTTGATGGGTCCGTGGCTGGCTTCAAACCCACTGAACTTGACCTTTACTGAATTATGACTGACAGATGTAATATTAGGGGATCCATCTGGAGGAGGGGGGTCTGAAAGAAAACAAATCCAAACAAACGTGATCACCCAACACATAAAACCAAAACAGGAACAAAAACATTCCTTAGCCAGAAGCAATAGCACATGCCTAAAATCGCAGCAACAGGGTAGCCCGAGACAGGAGGATCACAAGCTCAAAGGCCACTCTGAGCAACTCAGCAAGACTCTGTCTTAAAACTTTGAAGAAAAAAAAAAACTTTAAAAAAGAACAGGGGAAGGCTGGGTTGTGGCTCAGTGGTAGAGCACTTCCTTGCATGTGTGAGACCCTGGGTTCAATTCTCAGCACTGCATATAAATAAATAAATAAATAAAATAAAGGTCCACTGACAACTAAAAAGTATTAAAAGGAAAAAAAAAAAAAAGAACAGGGGAGGTAGCCCAATGGTAAAGCACCACTGGGTCCAATCTCCAATACAAAAAAAAAAAAATAGGGGAAGAATGCTTGAATGTCCTCCTGTCCACGCTCTGGGAGCTGAATGACAGGTTAATGCAAAGAAAATCCAGAAGGGAGAGGCAGGAAAGAAAACCAGTGACATGGAGAGACTGTGGATCCTGGAGAAGCCTTGATCACTCCTTCAGTGTGTCTAACCACAGTTCCAGGGTAGGCTCCCAGAAACCTCGTCTGACTTCTAACAACATATACTTTTCTTTTATTTTTTAAACAGATTTGTGGAGGTAAAAGACTTGTACACTGAAAACTACACAACACTGCTCAAAGCATTAAAGACACAGATAAATAGGAAGACATCCCACCTTCATGGATTGGGAGAATTCATATTATCAAAACGTCCACCCTACTCAAAGAAGTCTACAGATTCAATGCAATCCCTATCAAAATCCCAATGGCATCTTTTTTTACAGGAATAGAAAAAAACAATCTCAAAACTCATATGAGCCTATGAAAGAGAGAGAATAACCAAAGTGATCTTGAGAAAGGAGAGCGAAACTGGAGGCCTCACACTGCCTAGTTTCAAAATATCTACAAAGTCACAATAATTAAAAGTATAGGAGAGGCATAAAGACTCACATAGAGCCATGAAACAGATTGAGAGTGTCCAATTAAACCCACGCATATGCAGCTGATTGATCTTCAACAAGAGTGCCAAGATACACAGTGGGGGAGAAAAGACAGCCTCTTCTGCATAGCAACGGAAACAAGCGATACGATGAAAAGCCAGCATCCCGGTTGAAGATAACCTGCCTTTTCCATCTCCCCACAGACCTTATAGCTTAAGTTGGGCCAGGTCCCTTTCCAGAGAAACAGGTGGAAGGACAGTGAGAGAGACCATGTGGGTAGAACCCGAGGTGTAGACTAGGGAGCTGTACACAGACATCTGCTCGCACACGGATGGGTGCCGGGATCATCACCAGCTCACAACAAAGATGAACCAGATGCCCGGAGAAGAATCAAAGACGAGATCGGGAGAGGACTCAATCTCTCCTGAGACCTGGCCACGCTTCTGCTTCACGTCCTTCAAGCTGTAATCCCCATTTTTGGTGGAGTTGATCTGAAATGCCACCTAGAAAAACTGAACCAACCCTTTTTCTAGAAAGCAGAAAAGCCCACACTGGAATGTTCCACGGGTGACCTTCGTGAGTATACACCTTCCCTTTCCAAGCCAGGCTCTGAATTAGCACAGAAAAAAAAGAAATGCTGAATTAAAGTGAATCCCTCTCTACCTAACCTGTCTCCCGTAGACAGTTTGGGCTGTTTTCATTACGACATAAAGATTCAGAGAGAATGAAAAAACCAAAGTCCAAAAAAATCCACAATACAATTCTCTGAACTCGCGCTATCCAAGATGGTAGCCTATGCCCCAGCCACGGGCAACAGTTGAGCACATGAAATGTGACAAGGGCCAATTCAGATGTGCTACAAGCACAAAACAGGGAGTGGCTCTCAAACTTAGTAGCCAAAAAAGGGCAAAATATCTCATTAATATTTTAAACAGATTATATGTTGATCTTTTTTTTTTTTTTTTTTTTGGTACCAGGGACAGAACTCAAGGTCACTTAACCACTGTGCCACATCCCCAGCCTTTTTATTTTTTCATTTGAGACAGGTCACGCTAGGTCACTTACAGCCTCGCTAAATTGCTGAGGCCGGCTTTGAACCTGCAATCCTCCTGCCTCAGACTCCCGAGCCACTGGGATTACAGGCATGCGCAACTACACCCAGCAAGATATTTTTAATATAAAAGTTAAATTAAGCGTTATTGATTTCAGCTCTTCCTTTTTACATTTTTGACATAGCTCCTAGAAAATTCTGAATGATAGTGGGGCTCCCATGAATGATAATGAGGCGCCCATTCTAGTGAAGGGGTGGCTCTGTGCTACATGCTGGGAAACCTCTCATGTAACGGACAGCAGTGATCACTTGGAGGTGCTACTCCCACGTCTGTCAACTGTTCCAACAAAGGTTTTCAAACAGACACCCACACCTTCCATCAGCTCTGCCCTTCAGCTGGCCAGAGAGGGTCCCAGCTCTCTGCCCTCGGACTAGCACAGCATGCCAGCTCCCCTACTACTAAACCTGGAAATCCTTCCCTCTCATTCTCTATCTGAATCCTGAACTCAGCAGGGTCCCTGCCTACCTTATCTACCACAGTGTCCCTTAAGTGTACCACCACCATCCCCCCAACCCTGGCACACAGTAACAAACAAACAGCGAATCCTGGCAAAGACTATCACCCTGGCTCTCCTGGATCCACCCCACCCTCCAACAGCTCCAAACTCAGAGAAAATGCAGCTCCACTTTCATGTGACACACGCTACATTTATATATAAAAATTCATCTGCAAAAAGGAAGCTGTGAATTAGAGTGAGAGAATCACTGGACTAAATGTTGTATGGTCATTATCCAACCCTGACCCACATTGTTCAGCCTCAACAACTAATTCTGCTGCTCTCCTGGGCTTTGTCCTGGAAACACGTAATCCAACATGGTTTCTGATTTTTAGTAGTTTGTACACGCTGAAATATCAAAAAACAGAACTATGAAAAAGCAAACAAAATGTTCATTGCTTCTATTATATTCTGGAGTGCTGCAGAAACCCAAAGGGATGTGACCCAGGGTCCCATGCAGTTGTGTACTACATAACTTTAAAGAGCACCCCCCCACACTGCACTCAGTCTTCCTAAATGGTGTCCCCAGGAATTGTATAGTGCACAGCCTAAGCAGCCACACATGGCAACTCTAAAGTGGTCTCTGGTACACATTACTTCATCTAATTTGTACAACAGTCCTAGAAAATAAGTATTATTTCCCCTTTTACAACTAAGAAAAACAAGGCCCAGAGAGGTTAAATAGTTTTTCTGAGCTCACACAACTGATAAACGGCAGAACTTGGAATCCAACCCAGGTCTGCCTAAATCAAGGCTCTGTCCATACAATTCCTCAACCACTTTCCAAGGCAGCTCTCTGAAGTAAGAGGCTTTTTTCCCCCTTACTATTGCAAGCACTAATTCTTTAGATTGTTAGGAACATTCTTATGTCCTAAAGAACATATATCCAAAAGTCAAAAAGCACAAAGTAAGACGGATCCCTACCAGGTCATTCAAAGACATAACTCTGGCAAAGACACAGGGAAACGGAGATCAGAAGCAATGGAGCACAAATTCATAGAACTTGGTTTTTCCCAAGCACAAACACACACATATGCAGCAAAGACCAGGCCTGAAAAGATTACTGAGGAGGATCCCCTGCATAGGAAGTGTCTGCTTCCCCCAGCAGCTCCAGAGCTTGTTAACACGGACTCCAGGGAAATATGAATCTTGACTGAATATCTAATAATGATTTTTTTAAAGGTCTTGTTCCATTTTTAAGTAATATTATTGTAGCTATGTCTGAAAGAAAGAAGACGGGTGTCCCTGACTTGAAGTAATACCTACTGAAATATTTACAATTAAAAGTACACAACCATCAGAACTGTTTTAAAAGTCATCCTACATGGGAAAGGTGGCGGGGCGGGGAGGAAATAAAATGAGATTGGCCAAGTGCTCACGCGTGTTCAGCTGGGTGCATGAGTTTTATCATACGTGTCTACTTTGTGAGAATTTCTATAGAAATGTCTTTTTTTTTTTTCCTTTTTTGGTACCAGGGATTGAACTCAGGGGCATGCGACCACTGAGCCACATCCCCAGCCCTATTTTGTATTTGAGAGACAGGGTCTCACTGAGTTGCTTAGCACCTCACTTTTGCTGAGGCTGGCTCTGAACTTAAGATCTGCCTGCCTCAGTCTCCCAAACCACTGGGATTACAGGTGTGTGCCACCACACCCAGCTATAGCAATGCCTTTTCAATGCAGGAAGAGAACTCCCTACTTGAAAGAAAATGTGGCAATATGCTTTTCTACAAAGCAAGAGAACCTCCTAGGATGTAAAAAATGAGACCCTCTTATTCTGCTCTTCTAGACGAATTTCTACAGAATGGGATACCAGTCGATGCCAATAAAAATAAACATATGGGGGCTGGGGTTGTGGCTCAGTGGTAGAGCGCTTGCCTAGCACATGTGTGGCACTGGGTTCAATCCCCAGCACCATATAAATATAAATAAATAAATGAAGGTATCGTGTCCATTTATAACAACAACAACAAAATTAAAGTAAACATTTGGGGGGAAACTTAAAAAATAGATTTCTAGGCTACATTTGCAAAGCCACTGGGTCCACCTGTCCAGGCATGACCTCCCTCCTGCCATGCAGCCCACCTGTGATGCCAGTGACACAGGTGTTCTGGGTGGCGAGTGCCTTCTTTCCACAAGACAGGGTGGTGATGCTGAAGTTGTACGAGGTAGAGAAATTCAAATACGTGACTTCTTTCCTGTACTCAGTGCCGTTCTCTGAGGTGCAGCTCTCCAGGTTCGTCACGTTGTCCCAGGCTCCACTGCTGACCTCTAGCATGAAGCCTTCATTGGTGCCAGGGGGGCAGGCCCATTTCAGAACCAAGGCTGGCTCTTTGGGGACCACTTCACAGTGGAAGGGGGCCACTGGGGCAGGCTCTGCAAAGCAAGCACAGTGCTTTGTGAGATTCTGGAACTTTTGCTTTTGCAAACATGCAGACATGGGGAGCAGAAGGATACTGGCCCAGCCATGATGAGCAGACAGGCCTGACCTGAATTGGGCAACACAAGATAGTGCAGCCTTGGATCAGCCCCCACCTGCTCTGAGCCTCCACTGCAGAACTTTCTAGGGTCAGAGGAAACACTGGGTGTCAGTCTCTGAGCAAGTGGGAAGGCAAGTGGGTCCCTGGCAAGTCCCATACTGTGAGTGGTAGCAAGCTCTTCACCTGCAACGCCCCACGTGGGGCCCTCTTGACAACTCTTTAGGGGCAAAGTAAGGTCCATACTGTTCTGTTTTGCAGGTAAATCAGCTGCAGCTTAGCCAGGTGAGTCATCTGCAGAACAAGACACAGCTGGGGATCAGCACAGCCAAAACTGGATCCCAGGTTTTCTAAATGCATGCTCAGGGCACTTCCTATCCACACAGCATGCTGAGGGATCCAGGCCCAATGGCATCAGTGTCTTTGCCTTGAAAAATGCAGTATTATGTGTCTCTGTCTGAAGACCAGCAGTTTCACCAACGGCAACATCAAATTGATGTCAATGGGAAACTGTGCCCACATACTGGAGGAGGCTGTTATCACTCATGCCACAGAATTCTAGAGCAGGGAAAGCTCTCACCAGTCACTTGTGTGGCTCCCACATCACCCCCCCCACCCCGAGGCCTGAAAAGTAACCCACCCAGTGCACCCACTTCAGCAGTTCTTGTTCCATCCGCCATAAATAGGCGTATGAATTTTTTCTCTTGCTACAGGCTGCAATAATTATAGCTACGACAGGCGTCAGCAGTGGAAGCCACCCAGATGCCGAAGATCTGAGACTAGACCACTTGGGATGCAGCCCAAGTTGGCAGGGGTGACTCAAAGCTGCAGGTTTTGTAGCCACCCCATGGGAAAGGTCAGAGGCCAAAGGTCCTGCTCCAACACACAGGGGAGCCATGGTCCCATGAGATTCCCACCTCGGAACCTGAACCCACTTGAATGATGTGGTCTAAGGAAGAGAGGCTGCAGGAGCTAAGGGAGCTGAGAATGAAGGGGTCCAGGCTAGAGAGGTGACAACGCGCCAGCATCAACAGAGAGCAGGAGCACTCATCAAAACCACCTCAGCGCCTTCCCTGGATGCTCTCTCAACACACCCCGGCTCAGCACGGGCTCTTCTCCATCCCACCTTCTGAGTTGTGAGATGGGTAAAAATCAAGAAGGGAGAAAATGTTGAGCAATATCCTCTTCATCTTTTTCAATGGAAAAACCAGGCCAGGAACTACAAGGATGTGGTCCATGCCCCGGCCAGTCACCTCTAGCTCCTGTGGTCCACTCCCGCCACTGGCCTCCTGCTCTTCCTCCAGCACAGAGACTCCCACTAGCCTCGGGTGTGGGAGACCAACCTTACATGTGACTGAGTCACACTCCCCGGCTGGGTGCTGAGGCGCTCAGTCGCAGAAATGTGGCAGAGCTTTCCCCACCCTTCTTGGGTCCGAGGGTCGGTGCCTTGTGCATGGGTGTGTCTTGCTACAGCCCCATGGGTGAAGCTATGCTCACCTGTTCCTTTGTAATATAACCCCTTGCCCTGTTTAGGATAGAATCTTCCATGGAAGTGCCTGTGTGGGTCCCCTTCTCTTACTGTGCCCTTGGGTGTGGCCTACCCAGGTGTCAGTCAACCTGCTGACAGTGGACATCATGAAGATGGACTCAGCCCCTGAAACCTGACCCCTTGCCTCATTTGAATAGCTTCTCCTCAATAAAAGGGGTCAGTGCATGCTCTCTCTCTCTCTCTCTCTCTCTCTCTCTCTCTCTCTCTTCCTGTGGACCCTTAAGGTCAGAGGAGCCGTCACAGCGACCCCAAAGACAAAGGAATTTGTGTCTCTTGTGTGGTTATTTTGCACAGCCCAGTTCAACTGGAGTGACCCCTGAGCCTTTTAATCGCGAACAGAAACCCGGCACTAGGGCCTTTGCACGGCTGCTCCTTCATGTGTGATGCTTGGACACTCTGACAGCCACACGCTGGCTCCTTCCCTTCTTTGGGATCTCTGCTCAAAATTGCCTTTTCATTGAGCCTTGCCTGGACACCCTAGATAAACATCCCATGGTGCCCTTCTCTGTGTCTTCCTCCTCTCCTTAGCAGTAGTGATCACCTAACAATTTACTCATTTATCTTTATTATTTGTCTTCCCAGCCAGAATAAAATAAATAAAATCTGGCACCCAACAAGTGCGCAGTAAACATCTGCTGACTGAAGGGCACCAGGACAACAGGACGTCTCAGCCAGCCACCTACTACTGCACACCACCTGGGACCTAAGAAACCACCGGCCAGGGAGGACAACGTGAGGACATGGTCAGCACCACACAGGCAGAGGACCAAGAGGCACCTGGGGCTGCTCACCTGTACAGAATGACTCCAGGAATGGCAGCGACTCGGTGGCATTCCCCACCTGTGCAAAGATCTCCACTCTATAATGTGAGCCAGGCATCAGGTCCCCGACTGTGGCGTTAGTGACCCCAACGTCCGTCCTGACCACTTGAGTCGCGTTGCTGGAATTATCAGCCTTCTCAATCAGAAGGCGGTAGGAGTACGTGGAAGAGGCTGCGTCCTGGTTCCACCAGTGCAAGGTCGCCACTGTGCTGGTGGTCTTTATTGTCATGTTGGACACATTGCTTGGCCCTTGATTTGAAAAAAAAAAAAAAGATTTAAAGAAAAGCACAGACTAATTTGAATTCCAGGACTATTTTACTTACCATATGCAAAAACAGCCCCGTTTCCTTCAGAAGAATGAATAAAAGCTAATATGTGCTGGCTCAAAGTTCAGAAGACTTTCCCAAAAAGACACTCAGGAAATAATTATACAGGTCAAATCTGAAAAGAGTTAAAGTTTTTCAGACTTCTTCTAATACCTCAAGGTGTATCTGAAATGTATTTTTAAGGTCTGATTTCCAATCTGTTTTTCAAATCTGACTGATGAAAAGGGGGAAATACACTGAAGGTATATTATAAACTAACGTTGCTACCGTCTGTTTGGTTTGAATGTTAGCAAAACATCTCCCTCCCTACAAGCAAAGCTCCTCATCCAAGCAGGATTTTCCAATACCAGTGTGACCAGGTGACTCTCCTCCAGTCTGTGTTCCCAAGGAATGAGTAGAACAGTTATGTCCTCCACTCCCATGGAGTAGATCGCTTTGTTTCGAAAGCCAGGTACGGCGGTATACACCTGTAATCCCAGTGACCGATGCAGGAGGGTTTCAAGTTCCAGGTCAGTCTGGGCAATTTAAAGGGAGCGAGGGATGTAGCTCAGTGCTTGCCTAGAACGTGGGTTCCATCCTCAGGATCACAAAAAATAAACAAAGACAATTCCACGTTCACACAGGTTCCACACCAGGTGCTGCCCGACGAGAACAGCAGAACCTTTACCAAAGCTGAGGTTCCTCACTGAAGCCACTTCAAGGTCACCCTGGATCCCAGAAACACAATGGACCCTTATCCCATCATCCAACCAGTGCTGCCCCCAAGTGACAGGCAGGGAGACTCTCACCTAGAAGGGCATCCTAAGAGACTTACGTGTGTACTGGACAATGGAGCTGGGGTGCCCCTGGACAGCGTCTAGAGAGACTGAGATGTTGTATAACGTGCCCGGCTTGAGTTTCTGCAGTGTGACGGCTTTCCCCGAGATGTTCTCTTCCCTGGTGTAGTTCTCAGACCAGACAACCAAATGGTAGGTGTACTCAGCTGCACCATCTGTGTTCTGCCACTCCAGCTGCATCTCGGTGGTGGTGACACGGACCACACGGATGTCAAACACCGCACTAGTGTCTAATCAGAGGAAAGAAAGGAAAAAGGAAAACACGACCATTGTGACAACCGGCTTCCTTTCAACACGTCCAACCAAAAAACCTGCTCTTCTGTCATCAAACTCCGCAACGAGCTCGCAGAGGGCAAACTCCAAAACTGGGGAAAGAAATACACCAAGTTCTTTCAAGAATCCAGGCTCCTCCGTGACTTGGATGAACTTACCAGTTCTCAGGTGTTTTGATTTTGTTGAAAAATGACCCCTTCCAGGGGTTTTCTGAGGTGGAAATCGTGCTTGGTTCTTTCATCTGAGCTGGTACTCCCATGTGTTTGGTTCGTGAAAATGTATCAAACTATGTACCGAGGATGTGTGTGCACTTTTTGGTTTGTACATCACACCTCAATAGAGAGCTTGTTTGTTTTAAATCATTCCCTCAAAATAAAAAATGCTTTATTGTGACAGAGCCTGGAACACTGAAAACTGAAAAGGGGAGTTGACTTATTACTAAGTTGGAGCACCTGAGGTTGGGGGAGGAAGGGAAGAAAGCCCAGGAGTGCTCCCACCACAGAGCTGGGAGCCCAGAGAGAAGTCAGTGCGAGCCTGGACTTGGACCGCTCCATACCTGACCACGTACAACGTGAATGCAAACTTGCAGCCTGGAAATAACAATGTAAGCAGGGAGTCTTCTCTGCCCTCGCTTTCAAAAGCCTCCTCTCTACCCAGTAAGCAAGGTCACCTCTGGGGACAAGAATTGGATGGTTGGGGGACAAGAAAGGGGAACATTTCCACTATAACAGTAATACATGCATGTACTATTTGCTCCAAAAATAATTAATATTTTAAATGGGTCCTCCTAAAGGGAGCAGTGTGCAAAGCCTTGTTTCCCTACCCCCAATTTCCTGATGTCAAAGGGACCCACAGACAAAAGACTATGCAAAGCAGTTTTTTTCTATAAACATACACAAAAAACAGAAATAACCTAAATATTCCAATAAGGGTGGTAGGGGAGCAATGGGCCGTGATAACTATTAGGGCATATTTCCACTGAGTAAAACACAAATTCAAATACAAAATAAAATCATCTGCATAATAACTATGATGATGTAAATAAAGTCTAGACCCAGAGAGAAACAGAATTTGATCAGGTCAGGAGTCGTCGTAACCGTCTGTTAGTGTACCACTCAGTGGCTTTAAACACATTCCCTTCCTGGTGTAATCGCTATCACACCCCAGACATTTTCATCATCCCAACACAAGCTCTGTGTCTACTGAACAATAACTCCCGAGCCCCCGTAACCCTTGTTCTACCCTCTGTCTCCACGAGCCTGCCTACCTAGGCACCTCATGTAGTGGAATCCCACAGCATTCATCCTACCAAGCACAACATTTCCAACCTCCACCCGTGCTGTACATTATCAGAGCTCCACTCCTTTTTTACGGCTCAAGAATATTCTGCTGCACGGAGAAGCCACGTTTTGTCTATCCGCTCACCTGCTGATGGACCCTGGGTTGCAGCCACCTGTTGGCAATTGTGCATACACCACTGTGAACACTGGTGTGCAAGGAACTACTCCACACCCTGCTTTCAATCCCCGTGGATGTGTACCTACACGTGGAATTGCTGGGTAACATGGAATTTATTTTCCTTCTTCAAAATTGCCGTTCCTGCTGTTAAACTGGTTTTTCTCAATAACAGTGACGGCTACTCAACAATGGACTGGTAACCCTAGGCTTCTAGGGCCTCCCTTCGAGCCTTCTTGATTTCCCTTCCACAGGACCCAGCTTCAAGCTGCCCTGAAAGATATCTTCTCCTGGTGGATACTATACTGCTGGGCCGCACCACGTCCCTGTCAGTCCACACGGTGGTCAAACCCCTGGTCTCCATGTGCCGTTTTGTCACGCTGGGCCATTTACTAAAACTCACAGAGCCCCCCCCCCATTTCCTGTTCTATCAAACAGAGATAACAGAACCTATCCCACCAAGTTGAAGATTTTAAATACAGCATGGAGAACCCAGCACTCCGCAGACTCCCACCACATCACATGATTATTACAATAACTCGGTATTAGCGAGTCACACAGTGTATCAAGGGTTCAGAATAAGACTGAACCACCATCTCAACAGTCTCACCTAAAAGGTGAGCTACTGAATTTTGCCTGAGGGACAGATTTTACCTATTCCAGTATTTTGGAAGCAGACTAGTAATGCTTTGCCATAACCAGCACCACTTAACCAACCCAAGAGGGTGGAAGACACCTCCCCAGCCAGAAGGACTTGTGTGTCTCAAAGACTCCAACTCATTATTTTTCTTGCCCTTGATATAAAGGGTCTTAATATCTTGCAGTCAAAGATAGAGGAGTATTGTATGTTTTCTGTGCTTTCTGAAAAATTTATGCCAAACTTTAAAAACAACAAAAATTAACTTTATGGCAAGACTGTGGGTAAGAAGGTTCACTCCTACACTGCTGGTGGGACTGCAAACTGGTGAACCACTATGGAAAGTAGGATGGAAATTCCTCAGAAAACCTGGAATGGAACCACCATTTGACCTCGTTACCCACTCCTCAGTTTATACTCAAAGAATTTTAAATCAGCATACTACAGGGACACAGCCACATCAATGTTTATAGCAGCTCAATTCACTATAGTTAAACTATGGAACCAACCTAGATGCCATTCAATAGATCAATGGATAAAGAAAATGTGGTATACCTATGAGATGGAATATTACTCATCCATAAAGAAGACTGAAATACGGCATTTGCTGGTAAATGGACGGAACTGGAGACTATGATGCTAAGTGAAATAAGCCAATCCCCAAAAACCAAAGGCCACATGTTCTCTCTGGTATGCGGATGCCAACACACAATAAGGTGAGGATGGGGAGAACAGAAGTTCATTGGATTAGACAAAGGGGAATGAAAGGAAGGGAGGGGAGATGGGAATAGGAAAGATAATAGAATGAATTGGACGTAAGTTTTCTATGTTCATATATGAAACTCCATATATGTATAATATATCAAAAGATACTCTACTGTCATGTATATCTAAAAAGAATAAATAAATAATAATAGTGATAATAATAATGAGCAAGGAATTCCCAAAAGTTTCTCCAATCAACCTAGGAATAATTCAATGATTTATTTAAACTATTTTCATGAAATTGTTTCATCAATATCAATTATCATTATAGAACTAACAAAACCATGTCACAAAGTTCTTTCTGAAATATCATAAACAGTCGAGGTGCCCGAACACAGGGTAGTAGTTAACTTACAACAAACACATCTAGACCACAGCTCTTAAAACCTGTTGGTCTCCAGACCCCTTTCCCTTCTTAACAGTTATTAAGAATCTCAGAGAACTTTTTTTATAAAGGTTATATCTACCAATAGGTTATATCTACCAATATTTACTGTATTAGAAATTAAAATAAGGAATTTTTTAAAACATAAGAATGCAGAGCATACATCCCACTGGCCATCAGAATGAAAATGACATCCCATTTCACATAGTATCTGGAAATTTCCACTATATACTCTTGAGAGAATGAGCGGGAAAGTCAAAAAGATTTTAGTACAATGATGATGATGATGGTGATGATACCTCACAGAGCCCCCGAAAGAAAACAGGGGGCCATTTGTTAAGGGTAGATATGTGGTGACTCTCAAAAGCTCATGCGTGAGACAAGAAAGTTTAGAGGTGACATGATGGGGTTGTGACAGTCTTAACCCAATCAGTGTGTCAATCCCTGATATGGATTAACTGGGTGGTGAGAGTGGGAAGGTAGGGAGTGGGTGGAGGAGGTGGGTCCCAGGGGTGTGTCTCTGAGGTTTATATTTTGAGAGCTGAGTGTAGTCTCTCTCTACTTCCATGTTGTGACATCCCAGGCCGCTTTCGTCACCCTCACCCTTCCACCATGATGTTCCGCCTCATCTCGGGCCCCAAAGAATGGAGTTGGTCATCTATGGACTGAGACCTCTGAAACCATGAGCCCCAGATAAACTTTTCTGCTTGTTCTTGCCAGGTCTTTTGGTCACAGCAGGAAAAAAAAAAAAAACTGACTAAAACACTGTTGGAGCTTTCTGGACCACACTGTTCTAGATCAGGGGTCAGAAAACTTTCTCAGCCAGGATCAGAACATAAGTATTTAGGCTTTATAAGCCATAAATTCTCTGTCATTGCTACTCACTTCTAGCATGAAAGAAGGCATAGACAGTACACAAGTGAGCATGGTTGTGTTCCAATATAACTGTAGTTACAAAAACACACACCCATCAACCATGACTACCTACCAGTCCCAACATTTAGACAATGGAATACAAGGTAGGTGTCAAAAATATCTTGTAGAAACACTCACTGACAGGGGAAAATACTGATAACAAACTGTTAAGTGGGTTAAGACAGGTGACAAAACCACATGCATAAAATGACCTCAACTGAATCACCTGATAGGTTACATGCATTTTTTTTTCATTTGCCTGTTTTTTAAATCATCATATGCAAAAGTGTCATGAAAAGTTTTTAAAGGTTTTTTCCTTAATAAAAAGAAAAGCAACACGTGGAAAACGTGACATCTATAAATCATACAACTATCCTTTAAGAAGCCTCACTGACAGAAAGCACAGCCCACTTGCTTACCGGTTCTATTGTCAACTGTTTGGGGTGTCCCTTCAGTCCCATCCGGTCCTCGTGGAAATATTTCAAAACGATAACTGGTTCCAGGGGACAAGTTACCAATGGTAATACTTTGGTTGGTGGTTGTGTCATTTTTAAGTTCTCTAGTTTTTTCCTGCGTAGTAAGAATCCTAAAGGACTGTGAGTCATCGCTGCTCCAGGCTAAGCCAATTTCCCTGACGCTGACATTCGTCACTCGAAAGTTGGACACTGAACCAGGGGCTGTGGGAAGACAGAGGATGATTAGGTGAAGAATCTGCACCCCGAAAACAAGGGTGAGCAACTCTCACAAAGTATCGACCCTGAGATGGAAAGCACAGAGGACACCTGCTCTCTGGCCCATCAGCTACAGCACCGGCCCACGGATACCCGTGTTTCTCCCCATGGAGCAGACACCTGGCCACACGGGGGCAGATGCTGTGTGCTTACGTTATACAAAGCCATTCCCAGGAAACAAGAGGAGGCTAGAGCCCAGGAACATGGGCTCCAGCTCTGGGTAGATAACTGGTCACTGCTGCCTGCTTTCTAAGCCTCTTAGGAAGGACCTCTGTTTACAGAGCAGAGTCTGCGGTTGACCTGCAAAATACATCTCCATCCTACCTCCACTTCCTTTGTCACATACCCCCAGATTTTCAGCTATGTACATGAGTATAGGGAGTAAAGACTACATTTCCCAGCCTCCTTTGCAGCCAAATGGAGCCATGTGACTAAGCTCCAGCCAATCTGATATGAGCAGAAGTACTGTGGGACTTCTGGCAGCAAGCAAAGTCCTCAAGGGTGAAGCTCTAGGCTCTGCTGGGCATCCTTGTTATAGCTGGAAAATGGAGGTGATGGCTGGCGCTCAGGCTGCCGGCCTCTAGAACCAGCTAGGTCTCTACCATGCTAGAATAGTTACTACCGGCACAGGTTGGAACGGAGACAGACCAGAGGTCTAATCTCCCCTCTGTCATTTAGCAGGTGTGACACCTGCCTATGTCACCTCTCAGTCTTGACCTCTTCATCCATAAGATAAGGCTAATGACAACCACATCACAGGGTTGTTGTGAGCATTCAATGAGATAGCACAAGGAAAGAATGTCACAAGAAGCTCAGTGTGTGCTAGGGGCAACCGGTGATCACATTATCATCACATAGGCCAAAGAAGGGAAGAGTCCCTGTGGGTCCACAGGCTGCTCTGGGGACTCCTCCAGAGCAAGAACAGAGCTTCTTTGTCTTATAGCTGGTCCTGGCACATAGCAGGATGCAAGAAAGGTCAGTTAAGAGCTATGGTTGTGGCTCAGTGGTAGAGTGCGCATCTTGCATCTGTGAGGCCCTGGGTTTGATCCTCAGCACCACATAAAAATAAATAAATAAAATGAAGGTCTTTCAAACTAAAAACATATATATTTAAAAAAATAAAAAGAGCAATGGGTGAACTCACAGGTATATACTTGGAGAAAGCCTGGCATGCCCTCGGCGTCCCCCAGGAAAGGCCACACCGTGATGTTGTACAAGGTACTCGAGTTGAGTCCTGAGACCATGGCATGAGTCTCCCTGACAGTGAGATTGAGGACACTGGCCTCCCTGGCCACTTGTATCTTGTAGGAGTAAGCAGAGGATGACCCATTATAGATGGCTTTCCAGGTCAGGGTCATGCTTGTGGCACTGACGTTCACCGCTTTGAGGTCAGAAACCTGATTAGAATCTGTTAAGACACAGAGAAGTGAAAATTAATCGGATTGCCAAGCCAGAGTGGGGAAAGGGAGAGGGCCACCACAAAGCATGTCACGGGGCCTAAACACCAGCAGGAATGGCTCCTCCTCCATGCTACCCCTGCCAGGACTAGAAACACACACGGGTCCTGGAAAAGTCAGGCATCACCGGTGGGAGAAGAATCCACCTGGCCCTGCACAGATGCCCTTTGTTATTTTTTGTGAATCAACCTTCAGAGAAATGACAGGCTCCTGATCAAACAGTAACATGGATTCTTCTGATGCCAACCCCCACTTGGTGCCCAGGTGACCCAGGAAAGTCCTCAAGTATATCCATCCTGGAGCAAACACTGAAAAACTCGACATGAACAACTAAAGACCACAGGCTCAGGCTTGAGGCACATCTGATCAAGTCTGGCTGAGCTTTAATAGCCAGGCAGACCTTAGAAAAATCATCTCAGCTCAATTTGCGCATCTATAAAATGGAGCTAACAACCCTAACCTCAAGCAAAAGAGAACAAGAGAAGCCAGACACGGTGGGGCCCTCCTGTCAAACCGCTCAGGAGGCTGAGGCAAGAGGATTGCAAGTTCAAGGCCAGTCTAAGCAACTTGACAAGGCCCTGTGTCAAAATTTTAAAGAAGGGCTGGGGATGCAGTTCAGTGGTAGAACGTCCCTGAGTTTGGTCCTCAGTCCCGGAAAAAAAGAAAAGTAATTCAAGAGCACACTCGTCATTGTCACTTCCCACCCCAACCTCCCAGTCCGTCCTCTTTCCTCTTTTCTGCTCTGTGCCATGGAGGGCTGAGCATCACTGGGGGCCCTACCACATGGCCTGTGAGCAGGTTCCACAGTGAATGACATGTCGGGCTGCTGAGGGCAGGTTGGAGGAGAGCAGTCGGGGTCCTTCCTCCATGCTCCTGCTCTGTGCCCCATGTCCTGGCACCTCTGTGCCCTCCCCTGGCTCAGCA
Organism: Spermophilus citellus; assembly: GCF_964194105.1. NCBI lineage: Eukaryota > Metazoa > Chordata > Mammalia > Rodentia > Sciuridae > Spermophilus > Spermophilus citellus. The sequence goes on along the minus strand of NC_138183.1, from coordinate 238,754,190 downwards.
CTCCCTGGGATCCAGAAAAACCATCGCCTCCCCTTGCCTTCAAGATGTATCCCTGCCATGGGCTTATGTGGGGCACCTCAAACCCCTCTGGTTTCCTTAACCCTGCCCCACCTAACTAGTCACTTATAGAATGCCAGGCGTGTGTGTGCATGTGTGCGCAAGGGACTGAATGCTTATGTCCCCCAAGTATGTGGAAATCCTAACTGCTGAGGCAATGGTACAGGAGGTAGGGCTGTAGGAAGGGGATCAGGTCATGGGGGTAGAGGCTTGTGGATGGGATTAGTGCTGTCACAAAAGAGGCCCTGTCTTACCCCTTCTGCGTGTGAGGACCCAGGGTCTACAACCCAGCACAGGGCCCGCAACCAGAAACCAACTATGCTTGTCCCCCAATCTCCAACTTCTGGCTTACAGGACTGTGGGAAATCAATAGCTGTCCAAGTCTGTGGTAACTGGTTACAGCAGCCCAAACTGACTAAAATGTAAAATGCAAACACACACACACACACACACACACACACACACACACACACTTATACATACCACAGAGTGGGGTATAGCTGCTGTGATTACGATTTATCAAGCCCTAAGGAACTTTGACACAAACCATGATATGTACATACGTGGAACACCAACTAAGACACAATCACTTTTGCTCAAACCTCTTTAAAAAGAAGGAACCCAAAGCCCACCTTAATCAACACGGACCGGTTTCAATCAGCGTTTTTGCTGCTGTGACTAACAGGACCCGACCAGAACAACTGTAGAGGAGGAAAGTTTATTTGAGGCCTCAGGGCTTCAGAGGTCTCAGTTCACAGACAGCAGGCTCCATTCCTTGGGGCTCGAGGTGAGGGAGGACATGGCAGAAGAGTGTGGTGGAGGGAAGCAGCTCACATGATGATCAGGACGCAGAGAGTGAGATCTCCACTTTCAGATACAAATATAGACCCCAAAGCCACGTCCCCAGTGCCCACCCTCCTCCAGCAACGGACTTTACCAGTCCATTAATCCCATCAGGCGATTAATTCGCTGATTGGGTTAAGGCTCTCACAACCCAATCACGTCCCCTCTGAACCCTCTCACATTATCTCACACGTGAGCTTTTGGGGGACACCTCACATCCAAACCATAACAGCCCCTTTTAGTAAATCGGGCAAAGGAACCTTCCTCTGAGCAGACCCAGCAGGAGGTGCCTGGCTTGGTGAGAGGCCCCCAGGCCAGATTTCGGCACCACTCGCCTTCTCACACAAGCTTCTCAAGTGAATGGCACCTGTGGAGCAGCCCCGTCCTCCTAGAGTCCTCCCCACCCTCCCTACCCAGAAGCCTCCACCTGCCACCCCGCTGGGCCACCCAGGGCCCTCTGAGGCCAAATGGCTACTCCTGTGGCCACATCCTTCCCTCCCCACCCACACAGTAGCATCACCTGGAGAGAAGGAAAGAAGACATACCCATGTGACCCCTTCCACAGGGCACGAGGAGAGCCTGCCATCCCTGACACATGACTAGCACTCACTTCTTCCCCGAATTGCCAAGCCCTGCATGTAATACAGACCCGCTAGGCATTCCCAGCCTCCTCCCCTTTTCAGTCTCTAAAGGAGACAGAGACGATTCTCAAAATCTCAAAGAACACCTGCAACATTTCCCTGGGTATTAAATCAGGCACTCTGGAGTGAACCAGGGTCCTTGAGTGTCACTGAGTCCCCTCCTTTTCCCACACCCTTCATCCCACCTCCAGCCTTCATCAGCCGGGGCATGGGCTCCTGACCTTTCTTCCCAGCCAAGCTTCCCGCCCAGGACTCTCAATGCTCTGAGCTCCACTAGTTACCATTCTTCTAAACACCCACCTATCTGGTCACTCCTTAGGGAGAGGCCTCTGTGAGCCCAGGGGAGACTTTGTAAGTATTTGTTTTAAAAAAAAAAATTCAGGGGCTGGGGTTGTGGCTCAGCAGTAGAGCACTCACCTAGCATTCGCAAGACACTAGGTTCAATCCTCAGTACCGCATAATAAATAAATAAATAAAATAAAGGTATTGTGTCCGACTGCATCATATCATACACACACACACACACACACACACACACACACACACTCAAAGCTCCCCAGATGGGCCTGGAAAGGAGAGTTACAGTCCCCCATTCATCTCCCCTCCACCGCCCTCAGCCCTCTACCTTCATACCTGGGGTCTGTCACTTGCTCTTCCACTCAGGACATTTCCTCACTAAGGTGTCCTGCTCTCCCTTCTCTCTATCCTAGTCCTATTGCCCCTCCAAAGGGACTTCAGATCCTCCCTACAGAAGAGGTCTTCCCTGGGGAACGGAAGTTAAAATCAGCTCCCACCTCCAATAGCCACAGCACTCCCTGGGCAGATCCAGGGGTCGGTGCCCACGTGTTACCTGTGCAGTAAGCATTCCTTCCATCAACACCCCAACATCCTTGGTGGGAGGAACCGCTTGTCACTCACATAAAATCTGGGGGACAGTGGCTCCTTCTCCCCACACAGCCACCCAGCAAGCAGGTATGACATTCTCTCCTTCCAGAGACTTTAAATCCTGAGGGGGTCACTGGACCTGGTGTGGCCCAACCCTCCCAGAGCTTTCTGGGTGCCGGTGTGCTTCCTGTCCTTGCTCCGCCAACCTCCACCCTCAGTCCCTCAGTTCTGTGGGCCTGTTCACAGGTCCTGCCACCAAGGCCCCAGGAACTGTGATGTTGCAGCATTTGTCCCTGAGCCCCGCCACTTTCTTCTCCATGAAGGTTTGTCTCAACTCCCCATCTGCACTGGGAGCTCCCTGAAGGTAGGAACTCTGTATCTCTTTACTCCCTCATCAGCACTGACCCCAAAAGCCACCGAGCACTGGTCAATTGACAGAGCAGAAGTGCTGATGGATCACAGCTAGGGAGAAGGGATGTGCTCATCAACAAACGTTTCCACAGAAAGATCAGCGTGAATTCCAAGGACAAGCCAAAAAGAGAAACTCATTTCCTCATCTAACAGTGGGGAAAATTAGGCAACGACTATCTACTTATAAGAGAAAAAAACATGACTGCAGTTGTCTCTTGAACTAACAAGCAGAGACAGGAAAGACACGTGAGACGGGGCCACAGCCTGCAAACAGCAGCTGCTCGGGGTGCTCTCCTGAGCCTCATGAAAGGCGTACTACAGCCACAGACGAAAGGAGACACCCCACAGATCTGTGCTGCCCAAAATCTCTCCCAGAAAACTCCCCCTGACCACAGAATTCATTGATAAGCCACAGATAACTCAGATCCATAATCACAGGAGATAAAACTCTGTGCTGGGAAACCCTGATTGAAATCATCACACAAAATCCAACATACTTGTCCTGAACTCGATGGCCTGGGGCTGTCCTTTTGTGCCATCTGCTGCTTGAGAATAAACAGTGGCCTTGTATTGAGTGTTGGACTTCAACCCAATAAGCAGGACGTCAATGTGTTGGGACTCCTGGCCAGAGGATGGGTCTGCAGATACACGGCAGTATGCAGTCACGGGGCCCGGAGGGCTGCTGCACGGCTGGTGTGTGCTCACCTCCTTTCCTGTGTTGCTGGCATCTGTTTTAAGTGCAGAAAGCAAAGACACTGACCACAAGAGAAACACATCCCCAACTTCTTTCAGTGTCCCCACCCCACAAAAGATGACACATCTGACCATGCCCACATTTGGTACTCCATAAATATCTGCTCCCTTCCTCCCCTAAAGAGAGATATGGTCTCTTAAAAAGGCCTTGATATTTTACTTTGTGCTGTTATTCCAGTAACACCCCAGATAGTTTGTGCTTCTCTCTCAAGTTCGCTATTTTGGACCATTCTCCCTTCTTTGGGACATTTTTCTTCTCCCATCCCAACATGATCTTCCAGAGACGGTCCATGATTCAGATTTTGCTAACCAAAGCCCACTCGGGAAATGCCTCCCTGGACCGCAGTGGGTAGGGGAGATGCAGGGTACGAAACAGGGAGGCCTGGTGGCTACTACTCCCTGAGTGTGTGGAAGGGGCCCCTCTGACAAGAAGCTGCCAAACACAAGGAAGAAGAGAGGAAAAATGCCCCCCATCTTTCTTTAAGGCCTTGCTGCCTGAGGTGGGGAAACACACACGCACCATAAATCACTCTCCAAAGTCTGATTTCTGTCTATCACTTGCAGTAGAGAATCCTAACACCAACTTTATAGTTCTGGCTCTACTTGGGTTAATCCACCTGTTACTTGTTCCAGTAAAAAATAAAAAGCTAAGAGGTCCGCCTCCTTTCATGGATGGCAGAATCCAGAAGTTTGAAGACCCACTGCTTTCTGAACCCCAATTCGCCTGTAAAATAAGAACACTCTTTCCTCCTTCATAAAGGAATTGGATCAAACTAAAGTGTGGTGGAAAAGCCCTCTACAAACCCTGAAACCCTCTACCAATATAAGAATAGTGTTTTTTAAATAAAACATTACTGAAAGACAAAACTAGGAGGCACATTTTCACAACTTCCCCCAGTCACTTTCCATACCCAGGGTGTCTCCTTGTGTCTCGTTTGATTCTGGACGAAGCGGAAACCCCGGCTTCAGGACTGAAATATTGATGGCCAAGTCTCTGGTCATCTCTGTCTGACCTCCATTGGTTTCAAGGAGAATCTGGTAAGACTCAGTACCGTTGTCCTTGATCCAGGTAAGAGCAAGCAGCTTCACACCCATGAAGGTAACACGAAGCCCAGACACTGGATGAGGCTCTATTTTAAAAACACACAGTGGACATTACTGGACCAAGATATCTGCAATCATCTTTCCATTAAGTCACTGACGTTTCGATGTGACCCACTAAAACACTTTATTTATACCGGGATCCAGCACATAGTCATCATTTCACAGGAGAGGAAAAAGGACATTATATAGAAAGAAGGAGAAATAAACCTTAAGACCAAAATTGTCTAGGATCTGTACAATCCCTTGACACTAACCCCAATGAGGATTGGAAATTCTTCTTTAAAATGTCCCTTTAAACAGCAGCATTTAATTATGTTTGTTTTAGACACTTACAATAAAGGTTCAAATAAAATTATTATTTCCCAAGTCTAATGGTCTCAATTCAAGATAAGGCACATAGCATCATTTTATAGTACCAAGGCACTTAGGTTAAGGAGCACATCCTGTATTCTAACCCCTGAGGAGATTGTCCAAAAGTCTATCTATGTACACCATACCCTCGTCCTTCATTCCACTACCTTATTTGGCTGACAGTGACATAAATCAAACCATTGCCTCTAACATGACATCTACTCCACTTTTGAGATGAAAAAAAGACCCAGAGAGGCAGGGTGGCTTGCTCAAGAACACACATTATTGGTGGCAGTGGGGAAAGTAGAATCCATAAACTCACAGGCAATATTGCACATAGAGGAAAACACTTAACCAGAGGTCTCCAGGTGGCTCAACATAGAGACACTGGCCCTCTCCAGCCTTGTAGCAAGGTGGTCTGCTCTCTGATTTCCTTCCTCACCTTAAATATCTCTCATGCAAAGATTTCTAAGATTTCTAAACCAGGTCACTCAGGTGCGTACATGTGTGTGTTTGTGTATGTGTGGTGTGTGCTAGGGATGTAACCTGGGCCCCACTCATGCTAGACAAAGAGCTCTACCACTGAGCTACACCCCCAGCACTCTTTTGCACTACTACTATTAAGAAATGTAACACTAGTAAACCACTCAGCTTAAGGACTCTGGCTGCCTATTATGTGCGTCGTGGTACCACAGTGGACTGCAGACAGGTTCCCTGGGCTCCAATTCCATCACCGGATATTGGAAACTCTGGTATCTTGGAAGAAACTTAACTTCTCTACATTTAGTTTTTTCAGATGTAGCTCTTTGGGCTACTATGAGGAAAAGCAAATCAATTAAGGACAGCTCTGCACACGGTAGGTGCTAGATCCACAGCAGCTGATGTGCTCTGCACTGACACCAGAATACTCAGCTCCTCTGCCAGGTGCTTCCTGCCACCTTCCATGATTCCTTCTCCATCATTCTACGTGCTTTTCTCTTATTCATCTCCTCTATTGATCCTCTGCTCTCCTTTCCCTCTGTCTTTTACAAGGCAACAAAGAAAACCTGTAATGTGGGCTTGTTATCCCCCTACAATTGTGCTCTGAGAAGCTGTAGGACATTTTTGTGAGGTACCTGAGACACCCATCCCTGTAGCTCCTTTCTCCGGTTTTGTTTTATTTTAACATATGTGGTTTCTGGGCAAGATTTTGTTTAATAAAATGGCTTCCCAGCTTTAAAAACAAAAATGCTGAAAGCCACTGGTTTCATATTTGCCTATTCCATGTCCAGATAGGATATTATACTAGATCCAGGTGACTTCAAGTTGTGGGACCCAAAGGCCGGGTTTCCACAGCCTTCACCAGCCAACAAGATGACACACCAGCCTCAACATCCAGAAAACCAACAAAGGGCCTTTTTTCCATTCTTACCTTAAAAGATAAAAAAGAAAAAAAAAATTAAATTTCCAGCTATAACAGGAGCCTTACAGTACTGGTATCCAAACTACACCATAATCTAACCTGCCTAATATGATCTAAAGTCTAAATGTCATCAGGCTCTTGTGTCATTTGAAACACACATGTTTTTCTACAATTCATACCAAACTCTCCCACACAAAAGAAACTCCTGGGAATACAAAAACAGCATTGATTTCCTGAAGATACAAAATTCCATAATTTGCGGGTAAATGAATGGAACTGGAGAATAACATGCTAAGCAAAATAAGCCAACCCCAAAAACTCAAAGGCCAAATGTTCTCTCATATGCAGATGCTAATGCACAATAAGGGTGGGGCACTGGGGAAGAATAGACTTACCTTACATTAGGTAGAGGAGAGTGAAGGGAAGGGAGAGGGAAGGAAGGATAGTAGAAAGGATCCGGCATTATTAGCTTATGTACATCTATGACTACACAACCAGTGTGATTCTACATCATGTCCAACCTGAAGAATGCGAAATTATACTCCATTTATGTATGATGGGTCAAAAGTGCATTCTACTGTCTCATATAACTAATTAGAACACATAAATAAATAAATAAATAAATAAATAAATAAATAAATAAATAAAATCTTTAAAGGCTAATCATTACTGATATCATCAAAGCATACTTCTAAAGCAGTCTCCGCCCCTTAAGTCTTGGCAAAACAGTAGGCATGAACCAATAATAGCAAAAGAAATTTTGAAAACAAAACAGGTGGAAATAGTTAAAACTCCCCAAAACACGCAGAAGCTTAACACTGAAGGGTCTGGCCAGCTGAACTCCTAGGCTTGACACAACACACACCCTGTTCTCCTCCTCTAGCAAATGCACACCCATCTTATCACAACTGGCAACCTGAATGGACAACGTTCCAGGAGACAGAATGAGAAGAAACAGTCCGTCATCACCCCTGGGAGCCACAGAGCTCACCTGTTGTGACAGTTTTGGACATGGGACTTCCCCACGTCTCATTGGCTATTCCTGGAGTGATGGAGAATTCATATGAAGTTCCTGGACTTAAGCCTGCGATGGTACACTCTGTTTCATTTCTTCCAGTCATCCTCCACTCGTTGTCCCTCTCATTCTTTACTGCATACGAGTACTCAGAAGCAGCTGTGTCATTGTTTTTCCAGGTTAGGACCACGCTGGTTGGACTCATGGAAACAACATCAATGTCAAACACAGGACTAGGTGCTGTTTATAAGTTGTTTTCAAGGAAAAAGAAAAAAAAATACATTAGAAAAATACATGTGTCAGGTCTGCTGTGTCTAGTATAAAAAGCAAATCTTACAATGACATTTTCATTTCTCTTCATTTGCCCCTTAGGCATTCCTGCAACAAAAGGCATTTAAACAAATATGCACATGTATGAGCATATGTCCCTGAAACGCAGGCTTTAAAATGAGGCAAAACTCATACAGGTTGACCTTGTTGTCTATGACTTGAACTTAGGGTTAATTCTGTCTAGCAGCAGAATACAAAAAGAGATAGAAGAGGCAAAATGAGTCTGTCTCCCAATTCTCTGGAAACTCTGCATGAAGAGAGATGGTATAGAATACAGAAGCATGTGGTAATCATTTTGCCAAACCCTGACATCACAAGGAAGCTCAGACGTAAGAGCAGCTCTAGGAATCCCAATCTGGACTTAAAGACCTGATCCACTTGTTAGCTGCGTCTCCTGCAATCTGTCCCTTGAAACACTCTCTGGTTCCCCTGTTGACAGGTAAAACACACCACCAAATGCAAATGATTACTACAGGCCACCATAACATGGAAACAAGACACTAGACTTGGACATTTAGAACTCTGGGCTAAGACGCCATCCTGCTAGTCACTAGCCTTACAATTTGCTCAGAGTCGTCTCATGACTTTCACCATCTATAAAATTGCAGATGTACAGAATCATAAACTAACGGAAGCCGTCTGGAGTAAAAACCAGAAACCACATAAACACAGATGATGTGGCCCTTACCCTCAAGGAGCTTCTAACTGACCCCAAATGAGCAGAGACTTTCCAAGTGACACCATCTTGGCATGAGCCTGGAGAAGGTACCTCATCTGGCTCATAGGAGGTGTGAATATTTATCCAATCAGTAAAAAAGGGCAGGAGAGGTGATAAAAAGAAGAAAAAAAAATGGAACAAGTAGGAATCGTGTCAGGGACCACGATTCAAAAAGTTTCATGACATGAAGTTTCCTCTTTCTAAAGCAACACATGCCAGTGTCCGAGAAGCAGTTTTGGCAGATGATCACTGGGGTGCTGCCCTTTACATTCAGATGATGATGGTGAGGAGGATCATGAGAAAACAAGAACAGCTGCAAGGGCGGAGGTACCTTCTTTGGGGGCTGGTCATCTCCCCCACACTGTGGTATGGCACAATTTTCAAGGAGAAAGAAATTTTGTTCACTCATTTAGGGGAGTCTGGGAAGGTCTGGGAACGAGATTCATAAGTTTCAATACTTCAGAAAAGAAAGAAATGGGTTTTTTGTTTGTTTGTTTGTTTGTTTCAAACTCTATTTCCTACATTTGCTATCATCCTTCATCCTGTCGATGTGAGATATCGGGGTAATACCACTGCACCATCCTTGCCTCCCTGGAATGAATCTCACTTCATCACAGTTGAATGGTCTTTTAACTGTACTCTTGAATCCAGCTTCCAGTATTGCGGTTAAGGATTTCTGCACCTGCATTCACTGGGAATCCTGGCTCACAGGCTTCTTGTTGCCGTTGCTGTCCTTGTCTGGTTTCTGTATCAGGTTGAATGCAGTCCTTATAAAACCGTTTTTGAAAATATTCTCTCCTCTTTGATTGTTTTGGGGAAAAAAAATTAGATAAATTGATATTAATTAATTTTTAAATAGTAGGTAGAATTCCACAGTGAGGCCATCAGGTCCTGGGCCTTTCTTTGAATGGGAAATGTTTTATCACTGATTCAGTTTCCTTATTCACTGGTGATCTGTTTAGATTTTCTCTCTTCACACTTCAATCTTGGTTGGTTTATGTGTCAAGGAGTTTATTCATATCTTCTGGGTTATCCACCTGTTGGCACATAATGGCTCATGATGTCTCTTTTTATGCTTTGCATGTCTGTGGTGTCAGGTGTAATTCTCCTTCATTTCTGATATTTAGTGAGTCCTCAGTCTTTTTTTCTCTAGTCACTTTTCTGGTCAATTATTACTATATTCACTTCTTTGAATTCTTTCTCTGTCATCTTCTGAAGTCAACTGGGTTTCCCTAGAGGAGTTATTTTGTCAATTTTGTTTGTCTTTTCAAAAAACAAGTTGTTCCTTTTATTGATTTTTGAATTATATTTCTAGTTTCTGGATTGTCATTTTTTTTCTTTCTTTCTTTGATCTTTATTATTTCCATTCCTCCACTAACATTGGGCTCAGTATTTTCTTATTTTTCTAGTTCCTTAGGTGCAACACGGGGTTCAGATCTTTCTTCATTTTCGGTATAGTTATTTGATGCATAAACCTCCCTCGTAGAACTCTTCTTGCCATATCCCGTAGGTTTGGGCATGTGATGTTTCCACTGTCATTTTCCTCAGTAATTTTTTAGTTTCCCTCTTAATATTTTTATTAAATCTCTGATTGTACAAGAGAATAATGTTTACTTTCCATATACTTTTAAAGTTTTCAAAGTTTTTTTTTTTTTTGTAGTTCTACATGGACCTTTATTTTATTTGTTTATTTTTTTTACGTAATGCTGAGGATCAAACTCACTGCCTCATGCATGCTACGCAACTGATCTGCCACTGAGCTACAGCCCCATCCTTAGTTAACAAAGTTCTTGTTATTAATGTCTACTAGTATATTGGATGGTTACAAAAGATAAATGAGATAACTTCCGTATTCTTATATCGTTAAGACTTGTTTTGTGACCTCCCATATGATCTATGCCAGATAATGTCCCATATGCAACTGAGAAAAATGGATATTCTGAAGCTACTAGAGGGGAGGTTCTATACACATCTGTTAGGTCAACTTGGTCTCAAGTACAGTTCAGGTCTTTTTTTAAACTTTGGCACTTTTAATCTATCATTCCACTCACTCATGGACTGTAAAGTTTCTGCTGAGAAATCTGCTCCTGGTCATATTGTAACTACATGATATATTATTTGCTTCTTTTCTTTTAAGATTTCAAGATAATGTCTTTGCCTTTGATATTTGATGGAATAATTATAATGTGTAGAGGTAGCTTTATTAGGATTCGATATGAATGGAGATTTTTCTACTTCTTATACCTTGATATTTATATCTTTTTCCAGGTTTGGAAAGTTTTAAGCTATCGTTTATTTAAATAACCTTTCTAAATTTTTGTATATTTCAAAATATTTTTTAGTTGTAAATGGACTTTTTTTTTTATTCATTTATATGTGGTGCTCAGAATAGAACCCAGTGCTTCACACAAGCCGTGTAAGCACTCTACCACTGAGTCAAAACCCCAGCCCATACTTTTTTGTATTCTTCTTCTCCCTCTTGAATTCCAATGACTTGAACACTTGCTCTTTAAATGCCATTCCATAAATCCCGAAAGCATTCTTCATAACTTTTCACTCTCTCTCTCCTCCCACTGTATATTTTCAAATAAGATCTCTTCAAGTTCCTAGATCCTTTCTTCAGCTTAATCAGCTCTGCTGATGGTGCTGTCTAAGACACTGGTCTCTTCAGTCACTGTATTTTTCAGCTCCAGGATTTCTGTTTGATTTTGTCTGTACTAGTTCAACCTTTGTGTACAGTTCCCATTTCTGGTCACTTATGACCATAGTCACTTCTTTGAATTCTTTCTCTGTCCTCTTCTGAAGTTCACTGGGCTTACCTAGAGGAGTTATTTTGAATTCCTCAGAATTCAAACATGCATCTCTATCTCTTTTTGTCCAGTTGCTAGCAACTGTATCTCTGGTGATATCGTGGCCTCTCTCATTATTCTTAGTTCTTGTCACTAGACATTAATATCAATGCATTTGAAATATAGGGATCATTCCAGTCTTTGTAGACTGGTTTTGTCTTAAGGACCAGCTGCTATGTTCCCAATGCCCAGCACCACTGTGGCCACTGAAGCACTTGAGGTGTCCTCAGACTGAGACCAATTTTAAAACACCACTGATGACATAATCTCCTTAGGAACTCCTAAAATTTCCTTATCTTGCCCTAGGAACAATTCAGTAGTTTGTTTAAACTGTTTTTGAAGAATAATTTTATCAATACCAAATAGCCTCATAGAACTAACAAAATTATTGCATCACAATGAAAATAATCGACCTATTCCACGTTATGAGGTAACTAGTTATAGAACTTACAAAACCTGCAGACCAGCAGTTCTTATACTTTTTTGGATTAAGGACCTATTTACTCTCTTCAAAATCAGGGATCTAGGGAGCTCCAGAATATTTTTGTGAAGATACCTGAGACACTCATCCCTGTAGCTCCTTTCTCCAGTTTTGTTTTGTTTTAACACATTGGGTTTCTGGGCAAGATTTATTTAATGAAATAATTTCCTAGCTTTAAAAAAAAAAAAAAATGCTGAAGGCCACTGGTTTGAGACTTGCCTATTCCATGTCCAGATAGGATACTATACTAGATAGAGCTGACTTCAAGTTATGAAACCCAAAGGCCAGGTTTCCACGGCCTTCACCAGCCAATGAAATCACACACTAGCCTCAATAACAAGAAAACCAACAAAGGGTCTGTTTTCCCTTCTGACCTGGGAAGTGGGGGGAAGGGGGGAGCTCATTTGTTAAATAACTTTTTAATTTTGGGGGGTACTTTCAGCTTAAAAAAAAGGAAAAGAGCTAAACTTCCAGCTATAACAGGAGGTTTAGGGTACCGATAGCCAACTACACAATCACGAAAACTGCTTAAAATTATTTAAAGTCTGAATGTCATCAGGCTCTGCTGTCATTGGAAACACACATGTTTTCTACAATGCATACCAAACTCTCCCACACAAAAGAAACTCCTGGGAATAGAAACACAGCATTGATTTCCTAAGGATACAAAGGGATGAAAATTTTGCAGGAGAATAAATAAAACTGGAGAATATCATGCAAAGCAAACTAAGCCAATCTAAAAAACTCAAAGGCCAAATGTTCTCATATGAGGATGCTAATGCACATAAAGGGTGGGGCACTGGGGAAGAATAGACTTACTTTACATTAGGTAGAGGAGAGTGAAGGGAGGGGAGAGGGAAGGAAGGATAGTAGAAAGGATCCGGCATTATCACCTTATGTACATCTATGACTACACAACCAGTGTGATTCTACATCATGTCCAACCTGAAGAATGGGAAATTATACTCCACTTATGTACGATGGGTCAGAAGTGCATTCTACTGTCTCATATAACTAATTAGAACAAAATAAATACATAAATAAATTTTTTAAAGACTGGCATCATCAAAACATACTTCTAAGGCAGTCCCTACTTCTTAAGATTTGGCAAAAAGTAGGCATGAATCAATAATACACACAAAAAAATTTTTCTTAAATCAAAACAGGTGAAAATAGTTAAAACTCCTCAAAACACGCAGAAGCTTAATACAGAAGAGTCTGGCCACTTGAACTCCTGGGCTTCACACAACACACACGCTGTTCTCCTCCTCTAGCAAATGCACACCCATCTTATCACAACTGGCAACCTGAATGGACAACGTTCCAGGAGACAGAATGAGAAGAAACAGTCCGTCATCACCCCTGGGAGCCAGAGAGCTCACCTGTTGTGACAGTTTTGGACGTGGGACTTCCCCACGTCTCATTGGCTATTCCTGGAGTGATGGAGAATTCATATGAAGTTCCTGGACTTAAGCCTGTGATGGTACACTCTGTGTTATTTGTTACAATCATCCTCCAGGCGTTGTCCCTCTCATTCTTTACTGCATACGAGTACTCAGAAGCATCTCTGTCATTGTTTTTCCAGGTCAGGACCACGCTGGTTGGACTGATGGAAACAGCATCAATGTCAAACACAGGACTGGGTGCTGTTTATAGGTCGTTTTCAAGGAAAAAGAAAAAAAATACATTAGAAAAATACATGAAAGTGTCAGGTCTGCTGTGTCTACTATACAAAAGCAAATCTTATAATGACAGTTTCATTTCTTTTCATTTGCCCCTTAGATTTTCCTGCAACAAAAGGCATTTAAACACACATATGCACCTGTATGAGCATGTGTCCCTCAAACAGAGTAAGCTTTAGAATGTGGCAAAACTCATTTTGACCTTGTTGTCTGTGACTTGAACTCAGGGTTAACTCTGTCTAGCAGCGGATACAAAAAAGAGATTTACGAGGGAAAATGAGTCTCTCTCCCAGGAAACTCTGCATGTAGAGAAATGACATAGGATGCAGAAGCATGTGGTAACCATTTTGCCAAACCTTGACATCACAAAGAAGCTCAGAGGTAAGAGCAGCTTTGGAATCCCAATCTGGATTTAAAGACTTGCTCCATTTTTTCATGTACTTGTTGATTGATTGTATGTCCTCCTCTGAGAAGTGTCTGTTCAGGTCCTTGGCCCATTTGTTGATTGGGTTATTTGTTATCTTATTATCTAATTTTTTGAGTTCTTTGTATACTCTGGATATTAGGGCTCTATCTGAAGTGTGTGGGGTAAAGATTTGTTCCCAGGATGTAGGCTCCCTGTTTATCTCTCTTATTGTTTCTTTTGTTGAGAGAAAACTTTTTAGTTTGAGTAAGTCCCATTTGTTGATTCTGGTTGTTAACTGAGAAATGCAAATCAAAACCACCCTAAGATACCATCTCACTCCAGTAAGATTGGCAGCCATTAAGAAGTCCAACAACAACAAGTGCTGGCGAGGATGCGGGGAAATGGGTACACTTGTTCATTGTTGGTGGGACTGCAAAATGGTGCAGCCAATTTGGAAAGCAGTATGGAGATTTCTTGGAAAGCTGGGAATGGAACCACCATTTGACCCAGCTATTCCCCTTCTCGGTCTATTCCCTAAAGACCTAACAAGAGCATGCTACAGGGACACTGCTATATCGATGTTCATAGCAGCACAATTCACGATAGCAAGATTGTGGAACCAACCTAGAAGCCCTTCAATAGATGAATGGATTAAAAAAATGTGGCATTTATACACAATGGAGTATTACTCTGCATCAAAAAATGACAAAATCATAGAATTTGGAGGGAAATGGATGGCATTAGAGCAGATTATGCTAAGTGAAGCTAGCCAATCCTTAAAAAACAAATGTCAAATGTCTTCTTTGATATAAGGGGAGTAACCAAGGACAGGGTAGAGACGAAGAGCTGGAGAAGAAGAATAACATTAAACAGGGATGATAGGTGGGAGGGAAAGTGAGAGTTAAGGGAAATTGCATGGAATTGGAAGGTGAGCCTCAGGGTTATACACAATTACACATAAGAGGAAAGGAGGAGTAGGAGAAAAATTATATAAGTGGAAGAAACGATTTATAGTAGAGGGGATGGAGAGAGAGAAGGGGAGGGGAGGGGAGGGGAGGGGTGAGGGGACAGTGGAGAATGGGATAGACAGCAGAATACATCAGTCACTAGAAAGGCAATTTGTAAATCAATGGAAATGTAACTGATGTGACACAGCAATCTGTATACGGGGTAAAAATGGGAGTTCATAGCCCACTTGAATCAATCTGTGAAATATGGTATATTAAGAACTATGTAATGTTTTGAACAACCAACAATAAAATAAAAAAAAAAAAAAAGACTTGCTCCACCTGTTAGCTGCGTCACCTGCAATCTGTCCCTTGAAACACTCACTCTCTGGTGCCCCTGTTGACAGGCCTAACACACCATCAAATGCAAATGATTACTACTGGCCACCATAACGAGAGGAACAAGACACCAGACTTGGACATTTAGAACTCTGAGCTAAGACGCCATCATGCTAGTCACTAGCCTTGTAATTTGCTCAAAGTCATCTCATCTACCCAACATGACTTTCACCATCTATAAAATTGCAGATGTACAGAATCATAAATTTAAAAAACCTGTCATGGTTATTAACATTAAGGACTAACAACCATAAACCAAGTAAAACACAGATGATGTGGCCCTTACCCTCAAGGAGATTCTAACTGACCCCAAATGAGCAGGGACTTTCCAAGTGACACCATCTTGGCATGAGTGTGGAGAAGGCACCTCATCTGGCTCATAGGAGGTGAGAATATTTATCCAATCAGTGAAAAAGAAAAAATGGAATGAGCAGGAATCATCTCAGGGACCACGATTCAAAAAGTTTCATGACATGAAGCTTATTCTTTCTAAAGCAACACATGCCAGTGTCCGAGAAGCAGTTTTGGCAGATGATCACTGGGGTGCTGCCCTTTACATTCAGATGATGATGGTGAGGAGGATCATGAGAAAACAAGAACAGCTGCAGGGGCGGAGGGAGCAAGAACAGCAGCACCCTCTTTGGGGGCAGGTCGTCTCCCCCACACTGTGCTAGGGCACCATTTTCAAGGAGAAAAAATTTTGTTCACTCATTCAGGGGAGTCTGGGAAGGTCTGGGAAACAGATTCATAAGTTTCGATACTTTAGAAAAGAAAAAAATGGGTTTTTTGTTTGTTTGTTTCAACCTCTGTTTCCTACATTTACTATCATCCTTCAGCCTGTTCATGTGAGATATCAGGGTAACTGACTTGCAGGCACCACTGCACCATCCTTGCCTCCCTGGAATGAATCCCACTTTTCACAGTTGAATGGTCTTTTAACTCTACTCTTGAATCCAGCTTCCAGCATTTGGTTAAGGATCTCTGCACCTGGGTTCACTGGGAATTCTGGCTCGAAAGCTTCTTGTTGCTGTTGCTGTCCTTGTCTGGTTATGTATCAGGTTGAATGTTGTCCTCGTAAAAACACTTTTGAAAATATTCTCTCCCCTTTGATTGTTTTGGGGAAAAAATTCAGATAAATTGATATTAGTTCTTTTTTGAATAATTAATAGAATTCCACAGTGAAGCCATCAGGTCCTGGGCCTTTCTTTGAATGGGAAAAGTTTTATCACTGATTCAGTTTCCTTATTCACTGGTGATCTGTTTACATTTTCTCTCTTCACACTTCAATCTTGGTTGATTTTTGTGTTACGGAATTTATTCATATCTTCTGCTTTATCCAACCTATTGGCAAATAGTGGTTCATCAGTTTCTTATTATGCGTTGCATGTCTGTAGTGTCAGTTCAAATGTCTCCTTCATTTCTGATATTTAGTGAGTTCACACTTTTTTTTTACTATACCTAAAAATTTGTCAATTTGTCTTTTCAAAAAACAAACTCTTCCTTGTGTTGATTTTTTAGTTATACTTCTAGTTGGAATCTTTTTTTTTCTTTCTCTGGTCTTTATTATTTCCTTTCCTCTACTAATTCTGAGCTCAGTATTTCTTATTTTTCTTGTTCCTTACATGCAATACTTGTTAAGATCTTTCTTCATTTTGATATAGTTATTTGATGCATAAACCTCCCTCATAGAACTCTTCTTAGCATATCCCATAGGTTGTTACCTAGGAACAATTCAGTAGTTTTTTTAACCTGCTTTGGAACAAGCATTTTATCAATACCAAATAGCCTGACAGAACTAACAAAATTATTGCATCACAATGAAAATAATCGACCTATTCCACGTTATGAGGTAACTAGTTATAGAACTTACAAAACCTGCAGACCAGCAGTTCTTATACTTTTTTGGATTAAGGACCTATTTACCTTCTTTAAAATCAGGGATATAGGGAGCTCCAGAATATTTTTGTGAAGATACCTGAGACACTCATCCCTGTGGCTCCTTTCTCTAGTTTTCTTTTGTTTTAACGCATTGGGTTTCTGGAAAAGATTTTCTTTAATGAAATAATTTCCTAGCTTTAAAAAACAAAACAAAACAAAAAAATGTGTGGCTAGGGTTGTGGCTCAGTGATAGAGAACGCGCCTAGCATAGGAAAGGCCCTGGGTACAATCCCAGCACCACCTAAAAATAAACAAAAGTACTGTGTCCAACTACACCTAAAAAAGAAATGTTAAAAAAAAATGCTGAAGGCCACTGGTTCGATATTTGCCTATTACATGTCCAGATAGAATAATATAAGTTGTGTAACCCAAAGGCCGGGTTTCCAAACACTTCACCAGCCAATGAGTCACACACCAGCCTCAACATCCAGAAAACAAAGATCCTGTACTCCCTTCTTACCTGGACAAAAAAAAAAAATCCCTGCTCATTTGTCAAATACTTTTTAATTTCTTGGGGGGGTTTACTTTCAGCGAAAGAAAAAAAAAGGAAAAGAGTTAAACTTCCAGCTATAACAAGAGACTTAGGGTACTGATGTACAAGCTACGCCATAATCTAAACTGCCTAATATGATTTAAAGTCTAAATGTCATCAGGCTCTTGTGTCATTTGAAACACACATGTTTTTCTACAATTCATACCAAACTCTCCCACACAAAAGAAACTCCTGGGAATACAAAAACAGCATTGATTTCCTGAAGATACAAAATTCCATAATTTGCGGGTAAATGAATGGAACTGGAGAATATCATGCTAAGCAAAATAAGACAACCCCAAAAACTCAAAGGTCAAATGTTTTCTCTCATATGCAGATGCTAATGCACATTAAGGGTGGGGCACTGGGGAAGAATAGACTTACCTTACATTAGGTAGAGGAGAGTGAAGGGAGGGGAGAGGGAAGGAAGAATAGTAGAAAGGATCCGGCATTATTAGCTTATGTACATCTATGACTACACAACCAGTGTGATTCTACATCATGTCCAACCTGAAGAATGGGAAATTATACTCCGCTCATGTATGATGGGTCAAAAGTGCATTCCACTGTCTCATATAACTAATTAGAACATAATAAATAAATAAATAACATCTTTAAAAGCTAATAATTACTGATATCATCAAAGCATACTTCTAAACCAGTCTCCGCTCCTTAAGTCTTGGCAAAACAGTAGGCATGAACCATTAATAGCAAAACAAATTTTGAAAAACAAAACAGGTGGAAATAGTTAAAACTCCCCAAAACACGCAGAAGCTTAATACTGAAGGGTCTGGCCAGCTTAACTCCTGGGCTTCACACAACACACACGCTGTTCTCCTCCTCTAGCAAATGCACACCCATCTTATCACAACTGGCAACCTGAATGGACAACGTTCCAGGAGACAGAATGAGAAGAAACAGTCCGTCATCACCCCTGGGAGCCAGAGAGCTCACCTGTTGTGACAGTTTTGGACGTGGGACTTCCCCACGTCTCATTGGCTATTCCTGGAGTGATGGAGAATTCATATGAAGTTCCTGGACTTAAGCCTGTGATGGTACACTCTGTGTTATTTGTTACAATCATCCTCCAGGCGTTGTCCCTCTCATTCTTTACTGCATACGTGTACTCAGAAGCATCTCTGTCATTGTTTTTCCAGGTCAGGACCACGCTGGTTGGACTGATGGAAACAGCATCAATGCCAAACACAGGACTGGGTGCTGTTTACAGGTCGTTTTCAAGGACAAAGAAAAGAAAATACGTTCGAAAAATACATGTAAGTGTCAGGTCTGCTGTGTCTGCTGTACAAAAGCAAATCTTACAATGTCAGTTTCATTTCTCTTCATTTGCCCCTTACACTTTCCTGCAACAAAAGGCATTTAAACACACATATGCACCTGTATATTTTTGTGTCAAGGGGTTTATTCATATCTTCTGCGTTATCCACCTGTTGGCACATAATGGCTCAGGATGTCTCTTATTATGCTTTGCATGTCTGTAGTGTCAGTTGTAATGTCTCCTTCGTATCTGATATTTACTGAGTTCACAGCCTTTTTTTCTCTAGTCACTTTTCTGGTCACTTGTTACTATACTCACTTCTTTGAATTCTTTCTCTGTCGTCTTCTGAAGTTCACTGAGCTCCGCCACAGGAGTTATTTTGTCAATTTGGTTTCTCTTTTCAAAAACAAGTTTTTCCTTTTGTTGATTTTTGAATTATATTTCTACTTTCTGTTTTTTTTTTCTTTTTCTTTTTCCTTTCTCTGATCTTTATTATTTTCTTTCCTCTGCTAAATCTGGGCTCAGTATTTTCTTATTTTTCTGGTTCCTTAGGTGAAACACCGGGTTAACATCTTTCTTCTTTTTTGATATAGTTCTTTGATGCATAAACCTCCATTTTAGAACTCTTCTTGCCATACCCATTAGGTTTGGGCATGCAGTGTTTCCATTTTCATTTTTCTCAGTAACTTTTTATTTCCCTTTTAATATTTTTATTGAACCTCTGATTGTACAAGAGAGTAATGTTTAGTTTCCATACACTTCTAATTTCCAAAGTTCTTTTTGTCTGTGTTTTTGTGTGTGTTTGTGTGGTATTTCTACATAGACAGAATGCCTTTATTTTATTTGTTTATTTTTTATGTGATGCTGAGGATCAAACTCAGTGCCTCATACATGCTAGGCAAGCGCTCTGCCACTGAGCTACAGCCCCACCCCATAGTTTCCAAAATTCTTGTTACTAATGTCTACTTTTATATTGTGATGGTTAGAAACAATGCCTGAGATAATTTCAGTATTCTTATATTCTTAAGACTTCTTTAGTAACCTCCCATATGATCTATGCCAGATAATGTCCCATATGCAACTGAGAAAAATGTATATTCTGCAGCTACTAGAGGGAAAGTTCTATACACATCCGTTAGGTCAACTTGGTCTCAAGTACAGTTCAGGTCTTTTTTTAAACGTTGGCACTTTTAATCTACCATTCCACCCGTTCACAGACTGTAAAGTTTCTGCTGAGAAATCTGCTCCTGGTCATATTATAACTACATGATATATTATATTCTTCTTTTAAGATTTCAAGATCCTGTCTTTACTTTTTATATTTGATGGAATAATTATGTGTAGGGGTAGCTTTCTTAGGATTCGATATGAATAGAGATTTTTCTTCTTATACCCTGATATTTATATCTTTTTCCAGGTTTGGAAAGTTTTATGCTATCATTTATTTAAATAAGATTACTAAATTTTTTATTTTTTGAATACTTTTTAGTTGTCAATGGACCTTTATATTTATTTATTTATATGTGGTGCTCAGAATTGAACCCAGTGCCTCACACAAGCCATGCAAGCACTCTATCACTGAGCCACAATCCCAGCCCATACTCTTTTGTATTCTTCTTCTCCCTCATGAATGTCAGTGACTTGAACACTCGCTCTTTGGGTGCTATCCCATAAATCCCGAAAGCATTCTTCATATCTCTTCTTTCTCTCTCCTCCCACTGTATATTTTCACAATATACAAGTTCCTAGATTCTATCTTCAGCTTTATCAGCTCTGCTGATGGTGCTCTCTATCGCACTGGTCCTTTCAGTCACTGTACTTTTCAGCTCCAGGATTTCTGTTTGATTTTGGCTGTACTATTTCAACCTCTCTGTTACAGTTCCCATTTCTGGTCACTTATTACTATACTCACGTCTTTGAATTCTATCTCTGTCGTCTTCTGAAGTTCACTGGGCTTACCTAGAGGAGTTATTTTGAATTCCTCAGAATTCAAACATACATCTCTGTCTCCTTTTATCCAGTTAATAGCACTTGTTTTTGTACCTCGGTGATATCATGGCCTTTCTCGTTATTCTTAGTCCTCATGAGTAGACATTAATGTGTATGCCTTTGAAACACAGGGATCATTCCAGTCTTTGTAGACTGGTTTTGTCTGCAAGGACCATCTGCTATGTTCCCAAAAACCAGCACCACTGTGGTCACTGAAGCTCTTGGGGGTCTCCTGAGACTGAGACCAATTTTTAAAACACCACTGATTCACATAATCTCCTTAGGAACTCCTAAAATTTCCCTAAGTGCCCTAGGAACAATTCAGTAGTTTGTTTAAACTGCTTTGGAACAAGCATTTTATCAATACCAAATAGCCTGACAGAACTAACAAAATTATTGCATCACAATGAAAATAATCGACCTATTCCACGTTATGAGGTAACTAGTTATAGAACTTACAAAACCTGCAGACCAGCAGTTCTTATACTTTTTTGGATTAAGGACCTATTTACCTTCTTTAAAATCAGGGATCTAGGGAGCTCCAGAATACTTTTGTGAAGATACCTGAGACACTCATCCCTGTGGCTCCTTTCTCTAGTTTTGTTTTGTTTTAACGCATTGGGTTTCTGGAAAAGATTTTCTTTAATGAAATAATTTCCTAGCTTTAAAAAACAAAAAAAAAAAAAAATGTGTGGCTAGGGTTGTGGCTCAGTGATAGAGAACGCGCCTAGCATAGGAAAGGCCCTGGGTACAATCCCAGCACCACCTAAAAATAAACAAAAGTACTGTGTCCAACTACACCTAAAAAAGAAATGTTAAAAAAAAATGCTGAAGGCCACTGGTTCGATATTTGCCTATTACATGTCCAGATAGAATAATATAAGTTGTGTAACCCAAAGGCCGGGTTTCCAAACACTTCACCAGCCAATGAGTCACACACCAGCCTCAACATCCAGAAAACAAAGATCCTGTACTCCCTTCTTACCTGGACAAAAAAAAAAAAAAAAAAAAATCCCTGCTCATTTGTCAAATACTTTTTAATTTCTTGGGGGGGTTTACTTTCAGCGAAAGAAAAAAAAAGGAAAAGAGTTAAACTTCCAGCTATAACAAGAGACTTAGGGTACTGATGTACAAGCTACGCCATAATCTAAACTGCCTAATATGATTTAAAGTCTAAATGTCATCAGGCTCTTGTGTCATTTGAAACACACATGTTTTTCTACAATTCATACCAAACTCTCCCACACAAAAGAAACTCCTGGGAATACAAAAACAGCATTGATTTCCTGAAGATACAAAATTCCATAATTTGCGGGTAAATGAATGGAACTGGAGAATATCATGCTAAGCAAAATAAGCCAACCCCAAAAACTCAAAGGCCAAATGTTTTCTCTCATATGCAGATGCTAATGCACATTAAGGGTGGGGCACTGGGGAAGAATAGACTTACCTTACATTAGGTAGAGGAGAGTGAAGGGAGGGGAGAGGGAAGGAAGAATAGTAGAAAGGATCCGGCATTATTAGCTTATGTACATCTATGACTACACAACCAGTGTGATTCTACATCATGTCCAACCTGAAGAATGGGAAATTATACTCCGCTCATGTATGATGGGTCAAAAGTGCATTCCACTGTCTCATATAACTAATTAGAACATAATAAATAAATAAATAACATCTTTAAAAGCTAATAATTACTGATATCATCAAAGCATACTTCTAAACCAGTCTCCGCTCCTTAAGTCTTGGCAAAACAGTAGGCATGAACCATTAATAGCAAAACAAATTTTGAAAAACAAAACAGGTGGAAATAGTTAAAACTCCCCAAAACACGCAGAAGCTTAATACTGAAGGGTCTGGCCAGCTTAACTCCTGGGCTTCACACAACACACACGCTGTTCTCCTCCTCTAGCAAATGCACACCCATCTTATCACAACTGGCAACCTGAATGGACAACGTTCCAGGAGACAGAATGAGAAGAAACAGTCCGTCATCACCCCTGGGAGCCAGAGAGCTCACCTGTTGTGACAGTTTTGGACGTGGGACTTCCCCACGTCTCATTGGCTATTCCTGGAGTGATGGAGAATTCATATGAAGTTCCTGGACTTAAGCCTGTGATGGTACACTCTGTGTTATTTGTTACAATCATCCTCCAGGCGTTGTCCCTCTCATTCTTTACTGCATACGTGTACTCAGAAGCATCTCTGTCATTGTTTTTCCAGGTCAGGACCACGCTGGTTGGACTGATGGAAACAGCATCAATGCCAAACACAGGACTGGGTGCTGTTTACAGGTCGTTTTCAAGGACAAAGAAAAGAAAATACGTTCGAAAAATACATGTAAGTGTCAGGTCTGCTGTGTCTGCTGTACAAAAGCAAATCTTACAATGTCAGTTTCATTTCTCTTCATTTGCCCCTTACACTTTCCTGCAACAAAAGGCATTTAAACACACATATGCACCTGTATATTTTTGTGTCAAGGGGTTTATTCATATCTTCTGCGTTATCCACCTGTTGGCACATAATGGCTCAGGATGTCTCTTATTATGCTTTGCATGTCTGTAGTGTCAGTTGTAATGTCTCCTTCGTATCTGATATTTACTGAGTTCACAGCCTTTTTTTCTCTAGTCACTTTTCTGGTCACTTGTTACTATACTCACTTCTTTGAATTCTTAGTCTCTGTCGTCTTCTGAAGTTCACTGAGCTCCGCCACAGGAGTTATTTTGTCAATTTGGTTTCTCTTTTCAAAAACAAGTTTTTCCTTTTGTTGATTTTTGAATTATATTTCTACTTTCTGGTTTTTTTTTTCTTTTTCTTTTTCCTTTCTCTGATCTTTATTATTTTCTTTCCTCTGCTAAATCTGGGCTCAGTATTTTCTTATTTTTCTGGTTCCTTAGGTGAAACACCGGGTTAACATCTTTCTTCTTTTTTGATATAGTTCTTTGATGCATAAACCTCCATTTTAGAACTCTTCTTGCCATATCCATTAGGTTTGGGCATGCAGTGTTTCCATTTTCATTTTTCTCAGTAACTTTTTATTTCCCTTTTAATATTTTTATTGAACCTCTGATTGTACAAGAGAGTAATGTTTAGTTTCCATACACTTCTAATTTCCAAAGTTCTTTTTGTCTGTGTTTTTGTGTGTGTTTGTGTGGTATTTCTACATAGACAGAATGCCTTTATTTTATTTGTTTATTTTTTATGTGATGCTGAGGATCAAACTCAGTGCCTCATACATGCTAGGCAAGCGCTCTGCCACTGAGCTACAGCCCCACCCCATAGTTTCCAAAATTCTTGTTACTAATGTCTACTTTTATATTGTGATGGTTAGAAACAATGCCTGAGATAATTTCAGTATTCTTATATTCTTAAGACTTCTTTAGTAACCTCCCATATGATCTATGCCAGATAATGTCCCATATGCAACTGAGAAAAATGTATATTCTGCAGCTACTAGAGGGAAAGTTCTATACACATCCGTTAGGTCAACTTGGTCTCAAGTACAGTTCAGGTCTTTTTTTAAACGTTGGCACTTTTAATCTACCATTCCACCCGTTCACAGACTGTAAAGTTTCTGCTGAGAAATCTGCTCCTGGTCATATTATAACTACATGATATATTATATTCTTCTTTTAAGATTTCAAGATCCTGTCTTTACTTTTTATATTTGATGGAATAATTATGTGTAGGGGTAGCTTTCTTAGGATTCGATATGAATAGAGATTTTTCTTCTTATACCCTGATATTTATATCTTTTTCCAGGTTTGGAAAGTTTTATGCTATCATTTATTTAAATAAGATTACTAAATTTTTTATTTTTTGAATACTTTTTAGTTGTCAATGGACCTTTATATTTATTTATTTATATGTGGTGCTCAGAATTGAACCCAGTGCCTCACACAAGCCATGCAAGCACTCTATCACTGAGCCACAATCCCAGCCCATACTCTTTTGTATTCTTCTTCTCCCTCATGAATGTCAGTGACTTGAACACTCGCTCTTTGGGTGCTATCCCATAAATCCCGAAAGCATTCTTCATATCTCTTCTTTCTCTCTCCTCCCACTGTATATTTTCACAATATACAAGTTCCTAGATTCTATCTTCAGCTTTATCAGCTCTGCTGATGGTGCTCTCTATCGCACTGGTCCTTTCAGTCACTGTACTTTTCAGCTCCAGGATTTCTGTTTGATTTTGGCTGTACTATTTCAACCTCTCTGTTACAGTTCCCATTTCTGGTCACTTATTACTATACTCACGTCTTTGAATTCTATCTCTGTCGTCTTCTGAAGTTCACTGGGCTTACCTAGAGGAGTTATTTTGAATTCCTCAGAATTCAAACATACATCTCTGTCTCCTTTTATCCAGTTAATAGCACTTGTTTTTGTACCTCGGTGATATCATGGCCTTTCTCGTTATTCTTAGTCCTCATGAGTAGACATTAATGTGTATGCCTTTGAAACACAGGGATCATTCCAGTCTTTGTAGACTGGTTTTGTCTGCAAGGACCATCTGCTATGTTCCCAAAAACCAGCACCACTGTGGTCACTGAAGCTCTTGGGGGTCTCCTGAGACTGAGACCAGTTTTTAAAACACCACTGATTCACATAATCTCCTTAGGAACTCCTAAAATTTCCCTAAGTGCCCTAGGAACAATTCAGTAGTTTGTTTAAACTGCTTTGGAACAAGCATTTTATCAATACCAAATAGCCTGACAGAACTAACAAAATTATTGCATCACAATGAAAATAATCGACCTATTCCACGTTATGAGGTAACTAGTTATAGAACTTACAAAACCTGCAGACCAGCAGTTCTTATACTTTTTTGGATTAAGGACCTATTTACCTTCTTTAAAATCAGGGATCTAGGGAGCTCCAGAATACTTTTGTGAAGATACCTGAGACACTCATCCCTGTGGCTCCTTTCTCTAGTTTTCTTTTGTTTTAACGCATTGGGTTTCTGGAAAAGATTTTCTTTAATGAAATAATTTCCTAGCTTTAAAAAACAAAACAAAACAAAAAAATGTGTGGCTAGGGTTGTGGCTCAGTGATAGAGAACGCGCCTAGCATAGGAAAGGCCCTGGGTACAATCCCAGCACCACCTAAAAATAAACAAAAGTACTGTGTCCAACTACACCTAAAAAAGAAATGTTAAAAAAAAATGCTGAAGGCCACTGGTTCGATATTTGCCTATTACATGTCCAGATAGAATAATATAAGTTGTGTAACCCAAAGGCCGGGTTTCCAAACACTTCACCAGCCAATGAGTCACACACCAGCCTCAACATCCAGAAAACAAAGATCCTGTACTCCCTTCTTACCTGGACAAAAAAAAAAAATCCCTGCTCATTTGTCAAATACTTTTTAATTTCTTGGGGGGGTTTACTTTCAGCGAAAGAAAAAAAAAGGAAAAGAGTTAAACTTCCAGCTATAACAAGAGACTTAGGGTACTGATGTACAAGCTACGCCATAATCTAAACTGCCTAATATGATTTAAAGTCTAAATGTCATCAGGCTCTTGTGTCATTTGAAACACACATGTTTTTCTACAATTCATACCAAACTCTCCCACACAAAAGAAACTCCTGGGAATACAAAAACAGCATTGATTTCCTGAAGATACAAAATTCCATAATTTGCGGGTAAATGAATGGAACTGGAGAATATCATGCTAAGCAAAATAAGCCAACCCCAAAAACTCAAAGGCCAAATGTTTTCTCTCATATGCAGATGCTAATGCACATTAAGGGTGGGGCACTGGGGAAGAATAGACTTACCTTACATTAGGTAGAGGAGAGTGAAGGGAGGGGAGAGGGAAGGAAGAATAGTAGAAAGGATCCGGCATTATTAGCTTATGTACATCTATGACTACACAACCAGTGTGATTCTACATCATGTCCAACCTGAAGAATGGGAAATTATACTCCGCTCATGTATGATGGGTCAAAAGTGCATTCCACTGTCTCATATAACTAATTAGAACATAATAAATAAATAAATAACATCTTTAAAAGCTAATAATTACTGATATCATCAAAGCATACTTCTAAACCAGTCTCCGCTCCTTAAGTCTTGGCAAAACAGTAGGCATGAACCATTAATAGCAAAACAAATTTTGAAAAACAAAACAGGTGGAAATAGTTAAAACTCCCCAAAACACGCAGAAGCTTAATACTGAAGGGTCTGGCCAGCTTAACTCCTGGGCTTCACACAACACACACGCTGTTCTCCTCCTCTAGCAAATGCACACCCATCTTATCACAACTGGCAACCTGAATGGACAACGTTCCAGGAGACAGAATGAGAAGAAACAGTCCGTCATCACCCCTGGGAGCCAGAGAGCTCACCTGTTGTGACAGTTTTGGACGTGGGACTTCCCCACGTCTCATTGGCTATTCCTGGAGTGATGGAGAATTCATATGAAGTTCCTGGACTTAAGCCTGTGATGGTACACTCTGTGTTATTTGTTACAATCATCCTCCAGGCGTTGTCCCTCTCATTC
The DNA here is from genome assembly GCF_964194105.1 of Spermophilus citellus. Lineage (NCBI taxonomy): Eukaryota > Metazoa > Chordata > Mammalia > Rodentia > Sciuridae > Spermophilus > Spermophilus citellus. Next base: position 238,726,679 of record NC_138183.1, on the reverse strand, counting down.
TTTACTGCATACGTGTACTCAGAAGCATCTCTGTCATTGTTTTTCCAGGTCAGGACCACGCTGGTTGGACTGATGGAAACAGCATCAATGCCAAACACAGGACTGGGTGCTGTTTACAGGTCGTTTTCAAGGACAAAGAAAAGAAAATACGTTCGAAAAATACATGTAAGTGTCAGGTCTGCTGTGTCTGCTGTACAAAAGCAAATCTTACAATGTCAGTTTCATTTCTCTTCATTTGCCCCTTACACTTTCCTGCAACAAAAGGCATTTAAACACACATATGCACCTGTATATTTTTGTGTCAAGGGGTTTATTCATATCTTCTGCGTTATCCACCTGTTGGCACATAATGGCTCAGGATGTCTCTTATTATGCTTTGCATGTCTGTAGTGTCAGTTGTAATGTCTCCTTCGTATCTGATATTTACTGAGTTCACAGCCTTTTTTTCTCTAGTCACTTTTCTGGTCACTTGTTACTATACTCACTTCTTTGAATTCTTAGTCTCTGTCGTCTTCTGAAGTTCACTGAGCTCCGCCACAGGAGTTATTTTGTCAATTTGGTTTCTCTTTTCAAAAACAAGTTTTTCCTTTTGTTGATTTTTGAATTATATTTCTACTTTCTGTTTTTTTTTTTTCTTTTTCTTTTTCCTTTCTCTGATCTTTATTATTTTCTTTCCTCTGCTAAATCTGGGCTCAGTATTTTCTTATTTTTCTGGTTCCTTAGGTGAAACACCGGGTTAACATCTTTCTTCTTTTTTGATATAGTTCTTTGATGCATAAACCTCCATTTTAGAACTCTTCTTGCCATATCCATTAGGTTTGGGCATGCAGTGTTTCCATTTTCATTTTTCTCAGTAACTTTTTATTTCCCTTTTAATATTTTTATTGAACCTCTGATTGTACAAGAGAGTAATGTTTAGTTTCCATACACTTCTAATTTCCAAAGTTCTTTTTGTCTGTGTTTTTGTGTGTGTTTGTGTGGTATTTCTACATAGACAGAATGCCTTTATTTTATTTGTTTATTTTTTATGTGATGCTGAGGATCAAACTCAGTGCCTCATACATGCTAGGCAAGCGCTCTGCCACTGAGCTACAGCCCCACCCCATAGTTTCCAAAATTCTTGTTACTAATGTCTACTTTTATATTGTGATGGTTAGAAACAATGCCTGAGATAATTTCAGTATTCTTATATTCTTAAGACTTCTTTAGTAACCTCCCATATGATCTATGCCAGATAATGTCCCATATGCAACTGAGAAAAATGTATATTCTGCAGCTACTAGAGGGAAAGTTCTATACACATCCGTTAGGTCAACTTGGTCTCAAGTACAGTTCAGGTCTTTTTTTAAACGTTGGCACTTTTAATCTACCATTCCACCCGTTCACAGACTGTAAAGTTTCTGCTGAGAAATCTGCTCCTGGTCATATTATAACTACATGATATATTATATTCTTCTTTTAAGATTTCAAGATCCTGTCTTTACTTTTTATATTTGATGGAATAATTATGTGTAGGGGTAGCTTTCTTAGGATTCGATATGAATAGAGATTTTTCTTCTTATACCCTGATATTTATATCTTTTTCCAGGTTTGGAAAGTTTTATGCTATCATTTATTTAAATAAGATTACTAAATTTTTTATTTTTTGAATACTTTTTAGTTGTCAATGGACCTTTATATTTATTTATTTATATGTGGTGCTCAGAATTGAACCCAGTGCCTCACACAAGCCATGCAAGCACTCTATCACTGAGCCACAATCCCAGCCCATACTCTTTTGTATTCTTCTTCTCCCTCATGAATGTCAGTGACTTGAACACTCGCTCTTTGGGTGCTATCCCATAAATCCCGAAAGCATTCTTCATATCTCTTCTTTCTCTCTCCTCCCACTGTATATTTTCACAATATACAAGTTCCTAGATTCTATCTTCAGCTTTATCAGCTCTGCTGATGGTGCTCTCTATCGCACTGGTCCTTTCAGTCACTGTACTTTTCAGCTCCAGGATTTCTGTTTGATTTTGGCTGTACTATTTCAACCTCTCTGTTACAGTTCCCATTTCTGGTCACTTATTACTATACTCACGTCTTTGAATTCTATCTCTGTCGTCTTCTGAAGTTCACTGGGCTTACCTAGAGGAGTTATTTTGAATTCCTCAGAATTCAAACATACATCTCTGTCTCCTTTTATCCAGTTAATAGCACTTGTTTTTGTACCTCGGTGATATCATGGCCTTTCTCGTTATTCTTAGTCCTCATGAGTAGACATTAATGTGTATGCCTTTGAAACACAGGGATCATTCCAGTCTTTGTAGACTGGTTTTGTCTGCAAGGACCATCTGCTATGTTCCCAAAAACCAGCACCACTGTGGTCACTGAAGCTCTTGGGGGTCTCCTGAGACTGAGACCAATTTTTAAAACACCACTGATTCACATAATCTCCTTAGGAACTCCTAAAATTTCCCTAAGTGCCCTAGGAACAATTCAGTAGTTTGTTTAAACTGCTTTGGAACAAGCATTTTATCAATACCAAATAGCCTGACAGAACTAACAAAATTATTGCATCACAATGAAAATAATCGACCTATTCCACGTTATGAGGTAACTAGTTATAGAACTTACAAAACCTGCAGACCAGCAGTTCTTATACTTTTTTGGATTAAGGACCTATTTACCTTCTTTAAAATCAGGGATCTAGGGAGCTCCAGAATACTTTTGTGAAGATACCTGAGACACTCATCCCTGTGGCTCCTTTCTCTAGTTTTCTTTTGTTTTAACGCATTGGGTTTCTGGAAAAGATTTTCTTTAATTAAATAATTTCCTAGCTTTAAAAAACAAAAAAAAAAAAAATGTGTGGCTAGGGTTGTGGCTCAGTGATAGAGAACGCGCCTAGCATAGGAAAGGCCCTGGGTACAATCCCAGCACCACCTAAAAATAAACAAAAGTACTGTGTCCAACTACACCTAAAAAAGAAATGTTAAAAAAAAATGCTGAAGGCCACTGGTTCGATATTTGCCTATTACATGTCCAGATAGAATAATATAAGTTGTGTAACCCAAAGGCCGGGTTTCCAAACACTTCACCAGCCAATGAGTCACACACCAGCCTCAACATCCAGAAAACAAAGATCCTGTACTCCCTTCTTACCTGGACAAAAAAAAAAAATCCCTGCTCATTTGTCAAATACTTTTTAATTTCTTGGGGGGGTTTACTTTCAGCGAAAGAAAAAAAAAGGAAAAGAGTTAAACTTCCAGCTATAACAAGAGACTTAGGGTACTGATGTACAAGCTACGCCATAATCTAAACTGCCTAATATGATTTAAAGTCTAAATGTCATCAGGCTCTTGTGTCATTTGAAACACACATGTTTTTCTACAATTCATACCAAACTCTCCCACACAAAAGAAACTCCTGGGAATACAAAAACAGCATTGATTTCCTGAAGATACAAAATTCCATAATTTGCGGGTAAATGAATGGAACTGGAGAATATCATGCTAAGCAAAATAAGCCAACCCCAAAAACTCAAAGGCCAAATGTTTTCTCTCATATGCAGATGCTAATGCACATTAAGGGTGGGGCACTGGGGAAGAATAGACTTACCTTACATTAGGTAGAGGAGAGTGAAGGGAGGGGAGAGGGAAGGAAGAATAGTAGAAAGGATCCGGCATTATTAGCTTATGTACATCTATGACTACACAACCAGTGTGATTCTACATCATGTCCAACCTGAAGAATGGGAAATTATACTCCGCTCATGTATGATGGGTCAAAAGTGCATTCCACTGTCTCATATAACTAATTAGAACATAATAAATAAATAAATAACATCTTTAAAAGCTAATAATTACTGATATCATCAAAGCATACTTCTAAACCAGTCTCCGCTCCTTAAGTCTTGGCAAAACAGTAGGCATGAACCATTAATAGCAAAACAAATTTTGAAAAACAAAACAGGTGGAAATAGTTAAAACTCCCCAAAACACGCAGAAGCTTAATACTGAAGGGTCTGGCCAGCTTAACTCCTGGGCTTCACACAACACACACGCTGTTCTCCTCCTCTAGCAAATGCACACCCATCTTATCACAACTGGCAACCTGAATGGACAACGTTCCAGGAGACAGAATGAGAAGAAACAGTCCGTCATCACCCCTGGGAGCCAGAGAGCTCACCTGTTGTGACAGTTTTGGACGTGGGACTTCCCCACGTCTCATTGGCTATTCCTGGAGTGATGGAGAATTCATATGAAGTTCCTGGACTTAAGCCTGTGATGGTACACTCTGTGTTATTTGTTACAATCATCCTCCAGGCGTTGTCCCTCTCATTCTTTACTGCATACGTGTACTCAGAAGCATCTCTGTCATTGTTTTTCCAGGTCAGGACCACGCTGGTTGGACTGATGGAAACAGCATCAATGCCAAACACAGGACTGGGTGCTGTTTACAGGTCGTTTTCAAGGACAAAGAAAAGAAAATACGTTCGAAAAATACATGTAAGTGTCAGGTCTGCTGTGTCTGCTGTACAAAAGCAAATCTTACAATGTCAGTTTCATTTCTCTTCATTTGCCCCTTACACTTTCCTGCAACAAAAGGCATTTAAACACACATATGCACCTGTATATTTTTGTGTCAAGGGGTTTATTCATATCTTCTGCGTTATCCACCTGTTGGCACATAATGGCTCAGGATGTCTCTTATTATGCTTTGCATGTCTGTAGTGTCAGTTGTAATGTCTCCTTCGTATCTGATATTTACTGAGTTCACAGCCTTTTTTTCTCTAGTCACTTTTCTGGTCACTTGTTACTATACTCACTTCTTTGAATTCTTAGTCTCTGTCGTCTTCTGAAGTTCACTGAGCTCCGCCACAGGAGTTATTTTGTCAATTTGGTTTCTCTTTTCAAAAACAAGTTTTTCCTTTTGTTGATTTTTGAATTATATTTCTACTTTCTGGTTTTTTTTTTCTTTTTCTTTTTCCTTTCTCTGATCTTTATTATTTTCTTTCCTCTGCTAAATCTGGGCTCAGTATTTTCTTATTTTTCTGGTTCCTTAGGTGAAACACCGGGTTAACATCTTTCTTCTTTTTTGATATAGTTCTTTGATGCATAAACCTCCATTTTAGAACTCTTCTTGCCATATCCATTAGGTTTGGGCATGCAGTGTTTCCATTTTCATTTTTCTCAGTAACTTTTTATTTCCCTTTTAATATTTTTATTGAACCTCTGATTGTACAAGAGAGTAATGTTTAGTTTCCATACACTTCTAATTTCCAAAGTTCTTTTTGTCTGTGTTTTTGTGTGTGTTTGTGTGGTATTTCTACATAGACAGAATGCCTTTATTTTATTTGTTTATTTTTTATGTGATGCTGAGGATCAAACTCAGTGCCTCATACATGCTAGGCAAGCGCTCTGCCACTGAGCTACAGCCCCACCCCATAGTTTCCAAAATTCTTGTTACTAATGTCTACTTTTATATTGTGATGGTTAGAAACAATGCCTGAGATAATTTCAGTATTCTTATATTCTTAAGACTTCTTTAGTAACCTCCCATATGATCTATGCCAGATAATGTCCCATATGCAACTGAGAAAAATGTATATTCTGCAGCTACTAGAGGGAAAGTTCTATACACATCCGTTAGGTCAACTTGGTCTCAAGTACAGTTCAGGTCTTTTTTTAAACGTTGGCACTTTTAATCTACCATTCCACCCGTTCACAGACTGTAAAGTTTCTGCTGAGAAATCTGCTCCTGGTCATATTATAACTACATGATATATTATATTCTTCTTTTAAGATTTCAAGATCCTGTCTTTACTTTTTATATTTGATGGAATAATTATGTGTAGGGGTAGCTTTCTTAGGATTCGATATGAATAGAGATTTTTCTTCTTATACCCTGATATTTATATCTTTTTCCAGGTTTGGAAAGTTTTATGCTATCATTTATTTAAATAAGATTACTAAATTTTTTATTTTTTGAATACTTTTTAGTTGTCAATGGACCTTTATATTTATTTATTTATATGTGGTGCTCAGAATTGAACCCAGTGCCTCACACAAGCCATGCAAGCACTCTATCACTGAGCCACAATCCCAGCCCATACTCTTTTGTATTCTTCTTCTCCCTCATGAATGTCAGTGACTTGAACACTCGCTCTTTGGGTGCTATCCCATAAATCCCGAAAGCATTCTTCATATCTCTTCTTTCTCTCTCCTCCCACTGTATATTTTCACAATATACAAGTTCCTAGATTCTATCTTCAGCTTTATCAGCTCTGCTGATGGTGCTCTCTATCGCACTGGTCCTTTCAGTCACTGTACTTTTCAGCTCCAGGATTTCTGTTTGATTTTGGCTGTACTATTTCAACCTCTCTGTTACAGTTCCCATTTCTGGTCACTTATTACTATACTCACGTCTTTGAATTCTATCTCTGTCGTCTTCTGAAGTTCACTGGGCTTACCTAGAGGAGTTATTTTGAATTCCTCAGAATTCAAACATACATCTCTGTCTCCTTTTATCCAGTTAATAGCACTTGTTTTTGTACCTCGGTGATATCATGGCCTTTCTCGTTATTCTTAGTCCTCATGAGTAGACATTAATGTGTATGCCTTTGAAACACAGGGATCATTCCAGTCTTTGTAGACTGGTTTTGTCTGCAAGGACCATCTGCTATGTTCCCAAAAACCAGCACCACTGTGGTCACTGAAGCTCTTGGGGGTCTCCTGAGACTGAGACCAATTTTTAAAACACCACTGATTCACATAATCTCCTTAGGAACTCCTAAAATTTCCCTAAGTGCCCTAGGAACAATTCAGTAGTTTGTTTAAACTGCTTTGGAACAAGCATTTTATCAATACCAAATAGCCTGACAGAACTAACAAAATTATTGCATCACAATGAAAATAATCGACCTATTCCACGTTATGAGGTAACTAGTTATAGAACTTACAAAACCTGCAGACCAGCAGTTCTTATACTTTTTTGGATTAAGGACCTATTTACCTTCTTTAAAATCAGGGATCTAGGGAGCTCCAGAATACTTTTGTGAAGATACCTGAGACACTCATCCCTGTGGCTCCTTTCTCTAGTTTTCTTTTGTTTTAACGCATTGGGTTTCTGGAAAAGATTTTCTTTAATTAAATAATTTCCTAGCTTTAAAAAACAAAAAAAAAAAAAAATGTGTGGCTAGGGTTGTGGCTCAGTGATAGAGAACGCGCCTAGCATAGGAAAGGCCCTGGGTACAATCCCAGCACCACCTAAAAATAAACAAAAGTACTGTGTCCAACTACACCTAAAAAAGAAATGTTAAAAAAAAATGCTGAAGGCCACTGGTTCGATATTTGCCTATTACATGTCCAGATAGAATAATATAAGTTGTGTAACCCAAAGGCCGGGTTTCCAAACACTTCACCAGCCAATGAGTCACACACCAGCCTCAACATCCAGAAAACAAAGATCCTGTACTCCCTTCTTACCTGGACAAAAAAAAAAAATCCCTGCTCATTTGTCAAATACTTTTTAATTTCTTGGGGGGGTTTACTTTCAGCGAAAGAAAAAAAAAGGAAAAGAGTTAAACTTCCAGCTATAACAAGAGACTTAGGGTACTGATGTACAAGCTACGCCATAATCTAAACTGCCTAATATGATTTAAAGTCTAAATGTCATCAGGCTCTTGTGTCATTTGAAACACACATGTTTTTCTACAATTCATACCAAACTCTCCCACACAAAAGAAACTCCTGGGAATACAAAAACAGCATTGATTTCCTGAAGATACAAAATTCCATAATTTGCGGGTAAATGAATGGAACTGGAGAATATCATGCTAAGCAAAATAAGCCAACCCCAAAAACTCAAAGGCCAAATGTTTTCTCTCATATGCAGATGCTAATGCACATTAAGGGTGGGGCACTGGGGAAGAATAGACTTACCTTACATTAGGTAGAGGAGAGTGAAGGGAGGGGAGAGGGAAGGAAGAATAGTAGAAAGGATCCGGCATTATTAGCTTATGTACATCTATGACTACACAACCAGTGTGATTCTACATCATGTCCAACCTGAAGAATGGGAAATTATACTCCGCTCATGTATGATGGGTCAAAAGTGCATTCCACTGTCTCATATAACTAATTAGAACATAATAAATAAATAAATAACATCTTTAAAAGCTAATAATTACTGATATCATCAAAGCATACTTCTAAACCAGTCTCCGCTCCTTAAGTCTTGGCAAAACAGTAGGCATGAACCATTAATAGCAAAACAAATTTTGAAAAACAAAACAGGTGGAAATAGTTAAAACTCCCCAAAACACGCAGAAGCTTAATACTGAAGGGTCTGGCCAGCTTAACTCCTGGGCTTCACACAACACACACGCTGTTCTCCTCCTCTAGCAAATGCACACCCATCTTATCACAACTGGCAACCTGAATGGACAACGTTCCAGGAGACAGAATGAGAAGAAACAGTCCGTCATCACCCCTGGGAGCCAGAGAGCTCACCTGTTGTGACAGTTTTGGACGTGGGACTTCCCCACGTCTCATTGGCTATTCCTGGAGTGATGGAGAATTCATATGAAGTTCCTGGACTTAAGCCTGTGATGGTACACTCTGTGTTATTTGTTACAATCATCCTCCAGGCGTTGTCCCTCTCATTCTTTACTGCATACGTGTACTCAGAAGCATCTCTGTCATTGTTTTTCCAGGTCAGGACCACGCTGGTTGGACTGATGGAAACAGCATCAATGCCAAACACAGGACTGGGTGCTGTTTACAGGTCGTTTTCAAGGACAAAGAAAAGAAAATACGTTCGAAAAATACATGTAAGTGTCAGGTCTGCTGTGTCTGCTGTACAAAAGCAAATCTTACAATGTCAGTTTCATTTCTCTTCATTTGCCCCTTACACTTTCCTGCAACAAAAGGCATTTAAACACACATATGCACCTGTATATTTTTGTGTCAAGGGGTTTATTCATATCTTCTGCGTTATCCACCTGTTGGCACATAATGGCTCAGGATGTCTCTTATTATGCTTTGCATGTCTGTAGTGTCAGTTGTAATGTCTCCTTCGTATCTGATATTTACTGAGTTCACAGCCTTTTTTTCTCTAGTCACTTTTCTGGTCACTTGTTACTATACTCACTTCTTTGAATTCTTAGTCTCTGTCGTCTTCTGAAGTTCACTGAGCTCCGCCACAGGAGTTATTTTGTCAATTTGGTTTCTCTTTTCAAAAACAAGTTTTTCCTTTTGTTGATTTTTGAATTATATTTCTACTTTCTGTTTTTTTTTTTCTTTTTCTTTTTCCTTTCTCTGATCTTTATTATTTTCTTTCCTCTGCTAAATCTGGGCTCAGTATTTTCTTATTTTTCTGGTTCCTTAGGTGAAACACCGGGTTAACATCTTTCTTCTTTTTTGATATAGTTCTTTGATGCATAAACCTCCATTTTAGAACTCTTCTTGCCATATCCATTAGGTTTGGGCATGCAGTGTTTCCATTTTCATTTTTCTCAGTAACTTTTTATTTCCCTTTTAATATTTTTATTGAACCTCTGATTGTACAAGAGAGTAATGTTTAGTTTCCATACACTTCTAATTTCCAAAGTTCTTTTTGTCTGTGTTTTTGTGTGTGTTTGTGTGGTATTTCTACATAGACAGAATGCCTTTATTTTATTTGTTTATTTTTTATGTGATGCTGAGGATCAAACTCAGTGCCTCATACATGCTAGGCAAGCGCTCTGCCACTGAGCTACAGCCCCACCCCATAGTTTCCAAAATTCTTGTTACTAATGTCTACTTTTATATTGTGATGGTTAGAAACAATGCCTGAGATAATTTCAGTATTCTTATATTCTTAAGACTTCTTTAGTAACCTCCCATATGATCTATGCCAGATAATGTCCCATATGCAACTGAGAAAAATGTATATTCTGCAGCTACTAGAGGGAAAGTTCTATACACATCCGTTAGGTCAACTTGGTCTCAAGTACAGTTCAGGTCTTTTTTTAAACGTTGGCACTTTTAATCTACCATTCCACCCGTTCACAGACTGTAAAGTTTCTGCTGAGAAATCTGCTCCTGGTCATATTATAACTACATGATATATTATATTCTTCTTTTAAGATTTCAAGATCCTGTCTTTACTTTTTATATTTGATGGAATAATTATGTGTAGGGGTAGCTTTCTTAGGATTCGATATGAATAGAGATTTTTCTTCTTATACCCTGATATTTATATCTTTTTCCAGGTTTGGAAAGTTTTATGCTATCATTTATTTAAATAAGATTACTAAATTTTTTATTTTTTGAATACTTTTTAGTTGTCAATGGACCTTTATATTTATTTATTTATATGTGGTGCTCAGAATTGAACCCAGTGCCTCACACAAGCCATGCAAGCACTCTATCACTGAGCCACAATCCCAGCCCATACTCTTTTGTATTCTTCTTCTCCCTCATGAATGTCAGTGACTTGAACACTCGCTCTTTGGGTGCTATCCCATAAATCCCGAAAGCATTCTTCATATCTCTTCTTTCTCTCTCCTCCCACTGTATATTTTCACAATATACAAGTTCCTAGATTCTATCTTCAGCTTTATCAGCTCTGCTGATGGTGCTCTCTATCGCACTGGTCCTTTCAGTCACTGTACTTTTCAGCTCCAGGATTTCTGTTTGATTTTGGCTGTACTATTTCAACCTCTCTGTTACAGTTCCCATTTCTGGTCACTTATTACTATACTCACGTCTTTGAATTCTATCTCTGTCGTCTTCTGAAGTTCACTGGGCTTACCTAGAGGAGTTATTTTGAATTCCTCAGAATTCAAACATACATCTCTGTCTCCTTTTATCCAGTTAATAGCACTTGTTTTTGTACCTCGGTGATATCATGGCCTTTCTCGTTATTCTTAGTCCTCATGAGTAGACATTAATGTGTATGCCTTTGAAACACAGGGATCATTCCAGTCTTTGTAGACTGGTTTTGTCTGCAAGGACCATCTGCTATGTTCCCAAAAACCAGCACCACTGTGGTCACTGAAGCTCTTGGGGGTCTCCTGAGACTGAGACCAGTTTTTAAAACACCACTGATTCACATAATCTCCTTAGGAACTCCTAAAATTTCCCTAAGTGCCCTAGGAACAATTCAGTAGTTTGTTTAAACTGCTTTGGAACAAGCATTTTATCAATACCAAATAGCCTGACAGAACTAACAAAATTATTGCATCACAATGAAAATAATCGACCTATTCCACGTTATGAGGTAACTAGTTATAGAACTTACAAAACCTGCAGACCAGCAGTTCTTATACTTTTTTGGATTAAGGACCTATTTACCTTCTTTAAAATCAGGGATCTAGGGAGCTCCAGAATACTTTTGTGAAGATACCTGAGACACTCATCCCTGTGGCTCCTTTCTCTAGTTTTCTTTTGTTTTAACGCATTGGGTTTCTGGAAAAGATTTTCTTTAATTAAATAATTTCCTAGCTTTAAAAAACAAAACAAAAAAAAAAAAATGTGTGGCTAGGGTTGTGGCTCAGTGATAGAGAACGCGCCTAGCATAGGAAAGGCCCTGGGTACAATCCCAGCACCACCTAAAAATAAACAAAAGTACTGTGTCCAACTACACCTAAAAAAGAAATGTTAAAAAAAAATGCTGAAGGCCACTGGTTCGATATTTGCCTATTACATGTCCAGATAGAATAATATAAGTTGTGTAACCCAAAGGCCGGGTTTCCAAACACTTCACCAGCCAATGAGTCACACACCAGCCTCAACATCCAGAAAACAAAGATCCTGTACTCCCTTCTTACCTGGACAAAAAAAAAAAAAAAAAAAAAAAAAAAAAAAAAAATCCCTGCTCATTTGTCAAATACTTTTTAATTTCTTGGGGGGGTTTACTTTCAGCGAAAGAAAAAAAAAGGAAAAGAGTTAAACTTCCAGCTATAACAAGAGACTTAGGGTACTGATGTACAAGCTACGCCATAATCTAAACTGCCTAATATGATTTAAAGTCTAAATGTCATCAGGCTCTTGTGTCATTTGAAACACACATGTTTTTCTACAATTCATACCAAACTCTCCCACACAAAAGAAACTCCTGGGAATACAAAAACAGCATTGATTTCCTGAAGATACAAAATTCCATAATTTGCGGGTAAATGAATGGAACTGGAGAATATCATGCTAAGCAAAATAAGCCAACCCCAAAAACTCAAAGGCCAAATGTTTTCTCTCATATGCAGATGCTAATGCACATTAAGGGTGGGGCACTGGGGAAGAATAGACTTACCTTACATTAGGTAGAGGAGAGTGAAGGGAGGGGAGAGGGAAGGAAGAATAGTAGAAAGGATCCGGCATTATTAGCTTATGTACATCTATGACTACACAACCAGTGTGATTCTACATCATGTCCAACCTGAAGAATGGGAAATTATACTCCGCTCATGTATGATGGGTCAAAAGTGCATTCCACTGTCTCATATAACTAATTAGAACATAATAAATAAATAAATAACATCTTTAAAAGCTAATAATTACTGATATCATCAAAGCATACTTCTAAACCAGTCTCCGCTCCTTAAGTCTTGGCAAAACAGTAGGCATGAACCATTAATAGCAAAACAAATTTTGAAAAACAAAACAGGTGGAAATAGTTAAAACTCCCCAAAACACGCAGAAGCTTAATACTGAAGGGTCTGGCCAGCTTAACTCCTGGGCTTCACACAACACACACGCTGTTCTCCTCCTCTAGCAAATGCACACCCATCTTATCACAACTGGCAACCTGAATGGACAACGTTCCAGGAGACAGAATGAGAAGAAACAGTCCGTCATCACCCCTGGGAGCCAGAGAGCTCACCTGTTGTGACAGTTTTGGACGTGGGACTTCCCCACGTCTCATTGGCTATTCCTGGAGTGATGGAGAATTCATATGAAGTTCCTGGACTTAAGCCTGTGATGGTACACTCTGTGTTATTTGTTACAATCATCCTCCAGGCGTTGTCCCTCTCATTCTTTACTGCATACGTGTACTCAGAAGCATCTCTGTCATTGTTTTTCCAGGTCAGGACCACGCTGGTTGGACTGATGGAAACAGCATCAATGCCAAACACAGGACTGGGTGCTGTTTACAGGTCGTTTTCAAGGACAAAGAAAAGAAAATACGTTCGAAAAATACATGTAAGTGTCAGGTCTGCTGTGTCTGCTGTACAAAAGCAAATCTTACAATGTCAGTTTCATTTCTCTTCATTTGCCCCTTACACTTTCCTGCAACAAAAGGCATTTAAACACACATATGCACTTGTATATTTTTGTGTCAAGGGGTTTATTCATATCTTCTGCGTTATCCACCTGTTGGCACATAATGGCTCAGGATGTCTCTTATTATGCTTTGCATGTCTGTAGTGTCAGTTGTAATGTCTCCTTCGTATCTGATATTTACTGAGTTCACAGCCTTTTTTTCTCTAGTCACTTTTCTGGTCACTTGTTACTATACTCACTTCTTTGAATTCTTTCTCTGTCGTCTTCTGAAGTTCACTGAGCTCCGCCACAGGAGTTATTTTGTCAATTTGGTTTCTCTTTTCAAAAACAAGTTTTTCCTTTTGTTGATTTTTGAATTATATTTCTACTTTCTGTTTTTTTTTTTCTTTTTCTTTTTCCTTTCTCTGATCTTTATTATTTTCTTTCCTCTGCTAAATCTGGGCTCAGTATTTTCTTATTTTTCTGGTTCCTTAGGTGAAACACCGGGTTAACATCTTTCTTCTTTTTTGATATAGTTCTTTGATGCATAAACCTCCATTTTAGAACTCTTCTTGCCATATCCATTAGGTTTGGGCATGCAGTGTTTCCATTTTCATTTTTCTCAGTAACTTTTTATTTCCCTTTTAATATTTTTATTGAACCTCTGATTGTACAAGAGAGTAATGTTTAGTTTCCATACACTTCTAATTTCCAAAGTTCTTTTTGTCTGTGTTTTTGTGTGTGTTTGTGTGGTATTTCTACATAGACAGAATGCCTTTATTTTATTTGTTTATTTTTTATGTGATGCTGAGGATCAAACTCAGTGCCTCATACATGCTAGGCAAGCGCTCTGCCACTGAGCTACAGCCCCACCCCATAGTTTCCAAAATTCTTGTTACTAATGTCTACTTTTATATTGTGATGGTTAGAAACAATGCCTGAGATAATTTCAGTATTCTTATATTCTTAAGACTTCTTTAGTAACCTCCCATATGATCTATGCCAGATAATGTCCCATATGCAACTGAGAAAAATGTATATTCTGCAGCTACTAGAGGGAAAGTTCTATACACATCCGTTAGGTCAACTTGGTCTCAAGTACAGTTCAGGTCTTTTTTTAAACGTTGGCACTTTTAATCTACCATTCCACCCGTTCACAGACTGTAAAGTTTCTGCTGAGAAATCTGCTCCTGGTCATATTATAACTACATGATATATTATATTCTTCTTTTAAGATTTCAAGATCCTGTCTTTACTTTTTATATTTGATGGAATAATTATGTGTAGGGGTAGCTTTCTTAGGATTCGATATGAATAGAGATTTTTCTTCTTATACCCTGATATTTATATCTTTTTCCAGGTTTGGAAAGTTTTATGCTATCATTTATTTAAATAAGATTACTAAATTTTTTATTTTTTGAATACTTTTTAGTTGTCAATGGACCTTTATATTTATTTATTTATATGTGGTGCTCAGAATTGAACCCAGTGCCTCACACAAGCCATGCAAGCACTCTATCACTGAGCCACAATCCCAGCCCATACTCTTTTGTATTCTTCTTCTCCCTCATGAATGTCAGTGACTTGAACACTCGCTCTTTGGGTGCTATCCCATAAATCCCGAAAGCATTCTTCATATCTCTTCTTTCTCTCTCCTCCCACTGTATATTTTCACAATATACAAGTTCCTAGATTCTATCTTCAGCTTTATCAGCTCTGCTGATGGTGCTCTCTATCGCACTGGTCCTTTCAGTCACTGTACTTTTCAGCTCCAGGATTTCTGTTTGATTTTGGCTGTACTATTTCAACCTCTCTGTTACAGTTCCCATTTCTGGTCACTTATTACTATACTCACGTCTTTGAATTCTATCTCTGTCGTCTTCTGAAGTTCACTGGGCTTACCTAGAGGAGTTATTTTGAATTCCTCAGAATTCAAACATACATCTCTGTCTCCTTTTATCCAGTTAATAGCACTTGTTTTTGTACCTCGGTGATATCATGGCCTTTCTCGTTATTCTTAGTCCTCATGAGTAGACATTAATGTGTATGCCTTTGAAACACAGGGATCATTCCAGTCTTTGTAGACTGGTTTTGTCTGCAAGGACCATCTGCTATGTTCCCAAAAACCAGCACCACTGTGGCCACTGAAGCTCTTGGGGGTCTCCTGAGACTGAGACCAATTTTTAAAACACCACTGATTCACATAATCTCCTTAGGAACTCCTAAAATTTCCCTATCTTGACCTAGGAACAATTCAGTAGTTTGTTTAAACTGCTTTCTTTTTTTTAATTTTATTTTTTTTATTGGTTGTTCACATTACAAAGCTCTTTACATGTCATATTTCATACATTAGATTGAAGTGGGTTATAAACTCCCAATTTTACCCCAAATGCAGATTGCAGAATCACGTCGGTTACACATCCACATTTTTACATACTGCCATATTAGTGATTGTTGTATTCTGCTACCTTTCCTATCCCCTACTATCCCCCCTCCCCTTCCCTCACATCTTCTCTCTCTACCCCATCTACTGTAATTCATTTCTCTCCTTGTTAATTTTCCCATTCCCCTCACAGCCTCTTATATGTAATTTTGTATAGCAATGAGGGTCTCCCTTCATTTCCATGCAATTTCCCTTTTCTTTCCCTTTCCCTCCCACCTCATGTCTCTGTTTAAAGTTAATCTTTTCTTCCTGCTCTTCCTCCCTGCTCTGTTCATAGTTGCTCTCATTATATCAAAGAAGACATTTGGTATTTGTTTTTTAGGGATTGGCTAGCTTCACTAAGCATAATCTGCTCTAGTGCCATCCATTTCCCTGCAAATTCTATGATTTTGTC
The DNA here is from genome assembly GCF_964194105.1 of Spermophilus citellus. Classification (NCBI taxonomy): domain Eukaryota; kingdom Metazoa; phylum Chordata; class Mammalia; order Rodentia; family Sciuridae; genus Spermophilus; species Spermophilus citellus. The sequence goes on along the minus strand of NC_138183.1, from coordinate 238,710,616 downwards.
ATTTTTTTATTGCTGTGTAGTACTCCATTGTGTATAGATGCCACATTTTTTTTATCCATTCATCTATTGAAGGGCATCTGGGTTGGTTCCACAGTCTAGCTATTGTGAATTGTGCTGCTATGAACATCGATGTGGCAGGATCCCTGTAGCATGCTCTTTTAAGGTCTTCAGGGAATAGTCCAAGAAGGGCAATAGCAGGGTCAAATGGTGGTTCCATTCCCAGCTTTCCCAGGAATCTCCATACTGCTTTCCAAATTGGCCGCACCAATTTGCAGTCCCACCAGCAATGTACAAGTGTACCCTTTTCTCCACATCCTCGCCAGCACTTGTTGTTGTTTGACTTCATAGTGGCTGCCAATCTTACTGGAGTGAGATGGTATCTTAGGGTGGTTTTGATTTGCATTTCTCTGACTGCTAGCGATGGTGAGCATTTTTTCATGTACTTGTTGATTGATTGTATATCCTCCTCTGAGAAGTGTCTGTTCAGGTCCTTGGCCCATTTGTTGAATGGGTTATTTGTTATCTTATTGTCTAGTTTTTTGAGTTCTTTGTATACTCTGGATATTAGGGCTCTATCTGAAGTGTGAGGAGTAAAAATTTCTTCCCAGGATGTAGGCTCCCTATTTACCTCTTATTGTTTCTCTTGCTGAGAAAAAACTTTTTAGTTTAAGTAAGTCCCATTTGTTGATTCTTGTTATTAACTCTTGTGCTATGGGTATCCTATTAAGGAATTTGGAGCCCGACCCCACAATATGTAGATCGGAGCCAACTTTTTCTTCTATCAGACGCAGAGTCTCTGATTTGATATCAAGCTCCTTGATCCATTTTGAGTTGACTTTTGTGCATGGCGAGAGAAAGGGATTCAGTTTCATTTTGTTGCATATGGATTTCCAGTTTTCCCAACACCATTTGTTGAAGATGCTATCCTTCCTCCATTGCATGCTTTTAGCCCCTTTATCAAATATAAGATAGTTGTAACTTTGTGGATTAGTCTCTGTGTCCTCTATTCTATACCATTGGTCCACCCGCCTGTTTTGGTACCAGTACCATGCTGTTTTTGTTACTATTGCTCTGTAGTATAGTTTGAAATCTGGTATCGCTATACCGCCTGATTCACACTTCCTGCTTAGAATTGTTTTTGCTATTCGGGGTCTTTTATTTTTCCATATGAATTTCATGATTGCTTTCTCTATTTCTACAAAAAATGCCATTGGTATTTTGATTGGCATTGCATTAAACCTATAGAGAACTTTTGGTAATATCGCCATTTTGATGATGTTAGCCTGCCTATCCATGAACAGGGTATATTTTTCCATCTTCTAAGATCTTCTTCTACTTCTCTCTTTAGGGTTCTGTAGTTTTCATTGTATAAATCTTTCACCTCGTTTAAACTGCTTTCGTAGTATAATTTTATCAATACCTTATAGCCTTATTGAACTAACAAAATTATTGCATCACAATGCTATTTATGGAAAAAGTATGAAAATAATATACCTATTCAACATTATTAGATAACTAGTTATACAACTTAGAAAACCTGCAGACCAGCAATTCTTACACTTTTTTGGATTAAGTACCTATATACCTTTTTTAAAATTAAGGATCTCAGAGAATTTCTGCTTGCATAGGTTATATTTATTCATACTATAGTACAGATAAATAGGAAATTTTTTAAACATAAAAATACAGAAGCAGGAGCTGGGGTCGTGGCTCAGCTGTAGAGCACTTGCCTTGCACATGTGAAGCACTGGGCTCAATCACCAGCACCACATAAAAATAAATAAAATAAAGGTATTGTGTCCATCTACAATTAAAAAAAAATTTTTTAAATATATACAAGCATACATTCTATTCGCCATTGGAATGACAATGTCTTCCCATTCCTTACAACATCTGGGAAACTCCACTGTGTACCCAATAAAGAATGAAGGGCAAGAAAGCCAAATATCATGTTAGTATTATAATACTTCATGAAGCCCTGAAAACAAGGGGGGAACCCTAGATTCCTTTGAACCATGATGTTAAGAGCCAATGATCTACCCCAGAAGTCAGAAAGCTTCTTCTATGAATGCCAGAGTGCCACTCCCATCTATTACGTGTGGTGATGCACAATACCACACAGACACAAAATACCTTCATATGAGCTTCAGCATGGCTTCCCCATCTCTGGCCTCAGGCTCCCCAAAGTGGTGTAAGAGAAGGTCACAAGAGACTGACAGGAGTGAGATCACGTTTGGAAGTGGGCTTTTATTTGGGGGAATGCTGTTTCTTAGAACATTCTATCCAAAAAAGGCAGAAGGGGTAGGATTACAAAGGAACAGGTGAGTGTAACTCAGCCCCAGCAAGTGACACCTACACCTGGAGCCACGCCTTGTTATCTGAGCTGGGGTAAGCCCAAGTTAATAATTGTTCAGGACCCCAGGGCATCAGGACTTAAAGACGTGTTCATCCAGGGTGGCTCCCCGCACCAGAGAACAAATACTTCAGGCTTTCCATCCCATAAATTCCCTGTTATGCCTCCTCAATTCTAACAGGAAAGCAGACACAGAGAGTACAGAAACAAATTAGCAGGACTGTGTCCCAGTAAAACATACATATAAAACATACAAAAACGCAAAGTGGACCTGTTTTGGACCATGGGTCATTATCATCTACCAATATGATTCCAACAACAGACTGGCAGGAAGGTGTTAAAAGTATGCTATATTCAGGCACCTTGGCCCACTCCTGTAATCCCAGTGGCTTGGGAGGCTGAGGCACGAGGATTGCAAGTTCAAAACCAGCCTCAGCAAAAGCAAGGCCCTAAATAATCATTGAGACCATGTCTCTAAATAAAATATAAATAGGGCTGGGGTGGTGGCTCAGTGGTTGCATGCCCCTGAGTTCAATCCCCAGCAACCCCCCCCAAAAAAAGTATGCTGTAAAAATATTTATATTGAAGAATAATATTCATAATAAACTGACTAGCAGAAAAAATATATATACACGTCTTAAAATTATAAAATAACATCATAATTCATCAGTGATTGTTTCTGATTGATGGTTCATATGATATCTTTTTGCTGAGATGCATTTTATATTATGAATATGCACTTTCATAAAGAGAAATTTCAAGTCTTTTAGATGATTAAAAGAAAATATTTAGAAAATATGATATTTACAGATCTTACAAGTTTCCTTTAAGAAGCATCACTGACAAAAAGTACCACCCACTTGCTTACCAGTTCTACTGTCAACTGTTTTGGATGTCCCTTCAGTCCCACTCGGATAACTGGTTACAGGAGACAAGTTACCAATGGTAATACTTTGGCTGGTGGTGTCCTCACGTTTAAATTCTCCAGTATTTTCCTGCCCAGTAGGAATCCTAGAGGACTGTGAGTCATTGCTGCTCAAGCCGGTTTCGGAAACTGGACCAGGGGCTGTGGGAAAACAGAGAATGATTAGATGAAGAATCTGCACCTCGAAAACAAGGGTGAGAAACTCTCACAAAATAACGACACTGAGATGGAAAAGCACACTAGGACATCTGAGCTCTCATCAGCTGCTCTCTGGCCCATCAGCTACAGCACCAATCCACAGGCACTCATGTTTCTCACCACGGAACAGGCACTTGGCCACACGGGGGCAGATGCTGTGTGCTTACACTGTACAAAGCCATTCCCAGGAAACTAGAGCCACTAGGTTCCATCAGTTGCCCCCAGAAACACTCTGGGGTAGACCCCTGGCCGCTGCTGCCTGCCTTATAATGACTGTGTTACTAAGCCTCCCAGGACCTCTGTTGACAGAGTTGCAGTAGAGCCTGCTGTTGACCCGCAAAATACATCCCCCCTGCTTCCTTTGTCACATACCCCTAGATTTTCCAAAGGTTATCCTAGTATATGGCTTTTTTTTTTTTAACATAGCAAGGTAGCACCAAAAGAAAATACCTATGGAATAACAGCACATAAAACATAAAAATACTATGTTATAATTTCTAATAAGTTAAATCACCCCTCGGTATTGGGGAAAAAAAAGTCACACAGTATACATTTTTCTTAAAAGACAGGGTTTCACTATGTTGCCCAACCTGGTCTTAAACCCCTCAGCTCAAGTAATCTTCCTGCCCCAGCCTCCCAAGTGGCTGGGACTAGAGGTACACAGCATCCAACTTAGAAAATATAAATTTTTATATTTTATAAAATATAATTTTTTTATAAATAATCAGGACTGCATGATTATTTGAAATTTTTTTCCTTTTATTTGCTGTTTCCATCCTCACCCCACTTCTTCTAAAGAAAATTTGGAAAGTTACAGGGCTTTAACAAATTATCCTAAAACAAAACTAGATATAATAGTTAAGTTTGTTTTGTTTTAATATCAGGGATTGAACCTAAGGGTATTTAAAATTCTGAGATTTTTCACAGTTGCTGTTAATGTTGCTCTATGTTCACTAGGGGGCAGTAGCGAACAATACAAGAACAGAGGAAAATGGTACTCACCATCACCTGCGCACACAATCTGTAACAGGAAGAAAAAAAAAAACAGAAGTCAGCAGATTCATTCAGACATGGAAAATGCAAATCAGAAATAGAGCAGTTGAGGATTTAATAATGGGGGGTGGAGTGGTACGTGCATTAAGCTAAGGCTTGCTGGCCAAGGCTCAGGTGTCTTGGGACATTAAATATAGGGACTCAGAGAAATCAATGGTTAACTACAAAGATTAACTGGGCAGCTGTTGGCTCCGCAGTGTTTTTTCCCACGGACAGCACTGGAGCAGCTCCCAGGCCAGCACCTCTCTCTTGCCCTTTCTTGATGAACTGGGGCCATCAGGACCAGATAAAAAGGAAACCAGGACCGGTGCACCCCTTCCCCAGAATGATTTCCAGGTCACAAGTGCAGCATGCAAAGCCAGATGCAGCAGAAGAAATCCACTGGGTTGGGGGTTTTCATTGTACAAAAATTCATCTTCTATCAGTAGGTGGCAGTAATATTTTTTTTTTTTTTTAATCATAGGACGAGCAGCTTTAGGTGGAATGAAGATCTGAAAAGAAAGGCTTTCAAGATTTGGCTGATGAATCCGCCATCTCCAGATCCTCAGCAGGTTGGAGGGGGGTCCTCAAGGATATTCGTTGTGATCCATAAATTATTTCTCCATCCTTTTAAAGCCTAAAATAATTCAAGGCTGTATGTGCCATTGTTTCATAAACATATCTTTTTGGTGAGCTGGATTGTTCAAAGGATGATGCTCAGGAAGAAAATAATCAAAAGTGGTGGGGAATGGCGGGAGTCCACTAACTTCCCACCACACTGAGAATAAAATTCCACCCTTCAATCACAGCCCACCCAGCCCCTCTGGTCTCAGTGCCCCTCACGTTGTTGAAGCTGGCTTCCCCCTTAGGTATTTATCCCTCCTGAAGCTTTCTGCCCCAGACCTTCCTTCTCATGGCATGGCCAAAACTGTCCCCTCTTCACCAAGTTCTCCCAGTCAGCCATGGAAATTAATGCCCCTTATCCCCCGCATATCCCATCTCCCCCAACTACAATGCATGCCTCATGAGAGCAAAGACTATGTTGCACACAGTAGGCCCTCAGTGAATGCCACTGGAAAGAAAGAATGAGCCCAACAGGCAGGGAAGCCTGCCGCAATGTTCCCCCATTCTCAAACTTCCCACCCCCACCCCTCCACATCAGCCAGTAAGCCCTCAATGCAAAGGCTCACCTCGGGCCCCCGCCCCGCCCTTCAGTCCAGGCAACACACCAGTCCACATGGTCTGAGACGGGCAGGGAGTCAGTGGCCAGGCAGGCGCACAGGGCGGTAAACGTATTCTGCCCAGGAGTTAGAAAATGTGAGACCACAAAACCTTAACACCCTGGGAGGGCACGTCCCAGCCCCCTCCCAGTGGCATCTCTTCGGCATGTGCCATCCCTTCCCCTGGAACCCATCCATCTAAGTATCACCTAAAATCTTCACGGATCTCGGTCCCGCCCGCAAGCTGTTTCCAGGAAAGTAAGGGAAACACGACGTGCCCAAAAACAAGTGATTCAGGAGAAACACGGATGGTTGTCTAACAAGCGATTCTCAAGCACCTGAGTGGGCCAAGCACGCCACTCAAGGGCCAGAGCTACAGCAGACAGCCTGTGTGTCGCCGGGAGGATGGTGGCTGAACGCAGCTGGGGGCTGGTGCCATCTGACTGTGTCTGTGTGTTCCGATGATCTGGCCCCTAAGTCAGAGGCTGATGACCACTACACGGGACAACACATCCAAGGGCTGTGAGTTCTACCGTTAGGAGCGCAAGGACGACATCTTGGAGGAAAAGGCAGGTTTACGGGAGATTAAAATCACAGCTTTGAATCTGTATTCTCAACCTGTTTCCCAGGCTGGGCCCTGTTTTAAGTGCTTCCCAAAACCAGTCTTGTCCTGCAAACAACCTGGAAGGCGGCACAGATCACTAATGAGCTGGGGAGGTGAAGGGCCTGGATCTGAACCCAGGCACGCAACTCCAGAACCCCTGGGCTTAGCCACTAGCCATGTGCCTCCCAAGTGCACAGAAACACTCTAAGAGTTCGGGGTAACTTATAAGTTAGTTTCAAAAGATGATATCTGTGTGTTCCTTTTTAACCTCCACCCTCTAAAAAAGTAATCCCACCATGTCCTTGTCCAGGACCACAGAGCACCCGGGGAGAGGCAGAGCCAGGATCTGGGTCATCAGCCAGACCCCCAGTCTCTGAGTAAAAAGGCACTGGGAAAGACACCATGGGCAAGACACCTGGCACAGGGGGTACTTACTTCACTAACACCTTTTTAGAGAATGCAATCAACAGAAAGCTCATCTTTCTCCAATAAAGTCAAAGACCAGTTGTGCCAGAGGAGACCAGTTTCCATAGATGCACATGCAAAGCAGAAAAGAAACTTTTGGGGGACAATTTTCTACCAGTTGACAGAGAGGCACAGTGACAAGAATAACCTCAGCTCCTTCCCCACTAATGGAGAAGGACTCCACAGAAATAATCCCTCGTGAATGACCTTCCAACAGTGGGTCTCCACCCCAGCCTCTCCCAATCCTAGAAGGCAAAGAAGCGAGCACTTCACAGCTCCTCCCTGGGACTCCTGTACTGTACAGCAGCAGCTATAAATCTCCACTTTACAGATAAGGACCCTGGGTTACACAACCCAAAATCACGCAGCAACCATAACTTGCCCCAGGGACCAGGGAACAGAGGAAAAGAATGGGAAAGAGGGGCTTCAGGCTGGAGATAAGACCATCCCGCCCACTCTGTACTTCCCTCTGGTAGAAATTAAACCTGATAAAGAGTGCAGGGGCAAGCTCCGTGCCAGGGGCACATCTCCCTGAGCTCCCAGCCCTTCCCTTGGGACCTGGCAGACCCTTGGATCAGAGGGTTATCAACCAGCCCGCCCTCTGGCCAGGGCTGAGGGGCACCAGAAGTCAGTCCCAAAACCTAAACTGAAACCAGGGAGCCATGCTCACATGAAAGACAGCACGTGTTAGGGCAGCCGAATTCGCAAAAATCAAAAGGCAGAGTCAACCCAACCCGTTCCAACAGAGGCTGAAATGCGGTCTATCCACGGGACCAAATATCCTTTGACCACAAAGAGGAGCAAAGTACTGATCCACGCGATCACGGGGACGGACCTTGAAAACATTACGGAGGCCCCACTTGTTGTATGATTTCATGGACATGTAACATCCGGAACAGGGGACTTCACAGAAACAGAAAGCAGGCTAGTGGTCGCCTGGGCTGGGAGGAGGGGTGGCTGCTAATGAGTTTGGGGTTTGGGGTTTCCTGTGGGTAACGTGTTTGGAACTAGATGAAGCGATGGTCACACAATATTGCAGACGTACTAAAGGCCGCTGAAGTCAAGTGCTTCCTCTTATGCTATATAGGTTTCACCTTGATTTTTAAAAAAGATAATAGTGGATGACTGTATAATCAAGCTCAGCCACTGCTGGGGGAGGGGGGGGGAGGCTGTTGTTGGAAAATAAGTCTTGAGAGGTGGATTTGGGGAGTCAGAGAAGAGGGAGAGCAGTCACCCTGAACTGAACCAAAAACATTGGCGCTCCAGAGCCCGGGGCAGCCGGAGGATGATGAAGTGACCCAAGTTCACTAAGTGCCAGCCCCGTGCCGGGTGCTGAGCTGGGCTCTCTGCAACCCTTGTCTCAGCAGAGTCGTGCGTCAGGCTACGAGATGGATCTAGACTCCGACACCGTGAAGGGCACCATGCAGCAGCCCCAGCTGCGGGGAGGCAGGCTGCAAGCTCAACCTCTGCTCCCCAGGGTCTGTATCTGTAAACGGAGATGCTGACCCGTCTGGCTCCTGGTAGTGAGGAAGAGAGTCAACGACCTCGTTCAGCTGCCACTATTACCGTCACCTTCACGGCAACCCTGCAAGGTGCTTCTGTCCCCTCTGCACAGATAACATGGCCAAGGCTCAGGTCCCATGGACAAAAACAATGGATAATCTGAAATTCCTACTCTCCCGAATATTCTTTTTCCCCAAGTATGAAAAGGAACGATCCAGATACAGAGGAGGCCATCAAGGCCCAGAGACAGTAAGTGGCTTGTCCAAGGACACACAGCCAGGGAGGAGCACCAAAACCAAAGCCCAGGTCTCGGCCTCACCCCCTCTCACCAAGGGTCCTCAGCCCCTCCTGTCCTGGGTACTCAAAACTCACCCTTTTATTGCTACTGCCCTGAAAAGTCACTCATACAGGGGACCCCATGCTTCTGCCAACCCCCACAGCTGGACAACAGGAGCAAACCCTGAGGATCGAGAAGACACCCAGCGATGACAGGAGGAAGGGAGCGGTGTCCTCTGTCCTGTCAAAGGCTTTGGCTACCCAGACCCCCCAGGTGTGGTGGACAGCCCATCAGACAGCAGACGTGTCCAAGAACACCCAGTGCCTCGAGGTCGGGAGAGTCTCCTCCTCTCTGGGGAGCAGCCCCTGCTGTGAGACTTCCAGCCCGGCTCCTGGCTCCCTCCCTCAGAGATGGGTTCCTGTTTCACAACTTCTCCTTCCCTTCTGCTGAAGAGGCAAACCCTCTCTGGGAACCACCAGCCTCCAGGAACTGTGGCTCCAGTCACAAGGATATCCCCCTGGCCTGAAAGAAAAAGCAAATGTTCACGCTGCTCCTCACGCCATCCCTTTTTAGCCAAAGCTGCAGAAGGGACATCAGTGATCCACTCTGAACCCTGGATTCTTCTCACTCCACAACTACGCAACAGGACCTCACCCGTCATGTCCACCTTAGACTTCTAAATCCCCACCCCCTCACCCTCCATGAAACACTACACACCAAAACACCCCAACCTCCTCTCCTCCTCCCCTCTGTCTGAGGTGACCAATGGGTTCCATTTTTTTGATGCTCCCAATAAACACATACACATACAATCAGCAAGTGCCAGACAGGATTCTATCTGCTACCATATATTTTTGTTTCAGTCTGTCAGATTCTCACTGTAACTCTCTCTAGATCCTCTTGTTTGGAACATAAAAGACCAAAGCCTAAAGTCTTCTGTGAACACGGAGGGGGACAGCCGGGCCCTAATGTACCCGGATGCCCCTCCTCTAGCAGCCTCTCCCTTCAATCTACAGAGGAAACGCAACAGAACTACTAGACTACTTCCCAGAAACATGTTCAACCAGAGTAAGGAGAGTTTGAAAGGTCTGTTTGCAATGTGTGGGTAGGGGAAGGGACATTAGCAAGGGATGTGCAAGAATCCTGGGGTAGCCACATTAGGAAAGAGCAAACAGGCATCTCCCAGGAGGCCCTCTGGCTGGGGCCTCCTGCTGGGCTGGCCCAATGGGAAGCCAGAGGTCAAAGTCACCCCTGGTGTAGAACATAAAGGTCAGCCTCATCTTGGTGGGCAGAGCAGGTTGGGGACAGGTGAGCAGGGGTCCACAGGAGCACACAGACCAGCAGCACAGACCTCAGAACGTCACTGCCGAGAGCCTGGGAATCTGGGGTCAGGTCCAGCTGCTCCTGGTCCTTACGCTCTCACAGAGCCACCCCTTCACCAATTACAAAATGATAGAAGGTGCCTGACATGTAGGAGCCACGTCTAGGTTCTCCCAAGACGTGAACAAAACAAACTTCCTTTATTCCCAGCTGACGACCTTCCCCTGCTCCAAGAACCTCTGCAGCCGCTGCCCCTGGGCTTTGCTGGGTGACCTCTGACCTGTTCAGTCCCTCCATTCATGCCTCCTCCTCCACCCTGCACTGTCCCAGGCTCTGAAGAGATGGGGGGGGGGAACTCAGGTGGTCCCAAGAGCTCACCAGCAAGAGACCCACCAAAAGAACGTGACAGTGTGGTAGGGCGGGGGAGGTGGGTACACCTGTCGTCCCAGCAGCTTGGAAAGCTGAGGCAAGAGGACAGCCACTTAGAGGCCAGCTTCAGCAACTTAGCGAGACCCTGTTTCAAAATAAAAAATTAAAAGGGCTGGGGAAGTAGCCAGTGGTGGGGCATCCAAGTTCAACTCTGAGTAACCCCCCCCCAAAAAAAAGTCAAAGCCTGATACCACAATGTGGACAAGCAGCCAGGAGCCACCGGAAGAGCAGGCAGAGGGTGCAAGGACCTCGTGAGCTTGGGGACAGGAAAGGAGGGGCTCAAGTGGTTTGAGGGCAGCCTGCAGAGGAAGAGTGGCAGAAAAGTCTCAAGAGTGGCCCTGTCCCGTGAAATTTAATCCTGGTCGGTGCTACTTGTTAGGCTGACTGAGCCCCTCACTGCTGCCCAGTCACTGTGCTTCGGCTTAAAACGATCCGGGAGGCAGCAGCTGTGTTTATTCCCATTTTACAGACGTGGACACCGGCCCTTAGAAAAGTTAAGAGCCTAGCTGGGTGTGGCAGCCCCCGCATGTCATCCCAGGGGCTCAGGAGGCTGAGGCAGGAGGATCACAAGTTCAAAGCCAGCCTCAGCAACAATGAGGCCCTAAGCAACTCAGTGAGATCCTGTCTCTAAATAAAATACAAAATAGGCTCAGGATGTGGCTCAGTGGTTGAGTGTCCCTGAGTTCCATCCCTGCTACAAAAAAAAAGAAAAAGAAAAGTTAAGAGCCTTTCGGGCATCTTACAGATTCTGGCCCAGGTCTGCCGAGCCCTGAAGCCTTTGACCTGAACCACGCCCAGGCATCACTAAGCAGCTTCATCCCCAGGGAAGTCTCTTACTGAGACCAGGAAATCAAAAGCAAACCCCAGGCCTGCAGGTGGCAGGGCCCATCCAGGCCTCACAGCCAGGTGCCATCAGGCCAGCCGAACTGAATGACTGATGCGGCTTTTGCACTATTCTTTAAAAAAAAAAAAAAAAAAAAAAAGGAGCCAACTGGCAGAGCCTGGATTTTAACAACTGACAAAGCTTCAGGTTTTCTATTATACACGTTGGTTTTTCAAGGGTGGGTAATAAGTGACTGAATAGCACAATGGGTAACAATAGACTCTTTATCCTTCTAAAACCAAGCCCACACACCATATGACAATAGTTATTTTTACTCACTGACGTAATTAACCAAAATGTGAACTGCTTCAAGCAATGTTTAAAATCAAATAGCATTTTATGGGATCTGGAGCATGCAAAGATTTCATTTCTGAAAGACCATCATTCTCCCTAGTCCTCATTTATCTCCCATGTGAAAATCACCCAACGGCTCCCTAAAATAAAAAAGGCCCCCAAAGCAAATCATTGATCATGAAAATGGCAGATTGGGTGGCCCCACCAAACCCAGAAGCCAGGCAGCAAACATCTCTGCAAACACTTCCCACAGGCAGGTGTGGCGTTGTGGGGTGGCCTGAGCCCCCGGCATCTGCTTCCACCCTAGAGTCCAAGAGGCAGGGGATGGGCAAGCCAGCAGGCAGCGTGGCAAAGGGTACCCAGGGCACAAGACGGCAGGCAAAGCAAGATGATCATGGCTGGCTTACTCTGCCTCGTTGGCAAGTAAGTGACTGAACTCCTTGCTGTCATCCAGAAGGAAGGGTGGAGAAGAGAGAGCACAACCCACAGTTCTGTGCTCCAAAACACCACACGAGGCTTCGAGGACCAACCACCCTGCACAGCCCAGGTGGCTGCCCTCCCCCACCTGGGCCAACTGGAGGCATGAGGGACTCTACCAAAGGCACTGAGAAAAGAGTCACCAGAGGCACTATTTTGGTGAGACTATGTGAACTCTTTGAGATTTAGAGCTGAGGGTGACGAAATCCCAGGCCAAAAGTTTCCATGGGTATTTTTAGCAGCAGAACTATTTTTTAAGAATCTTATGAAGAACTACATATAGATTTAGAATTCCACACTTCATATTTGATCTAGGTATGTATGAATGTAAACCTGTGTGTGTGTGTGTGTGTGTGTGTGTGTGTGTGTGTGTGTGTGAGTGTGAGTGTATTCTTCAACGAAAGCAGCCTCTTCCAAGTTCAAGTGGCCCTGCTCTTATTTTGAATGTAACCAAGTTAAAACGCTGAGAGCCTCGGCTGTACGCAGACTTGGTGGAAGAGATATGGGGACAAGTATTTTCATTATAATTTTAAACACACTCAAAGGGTGAGGGGCGGATACTAAATGAAACTCAAATCAACATTTATGGATTTCCCGAGGGACCTCAAGAACACAAGTGGCCTACCTTCCCTTGGACAACTGAAGGCGAGAGTAAGCCCCCGCGGGGTTCAGCAGCTCCACCAGACCAGCGCTGGGCCTGAGGCCCAGATCCCAGAGCGCTCCTCGGGGCTCAGTCCTCGTACACCGAGGCCAGAGGGTCTGAACCCCTGCTCCACCTCAGATCCCAGGTCTGGGGGTGCTAAATCAGGGCTCTGTCGTCTGAATCTAACCCACTGGCACCTTTTGTTTGACCCGTGATGTTTCTTAAAATCTTAAGGATTGAAAAAACAAACAGGGAGACTTAACAGTTTTTAAATCCTGATTTTCAGCTTCTCAAATAAAATTTTTTAAAAAAAAAGGATTTGGTTTTCTTATCTGGCCACGTTCAAGCTATTAATTGGATCTGACTGTCAATCCCCTTTGGGGAGGGGGGAGTGCTTGATGTTCACAGTCTCTCCCAGACACTGTCACCCCAACGCTGAGGACAAATGGCAGTTGCCAAGCAACGTGGCACCCACACTGTGGGTTTTCTCCACCACACTAAGGCCTGAGAGGCATGTGACTTTTCACAATTTGGCCCAATCCATTTATTTACGTTCCCAACTGGCCCTGAAGACATCTGAGTTGGTGACCTTTGATTGAAGTGTACCTTGTAGCCACAACACCCGGGTCACAATCATTAACAGACTGTTTACTTTCTCGGGTTCTCTCTTAGGAAGAGACTTCTAGCCAATGTCAGCTGTGAAGAATGAGCACAAAGGGAATACTAAATGTACATTCGACTGCCCCCAAATTCCCACTGCCTCCCCACGCCTCGCCACCAACGCTAGGTCCAAACCCCCCAAAATCAAAATGCAAGGCAGAGAGTTCGGATCTTCTAGTCGAAGACTTTGATTCCATCCCCTGAATCTAATAAAACTGCTCCATAAATCCCACCAGTCCCCTTCCCTCCTGCCCTGTCCAGCCCCCTTAGAGTAAAAAACAGCCAATAGCCACCATGGTACGCCAAGCCACCACCCACTGACCCTGCTATTCTGAACTGAGGGGACTGAGACAAGGTGGGGTAGGGTAGAAAAATCAGCAGGACTTGGAGTTAGATCTGAATCCTGGCACCAACACCTTAATTAGCAAAGAGTCCGAAGGCCAATGACCTAACTTCATGAGTTACTCCACCTGTGCCATGTTTAAGAACAGTGTGTCCCCACCAAAGTTCCCACTGAGACTTACGCCCTCCGTGCAGCAGTGCTGGAAGGTGGGGCGTGATGCAAGGTATTTGGGTCAAGGGGGCAGTGCCCTCGTGAGTGGATCAATGCCTTTCTCAAGTGAAGAGGGGACTGGCCTGGTTACCATGAAAGCAGGTTGTCCTTCTGCTTCCCCCAAGAATTAAGACAGCATGAGGCCCTCAGCAGATGTGGTCCTAGACTTACAAAACCATGAGCCAAAAATTAACCTCTTTCCTTTATAAATTACCCATTCTCTGACATTCTGTAATAGCACCAGAAAACAGACTAAGACAGCTTGTAAGTTATGGTCTACTCTGCAGGATCTATGCAGGAATTAAGCAGCATGGAGTAGGGGCTCTATCAATGGCAGCAGACACCCATATGAGGGAGTTGACCTGGCATTGCCAGCCATCGAGCACAAGAATTACAGAGGACACACTCAGGAGTCTACTTAACCACTTTCGACAATTATCAACAATACCATCTAGCTGGAGCAAGGGCAGGGTGAAATATCTGAAAAGGACTGAGCCTGAGAGGTGGGTGTTTGGAAGTTCATTTTTGTACATTTGATAATTTTCATAACTACAAGAAAATGGCAGGGATATGTGGGGTACATCTGTAACTTCCTCTCAATTTTGTTGTGAACTTAAAACTGCTCTTTTAAAAAGTCAGTCCCCCCTCCGCCCCCCGACTTCTCATGGTATAAACAGTATTTACCTCATACGATTATTGTGACAAGTCTTCAATGATAAAATCCATGTGAAGAACTCAGCATACAGAGGGTGCACAATCAATATTAGCTATTATGATAATTATCACCTCCAGCAGGGCCTCGGGGAGGAGGGTGGAGTAATGGAGCAGAAGAGGAGTGGGCCTTCTCACAAGACTGAGAAGAGCAGGACTGGAGGGGAATCTGCCAACACAGGAGCCTGAACAGCAGGGGAGAGCGAGTGGGCGTTCTGGGCTCTCTTGCATGCCGAGGGGACCAGCCAGAGTTGCACTGAGCCCCCAGAGAGGCCGGGCTGCATCAGCCTGGAACACACTGCTTCCCGAAAAGCCACCACCAACCCCACTCCCCACACCTGCCAGCAGGGTCTGCCAAGGTTGGCTGAGCGCCCAAGACCTTGGTGCCCTTCTCCCCGTGTGCCAGGACAGTCTCACAGTGGGCTCAAAGTCTGGGGGCGGTGGAAAGTCAGCCTTACGGATCTTCCCATCCAATGCACAGCACATCACCAGAACATCCACACGACAGTTCTCCAATCAGTAACCTAACAGCCCCCAAACACAGGTTTCACAGTAAAGCCACATAGTTATCACAGCAGATGCTGTCAAGCCATAAACATGACCCAGGAGACACTTTTTTTATTTAACATCCAAGCAGTGAAAAGAAGACGGAGTCGTCAAATAAATTATTGGAGAGCTGGCGCAGCAGAGCTGGCCCACAGAGAAGATGGTGATAGGAGGTGACAGGTGATTCTCAACATCTCATCAAGCCTAATGAATGTCGTCCTAAATTGAAGGGTCAACAAACTTCTTCTGTAAAAGGCCACACAGTAAATACTTCAGGCCCTGCAGGTTGTACAACTCTGCCAGTGTGTAGCTGGGCATGGTGGCACATACCCCGGATCCCAGCAACTCAGGAGACTGAGGCAGGTAGGATGCAAATCCAAGACCAGCCTGGCAACTAAGTGAGACCCTGTCTCATAATAAAAATAAATAAATAAAAATGGCTGAGGATGTAGCTCACTAGTAAGTGCCCCCCTGGACTCAATCCAATACTACTCAAAAAAAAAAAAAAAAAAGAAAAAGAAAATACTGCCAGTGTAGTGAAGTCAGCCACCTACAATATACTAATGCCCATGGTTGTGTCTCTATACAATTTTATTAACAAGCATTAAATTTGCATCTCATGTGATTTTCATGTGTCACAAAATATTATTCTTTGATTGTTTTTCAACCACTTAAAAATGTGAAAACCATTCTTAGCTCATAGCCCATCCAAGAATAAGCAGTGATTGAAACTGGCACACAGGCTATAGTTTGCTGACCCTGCCCTAAATCACATATTTACCCTGGACAGAACCCACAAGTATGGGCCTTGTGGTCGGATCCTAGCTCCACGTCCTGGTTCTGACAATTACCAGTTTCAGCACTGAGCTAAATCTCAATTTTCTCATCTAAAAATAAGAATTACGATCAGACCCTCCTCAAACACTTGCGAGAATTAAGTGGAATGGTATCAGGGACAAGACAATGTTCAAGAGAGGACAACTCTATTATTATTACCATTGTCTCTTTGCTTTGGGCTGGATTTCAATCAACTCAGTTTTAGAAAGCACACCGATCCCTCAAGGCTAGAATGAAGTTCCAACTGGAAATCTTTGGCTGATAAGACGTGGGATGGAACAAAGCCTTTCTTAATGAATGCAGGGTATTGGGGAGATTGAAATAATTTGAAATGTGAGTCCATCGTCAACAGAGGATACCTGGTGATCAGAGCAGCATGGGGCCACGGAGATGCCTTCTCAGAGCAGCCCCGTGGCATCCTGTGCATGCAGCTGACCCTCTGGGAGCACTCAGCATGCACCAATCTATTTGACCACATGCCCACCTCCTCTCTTTGGTTATAGTACCAGCTCTGCCAGGGTAAAATGGGTTGCTCTTCCTATCCACCCACGCCTAGCCCTTCGCCTTCCCTGTTCTGTGCTCATTCGGCACAGGCAGGTCAGAGGACTTTTACCGGGATCTCTGGGGTCTGAGACAGCTGGCCTGGGCTTTCATGGGTATAGCTGAGTGTGTGAACTTCAGGGCCTCAAGGGCAATCAATGATGTATGTGACCAGTCACACAGTAGGATAAAATCTTAGGGATGATCTAAACCCACCTGCCTCTATTTACAGTTGTGGAAACAGGCTCAGAAAGCTAAGAGTGATTTGTCCCGCACACCTGGGTCTGAAGCTCATTCATTCATCCCCCGTTTACTGTTGTGGCTCTGCCAGGCTCTCGGATCACTGGAGGGCATAGAATGGAAGTCTCCTCATCCCAAATTGCTTTTTTAAAGGCCAGCAAGAGAGAGAAAGACTTTTATCTCATTTTAGGTGGAACCACTAAATTTAATTTTTTAATTTGGTGCGAACTGCTTTAATAATTCCACTGCTTTATGTCTCTCCTTTGTCATCTTCATAATTTTTCAATATACAGGCCTTTTTTTTTTTTTTTAAACAGAGGTACTCAGGGCTTCTGTAAAGGAAAGGGTGACTCATGAAAGCGGAATTCCCGTTGCACACAGGCTTTTCCGCACACACACACCTCAGGGGCCCTGAACCACCCGCGGTCATCCCCTACTCTGACCAGTGCTGCTCCTGCCACCTAGAAAGCGAGGCCTTCTCACTCCCTCCTTTCTTTACTTGACTCTGGCTCCTTCCCCTGCCAGGATAACTCGCGGAAATCCCTCCCCAGAGGAGCCAGCGCGCTCCTCTGTGGGTCTGCTCCGCACCTGGCGCTCACCTGGAGCACAAGGCACTGTCCCTGTCCACTGACTGGCTGACAGGCGGCTGGACGGGCTGAGCAGGATGTGGGCTGAAAGGATGACAGCGCAGAGGGCGGGCAGTGTGAAAGCCAGCTGGAATTGGGCCGTGGGGAAGAACAGAGAGCCATGGAGCCGAGGGTGGGGAAAGCATAGCATGTCCAGAAAGCACAAAAAGGGGTTCTCGGACTCTGGCAGGTTCAGAACTGGGAACTTGGTAAGAAATACAAAGGCCCGGCCCTGTCCTACCTCCACTGGTCTGGACGTTGGTGCTCTCTAAGTAACCTTGAAGCGTGAGAACCACTGGCACATGGCACTTTAGGAGAAAGGACGCTATAGCCCAGGGTCCCCTCTGACTGCAGCAGCCACAACCCAGAAGCCTCCAGAAAGGTCCTGAACGCCCTAGGAGAAGGGTTGGGAGTTGTTCAACCAATAGACTGAAATAATCTCTAATGGTTTTTCAACAAGGAAGGGCCCGGTTTCCTGGAACCCAGGCCACCTGCCCAGCAGGTTCTCACTGGGCAAGAACCAGACTAATCTGGGAAGAGAACCAGGGCCAAAGAGAATGCTCCCTTCAGGCGCCCTGTAAACTTCTGACAGCTTCTTCCAGTTCTCCCTGCGACAAATCCAGTAATCCAACACATCTTAGAAAGTAATCCCGTCGGCCTAGTTGCGAATTTGGGCTAACAGTGATTTTCCCTACCGAACAAGAACTTGAAATGTTTTTCCTATCAAGGTCAGGAAGACCCATCCTCCACCTCTCAACACGTAGTAAATCCTGTTCCTGCCCATTGACTGGCACCATCTGTCCACCCAGCACATTACTGGTCACATTTGTGGACCCCTGGCTTGGCTTTGTGTGCTTTCAGGAAACAAAATCAACACTTAAAATGCACGACGGACGTACACATAGTCTGTCAACTGCAATGAACTGTGTTAAATTAAACAAGTCAGCATTTTACAGAAAAAAAAGATTGTATGGTTGTGGAAGTCACTGCTGGATTAAGATCTCTGCCCCACCATTTAGTAGCTGAAGGACACTGGGTGAGTCACTGATGATCCTGAAGCTTCAGTCTGCACATATCCACAGGAGAAATGCTGCTGCCTGACCCCCCTCAGCTGTGCCCCCCGAGAGCCCTGGCAAAGTAGACAGCTTAATAAATGTTAGGCAGTTACATCCATGAGGTAGACTCTTCTTCAGAAGTAGCAAAGCTAACTCTGGGAAAAGATTCTCTTTCTCTCTCAAGCTCAATGGTATTTTACCCAGTTGAAGATAATTATTAGCTATTAACAATAATTACCTCATTGTGCAAATAAATTGCATTATAGAAAGAGTCACTCTCTTCCAAAGTTTGCATTAACAAAGAAAAAGCTAGAATTCTCAAAGTCTCCAAAGTCCAGTCCATCTTTCTTTGCCATCTAATAAAACACTTTTTATTTCCTTTCATGGGCTTAAACTTCACTAAAAGGCAAATTGTCTGAGGGCATGCTGCTGAGACAACAGGACTCTGTGTGTGCTCAAATAATCCCCTGTTCCAGTTGACTGTTTTCTACTTTTCTGAATAGACACTGTACAGAATCAGGAATCAGAAACGGTCCTGTGATCTCCCTAATTGCTTCCACAGACAAGTCCAAAATGGGTAAATTTTTTTTTAAAGACACAACTGATTCAAACCCTAAATGCTCCTCCAGGAGCTCTCAGCCTTTCTCCCACAATGGCCTGCCCCCCCCTCCCCCCCCGCCGCCAGCCCAGCCTTCATACCCCAGGGCTGGGCAAGAATTCAAGTGGCAGAAAGGGTCTTCCCTCCAGACAAGACCCATCTCTGCCCAAGAAAGGCCAGAACTCAGAAGAGGAAGGCCAGGAAGTAGAAGACAGCATGTTCTTGGGCAAGCATTCTCTCGTTACCCTGAAGCTGGTCCAAAGTCTAATCCAAAATCTAGCATTTGGGAACGGCTTTATTACAAAGAACTCCCATAGACCAAAAATATCCATAAAGGCCACAAAAGGACTTCAAATACACCCATCACAGTAAACACAGCAAAAAGCTCACCCAATCTCAGGTTTGACAGATATCTCAGTAGAGATCAGGGTCTAGGTCTGCCCAGCACTATTCACTAGGATTCTCCAGGTCCAGTTAATCATAAGGCTGGGCTGACACGTTTGAGCAGCCACTAATGCTGGTCCAAATTCCCAACAGGTTTAACACAGATGCCACTGATTTCAAACAACAGCCTCTGTCAAAGCCATCTCAGTAAGCTTATGCCACAAGTATCTCATTAGGGTACTCAGTAAGCTTGATATTGATTATTGCCATTTGTTAAAGATAATAAGAAGCTCCAGCAAGATCTCTTGGTGATGAAAGAGGGAATTTTCTACTCTTGCATGTTTTAACAAATTAGATAAGAGGGAATTTTTTTTTTTAACTTGGTCCCTGCTGTTCAAAGAAAAATTTCCCTGCGCACACTATAGCTTCTGACATCCTGCCAAGTTTCAGACGCTGAAATATGAATGGGATTAAAAAGGATTAAGACAGAGTAAATGCTATTAACAGCTCCTCCATTGCATGCATCTATCTTACTCAGGAGCCAATGACCCACCAGGGAAAAAGAAGGGCTGAGAAGGAACCGCGCTCATTCAACACCTACTCGCTAGGGATGGCAAGGTCAGCAGTTAATGCTGGGCTCTCTCCAACCACAAGCCTGTCAAAGGTCCGCCCCACTCACCTTGACACATAATCAAAGCACACTTCATCCTGGATCGTCAGGGCCACAGAAGCCATTAGCAACCAGTGGCTTCCCATTTTTATGCTAGAATAGCAAAATCCTCCTGATAAATTAAATGTTATGAGAAACCCACATAAAATCAGATAACATTATTAATAAGCCTTCATTTGAAAACTACAAGTTTATAACATGTGCTTTTTACAGAGTATCGAGTCTATTTTTAAAAAAGCAACTCGGGAAAACACAAAACCCAAAGTCATTCCATCCATCTCTGCATCTCATTGGACTGCACGAGATCAATAAAAGTCTGATTTGCATAGATGTAAACCTGCAAATGGTACAAGGTTAACAATTCATCTCCACCAAACAGAGAGCAGAGACTTTACTCATAACGATGTCACGAAAACTGGCGAGGCTGGAGGTCAAAGGAGCATGTGGACAGCTGCCAAGGGTAAAACTTTTAAATAATATAAAAAAGAAATATAAAAAAAAATTTTAACCAAACATTTAATGAAAGTCCTGAAACACATCACAAAGCATTTCCTTCAGACAGGCTTTCGTTACTCATCTACACTCTAATCTTAGACAAACTGTACTAAAGGATTATTTTTTTAAACGATGAGCATTTCCTCACCCTAGGAAGCCAATATAACCTTGATACCAAGACACGCAAGTACAAAATGAAAAAGGAAAGTTACAGGCCAACCATATCCATGATCACAGATGCAAGCATTCCAAACAAAATTAATCTAGCAATGTATAAAAACAATGTCTGTCTGGATTTAAGATTATCCTCCAAAGGGCTCATGCATGAGGAAATGTAGTGTTCAGAGGAGAAAAAACTGGATTATGAGAGTTGCAACTTCACCAGTGGATTAATCCACTTGATGGATTACCAATTTGGGTGGACTACTGGGTGGTAAATGTAGGCAGGTGGGGCATGGCTGGAAGACACAGGTTGCCGGGGGCATAGTCCTGGACTATATCTGTCCCAGGCCGCCTTCTTTCTCTCTCCCCCGCTCCCAGGACTCCGCTTCCACCTGCTATGAGCTAAGCAGTGTTCCTCCACCATGCCCTTCCACCATGATGTTCTGCCCCACCACAGGCCCAGAGCAATAGACTTGACTGACCATGGACTGAACCTCTGAAACCATGAGTCCAAAATACTTTTGCTCCTCAAGTTGTTCTTGTCAGGTTACGTCACAGTGACAAAAAGGCAAATTAAGCAGTATCACAACCAAACTGATTTACCATAGGAACAAAAGTGTGATTTGTAAATAGAAAATATATGTAATTTATTATGTGATTAGATTAAAGGTAAAACCTACCAAGTCACCTCAGTGGGTATAGAAAAAGCATTGGGGGATATTCAACAGTCATCCATGAAAAACCCTTAGCAAACTTAGACTAGAAAAGAACTTCCTTCGCTCCATAATGGCCACCCACCATGTCCCACTGTGGCATTATTCACCACAGCTAAGAGAGGAGAACAACCTGACTGCTGGCCCATGGATGACTGGATAAGAAATGATGAGACAGATATACACCTCAACATACATATCCACAATATTCTTCTGCCTCAGAAAAGCAGTAGATTCTGCCTTTTGTAACGACTCAGATGAATCTAGAAGGCAATACGCTAAGTGAAATAAGCCAGACCGGGAAAAAAAAAAAAAAAACTTCATGATCTCACTCACACAGTTATTCATCACTTAACGTGGGGGGTACTTTCTGAGAACTGGGTTAGTCAAAGTCATCACTGTGCAAACATCATGGAGTGAACTTACACCAACCTAACAGGTCCATCACTCAATGTGGCCTCTTCATGCAATCAGGAGACATGGTTAACACGAGACTCATATGAGGCTGCTGTTTTACAGAATGGCAACTGTTTTACAGAAAAAAAAAAATCTTAAGCCAGGCATGGTGGCACAAAAACTTTTTTTTAAGCTGAGCATGGTGACACACACCTGGAATCCCAGCAGCTCAGGAGGCTGAGACAGGAAGACTGCAAGTGCAAAGCCAGCCTCAGCAATTTAGCAAGGCCCTAAGCAACTTAGTGAGACCCTGTCTCGAAATGCAAAATAAAAAGGACGGGGGATGTTGGCTAGTGGTTAAGCGTCCCAGAGTTCAATCCCCAATATCATTAAATAAATAAATAAATAAATAGTATATAAGTCGATACATGAACCAATATCATAATAGTTTATTAACATTATCAAAGTAGTATGACCTCTATGTAATTATATGTACCATATGTTACTAGCAGTACAGTATGTTTTATACCAGGATTACCACAAATTTGTGAAGACTGCACTGGGAAAAAAATACTATGACAATTTCAATGTCACAAGGCAACATGAATTTTGTAGTTGATTATAAACTTTGGGGCTGCAGTCCATTGTTATGCAATGTATAGCTGGACGTGGAATCTAAACGTAAGTCAACTTCACTGTAACAGCAGAGCTGCAAGTCCTAAGGGGTGAGGGAGAACAGGGGGTGTGGTCACACAGATCAGAGGGTACACACTTGCAGCTATGTGGGAGGAGTACATCTAGAGGGCACTGCACAGCATGGGACCTATAGTTAATAAGGGTGCACTGTGTTCTAGAGAATAGATTTTGGGTGCTCTACCACACACACACACACACACACACACACACCAACTCTCATTCCGCGCACAGCAAGACACATATGCATCAGGAACAGCCCAACAGGTAGGAAAAGCCAAATGTCCATCACTCAGGAAAATGAATAAACTACAGGATATCATACCAATTAATGGTTCACATCAATAAAAATGAATAAACTGCTATAACGCTACAAGATGGATGGATATTAGAAAGTTGATACTGAGTGACAAAAAAACAAGTCAGCCAGAACCATGTGACCCCACCTTAATATACTCCAGGTCAGTAGGTGACCTGGAGCCATTCACAGATATACTAAAAGCTACTTAATGCTGAGACCCAGTAACATCAGAATGGTGTGGTCTGGCTGAGGTGGGCACGTAACAGGCCACAGAAGCAGCCCAGCACAGGTAGGTGGAATGATCAGGCTGTGGATTCACAGGTGTTTGCATTATCACAGTACTCACCCCTCTATCCTCTCCAATCATCGAATATTACATTTCAATTTTTAATCCACTAACATTATCCACCGTCGTCGTCGTCATCATCAAGGACAATGACACCAGCTAACTTTTATCAGGAGATTACTTGATTACTAGATGCCAGGCACTGCTCCAATTCCACAAGCGAGGAACTAGAGAAACCAGGTGACCGGCCCAAGGTAGCACTGCCAGGTAGGAGGCAGGAAATAAAACCCAGATCTCCTCCCCGCTCTTGGCTAGTGCTCCCTGCACCATGCCCAGCGCTCTGCTTTGTTCCCACCTGTGGGTATCTGTTCGCCTCATTTCTGCAATTACAGTGTCTATTAAAGGGCATGCCTTATCACTCTCTTTGCTCCCTTCTGAATGCTTAGCACACAGTAGGTGCCCAATAAATACCTGTAGGCTAGATGCATAGATGAAAGGCGCCAGACCCTCAACCATAACTCGTTCTGTCATTTAAAGAAGATCCTGAGAAACTGATCCATGAGCACACATGGGCACCCTAGAAAAAGCTTCCTGCTTTATGCAATTTGCAACTAATCATTAGTTTCCAGAGAAATGATTCTTGGCCAACAAGGAAGCAACAGACAAGTGAGTGGCCATCCGTCAGGAGAAATACTGCCTATGAGGTGTTACTAATAAGCTCACAAATGGTTGGCTTCTTGTCAAAGTTGAGCAAATCCGTGGCTCTCTGCAAACAGCCACCGCAGGCGCTCTGAGCTAGGAGGGAAAGGGATGGGTGGATAAACAGGCTATCAGAAGCTTGGGTGCAAAGTTGGGGTGGGGAGGTACTGAGAACCTAGACTCTAGGAGGAGCTGGGCTGTGTCGGCCAGCCAGCAGGCTGGGTCATGTGGAAACAACACTAGAGGCCACCATGGCCACAGGCCACCCTCCTACTCTACAACTGATCTAAGGACAAAAAAAGAATACCTGTACGTCTAGAGACCTGCATTCTGGTCCTGGATCTAACTACCTGTTCCATCCCTGGGGTTCCATCCCTCGCCTTGGTTGGGCCACTGTTCTTCGGTCTATAAAATGAGATTTGTCAGGCCTGCCTTCGAATTTCACAGAATCATTCAAAGATCCCGTGGGATGGCACATACTGCCCCCTCGCCTACTGCAGACTCTTCAAACGTGACACAAATTCTTTTCTCTCGGTGAAAGTACATATTTAAGAACACTTTTCAGAAGGAAGTCACCAACCTTATCAGTCTGGCAACAGCCTCACTGTCTCACAGCTAGAAGCACCTGCATTTCTGGACAGCACCCAGGGGAATTCAGAAACAAGGAGTTCTGTTGCCAAACACTACAGACTACGTATGTTCGGGCTTCACAGGGAGACTCAACCCTACCCCACAGAGCAGCCGTGCCCCAGGCCCCAGCCCAACCCCCAGCCGATGCTGCCTCCTCTGGGCCCAGAAAACAAGCTTCCAGTGGGGAAGGGACAACTTGAAATAAGTTGAGATCAGTAGTTCTGCCTGTAATCCCAGAAGCTCAGGAGGCTGAAGCACAAGGATCGCAAGTTCAATGCCAGCCTCGGCAACTCAGCAAGGCCCTAAGCAACTTAGCGAGACCCTGTCTCAAAATGCAAAATAAAAAGGGCTGGGGATGTGGCTCCGTACTTAAGCACCCCTGGGTTCCATCCCCAGTACAAAAAAAAAAAAAAAAAAAAATCAGTACTTCTTGGAAGCTACTTCCCAAAAGTTGACTTCCCTTGAATTGGTTTGCTTTGTCCTGTCTTGACACCAATCCCGAGGAAGCAGGTGATCTTAAGAAATTTAACAATCACCTGAAGGAACAAAAGGTCAAATCCAGAGCAGAAAGGGAAAAGTTGTCACATAAACAACTACTGTTTTTCACTTGGAGGAAGCCAGTCCAGACCTGCCTTTAAGAAGACAGCAAGGGTGAGAACAGCTGGGTATGTGACTTCTCCCCCGTCACCCACCACCACTAACCAAACAAGACCCATCCTGCCCTGCGGTTTCCAATGAGTTTTATGTCGGAGGCTAATCTTTTAAATACAAATACACACGCTTAACTCCTCACAGGGAAGTAACAGAAAATGCAAATTTATGACAGTGATGAGAATAACGTTAGGACAGCGGCACACTTTTACAAAGCTCTGCCCGTATGTCCAGCCATTTTTCTCCCAACATTTCCAGCAATCCCAGTTGCATTCCTGTGAAATGTGGGATGCTATTAGCTGCATTCTACAAGTCCAGAGTGTGAGGTGCAAACATAAAAAGGGAATCACTCAAGGCCATGCAACTAGATGTGGCAGCTCCAGGAGCTAAGTGCCTGACACAGGCCCTCCTTCCCCGGGAGGCCACTTGCCCACGGCCTTGATGGCCCTGATCACAGAGGGCAAGGCCTGCATGCAGACTGAGGAACCCCCGGGCAGACAGGTAAAAGCCCTTGTCTGCGCTGTCTGGAATGCAAGTGATAAGCAGCCTTGGATGGGAAGCCCTGCACCAGCCCAGAGCCTCGCCCACTCCAGTGGGCAGGCCGTGTCCTCCTCCACCGTGGGAAGCACAACAGGACTTGGCCTAAATGGCTCAAACATGGAGGGCACTGGCCACATGCCTGGGCAGAAAGGGCCAGCTGGCCAACAGATCCAGGAGGAAACCGAAAGACCAGCACCCAAGACCTCACCCTCTCGGGAAAGGACAAGGGGCATTCCTGGCCACACAAGCCCACTGAGAGCCGGGGCAGCAGTATGTTCCAGGGCACAGGAAAATGGCCCGTGAAGCCGGTGTGCCCACTTCTGGTCTAGGAGGGCAATGGAGACACTCGGGCCACCCAGATGTGCAGATCTGACTACTGAGGGCCAGTGGGCTCTGCTCTGGCCAGGAACAGGACACCAGAGCCGCGTCCTTGGTAAGGTTGAGGGGACAAGGCAATGTTGGGTGCAGGAGCTTTAAGAAAGGGCAGGTGGTCTGGAGGTCTGGGAAGGAGAGACCACTCTTACTGCCGCCCTGAGGCTTGGGGAGCAAGTGGCTGTGAGAGAGAAGAGGTGCACCAGGAAGGA
Source organism: Spermophilus citellus (assembly GCF_964194105.1). Classification (NCBI taxonomy): domain Eukaryota; kingdom Metazoa; phylum Chordata; class Mammalia; order Rodentia; family Sciuridae; genus Spermophilus; species Spermophilus citellus. The sequence goes on along the minus strand of NC_138183.1, from coordinate 238,684,423 downwards.
GAAAGGCGTACAGCATCTGGGGCTGCGCAGGGGAGACGAATCCTGTGTCTGCCTCCAGGCCATTTCCAGGCTGACAGGGGCCCACAGGTCACATCAGAAATTAAAGAGAGTGTCCCTGATCCACTCAGACTGAAGGGGTGGAGGGAGAGGATGAAACACTCACTTTGTAGAAAAAGGTGTTTCCCCACATTCCTCCTGAATGATAACAGTCACATTTACTGTGAGCTGATAGAAGGCAGCACTGCCCTAAGGGCCTGATGTGGGCTACTTCATTAAATCCTCTTGACACTGCTTTGGAGTTAGGCTGCACTCCACTGCCTGGCTCGGGGCCTGGAGCAGGGTGCTCTGCCTCTGAGCCCACAGAAAGACTCCTGTCACCTCCTTTGAACATGGCTAGGTGCCAAGCATCGTGTTAAGCATCTCACACACACGATCTTACAACCACCCTTGGAATGAAGTATGCATCAACTCCACCTAAATTTTGTCCACGGACAGTATGACATCAATTCTTGAGCACATTTTTTTAAAAAGACACAGGCTACATCACTAGCAATGGTCTCTTCAGGTGGTAGGTGGCGGGAACATTTTTTAATGTGTTTTTAACACAGGATACAGCTTCCTTTCACAATAAAAACAAATGAGATAGTATTTAATTCCGTGTAATACACATTTGGGCACGATAAACAGCCAAAATAAAAACGTTCAAAGTGGTTCTCAACCGTAGCAGGCAGATGGCCCTCCCAGCCACATGACACTCTGACCAGCGATGACAAATGGTGTCACACGCTGAAATTACGAGAGAGAAGTGTGCTAACTGGGTAGACGACAGAGGATGAACTCCTCGCAGAGTTCTAAAGCAAAGTTTGTCAGCTGACTTGACTCAGCTGGTGCAACTTAAATTTTCTTAATATGACATGCCAGGGTAGACACTGCCTTGCTAACACCACCCAGAGCCAAGCACAACAAGCCCCAGCATAGAATCCACACACGACTCCTGGCCTTCACCCTGGGGCAAAGGAGAGGGGGCCATCTTGGTGCACAAATTGGCCCATGATGGGAATCTAATTCACCCATCCTTCAGAACACAATAGCTAAGTAACAGGTAGAAGACCTCAGAACCTGGCCAGGGTCCAGAATCCCAGTGGTGTCGACCACCGCCTAGGAAGGGCCACTGGACACGAAGAACAAAGACAGTCATTTTTCACACATCACTGTGCCCTGGTCTCGAGGACAATCCTATGGCAACAAGCCAGGGGCATTTGGGACCATTTGCCAAGTCACCATGTTTCCTTCATCTGTGAACAGATGGAGTCACCACACTGTCACCAGGAAAGCACGGTCCGCCAGGACCATTCCATTCCCACAAGGTAATTTATGTCAGTTATTATAAGGCTTCAAGAGGGAGCACGGAATGTTCTTTGGTCTTAAAATTTGATGGTACGTCATGAGAATTTCTGCATGCTTGCGACTCTGTGATGGCTCTGTTAAAAGGCTGTTGCCGGGTGCCCCAGATGAGAGTGAAAATGCTATAATTGAATGTTATCACTGTCAATCATCTTGGGTCCCAAAAGGCAGGCAGGTCATCTCCAGAAAGAGAAGAGTGACAAGCTGCATAAACAGCACTTGAGTCTGAGGCAAAGCCTTTCTTACTCTATCCTCCTTAGACCTGTGCCTGGGGCTGGGGACAGGGAGGCAGGAGTGTCAGATCTTTGAAACCATTCAGCAGTTAAGAACAAGAGCCCTAAGAGAGGGCTGAGGAACAGCCCAAGAAACAACTCAGATTACTCAGAATCATAAGTAGTAAATGCAGAGTCTTTGCTAAAAATAAAACCCTCTGGCTGCTGTCCCTCACTGACTTATCACAAGGACCTATGTGTTAATGGGGGAGGGGGACAGGCAAAGAGAAGAGGGTTTCCTTTGCTCTTGAGCCAAAATTTCTCCTAAGCCAAGTCATCTCATTAAAGGATCGTGTGAACCACTTGCATAGGTACACCAGATAAGACCTCAGCTCATAAATAAGTGAGAGAGGATTTAAGCACAGGTGTAGCTAACTCAAAAAACTGGTGCCTATAACCATCCTGTCTGGATTTCAGCCCCGACTGACCTCCAATTTGCTGGGTGACCTTGGGCAAGTCACATGCCATCTCTGAGTCTCAGGTACTTAAACCATAAAAGGAAGGTGGTGTGCCTTGACTGATTCCTGAGATCCCATCTAGCTCTGCTGTTGGATTTTTATCTACCAGTGTTTGGGATTTCACAGTCTACTGCATTTTCAAACATCACACGTACCAAAATGTTAAAGGTCAATACAGGCCTCACAACTTTTTACCTTCCCACCTATCATCATTCTTGTTTCACAAAAGGATATACTTTCCCCCTGAAAACTTGAGCTCTGTATATGTAGTAAGAATTGTAATGCATTCCGCTGATATATATAAATATAAATAAATAAAATTTCAGGAAGGACTTATTCTAACTGAAGGAAATTCTTTGAAATGAGTAACAGTTAACTCCGTGAGAATCTCAGTACTGTGTCCTTTTCACTCTTCTTAACATGTACCCCCACCCCAAAAACTGGACCACTGGAACAGTCTGCAGACCAGTGTTTGGGAACCACTGTCACATGCATTTCTAACCCTGTTAATCCCAGCAAATGAAACGCAGCACTGTGCCTGGCATACAGGAAGAACATAATGGTTTTTTTTGTTATTGTTGTTTTGATTTGGGGGGGGGGGGTTTAGGTTTTGTACTGGGGATTGAACCCAAGGTTGCTTAACCACTGAGCCACATCTCTAGCCCTTTTGATTTTGAGACAGGGTCCTGCTGAGTTGCTTAGGGCCTCACTAAATTGCTGAGGCTGACTTGGAACTCAAGATCCTCCTGCCTCAGCCTCCCAATCCGCTGGGATTATAGGCGTGCACCACCGTGCCCAGCTACAGTACATTTTAGTTGCAGAAAGAAAAAAAAAAAAAAAAACATAAGGTGAGTTGTACAAATCTTCTATCAAGATTACTCAAGAGAAACAACGTTGATCATCACCACAATGCATTACATCATCATCAACATCATCACCATCATCATGGAGCCAGGCAACAAGCTCCAGTGTATTAGAGACATTGGTTCATTTAATTTTCTCAACCCAAGTTTTAACCATTTTCTGTCAAAAGTGTGCAGCTCCCCAGGGACACAATAATGTGAAACACATTCAGGTTAGAAAAAAAAACAGATTTCAACATCATTTGACGTTCAAAATGGGGAAGCACACGCACACAGTCTTTTTTTAAACCATCCTTGCTCTGGGAAGAGCAGCAGGAAGCTGCAGAGGAGCCACGAAAATAAACATGCAGTGTCTTCTGGCACTAACTGGTCAGCTGGGAGAGGCAGGTGGCCTGAAGCAAACCACCTCAGTTACCCAATAAACACCAGGACAGAACCCCAGGTGAGCTCACTGCTGTGGTCTTGGACTACAGGGTGAAGATAAGACACCAAACTTCAGGCTACAGGCTGGGGAAAGCCTGGGACCCAGGATGAACGTAACAGCCCCAGGTCTCAGAGAGCCCCCATTTACGTATCAGCAAGGTGCAGTGGTCCCCACATCCAGAGGTCCTTCCTGCTCACAGGCGACCCTGGTTCGCCATTACCTCTTCCCTGAAACCAACTCTCGCTGCTGCAGTTCTCACCAATCTCTTTCAGAGGGATGAACAACGCTAACAGATGGAGAAGGTTCCAGGAATTAAATACGAAAGTGTCACAGCTGGAGGAAAACCATCGCATTTTCTTACCACACAAGCCCCAGGCCACTCCGGCCAATCTTTAAACACACAAGACAACAAGGCGCACGGGGAGTGCAACTCACCCAAGCCTACGAGGCTAGGAAGGCAAACAGATCAGTCATTCAGACTGACAGCTCCTGACATCAGGGATGAGGAATAAACCTGATCAACCACCTAGAAGAGACTCCCGAATGATCTGCTACAAGATCACTTCGGTCCCCGAGGCTCCGTCTTAACCAGCCCGTCTTGAACATTTTGGTTTCAGGGCCCCTTTATGCTTGTAGAATTTCGAGGACTCCAAAGAGCTTTCACTTATAATAAACCTATGGCTCGTTAACATAAATAACCATTTTATGAAAAGTGATGCTATTTTCCAGTACAAACAAAAGTAAGAAGAGTGGTGACGTGATTTTAAATTCTTGCAAGTCTCTTTCAGATCTGGCTTGAGAGACAAGCCTCTGCGTTCGATATGTTACAATTCAGTTTTTTAGGTGGTGAAGAAACCCTGGACTCACACCAACAGCAGCTGGGAAAGGGGTGTCTTCACAGGCTTTTCAGTAAGTGTGGATATTTTTCTTGATGCTACACCAAAACTGTACAAGTGGATGGCTGGCTGCAATGTGGAATCTGAAACTGTCTGTGAACTTTTCATGTTGTTGTATAAAAATCCACTGGTCTTTGCATCCATTATTGTACTTTGGGGGGTTTTGATTGTTGTTCTTTCTTTAATTGACAAATAAAATTGTACATACTTATAGGGTGTCCCCTGCACTTTGAATGGCTCCTTTTACCCTGCATAGCTTTGTCATCAAGCATTGGTTACTTGGGAAATACCAGTTCACAGAGATCTGCACATGAGAGAATGAGAGGGAGAAGGCAAGTAACAGTTGACTATCACTATGGAAATAGTTTTGACCTTGCAGGCTCCCAAAGGGGTCTCCGGAACCCCCAAACCACTCTCTTTTTGAGTAAAGTCAAAAAACTTCACAGGCAAGTGCTCGTTCATTCATTCATACATCCATCCCACAAATATTTACAGGGCACCCGCTACATGCCAGCAACCGCTCCAGGAGCTGGGAATTGAGAAGTCAACAAAATGAAGCCCTGGCCTCATGCACAAACAATACACAAACAAGCAAGCAAATGTGCTCTCTCGTGTCAGACAGTGGTAAGTGCTGGTAGAAAGAAGAAAAAAAAATGAAAGCACTGTTTCACCAGACGTTTGCACATGAGGGATGTGGTTTGCCTGAGAAGCCTACTTCACCCAGCCTGAGATTTGCTAATTTAAGGGTTTCACAATAAAATATGGGTTTCTTTTTAAATACCAAAATACTTGCAGACCTGGGGGTGGAGGAGGGGGACCTGCCCTAGAACGGGCTGAGAGCCCATCCCTGAGGATTCCTTTCCAATTCTCTAGGAGGGGTGAACCTCAGACGCTCTGCCCTGGGGCAGGGCTCAGCATATGCCCTCCCTGCTCACACACACCATCGCCTTCTGCAGTCCCAGGCCTTCACACAGCACGTTCACATATGCTGGCTGGTCTCAGCCTCCAGTGACTCCCAGGCAGTGGAAGAGGTGGGCACTATTCCTCTATTTACAGATCAGGAAACCGAGCCTGGGTGAAGTTAATAAGTTCAGAAATACACAGTTCAATCCACCACACGGATCTTCACTGTTTCTTTAACTTGTGATATTGCTACATGTAAAGAAGAGAAATTGAGAAAGGAATAGGGGGCAGGGGAGCAAGAGGTTTTAAAAAACAATGTAAAAAAGAGGCTGGGGACGTGCAGCTCAGTGGTAGAGCACTTGTCTATCATGCACAAGGTGCTGGTTTCCATCCCCAGCACTGCAGGGGGGGAAAAAGGAAAAGAAAGAGAAAAAAAATTGGATGAAACACTAAAAACACAGGTAAAAATCCTTCCTTCCAAAGGTCCTTTTCCTCAAGTCCCCTCTCAAACAAGTCAAACCCGTGAAGGCAAAAAGAGCTGAGGCCCAACACCCAGCAGGTGCTAGTATCGGGAGTTTTGAGCTCTGCAAGTATTCATGGAGACCCCATGTGCCAGGACCAGTTCTAAGCAGTGGGGACACAGAGATGAGCAAGAAAAACCAAGTCCTCATCCTCCTGGAGCTTATGCCCAAAGGACCCATCATCCACACAGTCCTGTGACACCTTTCACTGTGAGCTCCCTGAAAGGGTTAACTCTGCGAGCTTCCTGAGACTTGCCAGTAGCATCGGACCAACAATGGAGCCCTGTGTCCAATTTTGACATGGGCCTTGAAACATCCCTTTCAGGAGATGAAAGAAGCTTTATGGCTCTGCTCCTTTAACCCACCCATTTTACAGACAGAAAAGCAAGCCCGGGGCCCAGAAGCCACGCCCTCTGAATCTTACAATGAGTCCGTGGCCTGGCAAGGCCAAGCCAGCTCCCCTGTCTTCCTGTGAAGCCCTGGCCTCAGCCCTGCCCGATTCTCTCCTTTCAGCATCCCAGGAGGCTTCCCTGAACCACTGCCACGCATTTGTGGCCACCGACCAACACACAAGCCAGCCAAGGAAGTGACCGTTTAGAGAGGAAAGAGGCACATATAGCAATGGTCTCGGGGGCCACCCAAAGTACAACCAGCCCCAACCTTCGGCCAGCCCCGAGCCCCACACAGCTTCCTATCCTCCCGGTCGGCCTTGCCAGCACGGTTCCCACCCGGGTTCAGAAAAGAAGTGGAAGTTCCCTTCTGCCTGAGAGGCCAGCACATTCCACTGACTCAGACTGTTCTGGGCACCGTGGAGAAGACACTGTCCATTTTCCCTGGGTTGAGAACTGGCCCACATCCGGACCTGTCGCCAGCAGGAGGGGCACTTGGCGGCTCAGCACAAACAAATGAATGAAGAGCTATTTTTAATGCTCAGTTCCTGTCTTTATTCCAGGAGGCTAGGCACCTGTGCCAGGGTTGCTCCAAGTGTGGCTCGAGAGCCACCCGCATCAGAAACACCTGGGCAGCAATATATAGCTTCTGGGGTCCAACTCAAAACTGGGAGTCAACCACGGTGGCAGGAATCAGGAATTTCAAACCCCTCCCCCAACTGAGGATTGTACCCTGGGGCTATCACTGAGCTATATTCCCACCTCTTTTATTTTTATTTATTTCTATCTATCTATCTATTTATTTATTTTTGAGGCAGGGTCTTGCTAAACTGCCCAAGCTGGCCTTGAACTTGCAATCCTCCTGCCTCAGTCTCCTGAGTAGCTGGAATTACAAGCATGAACCACCACCATTCCCATCTCAATGAGTCTTTTGCCGAATATTTAAGGATCTTTGGCTGTCTAGGTTTGTATTCATTCATTCACTCATTCATTCATTCATTCATTTATTCAATGAATGAGTTGCTGAGTATTCTCAATAGGCACCAAGCTTATAAGTAGAAATACAAAGGTAAATGCACATGCTCTCAATTCTGGGGTCCAAAGGAGACGCAATACACCCTGAAGTGCTAAAGAAAAAGCATGAGGAGTTCGAAACTGAGAGAAGTCAACTTGCGCAGTAGGCTGACTTTAAGGAGGAGGGGACCATGGTGAGCACTGGCATCCCCTCTGGCTTGGCCAAAGTCAAGGTGGTGTCCAGCCTGTCCCCATCTAACCAGTGTCCTCCTGACTTCCCACAGGTACTCAGTCCACATTTGGTGAACAAATAAAAACCAGAATGGCCTGGGCTCTGTGTGGGAACGTGAGTCAGGAAGCCACTCCAGACAGCTTTATCTGCACCTAGTGGTTAAGGCCTCGGGCTCTGGTGGAAAGTTTAAAACATAAAAAAAAAATTAAAAATTAAAAAAAAAAAACTGAAAGCGGGGGTACTACTGGGGAACCAGGAAGGGGGCCAAGATGGGGCAGGAAGAGGAGGCTGAATGGACATAGTCGATATACAATATATGCATGTATGGCAATGTAGCAACAAATCCCAATAAATTGCAAAATTAATGTATGTTAATAATATATATATATATACACACACACATATACACACACACACACATTTTTTTTTAATACACAGGCTCTGAGGTTAGATTAGGGGCCCATGATCATTTCCAGTTGGCCTTCGTCATCTGTGAAACAGGAACAACAGGTACTTCCCAAGGTTGTAGTGACCAGCATCAGTGACTATTTCTGTACAGGACCTGTATGTAAATTATCCAGCACATAGCCTGGAACCCAGTATGCACTTGAAAAAGTTAAAAGTCCTGAGATTAAGTCCAAGTTCTAACACCAACTCTTTTTGATAAATCCATCTACTTTGGGCTTTGGGTCTTCAGTTACTAAACAAGAGGCTGAGGCCAGATCCTCTCTCAAATCGCTTCCAGCAATAAGACTATTTTTTAATTTTTTTAGTTGTTGATTGATCTTTATTTATTTACTTATATGCTGTGCTGAGAATCGGACCCAGTGCCTCACACATGCTCGGTGAGCACTCTACCAACTGAGCCACAACCCCAGCCCCAGGCTCTATTTTTTTTTTTTTTTTTGATGAAGTAAAAGTTTAATTCCCCAGGGTCTTTCCTGGACTGATGGGCACTGCCCTCTGACTCATGGCATTGGTGACGCCCATTCAGCACCCCTGATGCTGGGAAAGTTGTGCCTTGTCCCCTCTGGGAACAGGCCTCAGGATGTTGCACTATGGTCTTGAACTCCCTTCTCACCCTGTGCTTCCTCTTTGTACATTTCCACATTCAAAGCGCTAGGGGTGGCACTGACCCCCAGAAGCTGACACGTGACCATAGAGAAGTTGACCTCCCAGCCTTGTTCTCACTTGAGGCTAATGGAGTCATTCCCAGAGGCAGCGAGAAGAAGTGTCAACCGAGCCAGAAAAAAGCGCTCCAACTTCTTAGGTCATACACAAACACACCCTTGAGAAGTTGCAGCTGGGGTGAAGGCTGCCTCTGAGAGCCAATCCTCCTGATTATCCTCCTCCTCCTCCTCCTCCTCCTCCTCCTTCTCTTCCTCCTCCTCCTCTCCTCCTGCCTTCTCTGCAGAACACAGTGGCCCCCAAAGCCTCCTCCATCAGCTGGGGGTGGACATCTGAATTTCCATTCTCATCTCATTTTAGCAGCCAGCAGGTGCCCTTGGTCCAGCCAGGAGACCAGCAGTGGACTTGGAGCCACCATCACCAAGACTGGGATTTTATCAGAAGAAAAGCCTCTCCCGCACTGCCTCTTCCTCTAAACCGACCCCTGATCCTCCATCCCTTCCTCTCTCTCACACTCTCTCACCCTGGCTGGTCTTCACCAGCATCAGCGACTATTTCTGTACAGGACCAGAAGGTCATTATTTTAGCTTTTGCAGGCCACACAGCCTCGGCCGCAACTGTTCAGGCTGACACAACTGTGTGAAAGCAGCCACAGACAACACATAAACAAGTAAACACGGCGGTGTTCCAACTCAACTCGTGGACGGACACCGACATTTGAATTTTATCTAATGTTCACATCATAACATACATGGTCACATTGATTTTTTAAAAAACCATTAAAAAAATGTAAAAAACCCTTCTTAGTTCCTGGGCTTTACAGAAAGAGGTGGCAAGCCACAGCATGTGGCCCCTGGTCTACCCGTTATCTTGCAACTTTCTCCTACCCAGCCTTCCCAGCGCTCCCCACCCCACCCCACCCCACCCCACCCCTCCCCCTTGAGTCCATCCTGCTCACTCCCACTCAGGCAGATCTTCCTGTAAATTCCACTTTAATCATCCCATTCCTTTTCTAAAAATGGCCGAACACCTTGGCTGGTATTTGAGGCCTGTCTCTATAGGGCTACAGGACACTTTTCCACTTTTGCCTCCTCACAACCTGAACTTCCTAAGTTCATCCCATTTAATTTTGTAAGTAAACTGTATCCATATGCAAAGATTTGGCAGCAACCTCTTCCCTAAAGCCTTCCCTGGCCAGTCAACCCCACCTCAGAATCAATTTCTACAGCCCTTGCCAATGCCAATCATTTATCTATCAAAATGTGCAAGGGGAAAAAAAGTGGAAGTACATAATTACAGTAGAATAAAATAATTCTAACATTTGTTCACAGGTTACAAATATTCAGTTGCTATTTACAAAGCAACCAGCTGAGGGGAATTTTAGGGAAAGGATCCATCAAGGATTTACACCTGGAACTTGAAGTTGAATAAGGATTCATCAGACAATAAGAGGACAAGGTTTGGAAGTTAAAGAGAGACATATTCCGGGCCAGAAAAATTTGTGCAAAGGCACAGGGTTGGGCAGAGGGTGTGTGCAGGGGCAGGTGGCAAGATGTGAGCTCATGAGGACAGCGTGCTGGATGAAACTGGGGAGCAGAGGGGCCAGCGTGGGCCTGAGACTCAAGAGTGGGATTTGGGGACTCAACATACAAACTAGGAGGGATCCACTCTCATTCCTGAAAGAGTCACTTACATCAAGTCTCAAAAAGTCAACAAACAAGAGCATCAAAGGGTCCATGGAAAGATACCACTGGTCTTTAATCTCCCTCTCTCTGTTCTGCCCACACCCTCAGCCAGGAGGAAAGCTGGTGAGAGGGCCCAGCAGGCCCAGCACTCTTCTTATGCTCTGTAACACGCAACCCCACTTGGCCATCTTGGGAAATGCTGCCCACAAGTTAGGGCTGTGTTTCTATCCCAAGCTCTTGTAACTAGGGCAGAACAGCACAAGTAATTTTTTTTTAAGAAAAAGACTTGTTCTTTTTTTACCAACTATAAAATCACTTTTTTTAAGCTCTCTTAATTTTTTTTAAATTGCACTGCCTTATATTTGATGTTTTAAAGAAGCAGATGTTTCAGTAACCCTCCTCCCCCCCTTCCCCATTAAAGAGATTATAAAAATAGAAGTCTGAAAAAACCCTTGAATGCAACCGCCACAGGGTCCTCCATTGACGCCAGCTCCCGTAGGCTTCACTGGAGAGTATTTCTGGGCTGAGGGGGCTTTGAAGTCAACTCTTTGAAGTGAGCCTGGTGCTCTCTCAGTACTAAAGGAAGTAAAAATGGAAGCTAAAAGATGAGGAGGAAGACGGAAATACAAGAATGAGCAAGGGGAAGAAGGCCCTTTTGAACACAAGCCCTGTGTGATTTCATTCCACTTCTGGAGTTGACTCCAGACCAACTTGATTCTATAGATATCAGCAACAACACTTATGTACAAAGTGTTGTGCTAGACACCTCTGGAGAAACAAAGAGAAAACAGTGCCATTTTCTGGAAGATTATATTTCATTAAAAATAAGACGAAGACACAAACTCTACGGAAATGGAAAGACCTCCTTGGAGACACCACTGTTTAGAGAGAAGTTCCTAAGGTCAGGCCCTATATTAGGTGCTCGGGCTATTCAGTCTCATGAGAGTCAGAGACCCTCTGCACCATGTTCTCAGAGCTGACCCACCCAAATCATTCCTCAGGTAAGCAAATGGGCAGGATTTGAACTCAAGTCAAGCTGTCTTGTTCCCCCCACAGGGTAGTCCAATAAGAGAAAGGGTCGCTGTGTGGGATAGGGGGAAGACCTCGAGAGGCTTCATGAACAAAGAGGCCTTTGAGCTAAAACCTTGATGGCCAGGACTTTAATAGGCATAGCTGGGAAGGGAGAATATCCTGTGTGAAAGACTCAAACGTCTGACTTCGGAGAGAGACAATGCGCAGGCTAGCTGCACCAGAGCCTGGGCTGCATCTAGGGAAGGAGGCCAGGGGAGGAGGCCTGGCAGAGGGTGCAGAATGCCAAAGCAGAATGTGGCAGAAAGCAGCAGCCAGCAGGGGCCTCAAAGCAGGTAAGGGTCATGATTGTACATCAAAATATTATTCTTGAGCGTCTCTGGGAAGAATGCTAAGAGGAAAGAAGTTAGCAGTCAGTTGCAAACAAAGACCAAAGAATCCTGGAGATTCAACAGTTCTCAGCTACTCTTCATAGCTCATCTGATGTACTCCCACGGGCTCCCCCTGTTTGCAAAGATACCTAGACAAGGGACTGACCTCTCCCCTCTCTGTGCGTCCCTGCACTTAATGCGCAAAACTTATATGTCAAGAGCTTTGTAATGTTATGAACAACCAATAAAAAAAAAAAAAACTTACATAAAATACATAAAAAGTGAGAATCTTTCATGTTAATAAGACAGACTCCTGATCCTAATTTGGTGAAATCCCATATTCTCTTCAATTATTTTAGCAAGCACTTTGTGACTCTCAAAAATACCTAAAAACCATGACACACTGTACTTCAGAGAACATCAAGCAGGATTGGTCAAAACATTCTTTGAGGCAGTGGCATAGGGCTAAGGGTCAAAGCCTCCATGACAGGCTGACACTGACCTTCCTGGTTTCACCCAAACTGCACGGACACAAAAATTGATTTTTTTTTCCTCAAACCTATTTTATCAACAACCTCTCATTTACAAAAAGAAAGGGTCAATTAATTTCACACCAAGGCTCAGAAAGGTGACGTACCTTGCAGAGGTTCACAGAACAGGTGGCGAGGAACGATTTGCTAACACCTAATCGTTCCTCGCCACCACCTAAATGATGCCACTTTCTATGATATAGTGTTGCCTGAAATCTAAACAGTGCATGTTAATTTGGGTCCCACGCTGGGTGATGACAAATTTGAGCATGATAAATGTGATTCTTATCAAGCAAAATGCTCTAAATATACCCAGACACAAATTAGTCCACCATCCAACATGCTAACAACTGAGGACGGCTGAAATCATTAAAGCTACAAAAATAAATTGGGAACACAAAACCTATGAAGATAGTTAAGGTTCTCACATTTAAAGTGCCTTAAACACCTTTTTAAAAAAAAAAAAGTTTTTAAAATTTAGTAAGTTTTTTCCTCAATGGTTTGAAAATTTAAGTATAATTTTGCCATGTAAATATACATAAACAGCCAAGCAAGGTGGTACATGCCTGTAATCCCAGCAGCTTGGGAGGCTGAGGCAGAAGGATCTAGAGTTCAAAGCCAGCCTCAGCAAAAGTGAGACCCTAAGTGAGTGGTTGGGTGCCCCTGAGTTCAATCCCCAGTCCCCCGCAAAAAAAAAAAAAAACATACATATGAATATATACATAAACTGCTACAAGCTATCTTAAATGTAATATCCTAAAGATTTTCAAAGTGAATTGGTCAACTAAACACTGGAGAAAGTTCTTTTAGACGCTTTCAGCTCCATGGATTCATCCTTACATCACATGCACATGAACTGCTTTTAAATAATGAGACTCCAACCATCACCCAGAAAAAAAAAAAAGGAGAAGAGAGAAAACTGAACTTGAAAGTGAAAAGATATTAAACATCCCTTTTTTATTTTCTTTTTTTAATTTGAAAGGAAAATTGTGAAAAGGAATTGGGAAGAGGATCTTTCACTGTGAGGCCAAGAGTCATAAATCAGGAAATTTTCAAATTACAGTTGATTAGTTCATATTAACAACAAAGTTATAATCAAAAATCAATATGACTTGGCTGGGGTTGTGGCTCAGTGGTAGAGCGCCTGCCTAGCATGTGTGAGGCACTGGGTTCAATTCTCAGAACCACATATAAACACACAAATAAATAAAGGTCCATCAATAACAAAAAAAAAAAATTAAATAACAGTATGATCCATTTTGAGTGACTTTACAATCGCAATGATCGTCTGTGTAGAGTAAGCACTGTGGGTTCTCTCTCCAGACTGTGAATGTGGAAACTGAGGTGCTGGGTTCGTAAGACCCAGGGGTAGACACCAGATGGGAGGCTGGACTGCCCCAGTGTCACCATCAGGGAGCAGCATTTCCAGAGCTCCCAGGGGGATCTGAGTCCAGGTGGGGAAGGTTCAAACTGTCAAAGAACACACAAAAAGGAACAAGAGGTTTTCAAAATAATTTCTAATTGACATTGCTGGTGGGACTGCAAATTGGTGCGGCCAATTTGGAAAGCAGTTTGGAGATTCCTGGGAAAGCTGGGAATGGAACCACCATTTGACCCTGCTATTGCCCTTCTTGGACTATTCCCTGAAGACCTCAAAAGAGCATGCTACAGGGATCCTGCCACATCGATGTTCATAGCAGCACAATTCACAATAGCTAGACTGTGGAACCAACCCAGATGCCCTTCAATAGATGAATGGATTAAAAAAATGTGGCATCTATACACAATGGAGTACTATGCAGCAATAAAAAATGACAAAATCATAGAATTTGCAGGGAAATGGATGGCACTAGAGCAGATTATGCTTAGTGAAGCTAGCCAATCCCTAAAAAACAAATACCAAATGTCTTCTTTGATATAATGAGAGCAACTATGAACAGAGCAGGGAGGAAGAGCAGGAAGAAAAGATTAACATTAAACAGAGACATGAGATGGGAGGGAAAGGGAGAGAAAAGGGAAATTGCATGGAAATGAAGGGAGACCCTCACTGCTATACAAAATTACATATAAGAGGTTGTGAGGGGAATGGGAAAATAAACAAGGAGAGAAATGAATTACAGTAGATGGGGTAGAGAGAGAACATTTTTTTTTATTTCTTTTTTTTTCCTTTTTATTGGTTGTTCACAACATTACAAAGCTCTTGAGATATCATATTTCATACATTAGATTGAAGTGGGTTATGAACCCCCAATTTTACCCCAAATGCAGATTGCAGAATCACGTCGGTTACACATCCACAATTTTACATAATGCCCTATTAGTAATTGTTGTATTCTGCTACCTTTCCTATCCCCTACTATCCCCCCTCCCCTCCCCTCCCATCTCTAGCAATTAGAGAAATGCAAATCAAAACTATACTGAGATTTCATCTCACTCCAGTCAGAATGGCAATTATCAAGAATACAAGCAACAATAAATGTTGGCGAGGATGTGGAGAAAAAGGTACACTCATACACTGCTGTGGGATTGAAAATTGGTGCAACCACTCTGGAAAGCAGTATGGAGATTCCTTAAAAAACTACAAATGGAACCACCATTTGACCTAGTTATCCCACTCCTTGGTATATATCCAAAGGACTTAAAAACAGCATACTACAGTGATGTAGTCACATTAATGTTTATAGCAGCACAATTCACAATAGCTAACCCATGGAGTCAACTTAGGTGCCTTCAACAGATGAGTGGATAAAGAAACTGTGGTATATATACACAATGGAATATTACTCAGCCTTAAAGAAAAATGAAATTATGGCATTTGCCAGTAAATGGATGGAAATAGAAAATACTATGCTAAGCAAAATATGCCAATCCCAAGAACCATAGGCTGAATGTTTCCTCTGATATGTGGATGCTAATTCACAATGTGGGTGGTAAGAATAGAGGTGTTTTGGACTAAACAGAGGGAAGTGAAGGGAGGGGAGTGGGCATGGGGTAGGAAGGATAGTAGAATGAATCAGACATTATTACCCTCCCTATGTGCATATGTGATTACATGACCTGTGTAATCTACATCATGTACAACCAGACGAAAGAGATTATACTCCATTTATGTATGATGTGTCAAAATGCATTCTACTGTCATGAATAACTAATTAGAACAAATAAAAACAAAACAAAACCAAAAAAAAAAAAAAAGGAACAAGAGATATAGATACGCAGGCTCCCTGCATGCGTCTCCAAAAGAGCCAAATAGCAGAAAGTGCCGCCCAGGAGACCACCCCATGGTAAGAACTCTCCAAGCAGGAGAGCCACCTCAACAATGGAGAGGTACCTGAGAACAAATGCCCCTCTGGAGTTACTTCTGACACTCAAAGACCACTATTGTTATTTTACCATAGCCACATAGATCTATACCGTTATCTATTTAATATTTTTCTTTAAATTGACCCATGTATTTTTTACTGAGATGAGCTTTCATTCTATGCAATACGGCCCAAGAAGCCATGAGGTTCGTTGTATTATGGGGGTTCTTTTTCCTAAATACATATTAAAATAGTCGACTATTAAAATAAATATTCACCTAATTAGATAGCATCTAAAATCATCCTCTACGTCAGTAGTGACATGACCAACACATTTAGAAACATAAATCAGAAAAACAGGTCACTGGCTTGTGGATTAGACAGTTATGTATTAAAACTCCATGCTGTGCATTTTCTCACCTGCAGATGAATACGATATAGCTTTAGGTCCACTGTTAGGGTGGTTCATCCTAGTACTAAGCACCATGTCAAGGACCTACTAGTTTGACACTTCTTATAACCCACCTCTACGGGTGTTTTCACACTGTCTGACCTAAGGGTTGCATCAATAGTCAAAAGCTATTTTATCTGCTCAGAACCTCGTAGAAGATTCCCTGCTCTTGGAAGGTGGGTGAAACAGGTGGTATCTTACCCTTTTATTAACTTGTGTGAAGTTCTAGTGAACAAATATTCACAAAATCCCAGAAAAACCAAGTCCCGGCACCCCTCAGAAAACAGGTAACAACCTATTTCCTCAGCAAGAAGCACTATTGTGTGACATTCAGGCCAGCTAAAGGTCGTAGCATATAGCACAAAATTACCAGATGTTCCCTCTACATTTGACAATGTCAAGGCCACTTCTTAATGGAAGAACACAAAACTAGTTCTGTCCTCCCAAACAATAATAATGAATGATATTTGCTGCTGTGGATAAACTGCCAAGGGATAAATAATAAAGTATACTTCAGTAATGCCACTTAAGAAATTTTCCACTGGGCTGGGGATGTGGCTCAAGTAGTAGCCATCATCACATACAAACAAAGATGTCGTGTCTGCTGAAAACTAAAAAATGAATATTAAAAATTCTCTCTCTCTCTCTCTCTCTCTCTCTCTCTCTCTCTCTCTAAAAAAAAAGAAATTTTCCACACAGAACAAAAACTCTGAGCAATGGTATATTTATATTATAAAAAGAAAAATACAGCTGGTTATTCTACCCACCCTCTGGAGTGAGCCTGAGTTGAGAGACCTAAATCTACTCTAGAGTTCATCCACCTCATGGGGATCTCACTTTTTTTTTTTTTTTAAAGAGAGAGTGAGAGAGGAGAGAGAGAGAGAGAGAGAGAGAGAGAGAGAGAGAGAGAGAGAGAGAGAAAGAGAGAGAGAATTTTTAATATTTATTTTTTAGTTCTCGGCAGACACAACATCTTTGTTTGTATGTGGTGCTGAGGATCGAACCCGGGTCGCACGCACGCCAGGCGAGCGCGCTACCGCTTGAGCCACATCCCCAGCCCGGGATCTCACTTTTTAAGAATATGGATTTTCCATTCCACATAGCCCTTAAGTATAATATTTTGTCTGGTGCTCAATCAAATAAATGGCACTTTTTTCATCCTTGGAGAAGTAAATGGCCGGAGTGGGGCTTACTAAGAGATGGCATGTGTTCCCCAATATGGTGGACAAATCACTTTGTATACTATATGGGGAGGCGGTTCAAGGGATAATTTTTCACTTGTACTTTTGACTAAACCTCACTTCTGCCACCATTAGTAGAAGAATCTACTACAAATGAGAGGCGCTCTCTCTACATTTGCTGTTACTTTGAACACCAACTTGGCATCCTTACTGGTGACCTTGCTCCAAAACCAAAGTAAGTCTTATCCAGTCGAGCTGCATTTGCCCACCACTAGCAGGCGATACGGCATTCCATGCCAAAACAAATAAAGGCCAAAGCACTTTTTAATCACAGTCAACTGGAACAGCTAAAAGTTTAAAGTAGGCACACATCTTATTCTCAACAGATGTTGCCTCCTTTGCACCTGCTCATGGTGATCTCAAGGCTGGGTTCAAACATTACTTCCTCTCCAAAGCTGCCCTGGAACGCTCCCTGGGCAGATGTGGAGTGTGAAGGAGCATGAGAGCAGCTCACAGGACATGCCACACTGTACAAGGCACTTTCCATGCCTTTTCTTGTTTAATTTTTCGGAAAGATCTCAGAGGGTAAAACTGTTCCTGATCTTCGATTCATACAGAAGCCAAGTAGGAATTAGGAGAAAGGGACTTGGCCAAATCTTCTTGAGAAGGTGAGTAGCAGGGCCAGGTTCAAGGCAGGACTTCTCCTAGCTGCAGGATCCTCAGCCTTGGCGCTCCCCCATCTCAGTGCAGATCACAGGGATTCTCACCACCAATGAAGTCCAAATTCCTCAGGCAAGGTCTGCGTCTCTTCCTCTGCCTATTCCTAGAACCTGTGCAGCAGCAAACCTACAGGTCTAGCGGATTAATGGCCCAGAGCAGGCCATTCTTTCAATCAAAAGTCAATCTAATGCAGCCATGGCTAACAGGCCCTGCTCAGCTCTGCTGCCTCTTTGCATAAGGAATAAAAAATGATGGGGATCTGTATGAATCACACTGTCTCGTCTTTTTAAACGGACCATGCTGAGTTGAATACTAGCACTCTAATCTTTGGAGGGGGACTCTGATCCAGCAAGCAGACCACTTATGTGAGCTGGATTAATATTTTCCAGTCCAACTAAGGTATGGACCTTCTGCACTCATTAGAAATGAAAGCCGCAAAGGTCCCCAGGGTCACAGTTATTTGAGGGCTTGCGTCTCCTCTTTTCAGTTCCTCCTGTCATACCTCCACGGGGGCTACTCATTCGTATTCTGCAGATCTCTCCTATTCCTCCTAATTTCCTGCTGATCTGGACAGGAAACTGGAAGAACTACATTTGTGGGCCATCTTTAAAGCATGAGTGAGAAGACTCTCCCCTGAGGAAAACATCTCACAGGCTCTGGGGGACTCCAGCCTCCCGGCCTGCTCAGGCCCCTGGTGTGCTGGGTGCAGGGCAGTGGCTTACATAATTGCTACTGCCAGGCCAGTGGAATCTGAGGAAAAGAGCAGCTTCCCGGGATAAGGTTCCCGTCTCTTTCCAATTTCCCTAAGAATTCACAGAATTCAGGGCCCTGCCGATGGTCTGAAACTTTCCTTCTTGGACAATAGGATGTGGAGAGTGAAAGCAAATCCCATCTGCAGCGACCTGTTGACAGGGGACTCCAAGTGGAGCATTTTCAAAGCACAAGCCCGAGGCCTGCATTGAGGAAGTCATCGGCACCACGGGCCAACGCATTGCTTTCCCTTCCTTCCCCCCATTGTTTGTACGACAGTGTCTCCTCCAGGCTGGTGAGGAAGGTTCCAGGCCCAGGCTCTGCCACCGCTCTGGTCAGGGAAAGGGCTGGTTTTATCACAGGAAAGGGACTCCCTTCCAGGAGGCCTCCTAATCCCCTCTCTCTCCAGGAGAGAAAAAAGGGAGGGGAGAGAAGAGGGGGAAAAAAAAAAAGACTTGTCCTACTTCCTTCTTTTCTATGTCCCCACCACAAGTTTCAGATTTTCTAAACTGAAACTGAAGATTTGCATTCTTCTGTCAATTCCCTTTTTCACTGTGGCCATGAAAGGTGCCCGAAACAACTGAGAGACCCTCTATTAACAATGCGACCAGAGCATTCCTATACAGAAGCACCCTACACACACACACACACACAGAGAGAGAGAGAGAGAGAGAGAGAGAGAGAGAGAGAGAGAGAGAGAGAGTTCTCCAGGTGGCAGGCGGCACTGAAGAGGGGAAATCTGAATTCAAGTCTGGCCTCTTCCCTTGCACCTGTTCCTGGAGCAGACTTCACTCTGGAGCCTCCATCAAACCACCTGCAGGACCAGGTGGGGGCCTGCTAGAGTGGTTAGATGTTATGATACTTAATGAGTACTCCACATGGAGGGTCTGTCACGGCATCCCCCTGTGGTCCAGCTCAGGGCGTTAGAGGAGAGGGATTCTCCCTTTCTGCTTTTATGCATCTCATGTTATCTGAGTGTTTCTTGCAGTGCATATTATCTTTGAATGTTTTTTGAAAAAGGTTTCCTTTTTGAAAAATAAATTAAGAGTGATAAGTCCTAATCCTGCAAACATGCAGGCCAGGGAGGTATGGTTGTTGAACACCAGGATTCTGGAGCTCAACCAGCTGGGTACAAGTCCCAGCCCTCCATTTGACAAGTGTGAGGCCTCAGGAGTGTCATTTAACCTCCCTCTACCTTTGTCTCTCCTCTCTACATTCAGGGAGGGACACCAGCCCTCTGTGTGGTTGTGAAGTTTAGTAAATCAGCATCATGAAGTTCCCTGAACAGAACCTGACTCGGAGCAAGCCCTACAACAAAGTTCTGCTGTTGATGTTATTTAGAAGTAAGAAAGAGCCTGAGGTGCTCTGAAATCTGAGATGTGCTATACAAACACACCGCAGCAACACAGAAAGACACTGAGTTTTTACGTTTTCAAGTCTAACCCAAGATATATAATTCACACACAGGAAAAGGGCTTTCAGGTGTTTCCAGAACATGTAAATACAAATCCAGGTGATGGGGGAAAGCTGATGGGTGCACAGGGAGGGAGCAAGGACAAGAAGAGTGTAGAGGTGGACACAGGGTCGCCCCCTCCAGGGAGGGACCATGCTGGGGCGTCAGGGAATGGGGAGGGCTAAATAACCAATGCAGCCAGCAGAGGCAGGCCCAAGACCAACTGGAGCGGGAGAGCCTCCTCCTGGTCCCCTCAGACTGGCAGCTCCTAGCGGAGTTGATTCCTCTCCCTGCTCCACGGGAACATTCTGAGGGTGCTGGAGGAGCAGGGTGGGCTCAGGCAATGCCCAGTAGACACCTGTGCCCAGGCGGCTGATTCTGCGCACAACTGCCCCTGGGCTGCTGCCCACTTTGGGTCCAACCATTCCTCCTGATGGTAACCTTCCTCCACCCCCACGGTTACCACCCCTCCCACTTTGTGAACTAACCCAGCCCTTGGGGGAGGAGAACTTGAGTTCCGCAGAGGGAGGGCCATGAGCAGCCAGGGCACAGTGGCCTTCAACACCCCCCCTGCAACCGCACGAAACTGCCCCCAAGGAGAAAGCGCTGACACACAGCTACAGAACTAGGGTTAGGATGGAGGGATGGGAAGATGGACTCTGAGAGACCCTGTCCACATGTGAACTAAAAATAGAGGGAAACACAGCTGGGAGCATCAAGTAGAAGGCCAAAGAGAATGGTTTCCAACTCACCCTTAAAACTGAAACTGAATGTTGAGCACCCACTTACAAGCTGGCCTTCCAGGGAGCAGGAAAATCAACTCACAGGCATTGGGGCGGGGGGAAATCACTGGGAATCAAAACTAAAGCCAAAACATGAGCTCTTAAAACACACACACACACACACACACACACACACGCACACACGCTCACACGCACGCGCTCACACGCAAGCTGAGAACTTTCTCCACCAAATGCCACATTTTCACTTGGGAGAAAAACAGAAGCCTTTGGGTAAAATAAACAGGAGGGGGGAAAGTTCCCCTCCCATAAACCAAGGGGAACCTCCTTCCTGCAGATCTGAGTTCTGACCTTTACGTGAACTTGAAATAACTAGCTCATGATTTCACAAAGCAAGAGGAATGGCAAGCATTTTGAATGATGCTAAAAATCTTCATTTCTTCTCTGGGTTTTTGTTAGGCAGCCAAGTGTATCAGTCAGAGCAAAAGTAGCTAAAAAATGCACACTTCCCTCAGTCGGGAACTGGGGAGGTGTTCAGTAACCAGCCACCCTCCTGGACACTGCCCCATTTGTGAAAACCGGAATTTTCAATGAGAACTAAAAACGGAGGCCAATTCCTTTTGTTAACTCCGTCAACAAATACTTACTGACCACCTACTATGTGCCAGTGACTATATTAGAGCAGCTAACAAAATAGCCAAAACCCCTCTGTTTGTGGGGCTAACTTTTCTGAGTTCTCTTTTTACAAATGGACATATAAGACATTCCCTGGCCCCATGCCCTCCTGGTACCCAGCTATGTGCTCTTACCTGGCCCCTATTTCTAGATAGCTCACAGCCTGGAATAAAAAACAACTCCATGGCCCCTGCATCCATCCAAGTATTGACTGGAGCAAATCTTAGCCCCAGGCTGGAAGGGCTGCTAGCAGTCATCAGGAAGCAGGTGATTACATGTGAGAATAGATGAGAAAGTGCTTCAGAGACAAAGCTGCCCAGAGGCAACTCAGTCTGTGGTTCCAAGTCCACCCCTCTCCCCTGCTGCTCCCCCACCACCCTCCCTATCCCTCCTGGGCTATTTGTATCTCCAGGTGCACAGAGCGTGGTATACAGTAGGAGATCAATAGTCACTGCATCACTTAACCCTGCTGTGACAATAACAACACAGCAGTGCACATGTGCCAGGAACTTGGTTTCTAAGAAACAGCCAGGATCCCAGCTCTGCCACTCGCTCCGTGTGTGGTCCTGCGGAGGTCCACAGCCCATTCTCAGCCCTTGGTTTTCTCATCCATCCAATGGAGATCATTAAAGTACCTATCTTACAGTAGAGTTACTGTGAGCAAGGAACAAGTTCAGAAAAGGGGCCCTGAAAAGGACATGCCACACAGATGTACCGTGTCCACTGGTATTGATTACCATCCGCTGTGGCACGAGCGTGACGGTGCACATCCAAGCACCACCGCCTTGCTCCAACCACTCTGGAGTCAATCCTCTGTGCAGGGTTCTTCCAGAAGTCTCACCACGGGTGATGGCAACTTGCAACCACTTGCCAGAACCTGTCACATGGCCACCCCATGTGTCAGTGACACATAGAGGCTTGTGTCCAAAGGAGATGGAGAGTCTAGCAATTGAGGAGGAAGCCAGGAGCGTCCACCACAGTGATGGAGGCAGGAGAAGACCCAGGCAGCCCAGAGCATGCGTCTCCCAGAGGAGGGCTCCCTGGGGCAGACTGGGCAGTGTCCTCTGCTGAAGTCACTGATCACACAGGACTCAGGAGCCCCTTCACCATGCAGAGTAGTTTTCCCTCTCTGTAAAGGGACTTTTCCATAATGTTGATATTTTTTTCTAACAAATCTGTTGAGGTATTGGTTCTAACAAAAACATTAAACTGCCTCAGAGCTCCTTCCGGAGTTACTAAAATTAACAGGAGCCCTACCACCCCTCAAAAAAAAAAAAAAAAAACCTGGCATTACCTCACTGGCTTCCGACTTCTTCAATCCTGCATCTTTCCAAGTTTGTGGGTGGGTAAAGCAAATGTTTGTTCTTGGAACGTACTGGTTTATTTTGCTGTTTGTGTGGCAACATGAGTTTAGATTTTTTTTTTAATTAAAAAGAAAAAAAAATAGCTTCTGTTTCTTTAAGTTATGCAAAAGTGGCAGCTCCCAGGAGCACGATCTGTTTATAGTATACCACACACACTCTGATGGAGAGGAGTCTTCCTGGAGCGTGCTTCCTGGCTTCGAAAAGAACTCCTCGAAAATGTCTTTCAAAAGATGAAACTGCATTCAAATATTTCGATAACACACCTCTTGGATTCTCAGTTACCATAAGAATCATTTAAATTTTGCAAATAGCAAAAGTCTTCTTCACAGACAGAGAGGAAAAAGACAGGCATATCTTCACAGGTGAGCGCCTGACGTACTGCACTTAACTCAAAAAGCAAACTGACTTGAGAACATCAATCGGCTTACCAAGGAAGTCTTCATCTACAACATCCCTTCCCCCAGGCACAGTGGCGCATGCCTGTAATCCCAGTAGCTCGAGGATGAGGCAGGAGGATCACGAGTTCAAAGCCAACCTCAGCAAAAGCAAGGAGCTAAGCAACTCAATGAGACCCTGTCTCTAAATAAAATACAAAACAGAGCTGGGGATATGGCTCAGCGGCTGAGTGCCCCCTGAGTTCAAACCCACTACCCCCTAAAAAAATCCCTTCCAGGCCAAAGTCTCCCAGCCCTCAGAGCACCTCGTTACCACGCACAAGGCTCCTTGGTAGCTAGCCCCAGCCAAACTGGGTTCTGAAAGCAAACTGAGTGGTCAGTGGGGGCAGCAGGCATGGCACAGACTCAAGGGGCTGATGCTCGGTAGCATCGCACACCAGATGTGTGGCCTGGGGTTAATTAATTATCCTTTCTTTGCCTCACCTATTAAAACAGAGGTGAAGAAAACTGCTACCTATTGGGGTCTGGGAGGAAGCACTTGGTACTATATAGGCCATAGTGACAGCTTTGCAAGTGTGCACTTCCTTATCACCAGGGAGTCATGCCCTGTGAGGGTGAGGACAATGTGTGTGCCTGGCTCCTACTCCTCCGCGGGCACACACAGCACAATCTCCAGTATTTCTTCCAGGACCATATTCTCCACCTACTACCCGAGGGGCTGGAGATGTATCAGCTGACAGAACAGATCAGCATCCCCAGACATCTCCCCTGCTGGTTTGGGAGGGGCACTATCATACACTAAAGATGGTGAATAAAACACAGGGCAGGGTTAAGGGGAGAGCAGGAGTACTGGGTGCTGCTGTAAGTGGGTGATCAGGGCCTAAGAAGTGAGGAAGGGCCCCATGCACCACAGTTGCTCCTCAACTTAGGATGCAGCAACGTCCAAACAAAACTACAAGTCCAAAATAAGGTAAGTCGAAAATGCACTCACTACTCCTACCCTGCCACAGCTCAGAGCTTGGCCTAGCCTGCTTTGAACACGCTCAGAACCCAGTTGGGTGAAATCACCTAGCACCAAATGTATTTTTTTTTTAAAAGAGAGACACAGAGAGAGAGAATTTTTTTTTTAAAGAGAGAGTGAGAGAGGAGAGAGAGAGAGTTTTTTTAATATTTATTTTTTAGTTCTCGGCGGACACAACATCTTTGCTTGTATGTGGTGCTGAGGATCGAACCCGGGCCGCACGCACGCCAGGTGAACGCGCTACCACTTGAGCCACATCCCCAGCCTCAACACCAAATGTATTTTATAATAAAGTGTTGACAACCTGACCTCACATAGTGGACAGGGAGCTAGAAATTACTACTGCTGCCCAGCATTACAAAGTCTCAGAACACATATTGCTACTCCAGGGGGGAAAGATCAAAAATTAAAGTTTCTAGTCAGTGTGTATCACTTTTGCACTCTCACATAAAATCATAAGTCAAGGGGCTGGGGTTGTGGCTCAGCGGTAGAGCGCTCACCTCACACGTGTGAGCCCTGGGTTCCATCCTCAGCACCACATAAAAATAAATAAATGAAATAAAGGTATTGTGTCCAACTACAAAATATATATATATATATATATATATATATATATATATATATATATTTTTTTTTTTTTTTTTTTTTTTTAATCATAAGTCAAACCACTGTAAGTCAGGCCCCGAGCTTGGGAAAGGACTTCCGAGCAGAAAGCACAAGGCTGTCTGAAGCCCCGAGGCGCTGTGAACCTGGTGTGGTTAGGAACTGGCGGGGCTGGTGGGGGCCCTGCAGGGAGGGCAGAGAGCAGAAGGAAGAGAATCGGCCAGCAAGCTGAGGAGGAAGATCATTCTGGGCTGTGTGAGGACCTTGCCTTTTTCCCTGCGTGGGAATGGGGAACGCAGGAACACGATCCAACTTCAGTTTTCTGGCTGCCTCATGGGAACAGACTGACTAGGGTCAAGGGCAACAGTGGGAGCCCAGCAAAGAGACCCAGGCACCAACCCAGGTGGGAGACAACAGGGCCTTGGACCAGGGCCGTGGCTGGGAGGTCAGAGACCCCGATCCTGGCTCTGCTTTGAAGGTCAAGCCCACAGACTGGCAGATGGACTGGCCGAGGGTTTAGAAGAGAGGAGTCAAGGATGACTCAAAAGTTTGGGATGTGAGCAACCGGAAGGCGGAGCAGCCGTGGACTGGGAGGGAAACGGCTGGAACCAATAGGGGAGGTCGCTTTGCTGTTTCTGGGCAGTCGTTGTGACCTCTGTGCCTCTTCCCTACTTGTGGCTTCCAAACAGGGCTTTCCACTCAACACTGCTGGCTTCCATCTGCCCCTCACACAGCTCCCCCCCAGGAAGCAGAGTGATTTACCCACCCAGGTGGTCCACTCCTCCACCCACAAGCTGCACACGGCAGCCCCACACCCATGCAGAAAGGTGCCAGGGGACCTAAGGCTGCCAGTGACAGTAACGGGTAAAAACACCCACCTAATTCAGGTTCACACCTGAGCCACATCCTCCAGCAAGGCTTTACCAGGAATAAAGGCGAGATTTCAACATTCTTTAAGCTGTGCCCCTCACTGAGTGGTTCAGAAATGTGAAAAATACGCATGCTTTTTAAATCCTAACATTAAGTACCTTGGAGTATTTCATATAACTACCAACTTTTACCTAGTTTCATTGGAACCTCATAATAACCCCTTCAGCTGGTTAATCAGCAAATGATTCCTAAGCACCTATTATTAAGCACTCCCACCGCAACACCATGCCAGGCAATGAAGGGAAGGGTGGGGACAGGGTCTAAATCAGCAGCTCCACTTCACAGCTGACAAGGCCATTCAAGAGTTAAGTACACTGCAGTCGGCCACATCCTGAGATGACACGCAAGCATGCCATCCTGGTCTTCTGATTCTAAAGCCCAAGCTTTTATTTTTTACTTATGAGCTGGGTAAATTACTTGACCTTTCTGTGCCAGCATTTCATCATCTGTAAGACTGACATTATGAGAGCATGTCCTTCCTTGTTTTACTATTAAGATGAAGTGAGTTAACTGATACAAAGTTCTCAGAGGAAGAGCTGACACACAGTAAGTAGGCAATAAGTGACATCCTCGTCATCATTAACTACCCTACCGAGATGCCCCTCTAATAATTAGGATAAAAGTTACCATCATTAAATCGCTCTGTGGCAAGAACTGTACACCAAGGGCTTCACATGTAATGACTCACTGAAACCTTACAACAATCTATGAGTTTTGTCTCCGTTTTACATTCAGAAATCTAAAGCTCAGAGCAAAGTGGAGTGTACTAGCTAGAGCTCACCCAGCTAGTAAGTGTTGAAGTCAGGAGTTGAACTCGTGTCTTAGAAATTATTTTGCAGAACCATATTTGCGGCACAAAATAAAGTAACATGTGTACCCTTGATTTGTATTCAAATGTTAAAAATACACGCAGAATTCAGGGCACCTCCCTGATACACAAAGCTCCTTTTGAGGAGCCTTAGCCCAAAAGTACAAAAGGAAAAAGAGGCTCCAAGGTCCCGGTTAACTTTATCCACAGTGTGTAATAGTAATCACCCCAGACCACATCCTATACCCGCCACAACCTGAAAACCCACTTCCTCCCTAGAATACATCCCAGGGAGCAAAAGTCAACATCCAGCTCTGGCTTCTCCGAGAACACCTTGTGTGTTGACCTACGCATGCCAGCAAGTAACCAGGCTGGAAAAACATTCTCCCAGAGCCCAGAAAGGGATCCAAGTGATCTGGATTGAAATGCTTCGAGTCTCCAACGCTGCTTATTATTCCCAGCACCAGGTGGCTGAGCCCACCCATCTGGTAGCATCCTGCAAGACCTTGAGATCAGCATCACAGAGCAGAGGTAAGCTGGCCCCAGTGGCCTGCTCTGGCCCTGACTTAAGGGATCTGTCTTCAGCACCTGACCCGGAGGCCTTCCAGTAGAATGGAACCCTCATGCCCTCAGGCCTGCATAGCAGCTTGGCTGAGAAAGCTGGGCCCCCTTGAATCATGGAGCCGAGGGGCCCTTCTAAGGATCTGGAGCAGGGGGTGGCACTGTTCTTCACATGCCAGTCATGAGACCAGCTCTCAAGCCTCCCCAGTCCAGAATTCATCAGAAACATTCTAGAGAGGATATGACTGTCACACTGGTGGAGACGGAAAAAAAAACAGACACTAAGAAAGAAGAGTAAAAGGCTGACTATGTGTTAACCCAGAGATGTGGTGGGAGACCTGGAGCCTCACACACCAACAATCACTGTTGTATCAAAAGTTCCAGGCCTGTGGGCAACCGGCCAGGGGGGAAATGCAGTCTGTGGCCCTGAAAGAACCCAGATCCCACACACAAATGTCAAGTCCTGAACACCTTAGAGGGGTGTCTGCTGAGTGCCGGCGTGTGCCAGTCCTGGGCGAAAGCTTTACATTCCCCTCTTCAGTCCTCCCCGGGAGAGATGGGGACTGGCCCTGTTTTACAGATGAAGAAACTCAATACCCAGGAGTTATTTACTTGTTCTGATACAAAGCAGACTCTATGGTGGTACAGAATTAAAACCTCGGGCTCAGAGCTCAAGTTCAACTTTTTCTCATAGAAAGGTATCGTCTGGAGTGATGTCACGAGAGACCCGGTGAACATGAGCAGTGGGTGAGTCCGCAGAGAGGCAAAGGTGCGACAGTCTGAAAGGACCCAGGAGTCAGAAGATGATGGTCTCTAGCTGCGCTAGCCGGTAACCTTTCCAGGCCTGGATAAGGTGTCAACTTGAAATAAGATGATGCAGACAGAGCCTGTGGCACGAAAGGCCAGCCAAGATGTCAGAGATATCATTTCTCTCCACGCAACTTCTCAGTGAAATGGCAGCAATGCCCTCTACTTCCTAGGGTGAGAGTAAGGGTAAGCAAGAGCCCCGCCCTCAGGCAGCTTCACACTTGGCCTTCAGGTTGCCAAAGCCCCCTCTTCACCATGGTCTCCATCACCATCTTCATCAAGGCACAAACTCACTGATCGCTCACAGCTGCTCCACACGCTACACACTTCACCCTCAGGAGCACACCCAGGCGTGACTACTAGCCCTATGCAAGCGATGAGAAAACTCCGGAGACTATACTCCAGATGCCAAAGAGAAATAATTTCCCAATTTTCAGCCTCAAAAAGTTTCTAGACTTTGTCCAAAATGATTAAACCAGAAAGAGGTCTCACTCCCAGGCACTCTCCTCTGCTCCCTCCCTCCTGGCTGCCTTGGGGTCGCCACTGCCAGAAGTTACTCTGCACCACCAACATGCAGGCTGCATATGCCACCGTGGTGGGCCTTCTACCAGCACCCCTGGCCAGTACACCCTTAGAACTCCTTGCACCAGATCATGACACCTCAAAAGGTCTCCTGGCATTGCCAAGTGTCCCATGGGGTACAAAAGTGTCCCCATTTGAGAACCACACAGTACACCAAGGGCACAATTCAGAACATATGGCAGAACAGGTGAACTGAGGGAGGAGCACCTTGGACATGGGCCAGGCCTGAGTCCAAGCCCCACACCCTTGGGCACATAACTTGGCTCCTCTTCTTCAATGCAGGAAGGATCATGGTGTCTCCCTCACAGGGCAGACGTGAAGAAGGACTTGATCTGGTTATGCAGAACACTTAGGTCAGTGGCCGCCTCTCGTAAGCTATTGGTAGCATAGTGATTCTGTCCAGCTGGTTGAGACCCTCCCCACAGTGTCCTTGAAAACCTCTCCGGAAAAACAGAGCAGGTTTTTCCACATTTACAAGTTAACCAGGCATCAGGGGGGAAAATTTTTTTTTCCTATGTCTTGGGAGGAGAGAGCATGATCAAAAGACTTCCTCTAAATCAAAAACAAAAAACCACAAGCAGAGGTTTACATTTGATGTGGAAGTTGACTCTACCAGCTCTCGCCTGGATTCCAACAGCCTATCACACAGCCTTGGTACTGAGGGGTCAGTATCCACAAGCACATGTGGGTGCACACGTGTGAGCACGCACATACATACACACCCTGAACAACTGAGCAGCACCGCAGTCACAACTCTTCATGACCATCAAACAACAGAACAGCAAAATGCCCAACATCAGAACAGTTAAATACAGTCTCCAACAACTTATGCTGGCATACACACAGCTACCAAGTGCAGAGCTTTATAAGAATTACCAACATGAGAAAGCACACGTCACCGTACACAGACAAGATACCCAAAAAGTGATACATACAATCTGATCAGTTTTGTAACATGTAGAGTCATAAGTCATAAGGAAACACGGTTAAATGGTAAAAGGTTAACAATGCTGATCTCTAGATAGTTCATTCAGGGATTTTTTTTTCTTCTTCATTGTACCTTCATTCATTTTTCCACTTCTTTACCTCCAACAACCACCCAAAGCTAGAGAGCCCTGGGCTGTAATTCTAGTTCCACCGCCTACCTGCTGGTGACCCTGAGCCAAGTATTTACCTTCTCTGAGTTAATAACATTTCTAATAATAGCAAGGATCCTGAACAGTAGCTATTATTATCACCCTTATAATGCAAAAGGGGTTAAGCCTTGGGAATAAAAATAATGATATACTATGAGATAAAAGATGTCATCAGCTAATTGGCTGTCGCCCCAAGGGAGCTGTGTTAGCACTGATAGGAAGGCAGAAATATCCACCAGGCATTTTTGCAAAACTCCTGTTGGAGTTACAAGTGAGCCATTTCCTGAAAACCATCCCGGCTCTCGAAATGGACTAAAGGTAAGATCAGCAGGACACTCCCTCAAAGAGCTGCTGGCTACAGAAGGAAGCAAACTACACGCTGGCTCAGCCGTGTCCCAGGAAAGCATAGGCAAACAGGAGCTGCAAAATGAAGTCCACTCACGACATAACAAGCAGGAGCTCTGTTCTACAGAACACGAGAAATGAACGCACCATCCAAAAAAATAGATCGCACTGTTCCATTTGAGGTCTTATAAATTAGATTTTCTCAGGAAAGGCATCTCATCAGGTTGGATGCTCTAATATTTAATTAACTCCAAATAAATGCTGGGAGGCTTCAAATGCAGCTCAGCACACAGTAGGCACTTAAGCGTTCTAACAAATGAAATGTGTGAACAAATGAGCACCACACATGGAACGGAAGAAAAGGAATCTTGATACGTGTCATGATGCATTTGTCCAAGCACACAGAACACTCAACACCAGAGTGAATCCTAATGTGAACTTGGACTTAGAAAACAATGTGCAAGCGCAGATTCTCCGATTAAAACAAATGTGTCGATCTGGTAAGGGATGCTGATGAATGGGGGAGGATGTACACAGGGGGGCACAGGAAGCCCAGGAGAATTCTCTGTACCTTCTACTTAATTTTACTATCAGCCTAAAACTACTCGGAAAGCATAAACACCATTTTTTTTAAAAAATCATATTTGACAATCCGTGGCAGGTTTACCAGCCACGTGTACTAGTAAAATCAAACTCACACATGATCGGGCACACACACCTCAGAACACATCTTCTCACACCATCTGGCTGCAGAGGCTATGAAACCAGAAGAGCAGGTTCACCAGGGGCACTGAGAAAGCAGGGGAACGTTCTGCACCCCACATATGCTCTAAGGATCAGGAGACTCGCAGGAAGCCCTTCCCACTTTCACCTTGTTCTTTCAACAACAACAAAAAAAAAAGTGCTTTATTTTTTTTTAAGTGCTTTAATAAAAAATGTGAGGCTATGATTTCTTTTTCTCCTGCAAGTTCCAGTGCAGAAAGAGAATATTTTAAGGGGCTTCATTTACAAGACCCCCCAGGAGGCACACAGCACTGTAATTTTCATTATGAAAGGTTATCTCCAAATAAAGTCCATTGTCAATCTCTCTTTCCCAGGCAGAAGACTGTAGTTAAAGAAACGGAATGTTCCCAGTGTTCTCAGAAGACAGGCTGGTGTAAAACATTCTACCTGTCCCCACCTCCATACGCTGAACGTCCCAGCACTGGGTTGGAAATGACCGCCATAACACAGTGGTTCTCTCTGAGGTGAAATCTGGCTCTCCAGGGGATATTCTGCAATGTCTGGAGACAGTCTGGTTGTCACAGCTGGGAGCAGAGGGGAGGTGCTCCTGGCATCTAGTGGGTAGAGACCCGGGAGGCTGCTGGGTGTCACACAATGCCTAAAACAGCCCCCAAACATCACCAGGTGCCAAATGGCAGCAGTGCCACGGCTCAGGAGCCCCCTGGTAAGGGAAAGCTGAGACAGCTCTAACACACAACTCTCAGGACTGTCAGCGCGGTTCATGCCTAACAGCGCCCTGTGGGCAGGCAGCACCTCCACCACTGCCTGTGAGAGCTGGGATCGCGACCCACTCCCTCCAGGCATCTGCCTCTTGGGCTGTAAAATAGGGACAACAGAAACACATGCCACCCAAACCCTTGTGAAAATGACATGACAGCCTTATGTCCATAAAGCCCCCGGTGCCTGACTTCACAACCCCAGACCACCCAAGCACAGGGAGGTCCCCCAGGCTGCACTGGTGGACGCAGCTCTGCCTGCGGGGCACGAGCACCCAGGACCCACAGGGCAGGGACAGGAGGCTTCCTGAGTCAGGCAAGGCCCGAGGAGACCCAGAGATCTGGGGCAGATCAGGGTTCTCTGAGAAGAGACAATAACAACTGAGCAGAGTGTGTTGGGGTTACCCGGCCCCGCCCCCAGGATGTCTGAGAGGGGAGCGATGAATTCTCAAGCACAAGCAAGGAGAAAGCAGAGTCCGAATTCCGGGCGGCTCTTAGGCCTGTACTGGGTGGGAAGAGGCAGACCTACCAAAGACAACCATCATCAATCAGGGCCCCAGGAAAGAAGAGTGGCCCAAACCACACCCCCGTCCATGTGTCTGTTGATCAACGTGCACAAAAACTGGGAATGCAGTGTTCAGGGCCCCAAGCAGGTTCCCCAAAGATGCCGCCAACTACCTACAACACATCCTCCAAGACAGCCACTCACGATAAGAACCCAACAGAGCCGGTAATAACCAGTCTGGGAGGCTCACAGGCCCCACAAAAGCCCCATAAAAGGTGAAGACGCACCACCCTGGAAATTCTGTTTCCCAAGAGCCACTGCAGAGACTGCAGAGACAGTGTGATCCTCCCCCTCCCCCATCCCGTGTCACACTCATGCTCTTGTGCGGGTGGGGAAGGAATTTCCAGACTTCCGTTTTCTAAAATTTTGAGCAGAGTTTTCAAATACTAAGAAAGGTCAATGTTGGCAACAAATTTGAGAAGTTTATTTTGAAAAGCTTGTAAACCCCAATCCCAACTGGAGCATATGTCAGACCATGACCAAGTTCATCTCTTAGATGAGACCCTCCCTTCAGACCACAGACAACCCACACTCCTCAGAGTCCAAATTACAAGAATTGATCCAGGCCTCCACCCATATTTGGTAGCAAATTTGAACTTCCTTCAAAATATGTTTTGAGAGTTCAACAAAAGATTGACAGCCTATAGCCAGGCAGGGTGACACACACCTGTCATCCCAGCAACTCAGGAGGCTGAGGCAGGAGGATCGCGAGTTCAAAGCCAGCCTCAGCGACAGCGAGGTGTTAAGCAACTCAGTGAGACCCTGTCTCTAAATAAAGAGCTGGGGATGTGGCTCAGTGGTTGAGTGCCCCTGAGTTCATTCCCTAGTACCTGCCCCGCAGCAAAAAAAAAAAAAGATTGACAGATTATTGATTGTTTCTCTGCAAACTGCTTTTTAAAATCATTTTTATGTAAACACATTATTCACAAACAGGCAGTCAAGGATGATACAACACAACTGGATTCTGTTTGAATTCTAGGCCATTTTCTGCGCAACCGTGGATAAGTGACCCTGCCTCTCTCAGCCTAGGTTTACCATATGTAACAGTGCTACTATCCAACCACATGGGAGAGGGGCTGGGGAAGGGGTCATAGGGAAAAGGTTGGTAACATGGTACATTACAAAGCAACTCATAAAATGGGCTAAATCCTAACTTGTTCCCTTGCCCCAGTCCCTAATCACCTCCTTTCCCAGGAACTCGGCCACAGAATCCTTGACAAGGGATCCTCATCACCATACTCTTGATTCTTTGAGAATTGAGAGCCTGCCGTTCTTGGTCCACTGTTGAGGGCAGGGTTCAGCACACAGCAGATGATCAATAACAATCATGTGAACGAAGAAATGAATGAAAGTGACCCTTTGCAAAGAGCCCCACCTCTCCTGTCTATAAGACAGATAGTGACCTGCTGTGTTCTCTGAAGACCAAATGAGCTGCTGGGTGGGGCGTGTCAGATTTGGGCCTCCACAGTGGTGGTTTGTTGTTTTGGGTGTTTTGGTTTTTTTTTTTTTCCTTTTGCAGGGCAGGGGGTACCAGGGATTGAACTCAGGGGCACTCAACCACTGAGCCACATCCCAGCCCTATTTTGTATTTTACTTAGAGATGGGGTCTATGTTGCTTAGCGCCTCACTGTTGCTGAGGCTGGCTTTGAACTTGTGATCCTCCTGCTCAGCCTCCGAGCCACTGGACTTATAGATGGGCGCCACCACACCCGGCCACAAGGGTGTTCTTAAGTCGCTCAGAGAAGATGGTGAACAGTCTGGAATGGGTGCACAGCACATGCACATCACCAGGTGGCTTTTCACTTTCTGTTCCACTTGAGGGAATACACCCAAAACCAAATCCATGGCAGGTGGCCACCAGCATGCAGCAGCAGGGCAGGCCGCGGCCTGTAGAAGTCAGCCACAAGGAGAAGCAACAGGACCACAACCACCTGCCCCTACCCAATGAGGCAGAGGAAGGGGCCCCACGCCCCCCAGCACAGCTCCCCACTCAGAACTCCACCAGTTCCCCTCCACCCATCACTGCCCAGGCAGCCATGAGGGGCGACAACACACGATGGGTAGAGAAGAGCAAAGCAGAAGTAAGGGAAGAAAAAATGAGCCCACAAAGGAAATATCCAAGCGCTACAACAGTCTTGAGCAAAGAATTCCACGTTTTCACACGGACAAGGAGACACCCAAAAGAAATCCCTCTCCCAGCTCTGTGTGGCAGGAACTGGAGAGATGTGTATCTTCACGGAAGTTCCTGGTCACTTCACAGTCCAAGGCCACTCCTGGGATTGGGACCAAGAAACACCATGAAGTGAAGCAGCAGGTTCAAGGCGGGGGTGCGGCTCACAGAGGAGCACTTGCTCAGCATGTGTGAGACCCAGGGTTCGATCCCCAGCACCACCAAAAAGGAGGAGGATGGGGAGGTTGCTCAAGTCCAGCTCTGCTGCGGAGTACCAGGGCATCTTCCAAAGGCTTGGTGGAATCTACTCTCTCCTGGAAAAACAGATGGTCCAAGAGCTCCCTCCCAAATCCAAAGCAGTCAACTGTACCAGAAGCAAGTTTGAAATCCAGATCAAACACACA
Organism: Spermophilus citellus; assembly: GCF_964194105.1. Classification (NCBI taxonomy): domain Eukaryota; kingdom Metazoa; phylum Chordata; class Mammalia; order Rodentia; family Sciuridae; genus Spermophilus; species Spermophilus citellus. The sequence continues at coordinate 238,649,842 of NC_138183.1, read as the reverse complement.
AGACCAAAAAAAAAAAGATGTCTCTCAAAGAACGATCCCAACCCCCATGATTTTGAGGGGAAAAAAGTAGAACTGGATGTATAGACCAAGGGTACTGCTCAGAGCTGATCCCACCCTGGGATAAGAGGTGTGATCCAGGGAGGAAAGAGAGGGAGGTCACATGGGGAAGAGGAAATTCCAGAAAGTGCTGGGCAAATAGATGAGTTCATTCCCAACACCTAAGAGATTCTTCCAAGTCCTCAGCAAACATTGAGAACTTACTATGGCCAGCGCTGCTGGAGACCAGGCACAAAAGCACTGAATTAAACCAATAACAACCATGAGGGCTTTGACTCTGTCTGGGTCACTGCGAAGTCCAGCTAGCCCTCCCACACCCCTGCAGCTAAAGGCACGACTTGGCAGGTGTCTTCACCATGGTTTGGTGATTTGGTTTGGTTTTTGTACCAGGGACTGAACTCAGGGGCACTCGATCACTGAGCCACATCCCCAGCCCTTTTTTGTACTTTATTTAGAGACAGGGTCTCACTGAGTTACTTAACACCTCAATAAATTGCTAAGGCTGGCTCTGAACTTGTGATCCTCTTGCCTCAGCCTCCCAAGCCACTGGGATTACAGGCATGTGCCACCACACCGGGCTTCACCCTGGTTTAGACAGAGTTGTACAAGGAATTATCAGACTTGGAAGAGTTCCAACACTTGATGTTATGCAAGTCTACACTATCTCACCTACGCAACGAGGAAGAGCACTGGAGCTGACCTACTAACCTTACAGGTTTCTTCTGAAACCCAAAACTCAGTGGGCACATGCGAAAGCATTATACAAACAAGTTATTCCTTGTCTAATGTCACTAGCAAGCCAACCAACGTTGGAAATGGATTGTAATCCTGCTGAGAATCACATGCAACCATCCAAGCTCCAGCCTAGACCCTGGATGCTCGGATTCCTCTTAGACCCTCACCACACCCATCGGGCTTGACCTCAGAGCAGCTGTGAATCTACCCAACCGTACAGTGTCCTTCACTGGAGGATGAGCCCCCACCCTCCATCCCCCACTGAGGCAGTCAACCCTGCGTCCAGCTGGGCAAAGAATTAGTTTGACCCCAAAATAAACACAGGTGGAAAGCCAAGGGTGGACCTCACCATCCTAGAGAAGGCCTATGCACCCAACATTCCTGATGCCCAGTCCCTCTCCCGGAGAAAACGCACTCAGTGTGACAGCAGCCCTTCGAGCAAACTGAAGGAACGTGGTCGTGGAATCTTCCAGAGTGTCAAAGCATCTGTGAAGGGTCCCACCTCCCCTCAGAGGGAGGGGAGAGGACCGCACGACTGCTCCTCTCCAGGTGTCAAAGGTGCCACCCGCCAGCCAGCCAGTGTGCCACTTAGAAGCTGTAGATCCTGGAGATGTGGTTCACCCTCCCTAAGCCCAGCTTCTTCTGCCTGTCGGATGGTCCTGAGGATCAAGCTGAGGCTGGCACACAGCCAACACCTGGCGCACGGCAGCCATTAGCCACCTGTGGCCCTTCAGGAATCCCCCACCACCACCCCCAGGGATCCCACAATTCATCTCATTAGACACTGAAGATCTGAAACGTCCCTCTTGATGGAGGGGTAAAGGAAAATCATTCAAGAAAGAAGAAAAAAGAACTAGCCAACCATTTCCTTCCCTCTTCTGCTCTGACCGCCCACCGTCCCATACAGGTGGCACTTGTTCTGGTTAACTAAACACTGAATTTTTTCTAAAGACAAAAACTGCAGCCTTTTTCTACACCGGTTGATTCTCAGCTCCCACTGCCCTCTAGCCACGCAGCGCTGGCCTCTCCCGCCTCTCCCGCCTCCCCCCGGGTCTTCCTGGTCTGAGGGGTGTGGTTCTGTTCTTCTGGAAAAGAAAAAGTTCTGACTAAATGTGACCTCATTTACGAATGTGAGGCTAAAAGAGAAAGTTCTGCCTAAAAGAAAGCCCGCCAAAGGCCCTGAAGACCATTGTCTGTGCGGGGACTAGGTTCCGGACCTCACAGGTCGATGCCCTCTGTAGGAGGGCATTCTTCTTCCAAGGTGGCCCACCAGCGGGCACTGTCACACATTTACAAGACTTCTCACACCAACGGATCCCCGAGTCATAAGAAAACCTTTTATCACACCACAAGCCTGACTCCAGCCTGGAAAACACCACAAAGCCTGACTCCAGGCCTGTATGATGTCTCTTTGGAGCTCACATTTTAAAAAGCCTGTTCCGCTCTGGGCCACAGCTTCCTAATCAATCAGTATCTCTCGTGCATAGCTCCCCCCACCATCTCTCTCTCTCTCTCTCTCTGTCTCTGTCTCTCTCTCTCTCTCTCTCTCTCTCTCTCTCACACACACACACACACAGACAGAGCCCAGGGATACAGATTCATCATGCAAATGTCTCAAGTGTTCTAAACTGCTGTCCCCTAGTCCTACTGAATAGCCCTTCAGCTCTTGGAGATAGCACTTTTTTTGGTCGGGCGAGTGGAGGAGTGAAAGGAATCCCTGATCCCTGGCAGAACAATTCTAGTGAATTTGCTAAAACACACCTTCTCAAACTCAGACATAGAAGAGCAAGAAAGAGAAGGTTCCTTGCCACTCAGAAGCACCAAAAAACCTTTACCTGGAACCCCCAAATAGAAAAAGCCCATTGGTTCAAATGCTAGGAAAACACACCACGTGCTGTCCCCATGGGGCAACCATTCAGGACAGAGTGTTCTATTCATGAGCAGAACATAAGAGAGATGTTTTCTTTGACTATTCAGAGTCTCGGTCATGTCCTACTGGGCAAATAAAACTCATATGACCAAGAAGACACTAAAGAGACCCTTATAACATAATTCCCTGTCGCCACAAGGCCCCATCCAGCAGCCCTGCGGCCCTCACAAAAGGTGGACTCAGTCTAGGAAGGATATCAAATCTGAAGTATTCAAAGAGATAGTTTCTTTTTGATTCAATAAACAAGTCCATTTTGATCTTTACATAAACGCAAACCATTTGAAAAAGGAAACACCCACCCACCCACTCCTGCTTTGCACCCAAGAGTTAGGCAACTGGCAACCTCCCAGGACCCAAGCACCTGAAATTGTATTTAAAATACCATCCTAATATTTCTCTATGTATCTGGGGTGAAGTTTTCCAGCTTTAAATCCAGAAGATGCTTTGAAATGCTCACAAGCCATGGTCTACTCTGGAGCAAAGACTTTAAGAAATAAAGAGAAATCAGCAGCCCTAAAGAAGAATGAAATTATAGCATCTGCAGGTAAATGGATGGAACTAGAGACTATCATGCTAAGTGAAATAAGCCAGTCCCAAAAACTCAAAGGCCAAATGTTTGCTATGCAGAGGTTAACACATAATAAGAAAGGGAGGGGGAAGAACTGAAGTTCACTGGATTAGACAAAGGAGAATGAAGGGTAAGGATGGGGATGAGAATAGGAAAGACAGTGGAATTAATCGGACATAACTTTCCTAACCTTATAAATAAATATACCACCAGTGAAACTCCACATCGTGTACAACCACGAAAATGGGATACTAATTAGAATAAGTTATATTCCATGTATGCATAATGTCAAAATACATTATACTATCATATTTATCTTAAAAAATCAAAAGAAAGAAAGAGAGAGAGAGAGAGAAGTCAGGTGTGGTGGCTCACACCTATACTACCAGCAGCTCAGAAGGCTAAGGCAGGAGGATCACAAGTTCAAAGTCAGCCTCAGCAACTTAGTGAGGCCCTAAGAAACTTTTTAATTTTCTTTAAAGGGCCAGGGATGTGACTCAGTGCTTAAGTGCCTTTGGGTTCAATCCCAAATACCAAAAAAAGAAATAAAGAGAAAGATCTCCGGGCGCTTGTCTTTGTGATAGCTGGTAATGACACACCACATATCTGGACATACTAGAGGGTTAACAATAAACTGCATAACACACATGAATACACGCAGCAGGCAATCGACTAATGGTAGTTCCTGCGCACACCTGGGAATGCTCAAGGAACACAAAATGCTATTTTCCACCTCGTGTTTCCACACTAATCCTCGTTCAATGCACAGTTCTGAGCTCCTCCATGTGCCAGGGGCTGGGTTGGGAGGAACAGAGATGAAGGCACCTTGCCTGCCCTTAGGAAGGGGAGGAGCTGGCTGGGAAAGACGCAGCACAGAAGGCTGAATGAGGCACCAGAAGGTCAGACCCAGGACAGACCTGACTGGCGTGAATTTCCAGAAGGACCAAGAGGAATCAGCCATGTGGAGGATGGGAGGGAGACCCAGACAGAGGGTGCAGCCAGCCCAAGAGGCCTGGAAAAGAGAGAGAGGCTCACACAGGGAGAAACAACGTGAGGCTGGGGTGAACACAGGAGAAAAACCCAAGAACCTAAGAAAGGCACTGGGAGAGGTGAGCAGCCACCTGGCCCCAAACCCTGAAGGCAACAGGGCCAAGGAGGACGTCTAATGGAGGGACGACAGCATCAGACTGGCTTCTAGGCAACATGTCTCTGGTTTGGGGTGGCTGATGGCAAATAAACTTGTGGAGCTGCAGACAAGCAGAGCTTAGCAAAGTACATGGAATCGTGGTCAAAGCTGTGAACATAAGGAGCTGTTCAAATTGTAATTCTGGAGAAAGAATTTCTTGTACTCCCGCAAAGGTTGGCACCTCACTGGGCACACAGGCATGTGTGCACACACACGGCCTCACGGGGGTCTCCTGTGGAGCCCCTGGTGCTCTGTCGTTGAGCAAAGTCTGTGCCATCTGGGAACTCTTGGGAAGAAGTAACACCTATTTGGAGTTTGTCTCCCAAGAAAACAAATCAGAGACTCAGAACTTGGCAGATAGGAAGGGGCACTTAACCTTTACTGTCTTACCCGATGGTGGGAGCCCTGTAGACTCACATCAGCCAGTTTCTCAGTAAAGTTTCAAAAACAAGAGGAGCGAGGGGAAAACAGAATTAAGAAAATTTGTAAAGCAGGTACATTAGCCATGTTTAAATCCACAAACATCTATGTCTGAAATAGAAAAAGAAATAGTGCTATTCAAAAAGGCAAAGGGGACGGGAAAGCAGAAGGGTAGATTCCAAGAGCAATTAGATAAATGAGGAAAAGCCACATGCACATGCACACCCAGCGTAGTGTGCATGTGGTGTGATGACCGCAGAGCCATCTAAGGCTGATTCCAGCTCTGCCTTTCATGAGATAACCTTGCTTGAGCCAGTTATTTAACCTCTCTGAGCCACAGGCGTGTCAATACCTGAATGGCAAAACCTAACTCACCAGGTAGAGGTCAGGATTAAAGAGAAAGAATGCAAAAAGTATTTTGCATATAGTAAGTGCCCAGGAAAACAAAAGCTCTTGCCAGTAGTTTTCTAGATGAAATCTTCATTTAACTGATCAGAAGAAAACCGGAAGGCTATCCTCCCCAGAGAGCCGAAGGAAGGCAAAGGCAGATTCTGTGTCTCAGGCAGGAACCTACTGAGTCAGCATCAAACGTGGCTAATGTACCTTCCAGGAGAACATCTGCACTACCAACACTACCACCAGGCCCTCCCTCCACTGGAAGGCACCCAGCACCATGAGCATCTGCTCCACAGCGGTCAGGTTCAACTGGCAGGTACAGACAGCAAAGGTGAGTACAGGAGGCCAAGAGGGAAACCGTACAGAGGATGCATAAGGACAAGGCAAAGAAAGATGATCTACACTGAGCCTTGGAAAGTGGGTCAAATTGAGCCACGTGGAGGGAAGCATGAGGGCGGGCCAAGCAGAGGCCAGCATGCACAGACCCGAGGCCAGGAGGAACAGGAAGCAAGAAGGGAGAGCAGGGATGGGGGCCACCCTGTAGGGCTTAAAAGCCCTCTCATTCTTGGCTCAGCAATATCCCACATGCTGCGTGTGATGCTGGGTGTCCGCCAGAGCTCCGTGGGACACTCGGGCCTCCGTGAGACCAACAGGCTCCCTGACTGCAGCGTCTTTGAGCCATCAAGGGCTTCTGGAGTCTCCTCATTCCAGAGCCCTTCCCCAGTTCATATGACCAAAGGGCCATCTCTCCTCGATCATATTATCTCCTGTTCTGAGCGAATAGTTTGAGGAAGACTATGGTGTCAATCAGGGCTCTGCTTCAGGAAGTCAACTTTATAAGTTACCGACAGAGAGAACATGTTACTATACTGACTCAAGCTGATAACGGTGTTTCCAAATGGGAGCCATGAGGACTCTACAGGAGGTCTGAGTTGTACGAATTAAAGAGCATTCCTTTGATTTAATGTGATCTTCACACTATACTTTACTCTTAAATGGAATTCTCTTGAAAAGTGTGATCATCTTGAACATGTGATAGTTGCATGTGCTACACACAAAAGGTATGTAGGTGTTCAGGGTGAAGAAGTTAGTTTATCCCAAGATGCTCCTGAGAACGTGAACCACTGTCAAATTTTACAATGAAAACCAGGCGCAGTGGCACATGCTGGTGATCCCAGAAATTAGGGAGGCTGAGGCAGGAGGATCACCAGTCCAAGGCCAGCCTCAGCAACTTAGCCAAGGCCTAAACAACTTAGTAAGATCCCATCTTAAAATAAAAAATAAAAGAGGTAGAGATGTGGCTCAGTGGTTAAGCACCCTTGGTTAAGCATCCTTGTTATCAAAAAAAAAAAAAAATTCTTTTTCAAAAGAGGAGGAAAAGAAATCCAGAGCAACTCACCCTAGACCACCCAGGTGAGAAGCAGCTCACTCCTGAGGAACAGTATGTACCTGATTCCTCTAGGAAGGTTCTAGAACTCTAACCGGTAAAAAATCAGGAAAACTAATACCAGTAGAAATAGCACTGGATTTGAAGGCAGGCTGAGCTGGGTTTAAACCCAACTTTGTTTTTTATTGTTGTTTTGTTTTGTTTTTGCTTTTGTTTTGTTGGGGGGATGATACTGAGGATTGAACCCAAGGGCCCTTTGCCATTGAGCTATATCCCAGCCCTTTTTACTTTGAGACATATCTCCCTAAATTGCTTAGGGTCTGGATAAGATGCTGGCCTCAAACTTGCGTTCCTCCTGCTGCCGCCTCCTGAGCCTGGGATGACAGGAGGGCACCCACCGCATCCAGCTACTTTCTCTTCTTTTAAGTTCAGATTCTCAGTAAACTCATTTCTAGGAATCCGTCCTGGGCTAACTGCCAATATAATATGCCTTACATAGCAAGGGGGAGTGGGGGTTGGAGGAACAGGATCCAAACCAAATATCCAAAAATGGTGCAAGGTAAGCAGTGACACACATGTATGATTAACTTTAAGGCCACTACTAAAAAAAAAAAAAAAAAAAAAAAAACACTTTCAAAAAAAAAAACTCTTTGGAGTAATAATTATCTTCAAAATCGAGGTAATCCTACAGGGGAGCAAAGCTACATGGCTTTCGATCTGATGCTAGCAACGTGAAATTTGCAGACTAAAGAAAAGGAGAGAAAGGAATGCCAGAAGTTTAGGACTGGGAAAGGTTCAAAAAGAGGGAGACCGCAATTAAAAGGAGGCAGAGAAGTCGACGGCATGAAACCCAAGAGGACCTGCCTCGGATAGACTCCCCCGGAGGTTGCGTGGGGAATGCCAAGAAGGGCATTCTTCTATCTGTTCCAGCCAAGATGTAGGTCAGTGTGTCATTTCTTCAAAGAGGTGAGTCGGGATCAGAGGAGCCAAGAATTCAAAGGCAACAGAGACAAGAGCTAAATTAAAGAAGGCCCCTCCAGAGAGCCCAGCACTCCCCAGAGACTTCAATCTCTGTGCTATTTTTTACCCAGCTATTGACTGAGAAGAATGCACTATTAAGTAGACCACATCTCCCCCTCTCCAACTGTCCTATAAATTGGCCCTGTGTTTCCCAGCACCAAAAAGGGGTAGTAACTCACAAGAGAGCAAAATGCCAGTGGTACAAATTTAGAAGATGGGTTAAAAAAGATTCTGATCAAACCCCCAGCAACAGCCCTGAAGAGACAGGGAGCAAGAGCCTTGCTCTCCCTACAACTTAATTCCATGCTCCAATTCAGAGCAGTATAATTAACCCCGAGTTTCGCCGCTAACACTGAAGTTTTTCAGCCTGATGAGAATATCATTTAGTATCCTGCAATCGCCAATAATAGCAATATGGCACAATGGTGCCTATTGAGGATCTAATCAGGGCACAGAGTCATTTACATAGAACATTTTCTGTGACTCTCTGTAATACAACGCCACAAAGACTCAATTGAGACACAAGTCTCCTTTTCCCATAAACTAAAAAAGAGAGAGAGAGAAATAAAGAAAGAAAGAAAAAGAAGAAGAAGAAAAGAAAGAAACCACAATTTCCTTTACAGGAGAGCACAGATGGTCCCCACCCTTGCAGAAGGCTCCCCAGGGTCAGGCACTTCACGGGAAACTGCTCATCCTGATGTTGACCAGACTAGATGCTCACGCACTGCCCAGTGTGGACAGCTGCACAATCACTTCTTGCAGGAAAAGTATCCACAATACTTTAGGGAAACCTTAGGAGGCAAACGGAGCAAGGGATGGATATAGAGGGTGTTGGGTGGATTACAAGCTCTCACAGTCAAGCTCTGGCTTTGCTGGCTTCCCTGGGGTGGCCTGAGAAATGTGGGCCACGATCCCCCAGTGACCCAACCAGGAGCCGTGGGCCACAAAGTGAGTCTGAATAGGAGGCAACCAGGCATGTGGTCACTAGGGAAGGAGAGCGGGATAGCTCTGAGGATGGCCCCTGTGCTGAGGTCACAGCAGGACTCAGACGCCAGAGAGACCCAAATGTGAATCCCACGTCCACTCCTTAGCCCCAGACTAACGACTCTGCGTCTTCGTTTCCTTCTCTGTAAAATGGGCTTCTAATGCCTTGCGAGGATGAAAATTCTTATTCATGCATCTGAAATACACAACATAGTGCACGCCATATGAAAAACAGAAATTCACATGGACATTGTCATTATTCTTAGTAAAGGTTTGTGTGAAACCGATAGGCCTTGGAGTGACCTCATTCAATCTTTCTGTGCTTGTTTCCTCATCTGTAAAACAGGTGAAAAGGCAAAACAATCCTGACCTCCTGGGGCTACTGTGAGGATTAAATGGGTTAATACATACAAAGCATTTATACAGTAGATGTGTGTGTGTGCATGCACACACATGAATGACAGGCACTTGGGGGCAGGGGGTAGGGGTACTAGAGATTTTAACCACTGGGCATTTTATCAATTTTACCACTGAGCTACATTCCGTCTTTTTTCTTTCTTTTTTTTTTTTCTTTTTTGAAACAGTCACTGAGATTAGCTTTAAACTTGTGATCCTCCTGCCTCAGCCTCCTGTGTCACTGAGATTTACAGGCATATACCATCACACCTGGCTCGTGCCAGGCACTATTCTAATGATCTGTTTCATTAATAAAAATAAGATGAGGGCTGGGGTTGTAACTCAGAGGTAGAGCACTCGCCTAGCAAGTGGGATGCTCTGGGTTTGATCCTCAGCACCACATAAAAATAAATAAAATAAAGGTATTGTGTCCAACTACAACTAAAAAAAATAAATATTTTTTAAAAAAGATGAATCAGTAAGGGAAATAGAAATGAGCTTTAATGCACAGAACAATTACCAATACCTACATTATGCTTTCATAGCCACTATGTTAGTTAATCTTTGAATTGAAACCCAGGAAAAACAGAATCCCATGGTGCGAAATGGAGGCCTACATTCTAAAGAAGGCCTGATAACAGTCCTTCCTTACAGGTTTCCTTATGGTTGATGGGAAGTGATGAATGAGTAACCATTTGTTCTTTTTCTAGCTTGAGTTTTTGCCTAGACAGCCAAGTTCATATGCACAGAGCACACCCTTCTTCTGGGTCATCTTGAAAGGATGGCCAGCCAGAAGGCCAGAGCCAACGTCCACAGCAGGATGGAATGCAGGAAAAAGGGAGAGATGGGCCAAGTTTGCAGGTTACTCTTCAACCAGGAGAGAAGGGCATCACTAGACAATTGTCAACAGGACCAGCACCTGGAGTCTGCAGTCCTCACAAGTCCCTGCTGCAGTCCTCATATGCCCCAGTGAGCTTTGAAGAGAAGCCTTCCAGTAAGCACAGCATCTGCTGCTGACCACTCAGCTAGCTACCAGGGTCACATACTTTGTAATCTGCTAATCAGCCCCCAAGAGGCCACAGAGACGTAGGACAGGTGTCTTTTTCTGTTCCCCACCGCTGATCTAAACCATCCCTCCTCTTCCTCCTTCTTTAAAACCTTCAGGTCCTCTGAAGAGCCACCAGCAATGGAACCACCCCTCACACAACTATCAGGGCCACATCTCCAGCACTCACCTGTCAGTGACACTCTTCTCACCAGGGCTCTTATCTGACAGCAAGGCATTTCACACCTCAGTAGTTAATCCATCCCACAGGCATGCTGGAGGAGCTAAGTCCTTGGTCACTCTGCCTAGATTAGACCACCATGAAATCACAGATTGCTGCCCATATTCGCAATATCCACTCTCTTCCTTGAAAAAAAGACCCTTGGTTTTATACATACACTGCACCTGACATTGAAAACTACACTTCTCAGCCTGCTTTGCATCTAGGTGTCTGCATGTGACTAAATTAGGATTGGTGAGACGCACACAGAAGTGCTTGGAGCAAAGGGACTTGGAGCAAAGTTGCTCAGAGGGAGCTAGTGCAGCGGGAAGCCTCCTTTTTGACCTGTGCCTTTCCTTCTTCTGCCAACATATGGCTCAGACATGAGAGGCAGAGTTCCAGGAGCCAGCCCCAGTTGAGAGTGACCTACAGGACAGAAGCCATGTGTAGGAGAAAGATGACAGCCTGGAGCCTCTAAGGGTCCTGAACTGCTACCTGCAACTGACTGGTATGAGAGAGATAACTAAAACTGCATCAGTTAAGTCACTGTTCAATTACTGTTAATCTGTTGTTGTTAAATGCAACTAAAGTTAATCCTAAAAACATCAGCCCAAAGCAAAAACAAAAGCATCACTAAAACTCTGCCCCCACCTCTCACTGCCAACCAACTCCATTAAAAGCAAAACATCTGTCCAGATAAAAATCCAACATTCCTACAAATGAATCTGTTTTACATTTGAATTTCCTGAGCTTCATATACCATCATCTCTACCACTGGCTCCAAAGAACATGCAACCAAGATTCTATATCCTTTTCTAATTAAGAGAAAACATCCCCCAGCTTTTATGAGGAGTCACTGCACTGTCAGGGGCCTTCATGAATCTGGGAGGTGGGAGGGTGCAGAAAGCAATTTTAAGTTCCCAAATGAAAAGGAAAGAAGGGCAGGACTTCATGTTGGAAACAGTGCAGGCCATCTTTACTGTCTTCCGTTCTTTCTCTTACACAGGTACGAATATGTTCATGGAACACAAACTGTGCTGAACCACTATAGCATCCAGTCCCCCAAATCCCACAGTTCTAACTTTAGCGCTTCTGTAGCAATTACACGGGGGATCACTAAAGAAATCCTGACCGGGGCTGGGGATGTGGCTCAAGCGGTAGCGCGCTCGCCTGGCATGCGTGCGGCCCGGGTTCAATCCTCAGCACCACATACCAACAAAGATGTTGTGTCCGCCGAAAACTAAAAAAAATAAATATTAAAAATTCTCTCTCTCTCAAAAAAAAAAAAAAAAAAAAAAAAGAAATCCTGACCGTACAAAAAGGGCCCATGAGCACCTTTTATGCATGCACAGGATGTCAGGAATTTCTTGTCAACTCACTTAATAGGTGTTAAAAATGATAATAAGAGTAATATGGGTTAGGTTTTATCATGATCACAGAAACTTCGTTTTGGAAAGGTCAAAGGACTGGTGTGAGGTCACACGGCTAGTCAGACATCCTTCTTGTTAAAAGAATTTAGAGAGGAAGAGGGAATAGAAGAAAAAGTACTTTCCCCTTTCCTTCTATCTTTCTGTATAATCTGAAATTTATAGAATTGTGCATATGCATTAGTTTGATTTTTTTCTCTTTAAAGAGGTAACAGTTACCCCTAATTAGAATAAGTTATATTCCATGTATATATGCTAAAATACACTCTACTGTCATGTGTATCTCAAAAAGAACAAATATTTTTTAAAAAGAATAAAAAATATTAAGGAAACAAATCATTATCAAAGAAAAAAAGATTACCATTACTTTTCATGGCTCTGAGAAGGAACAGAAGCAATATGCAATGAGGTCACAAGGAACACAGGTGCGAGAAGCTCACCTGACCCAAGAAGATGAGCCCACACACGTCCTCTAAGCATGAGTGGGGATGCTTCATGACGCTGGACAGGCAGGACCATGAGCACGGCAATGCCTACGTACATGCAGCCCTGGTCAGAGGGCCTGGCCCACACACAGCAGGTCCAACACCAACACTGTGTTCAAAGTCACCATAACAGGGACAACCTGTGTCATGCCGCACATGCTACCAGAAAAAGGTATGAAATCATAAAATGTCTGCTTTAGATTCACTTCCTCACTTGTAGCTTTAAGCTCCCTCTTCACTAAGAATTGGTGGCCAACAGGTCAAACCAGGCTTGCACATGAGTTTGGTTCATGCACATGATGTTTTTAAAACAAATCTAAGTAAGCTTTTAACAAGTAAGAGATTTTGCATTTAAAGTCCAGACTTCCAGTTTTCATGACGATTTGGATGATGGGCCAACACTGGTCCACATTCTCAGGCTGATGAATAAAGGAGGCATGGAGGCCACCAAGCCACACCTGGCACCACTGCTGAGGGCCCATCAACACTCTTTGGCCTCCATTTCTCAACAAAACAGAAACATCTCAGTATCCATGCTCTGTTGAAAGCACAAAATAAAAAGATAAACCAAGAAGAACCTGTGTTCCAAAAAAAGTGAGACCACATAAGACTCAGCAAAAGTGAAGCGGTTTCCTTTGTGTCTTAAATGCAAACCCAACGCCCCTGTTCAGAAATACTATAAACGCTGGTGGCCTTCCTTTTATGGAAAGACTTTGTGTCCTGGGATCTTGTCCATTCTAGGCATGATATCTCAAGGAGGTTCTGAGGCTCACCCAAACCTGGCCACTGTCATGGAACCAAGTTGAAAATGGCCCTTAAAAACACACAAACACACACTCTTTCCTCCAAACCATCCCCTGCTAATGCTTGCATTGGATCCGTTCATTCTTCGTGGGTGGTGGGAAAGAGGGAATGACAAATACGTTTACAAGCCTACAATCATGACCACCTGACCCTGAGTCATGGGATACCGGGACCCAAAAGGACCCTAGCAACCACATAAACCAGGTAAGGAAATAAACCCTGAAGCTAAGGGTCTCACCCAAAGTCACCCAGCTGGGAGTGGCAGACCTGGCCCTGGAATCCAGTTCTCCGTGCTCAAGAACAAGGGTTCTCCTCATGCTCTCCCGAAAGGTGGGCTTCTGCAGGCTCACGACCCTCGGCTGTCCTCAGGGAACCCACAGAAGATCTGTCACAGTGAGCAGGAGGAATGTATGTGGGAGGAAGCCATCCTATCTGGGCAAAGGTGTCAGGTCAGGCCCATGCAAGGCTCACTGACACAGCAAAGAAGATACACAGGGAACTGTCCTCCCAAGCAGGGAGGCCTGATGGTGTCTCCTTCGGTTGAGGAGGAGTTGGATTCATCTTTACCTGTCCCTCACAGCCTCTGTTCCAGCCACTGCCCCCTTTCCTGTGGTCACCACACACATTTCACAGCCGCCTCTTGAGAATCAGTTATTCACAGTCCAACATCCAGCGTCTAACCTCATCGACTGTTACCCCAAGACAAACACAGAGGGGACACAGTGATGAACAAGATGTGCACCTTCCACAAGGACCTCATCATCTACGAAGACACACCTCTTAAGAGCTGTGACCCAAGGCCTGTGGTGGAGGTGACGGGCGGATGCTGTGGAAGTTGAGAGAAAGATGCGATTGATTCCAAATTTACAGACTGAGGAGGGCAGCTGACGTCAGGGAGAATGTGTCTTTTGTGCAGAGTCTTTTGAAGACAGAGTGGGCAGTAGGATTTCCATAAATTGGGGGACGAGCATTCCGGGACGATGGGACAGCATGAGTAAAATCTGGGAAGAAACCGAGGGTGTGTCTGGGAACACCCACCAGTCTGGGGCAGCTGCGGCCTGGGGTGTCTGGGAGGAAACCCTGTGTCCAGTTGAGGTCACAGAGTGAAGCCAGGGCACTACATAAGGGTCACGGGAGGCTGGGAATGCCAGATCATAAAATTTGGATCTATGCCAGAGGGAGCAGGGGAAAGCCCCTGCAAGCAGGGGGAGGGAAGCAGACAAGGAACAGAAGGCTTGCTGGAGGACAAAAGACTTTGTCATCAACACCTCCTTGACACCAACTCTGCCTGCTCAGCATGTTGCCTCCATTTCTGTGGTGATCCTGGTATCTGACCATGTGGATGGCAACCAACACCCATCTAATCTGACCCTAGGGTGCATGCACATGGGGGAGGGTTGCCACATGGCCTCACCTGCCCCACTCCCTGCTTAGAGGTCAGCAGGTGTGATTTTGTTGTTGAACTGGTTACCAAATTTTATAAATTAGGGGACCCATCACATTTTAAAAACTTGGATTTTATGGATCTATATTTTTACACGACAAAAAAGCTGACTGAAGCTGCCTCACTGCAGAGCACCCAACCTCCGGTGTCCCACACATCACCTCCTTAATCTCTAAGGCTGAGAATAAATGCCCACTAGTCACGTGTCACCAGTCAGCAAATACCTACGACACACCAAAAAGGCCTCTGGTTTGCACAACCCAACCACACTTAACTTAGATTTATGGGTCCACTAGATTCCTGCTCCTTCCAGTTCCAGGCTTGAACCCCTTACTCAGATCCCTCAGCCCACCTACAAGGTCGGGCACCGAAAACCCAGCACCTCTCTCATTCCCACATACCCTCAGGCCCTGCCAGATGGCACTGCTGAAAGAAATCAGAAGGCCCCTCCAGGAAACTGGGCAGCAAGCCTAGAAGAAATCGAATATACCTTACTCTCCCTTCTAGCACTAGAGGACTCTGTGAATTCAGCTCTTCCTGTTACCTACTGTGGGTCAGGCCTTCTAAGCAGGGCTCGAGAAATCGAGCTGAATGAGACAGGAACCCTGCCTTTACCAGGTTCTGCTGGACTTGGAGAAACTCCAGACAGCCCTGGCTTAGATGCCACACACTATACAGGAAATGACAGCACAGCTCACGCGTGAAACTTAGCAGTCCACATACACTGCACAACCAAATGTTCAACACTCTCCAGCCCATAAATAAGGCAGGAGGCACGGCATTTCAGAACAGGGTAAATGGACAGTACAGTCACTCCCATTAACATCAACCATTGGTGACGCTACCACTTTGATTACAGAGAAAAGATTGGTCAGGGAGTAAAGTAGAAGAGAAATATAATGTGGTTCCCATCTTGGGTGAGCTAGCTGGGGAACAAAACACAGAATCTTAGAGCTGAAAGAAGCTACTGAGTGTAGGTGTGGGAGGGGTGTGAACAGGAGCAGGGTCCAGGTGGGAGGCCTGCTGGATGAACTGCTAGAGCTGAGTGCTGAGAATTCTGGATAGGTGAGGTGGCCTAGTAGGATACAAACAATCAAGAATTCTAGTAGTGTCTAAAAATGTATGTGGCTGGGACAGGTGGTGCATGCCTGTAATCCCAGCAGCTCAGGAAGACAAGGTAGGAGGATTGCAAGTTCAAAGCCAGCCTCAGCAACTTAGCAAGGCCCTAAGCAACTCAGTGAGATCCTGTCTCTAAATAAAATATAAAAAGAGCTGGGGATGTGGTTCCGTGGTTAAGCACCCCTGGGTTCAATTCCTGAACCAAAAAAAAAGTGAATATAATAAAACTACAATTTAAAAAATGGCAAAAGACATTAAATTCCCTTTTTAAAAGGGTAAAGTTCTAAAAATTCACGGAAAACTCTGACTCGGAACGCCGCAGATTTTGCCTATGAATAGTTTTTCCACTTGGCAAGTCAGCTTCTCAGCTGAGGGGCAACGCAGACGAATGAATGGGCACTGGTATCAGGGAAATTCCTAGTGATCATCCAAATGGAAAGGAAAGGAAAGGAGAGATGGGGGAGGAAGCCAGAGAATTTACTCCTGACAGGCACCCTCTGGTCTAAGTTCTGGCACAGGCAGCAGCCCTTCTGTTCAAACAGGAGACTTCCTGCAAAGTCAATTTCTATACACATTTTTTTTTCCCTGTCTTACTATAAAGTTCTCCTCCAAACTCCAGTCACCATATCCAAAGGAGGAACTTGACACCTTATAATTCACACTATCTCCCCAGTATCAATCTGCTCTAACCATCCAGATACCACTGTGCACAGCTCTTTCCCGCTGACCCATCCCATACCACGCAACCTCGGGTCTTCAAACTCCTCTCCCCAGGCCCATTATGTCTACCATGCCCACCTCCCCTGACTCCCCCACTTCCTCCTGCATCTTCCCCCTGACTGAGAACTCGGGGGACTCAGGTCATCTCGTTGGTCACTTCTACACCCTTCTTTATCACCTGCACATACAAAAGAACCTTTTCTCCCCAAAACCAAAATCCACAAATGAAATGAACCCAAGCTGCTCTCTTTGGCTAAAGCAGGGACAGAGGGCTAGAAGCTTCTGGAACAGAACAGGGGCGTTCAGCTATGAGACCCAGCAGAGCAGTCGGTGGTCCTCCCAGAAGCTCCAAACTAGAAGCTGGCGACAGTGCAACAGACACACAGTGTGGTTTTCGGACTTGGTCCTGGGGCTGCCCCCGACCTCTACTCCTTAGTATTCAGAGTCTAAGAAAAGCGCTGTTCAAATCAAAGTTCTTCATTTTGCAGGTGTGAAATCAGAACCCAAGATAAGCAAAGTACCTGGCCCAAGGACACACAGCTTGTTAAGAACAGGACAAAGTCAGATTCTAGACTCACCTGATGAGGGCTCTTCTCCCGGCCCCACACTGCATCTTAATGTTCTCACATAACCAACACATTGCTGTGTGCCTGGCACTCCTCCCAGCACCCAGGGTCACATGTTTAGTTCCCAAAATGTCATGATGTATGTTCTGTTATTCTCTCCATTTTACAGAGTAGGAAACCGAGGCACAGGAAGATTAGGTAACTTGGCCAGTGCCACCCAAGGGTAGCACCAGAGCAGGTGTCTGAACTCAGGCAGCCTGGCTCTGTGCCCAGGGTTCTTGAGCAGTGTGACAGAAGGAATCACTTGCTGCCTTCAGGCAGAAAAGGGAATGCCATGTCATTAACCACCTGATAAATGAAATAGAGTTTCGGGCTGGGGTTGGGCTCAGCGGTAGAGCACTTGCCTAGTGCTGGTGAGGCACCGAGTTTGATCTTCAGCCCCACATAAAAATAAATAAATAAAAGAAAGGTATTGTGTCCAAAAAAAAAAAAAAAGAAAGAAAGAAAGAAAGAAAGAAAAGAAACAAGTTTTCCTGGAAAAGTAACTCAAAGTCTCATAAAATGAGAAAACAGTGACACTGGAGATGGCAACACAGCATTAGCTTTCTTCCTCAGGTAGCACGTGCTCAGGGTGTAGTGGGTGCTGTGTGTGTTCAGCCACATGGTGGCCTAAATTTTGCTGCCTGTTCTTGATGATCTGTCATTTAGATACACCCACGTTTTGTTTCAGTCCCACCCCGGGATAGTAATGCCTTGGGTACAAAAACCTAACCTTTTGTTAATAGTTCGACTGTGGTCAGCCTTCCCTCCTACCACAGAAGAATGAAAGTCCCCTGTCCTTTCTTTAAAAAGGAAAAAAAAAAAATCAAGCCAGGCACTATGGCACACACCTGTGATCCCAGCTGCTCGGGAGGCTGAGGTTGGCCTCAGCAACTTAGCAAGACCCTATCTCAAAATAAAAAAATTAAAAGGGCTGGGGTGCAACTCAGTGGCAGAGCACTCACCCAGCATGTGCAAGGTCCTGGACTCAAATCTCAGTACCATGGCAAAAAAAAAAAAAAAAATCACCAGTAGCCAGCATGTGCCTTTGGCAATCTGTCTCTGAGGATCTTTTCCCACCTAACATTGCCATGTGCTCCCCAAAATAAAGTCAAACAATCTGAGATAAACCAGATAGATCTTCACTTGCCCACGGGCTGTTCTTAGCTCATACACGTGTCCACACTAGTGCAGGGCAGAGAGCAGAACAGGGGCGTTCAGCTCTGAGACCCAACAGAGTAGTCGGTGGTCCTCCCAGAAGCTCCAAGCTAGAAGCTGGCGACAGTGCAACAGACACACAGTGTGGTTTTTGGAGAGTTTTCAACCAGTACCTGCTCAGCGGCTGCCCACCTTGAAGAGCTGAGCTGTGACCAACTGCAGCCTGGGTACTTGCTCTGCACCCGACTACACCCCGTTGAGTCAGAAGACCTTCAGACGTGAGATGAGGGAAGCAGGTACAAAGGTTCTCAAAAGCCCAGGGAACTCCAAATGTCCTCAGAAGGAAAGGGGCCCCACCAAATGAGGTGACAGAGAGATAAGGGATATCCCATCATAGCAAAGAACAAAGAGCATTCCCACTCCCACACCACACCCTCCACCACCACCAAAAACCATGGTATTTTATGCCATTAGCTGAGGCTACTGACTCAAATCTCTCCACTTTCACATTTGCATATGGGCTCAGACATTTGGCTACGAGTTAACTGTCACCAAGTAAGACACAGGGTGGAGACCTCCTCACAAAGCAACATTTATTGTCTTTGGATCACACTGGCTAAAAGCTCCTGAAACTTCCCCAAATGCAGCTCTGTAAAACAAAGGAAAAAGAACACCATTATAAATTATAATCTCCCCAGGATCTCAGGACATGCCTATACTTTGTATTTTCTAATTTTTGTATAAATATTGGAACAGTACAGAAACAGTGATCTCAGAAATATGCCACTTTGATAGCCACATGACAAAACCCAATTATTTATTTCATTTTATTTTACTTCTTATCTCAAATACACAGTTCCTTTTCCTTCAATCAAAAAAAAAAAAAAGCCTCTTTTTAAAACAATATGTAATGCAAAGCAAATATAACAAGGTACCAAAACAAATCTTTCCTGCAAAATTTATGGTTCCTCTTCTGTCCCCAGTTGCACACATAACCATCCCCCAGGCCTATCTCTATGCACAAAACACAGGCCATTAATTCTAAAGAGTCGTGTTAATCTCTCAACCCCGTGCAGCGTGACCAGGCATGCTTAGATGCTGATTTCTAAAAGCAATCAACTTTCCTCAAATTATTAAGGAAAAATTGGAAGGAAAAAGCGGGTAGCAAGAAGTAAAATAGGAGGAAAAAAACCTAACTGTTCCTAAGTCTCAGTGCAATGCCTTGGAACAGGTAACACTGTTGGCTCCCCAGTAAATTGTCCATCACAACATTTTTCACCCCTAACTTGGGTCAATATTTTACTTTCTAGGCTTGTGAAAATGAGCGGTGATCAGTCACCACTAGGGCCCCTTCCTGGCCAGGACAGGCCTGTCCCTGAGCATCTGCCCACTGGTCATCTGGAAGGAGAACCAGGCAGACAGGACAGGACATTTCCTTTCCACTGAGAATCCTCCTCTGCTGCTCTCATAAAAGCCAAGTGCCCTCCTAGCTCCTGCCACCCCTGTATTCCTAACTAGAGGGTGTCCTAAAGGAAGGGAAAGAGGATGGAGATTGGGAGCCACTCAAATTCCCAGCAACCTGCCACAGCAGGACCAATGGCCTTATTCCACTGACCCCAGCCTCGCCACCCCAACTCTCCTCTTTTCTCTCTTGCATACACACACACACACACACACACACACACGCACGCACACATAGTGTGCCAAGAAAGCATGGAAGCATGGACCTGACTTCTCTGTCCCTCGGAGTGGCTTGGAGAAGCAGAGGGAAAAAAAAGCAAGACCTCTCTGTACTCCCAGGTATCTAACCCTGCCCAAGGTGGCTGCCTGCCGCCATCCCCATTGAAGAAGACTGTGGTCAGCTTGTACCTGGGAGAGAACAAAGCAGCATATAAAAGAGGCTGTCACTCAGGACGGGTGTGCTCAGTGCCCCTCCCCCCTGGCACTTACAACGGCTGCTGTTCTCACTTAACCTGTTTCTAGTCTCCAAGGGCACTGACTGCACTTATATTTTTAATTAGCTGCTTTTTAGGTTGATTTTTTTTTTTAAGTATCACTGTTACTGAGGGCAGGAGATGTAACTCAGTGATAGAGCACTTGCCTAATATATACTTAAGACCCCAAGTTCAACCCCCAGCATTGGAGGGGGAAAAAAAATCTAAGCCAACAATGAAATCTTGCAAAATCTTCCTCCCGCCTCAGAACCCAGGAATTCCAGTCTCTTGTGGCAGGAACTTCATTTTTAAGACTTTCCCCAGCTCCCCCACAAGTAAGCCTAGGTAGGTTCTGTGCCACCCATGGTCACCTCCAGGCCCCAACCTCAGCTGAGCTGGAACATCCTCACTCTCACCAGGCGACATCCCTGGGTGTGTGACTCACACTTGGCACTGTGCTAGGACTTGGCAAAATGAACTTCAAATTGGCTGGGGCAAGAAAATATGTGGAACAGTTTCCAGAATGTAAAGGGTTACAAACCCTTTGCCTACATCAAAGCCTATATTTTGTTTGTTTGTTTGTTTTTAACGTTTGTAAGTCATATATTTAGTGAGGGAGTGATATGCAAAAAAAAAAAAAACAGAACTCCTAAAACTCAACAACATAAATATAAACAACCCAATCAGAAGTACGCAAAGGACTTGGGTAGACATTTCTACAAAGAAGACATACAAATGGCCAATAAGCACATGAAAAGATGCTCAGGATCACTAACCACTACAGCAACCCAAATCAAAACTGTACTGAAATGCCATCTGACACCCTGATGTTGGCTGCTCTCAAAACAATAGGTGTGTGAGAGGTTGCACAGAAATCAGAAGCTCTGTGCACCGTCGGTGGGGTCGGTGGGATGCACAGTTACACAACTGCTATAGAAAATAGCTTATGATCCAGCGACACCATTTCTGGGCATAATTGAAAGTAGGGTCTCAAAAAGGTATTTGTACACCCACATTCATAGCAGCATTATCTGTAGTAGCTAAGCATGGAAACGATTCTTTTTTTTTTATTGGTTATTCAAAACATTACAAAGCTCTTGACATATCACATTTCATACATTTGATTCAAGTGGATTATGAACTCCCATTTTTACCCCGTATACAGATTGCAGAATCACATCGGTTACACATCCACATTTTTACATACTGCCATACTAGTGTCTGTTGTATTCTGCTATCTTTCCTATCCTCTACTATCCCCCCTCCCCTCCCCTCCCATCTTCTATCTGTACCCCATCTACTGTAATTCATTTCTCTCCCTTGATTTTTTTCCCTTTCCCCTCACATCCTCCTATATGTAATTTTGTATAACAATGAAGGTCACCTTCCATTTCCATGCAATTTCCCTTCTCTCTCCCTTTCCCTCCCACCTCTCGTCCCTGTTTAATGTTAATCTTTTTCTCATGCTCTTCCTCCCTGCTCTGTTTTTAGTAGCTCTCCTTATATCAAAGAAGACATTTGGCATTTGTTTTTTAGGGATTGGCTAGCTTCACTTAGCATAATCTGCTCAAATGCCATCCATTTCCCTGCAAATTCCATGAATTTGTCGTTTTTTAGTGCTGAGTAGTACTCCATTGTGTATAAATGCCACATTTTTTTAATCCATTCATCTACTGAAGGGCATCTAAGTTGGTGGAAACGATTCTTATGTCTATTGATGAAGAAATGAATACAAGCAAAATGTGGTATACACTTACAACGGAATATCATTCAGCCTAAAAAAGTAAGGAAATTCCGACTCGTGCTACAACATGGCTGAACCTTGAAGATATTCTAAGTGGCACTGTCATGCCAGTCACAACACTGTAGGATCCCATTGACATGAGGTTCTTAAAATCATTAAATAGAGAGGAAGAAAGTAGAACCATGGTTGCCAGACACTAGGAAGAGACCCGATGGAGAGTTGCTTAATGAGAATAAAGTTTCAATTAGAGATCTGGAGTTGGACAGGTGGTGCTGCCCAGCGATATACATGTACTTAATGCCAACCAACTGTACAGTTAAGATAGTAGTTTTTGTCACATGAATTTTACCATAATAAAAAACAATTGAAAAAAAATTAAAGGCCCCAGATGAGATAGCAGAAGACTGAGACCTGCTAGGCTTGTTAGGGGAGCAGAAGTAAGGGCCCCCAAGGTCCCACCGTGGCCCAATGAATGAGTGTCAATGATCTCCTGCTTCCTGCCATCTGCCTCCTGTTCTTCCTCATTCCTTTTGCCTGATCTATCTTCCTGAGAAGAATCTGCTTCACTGAGATCTAAACTTCCAAGTTTGATGTGAGGAATACGGAGTAGGGTGGGGGTATCAAGGTAGGCATGAGAAGGTGGGACACTAAGGAAGGCCTTTTAGTTTTCTACTAGTCACACCAACTTTTAAAAGTGATCTGTGGGACCTGGGGACTTTGCAGTACCAGTGCGGTGCCTTGAAGTAACGGAGTGAGCAGTTTTTAATGATTTGTTTGGGTTGGTGGTCTAGTTGCCAGCTAAGGGTACAGTTTAGAGAGATGATTTTTTTTTATCATTCCTTAATTAACTTGTTTCCAGAATAAACACAGCCTTGGTGAGATGACAATCTCTGTTCTTTCCAAAATGAGGACAATGTTGCTTATTTTCTGAATGACGGTATGAAATCTGAGAAGGAAACAGGAAGGCTCACAAATTAGAAAAATTTGAATATCCACAGGTTATTGTTGTCCCGTTTCTAAACCTGCTTGTGAGACCTTCCAAATGAATGAACTTTTATGTCTGTATTTCAAACTCAGAATATTCTCTTGACTTGCACTTGGCACTGTGCTAGGACTTGGCAAAATGAACTCTCAATAAATTGGTTGGGGGAAAAAGAATACATGGAACAGCTTCTAGAATGTAAAGGGTTACAAACCCTTTGCCTACATCAATGCCTGAATTTTCTTATTTAAGTAATATCTTTTAAGCTAAAATCAACCAGCATTTCTTCAGGAAGTCCAGCATGTCAAACTTTGTAATCAATCAACTACCTACTTTATCTTCAAAAGGAGTTCTACATATCAAATCATCTCATCACATACCTTGACTATACACACACACACACACACACACACACACTTTTGTCAATTAAATATTTTTTAATTTTAAAAAATTAAACCCGGGCTGGGGATGTGGCTCAAGCGGTAGCGCGCTCGCCTGGCATGCGTGCGGCCCGGGTTCAATCCTCAGCACCACATACCAACAAAAAGATGTTGTGTCCGCCGAGAACTAAAAAATAAATATTAAAAATTCTCTCTCTCTCTCTCTCTCTCTCTCTCTCTCTCTCTCTCTCTCCTCTCTCACTCTCTCTTTTAAAAAAAAATTAAACCCTTTGCAGAAAGAGTAGAAAGACATATACTAATGCAGTAAATGACATGGCTACTTGTTAGGATTGTGGATGATTCTTATGTTCAATTTCATGTTTTTCTCTATTTTCCAAGTTTACATAAATACACTTTTGATAATCAGAAATAAATCACATCCATACATGCATTCTCATTTACCTCCCCGCCTGGCAAATCCATCAGTTTTTATGCATTTTGTTTTTGTTCCATGTCAGTGAAGGAACAAATTTACATTTCTAAAGTGCTTTACAGTTTATATGGTACTTTATGACCGCAAGGCTTCTCAGGAGTGGACACTGTCCTACAACCTTCTGCTTCCTGACAGCACCCCCACCCCCACCTTGGGCTAAGCCTGCTGTCACTGTGCAGAGTTCCATCAAAAACTGTGACACACTGAAACGTCCTCACCCTGTGCCTTGTCCACACCCCCACCAGGCAGCCTACAGCTGGCCAGCCCTCGGCAGCTCTCTGCAAAATGGTTTTTGAATCCAACAGAGCGCGTCCACAAACGTGACGCACACAGGTAAGGGCGGCAGCAGCACTCCCCTGGCTGGCGAGAGAGCTGAGGCTCAGCAAGCATCTGGCTTGTCAGCAGGGCTCCAGCTCACATGCCTGTTCCCAGCGGGCGGTGACCCGTGCTGCACACGGAAGGTGAGCTGGCTGTTCCAACTCATTCACGTCCACCCCACATGTTTTTGGGACTGTCACAGGCCATCACAGACATTGTTACAGCCATGCACAAGGGGCCATGTAGCCACTGTACCTCTCCGTCTCACAGGTGACAAGCCCAAAGCTTGAAGACAAGTTCAGTGTCCCAGAGCTATTACCCAGCCACATCCCAGGTTCTACGCCACCACCAGGGCCAGCTGACACCCACACCCAACTTCCTTCCCCTGATGGTCCTGCTGTCCCTACCAGACTGATGTGCAGAGGTGTCAACACTCAAGAAGAGTCCCAAGCTCTTCCCTACGTGATCAGAGTGGTATCACGGTGGGGTCAGCTGCCAGGGGTCAAGTCTTGCCTCTATCTCCTAAAACCTCTGTGACCTTGGGCTAATTACTTAACCTTTATTAAGCCTCTGTTTCCAACAATAGAGAGAAGAAAGGAATAGACCATCTCTACTCATCTGCTTGTTTTGTGCATTAAAATCATGTACATAAAACTGACCAGTGTCCAGCCCAGACGTCAATGTTCTTCAAATGTTCGGCACATTATCATTATTAATAATACCATCGGGGGCAGGAGCAGTGCAACACAGGCACAGCCAAGGACGGACACAGTGCCTAACACCAGACCAGAGGCTTCCCGTTCAATTTCTCTTCTTGTTCAATTTCTCACAGGCTGGCAGGGTAGGAATTAAGGACCACATTTTAAGGAGGAGGCTACTAAGGCTCAAAAAGAGACTTCTCCCTATACAAAAGGCTGGGGTCCTAGCTCCCAAACCCTAAACTTGGCCCATTTCCCATGCCACCTCCTAGCCCACAGATGATTCAGTGAATGATCCCTGCGGCTGTCTGACCTAAGAACTGCAAGGGAATAGAGGTTTTATGTTGGGGCGCAGGCTCGGCCATCACCTAGTGGGCAAAGTCACTGCACCTCTGCTGGCCTCAGCTTCTCCATCCACACCACCTGCTCTTCTGCTCTCATCAACCCAGTGAATGGAAAGTAGCTGGGAAGAGTAGACGGGGCTCATATTGACTGGACGCTGCCTGGAACCTGAGAGCAAGAGTTAGAGGCTTGGATTCTCTCCTGGACAAGGCTGAACAGCACTCACCAAGAAGGAATCCACTGTTCAGACTCCTCCTCAAGCCACGTGTGTGACACTCAGGTCAATTTACCACTCGAGCCTCCGGTCCAGCCAGACCAGCTTCCTCTGGAACCCACAAGATGATGGCTAATAAGCCAAACTGATCTGCCTCCCATTACAAAAGAAGCTGGTAAGTCCTAATCCAGAAAGGCAGGTAGTGTGATGGGAAAAGGGTGGAATCCACAGTCTGCAGAGCTGGGCTTGGAACCTGGCTCCCCACAGACTCCCTGAGGAATGTTATAAAAATCATCTTACCATTATTTTTTAAATTCTAGCTATACCCAGCTCCATTCCACCAAGTATTTACAGTGACTTAGAATAATACAAACAACACAAAAGAATAAACAGTCATGGGAACCAGGCCAAGAGAAAATGAGTGTAGGGAACATAATAAGAAAGCCAGGGGTAAGATTAGCACCTGGAAACGCACACCATATGGCCTCTTCCTGCAGAGGTGTCAAGATGGGCCACAAATCTAGCTCTCAGGTGCTTAGTAACCAAAGCCAAAGAGAAACATGATCCGCCACGAGATTCTCTGTGCCCATAATATGAAAACAAACCAGCAGTCAGGGAGAAACCTATCTTTCCCTGCTTGATTTAAAGGCTCGGGGAAATTTCTCCACTGGACCTTCACAAAGGGCAAGTGGGTGAACAGCAAGGCTGTAGCAATTCCACCAAAGACCCTAGTGTCTCCACCAGGTATTCCTCCTCCTTCCAGTCCCTCTGTAAGCATCTCCTTTTGCATTTCCAAGGTATAATTCAAAAAGGACAATTCAGCCAAAGCAGGCAAGTCACTCTACCCCTACAGCCTCAGTTACCTAATCTACTTCACCAGGCTGTTACAAAAGCTAAACAGGATAACATGAAACTCACGAGCCTAACACAGAGTAGGTACACCATCACTTCTGCTGGAATGTAAGTTTCTGAGAGCTGGGGATCTTGGTGTGGATTAATCACTGTTGTAGCCCAAGCATCTGAAGCAGTCACTAGCACACAGTAGGTGCTCAATAAACATCTGTTAAATAAATAAATTTCCTAAAGCAAGTTCCTGAAAACACTGGTCTCATGAGCTATGTCTAAAGAAACAAGACAGATACAGAGTAAAACAAAAATCTAGGGAAAATAAAGGTCTAACAAGTCCCCTCCTCTTAAAGAACCACAAGCACACTGAAGGTTCTTATGAGTCCTGCAAGAAAGACATCTCTTTGACTGTGTTTGGCCCAGATTCTTCAAACTCATTTGAACACAATGTTCCTTCTTTTCCCCCGAAAGAATGGGAGATGGACCCACAAGTGTTCTCATGACCCCCAGGGGACTCTAAATGATCCTAAGAGGGAAAGGGGGCCACCAGCCCACAGACAATAACTGTCCCATAACAGCAAAAGAACAAAGGGCACCCCCACTCCCCATGCCAACCCCCTCCACCATCACCTATAAACTTTGGAAAACCAAATGGGTACTTCAGACCTAAACAGTTCCCTTCATAAGGACCTGGCTCAGGGCCACCTGAATGCATCCAAGCCAAGGCCAACATCACGGATACCGGGGACAGGGGAGGGTCTTCACCACCCCAGGGAGGACAGTACTTTCTGAGAAGCAAGCAAGGCAAGAAGGATCTGGGTCCTGTCCTGGAGTCCCTGAAAGGCCACCCACAGGGTGTTATCACATGGTTGTGTTCAGCTCACCACGCCCAAGGTGCTGGGCAACAGGCTCTGCTCACTGTGTCCTCTGCTTATTGACCCACACAGACACTCTCACTGTTCATGGAAATCTGCTGTTGGTTCCACGTCAGAGAGCCAGCAGGTGGGCAGAAGGTCAGGTGATACCCAAATGACAAGTGCGCATACACACACACACACACACACACACACACACACACTCACACGCAGCAGAGCTCTCCTGGGCATGCTACAGACCTTCACCAGTTCACCAGGAAGGAAATGATTAACAAATGTTTACCAAACACTTCCGGGCAGCTGGCCTCCTGTCCCCAGCTGTTCTGCAGGTCTTGAGGCCTGCTCCCTCATCACTCTACCTAGAACCCTGCCCTGGCTCCTGCAGGAACCCAGGTTCTGATTAGAACACTGGCCTTGACTTCTGACCTCTGCATGCTGCTGGACTCCAGGCCCACAGACCACACCTAGTGGGGACCCTATGTGGCCACCAGATTGATGGTCCTCTAGTTCTGGGTGCCCAGTTCATATATATATATATATATAAAAAAAAATAAGGTGGCCTATAGGTGAACGTGGACCCAAATGGAGTTCAGTGTCACCTCATACCTTCCGCCCCACAGGGCTTGGTATCTTCAGTGCAACCGTGAAACCCATTCTCAGCAGCCCCTGTGTGCAGGCCCTGAGTGAGGTCCCAGGACACAAAGATGATTGAGGACCAAGAGCCCTCCCTCCAAGGGCTCACCTGAAGGGCTCTTCTCCCAAGGCCCCCTCCAGAGGTGTCTTTACCGTCCCACCTCCACCTGTCTGCCTGTGTTGTTCCTGCAACATCCTTCCTCAAAGGCTACCCCTGCCATGTCTTGCGCAGAGTGGCTGCTCCTCCCACCCCCTCCCCACCAGCCTGAATGCCATGACTACTATGGGGCACTGCCTTCGCCATCCACCTTCTCTCCCCTGTGCTACTCGGGCTTGGAACAGAGCAGGCGCTCAGGGAAATCCTGCTGAATCAACAGGCAGTCAGCAGTTTGGCTGGAGAGAATGCAGTACAAGACCTGACAGCCTCCCAGATGCCAACCTTGAAAGCACAGCCTTGGACTGTGGCTCAATTCAATTAGCACCACTTAGAGAGGGTGTGGATGCCAACGGTGGATCTGCAAGGCTGCGACTAGCAAAGCACCACAGGAGGAAAAAACGAGAGTAAAGGAGGGACAACGGCTAGCAGGCTAGCAGGACAGCCACCCCAGGAACCCCCGCTTCAAGGTTCCCCCAAACTATGCCTCCACCCGAAGTCATGTGACTCCCCCCACAAGTGACCCAACATATGCATGAAGGGAAACAAGTGAACTCTGTCCCTTCAACAGAGCTGCCCTCCAATCCCCCACTGCATTTTTCAGGTGCGTCTCTGAACTCAGGTATTTCTAAACACCAAAATTCAGTTGGTTACTGTGGCAGACAGAAGCTCATGGGTCTGGCAGTGTCTCAGCCTCAAACCCTAAGAACTCTGCACCTCCTTCCTAGCAAGTCACTAGACTTCTCTGGGTCTCAGTTTCCACATCTGTATAATTAGAACCCCATCACGGCCTCAGGACTGTCCAGAGGGTTCCACAAAATACACAGAGTGGTGTCTGAATGGAGGTTCATGGCTTCCCCTTCCCTGATAACTCTGCAGAGTTGGGCACAAGCTAAGGAAACCAGCACAGTGGACAGAGTCCCTCCGGCCCACCAGAGCCCCACTACCAGGACTCCAATCCTAACGCCACTGCTCTCTGCTGGGCCACCTTACTGGCGCTACTTCCCCTCTCTGTGCCTCAGCTCCCTTCTCTGCACAAGGAGCGTAATTATATGCTGTCCTCAGAGGCTCTTATGAGAATTAAAGTGCTCAGAAGAGCAGGCCTGGGATATATGCAGCAGCATTCAATACGTGTCTCAGCCATTAACGCCTACCCTATATCTCTTTTTTTTTTTTTTAATTTTTCTTGGTTATACATTGACACAGTATCTTTATTTTGTTTATTTATTTTTATGTGGTGCTGAGGATCAAACCCAGTGCCTCACATGTGCAAGCCAAGTGCTCTGCCACTGAGCCACAAACCCAGCCCTCTATCTGACATCTGACTGCTCTTTATAGGTTATAAAACATTCCCACTTGCATTAAGCCCTCCATTCTCTCCTCCCCACTGGAGACAGGCAGGGTAGGTAGGGGACTCCAGTGAGTTATCATGAAGACCCTGCCCCAACTATAATGGAAATGGTTCAGTCTGGCCCCAAGAGGGTTTTCTTGGGTTAATGTGAGTGGGATTGCTGAAAAGCAGATTTCCTTCACCCAGGTAACAGGACAGGGCTCTACGCTCACATGCCACCCTGGATTTCAGAACTGCCATGGACCAGTGACTGCAGTTCCCTTCCCCTCTTCTAAACGTGTTGAGCAACATGACAGCTCAATATGAGGTGGATCCAGACTGGATCCTGGACCAGGAAAAGGCCACTCACAAGACAATTAGAGAAATGTGAACGAGGTCTGCTGCAGATGAGTTAACGGAGTCCCATCAGCACTGTTAATTTCCTTACAACTTGTAAAAATTAATTTTGCATGTTGTGTCCTTTGGGAAAGGTGGGCAAAAGTACTTGGAAACTTTGCACTATTTTTTTTTTTGCAACTTTCCTTTAATTCAAAAATTATTTCAAATTTAAAGAAAAATAAATAAATAAAGACAAAGGCATTTTTCCAAAAGGGAAGGCCTGGGGTGAAGCACACACAAGGCCCTAGGTTTATGTCTCAGCTCCACCAAAAAAAAAAAAAGATATTATATATGCATATACATATGCATATATTTTTTAAAGGAGATTTAACATTTTTAAAATATCTCTATTTCCAGCTCTTCAGGGGGAAAGAAAAAAAGAATCAGAATCAGTGACAACAGGGGACTCCCTAAGGTTAGGATCCCAGCTCCAGCATTAACTATTACATGGCCTCTGGGGAAGCTACGGGACCTCAGGCTCCTCAACATACAAATGAAAGTTTGAAATGTAGATTTCTCAATGGGCCACAGTGAGGATGAAATCAGTTAACATTGGCAAAGCACAAAAAGCAGGATTTGGGGAGACAGGGGTGACTCAGGCAGGCACAGCCCTGAAAATGTATTTAGTGATGATGAATTTAAAGCTGGTGAAAATGATAAATTTTATTACAATTTTTTAAAAAGGTACCTGAAACCTGGTGAGAATATACATATTCATTAAAAAAGGATAAGAAGAGGCATTGTCCTTCAAACAGGACACATTCCTAGTGCCTTCTTTCCGAGTTCTGCCAAAGTCTCCACCATACTCTACTGTCTCATCTATACCAACCATGCACCTGTGGTCCACCCGACTCTGCGCTGGACCCCTGCCAAGTGAGAATACTGCTAGTAAAGCCACATGGAACCTGCTGGGCCCCTGATAAGCATCACTGTACTCCCCTAAGTCACTCGGCTCAAGTTGACCAATCGAGAAAATGGTAAGGGCCAGAGGCAGAGCCCAGGCTCCCTCTGCCTGCAGGTCCAGCTCTCATCTCAACCATGCACACAACCTGGGAAGACACACACACATATACACACACACACAAACACACACACACGCACACACACGCACACATGTACACATGACATCACATCTACACAGGCTTCATCTTGATGGAGCACTCCTAGAAACAAACACACATGGCCCCAAGCTACAGAAGGTAGCAAAACCCATTCCACATCCTAAGGTAACTCCTATGTGACAATAAACACTGAAACACAGGTGGCTCCAAAGCTGATCTCGGCCTGTTCCCAGCTGGCCTGTCTCTGAATAGGCAGTAGTAGCCACCTCTGCCCTCTGTCCTGCCTATCTCCTTAAACAGTGCCCCTGCTCTGCTCACCAAACTCTTTTTTTTATTTAAAGGTCCAACTCTTTTTTATTTAAAGGACCCACCTCTTTGATTCATTCAGCATTCACTGAGCACCTGCTGGGTGGCCAGGCCTCACAACATGGTACCCAGGGGAACCCAGTTTATTCAGGGAGACAGAAGAAAAGGGCATGTGCAGCAGCATGTGCAAGGGTTGAGGACTAAAATGGGGAGTGGTGAAGCTGCAAGAAAATTGGTACAGTGAGCCCCAGAGGACTTAAGAGTACCCAGAAGACACCAGGAGCCTTGCTGGGCTAGGAGCAGTAGATAACTTGGTCTTATCTGATCAAAACAACAGTGCAAGGATCCAACTGGGGAGGTCCAAGAGCAGGGGTACCGCTTTCTCTGAAATGCCAGACACCTCATTGCTTCTCACTATGACCTAAAGAGAGAAGGTACCATTCTCATTTTGCACATGAGAAGCCTGGTTGGGCACTTCCTATGATCTATCCAAGGCCACACAACATTTACGTGGCAGAACTTGGTTCCAGTCAGGTCTGCTTAACATGCTTTTAAGAGCCACATTAGAGGGGTTGGGGATGTGGCTCAAGTGGTAGCATGCTCCCCTGGCATGCGTGAGGCAGTGGGTTCGATCCTCAGCACCACATAAAAATAAAATAAAGACATTGTGTCCACCTAAAAAACTAAAAAGAAAATATTTAAAAAAGAAAAAAGAAAGAAAGAGCCACATTAGAGAGACAGCACCCATGCACCCATGCAAAGCACATTGTTAAGTTTCAGATCTATTTGATTGTTTTGCCCAGTTAGGTTTATACTTTATTTTGTAGCCTACAACTTTAAATTTTTTTATATGAATATCTTCCCATTATATGAATATCATTCAATAGTCTTTCAAAGCGTGTCACAACTGCAGAGTAGTTGGCGATCCCCTATTACTTAACATTTAGGTTGTTTCCAACAAATGACTTTTTGTTTTGTTTTTATATTTGTTCATTTTGTTTTTTTGTGATACTGAGTATCAGGCCCAGGGTCTCAGGCATGACAGACAAGTGCTCTACCACTGAGCTACAGCCCCAGCTGGCTTGTCTTTAACAGACAAATCCACACACAGTTCATCCTGCTGTGTCCTCACAGGGGGAACTCTGCACCCCTGATACCACCCATTGCATGACTTATCTCAGATGAGGATGAGTAAGACAATGACTTTCAAAGTTATATCAGCAAGTTTTATTATAGAAGCAAACAATTTTTTTCCCCAACCCACCTCCCAAACTCAACCTCACATTTTTGGCAGCAGTAAATTCATCTGCTTATTGGGCTGGCTTCTCTACTGAATGCAAACGCAGTAAATGGGATAGGATCTGGCAGCCAATACCTCCAGAGTGCAGGCATGGTCTCAGATGACAGGAAACAGCAGAGATTCCAGAATCCAGCCCATTCTTTCAACTCCTCACTGAACGGAATGGCAAGTTGTCAGAATTCAACAGGTCAAAGATAGATATATTCCTTGAAAATACTACAGAACATTAATGTTGGAAAGAACAAGGGCTCAAGTCAGGACAATGAGTTCACACTGTGACAAGCTGTGTGGTCTTGGACAAGTCAGTTCCCCTCTCTGAGCCCTGGTTTCAACATCTACAAAACGAACAGTTTAAATTAGAAGGCCATCAAGGATCCCCTCTTGCTCAGAATGAGGTCCTTGGGCCTGACCAGTTTCATAAACGTGCCCTGACTATATTCATAATGCAAACTCTACAGCTCCAAGAGCTGTGGCCTTGACGGAAGAGACAGGCAGAAAGAAGGGGGTCTCCTCCACCCCATGTCCATTACGGGGGCACTGGTCAGGATAAAGAGGAACACAAAGGAACAAGTGCTTTCTGATTTGAATGTAGGGAGAGAAGTCTGGCTTTGAATTTTTAAAAATCATCTAATTTGCATCACCTGGGCCTCGTTTGTCATACAAAGACAAGTGTGTTCATCATACTCAAAAAAAATAAGTGACTGATTCATGACAACCCAGCAAAAGAGTGGAGTCAGAACAAGAGCAAGTCATCAGGACACCAGCTCCAAAGGACAGGCTTCTGTCGCTTCTGTCTCTATTTTCTAACCGGCAGTGACAAGCTTCTCAAAAAACCCCAGGCCAGCTGCAAGTCAGTGATAAAGGGCACAGTGAGCCCTGCCACTCCAACAGAGGCAAGCCCAGATGGGCGAGGCCACCAGCCACCTCCACAGCCCGGGAAGCCTCCCTGGTGTCAAGGTAACACCCAGCAGGAGGGAGGGGGGGGTGCCCTGTGGGCAAGGGAGGCTACTGACACTGTGGTTGGTTCCACACCAGACTTTTCCCAGAAATGAAGGCTCAAATTCAAATACTAAGAAAAATCAATAGCCTCTGGATTACAACCAGCTCATTAGCCTCCGGGTGGGAGCTTTGGCAGGATCCAGAAACTCCCCTGAGCGGGCAGGGATGTCCTCCCAGACCAGCAGGCTCCCCCTCCCACACCTCCCACACCTGCTGCACCTCCCTTCCTGCGCCCCCACCCCCAGCTGGACTCCACAGGTTCCAGCACGTTCTTCCATCTGCACTCCACCTCCCCTTCCCCCTTCCCTTCCGGCTTCTTTCCCCATCCCTCTTCCCTCCCCCAGCTCTCTCTTCCTCCCTCCTTCCCTCTCTCACATCAGCCTTAGGGGTTGGCAAGAAGCAAGGACCAGAGAGAGCTCCAGGTTCCAGATGAAGAAGCTGAAGCTCAAAGGAGACAGGATCAGCCCAAGATCACAAAGGTCACCCCAAGAATCAAACCCTGTCTGCTAAGTCAGCATGCTTTCTCCGGCCACATCCAAAGCCAGGCCCTGCTGATGCATCTTCCAAAACACTCCCTCGCCCCACAACCCCCCATGTCGGTCACGGACACACCACCCTGCCCAGCTTGCTGCCTCTATGACACTACTCGACACTGAGACTTCACCTGGCCTACCGGGGAGAGGTGGCCACAGGCTGGCTGAGAGCCCACAGGGCTGGAGGCTGCCACTTTCCAGCTGTGCAGCCTGAGTGTCGACTGCTGTAAAAGGGACGAAGATAGACCCTGCCCGGAAGGTCACTTACAAGAAATGAAGCACACAAAGCCTGCCCTGGATCTGGCCTGGTCAGGACAGACACACATAGGGATCCTGGCAGCAACCCCTGCCACTCCCAAGGTCAAAATGTTCCCGTGTTGAAGACCCACATCCATATAATCTGTGTACACAAAGATTCCCAGCAGTTTCACTCAAAAGAGCAGAAGTGGAAAGAACCCAAATGTCCACCAACCATGAAAGAGTGATCAAACCATGGCCTACTCCTGGGGCCTATGATGAGGGCCATAAAAAAGGAAAAGGTCCCAATGCAGGTCCCAAGGTGCACTGACCTTGAAAACACAAGGCTAGGTGAAATTAGCCAGGTACAAAGGAGACATATTGTTGATTCCACCTTTTTGGAAATACACCAAGTAGGCAAATTCGTAGAAATAGAAAGTAAATTAGGGGTTGCCAGGAGCTGGGGGAGGAGGGACTGGGAACACCTCTAATGATATGGGGTTTCCTTTGGAGGTCATGAAACTGTAACAGGGGTTCACCTGATGCTCTGACTATATCCCTGTGGCTTTGAAACTTACATATTTTTTTTCCCAATCTTCTTTTCCCTAAACTTCTGCTCCCTGATCTCCTCCTTCCTGATCTCTCCCTTATCTCATTTTCTCTAAATCACCTCTATAAAAGCCCCCTGCTCCTGCAGATGGGCAGAATAACAGCCTTTGGGACAGGAGTCCCTCTTTCTCCTTTGCCAGCAAAGCAATAAACCTTCTTTTTCCTTTTTCTCAAGACTCAGTCTTCATTATTGAATTGTCGTCGAGGACGGGGACCAAGCTTTCAGTTACAAAACTACCCTGGAACTTGACGGTGGTGATGGTTGTGTACCTGAACATGCTAAAAACAACTAAACTGCACATTTCTGAAGGGTGGTTTTTATGGTGTGTGAATAACATCTGAATAAAGCTTATTTTTAATTGCCATAAAAATACAAGACAATAAAATGTTTAACGTTTACAACATGAAAAGAAAATTCTGCCATGATGCCTCATTCTCCAGAAGATCCAGTCTAAGTCAAGAGGCATGTGGGACCTCCAAGTCCCAACCCAGTGGGTCTCCCCAACAGCAGCCTGGGCCCCTGATAATCACCCCAAGCAGCAGCGATGGTAACTCATGTGGCCTTATCCCTGTCTCAGCGCACGCTGTCACCTTGAAACCTGCACTGTCTGTGATTTGAAACTCTCTCCTGCCAGCCCGGCTTATCTCCCCAACTAAGTAGAACTGCCTACAGGAAAGAGGAGGAGACCAGCCCTTTTCCCTCTTCTTTTATCCCTGCCCCTCGGGCCACTGGAAGGTCAATACCAACACCAGCCTCTTCCTGGCTTCCCCTGCGCTAAATCCTTGACAGCACGATATCCTTACTGCTGACATTGTAGATGGGGAAACTAAGGCTAGTGGTGGAGGAAGGGGAGGGAGGAAGACCAGGGGAGCGTGATCAAGGCCATGATACAAGGGGCCAGGTGTTTCCCCCAACTGGGAGCACAGGCTGGCCTCGGGATGCAGTAGACGCACAGCTGGATTTCATTCTGCAAGTGTTCATTGCTTGGGTTTAAAGCTAGATCCTGGAGACAAGGCACCCCTAAAATCAGCTCTAAAACTCAAACAGTCACACCTGACAGTCTTTGCAGGCAGGTAATATACAACGAGGCCTATCTGATTTCTGGCTCCGGTTACCATTTTTCACCACCAGACAAACGCAGGCTGTAGTATAAAACACAGAATGTGACTTAGCATTTTCTCCACACATTCAAAAATACTTAATTTTTAAAAAGGATTACACAAAACAGGTCCTGCGTGAGTCACGCAAGGTCATAAAACGATGCGAAGCAGCCACCACACAGGCCAGTTGGCATGTCTGCCAATGCAAATATTCAACATCAAAATCTGCTTTTAAAAAATGATAACACCCAGTGCCAGAGTGGGCGTAATGAAAAAGGCAGTCTCCTACATTCTAACGGCCATGAAAACAAAGCATCTCTTTTGGAAGCTGTTTGGCAAATGGTGTCAAATATTATTAGAAAGATGCCTGGAAATTAATCCTGAGTAATCTCTACTTCATATAAAAAGCTGTGTATGAAAATATACATCCCTGCACTACTAGCAATGGTGAGAAATTGGCTGCTGCCTAAATCCCTAAATATGAAAAAGGTTAAGTGGATTGCAGCGATCCACTCAGCAACGGGCTGCAGCTATTAACAACCGTGGTTATATCATCCCCAAAGCACCAGGGAAAAAATGTTCTGTTCATTCAGTCTTTTGGCATTGAAGAATCTGAAACTGTCCCCACTGTGTGAATACAACTATTTGAAATAAGAAGCCACCTGGAATAAATCATAGCCATAACTACTTTAAATGATCACTCTTCTGGGATGAGGTGGTTAAATAACTTTTTTTTCTTTCTCTAGTTCTAAATTTCTTTTAATGTTGTTATATGCCATTTTTACATAATTAGGAAAGAATGAGTTTAAAAAACAATGACTAAATTCATTTTTTTCTAGAGAGAGAGAGAGAGAGAATTTTTTTAATGTTTATTTTTCAGTTTTCGGTAGACACAACATCTTTTATTTTTTTATTTTATGTGGTGCTGAGGATCGAACCCAGCGCCCCGCGCATGCCAGGCGACCGCATTACCACTTGAGCCACATCCCCAGCCCCCCAGATTCATTTTATAGAGGCTCTGTCTCAACCCCCCAGGTCTGCCTACTCCACCTGGAACAGGCTGGCTTGCCCACTCTTCCGTTTATCAAAGCAAAACAAACTATACTTCAGCAAAGTGACACCCACCTCAGGCCCACCACAGTCACAAATCTGCATCACCAATAAGTCTAGTCACAACCAAGAAAAACATCCAGGTAACAGATCACGGAAAAATACAGAACTTGCAGAAGTGGGGGTGACAGACAGCAACTTATTGTTTGAAAATGTTTTATTGGTTATAGTCACAATAACTGGCACAAAGTAGTCACTTAATAAATATTTGAGGCAGAAATGTTTTTGAAAGGGAAAATGTACTCATTTGCCCACACTCCCCGAACACCAAGGCCCCAGCCACC
The DNA here is from genome assembly GCF_964194105.1 of Spermophilus citellus. Taxonomy (NCBI): domain Eukaryota; kingdom Metazoa; phylum Chordata; class Mammalia; order Rodentia; family Sciuridae; genus Spermophilus; species Spermophilus citellus. The sequence continues at coordinate 238,612,854 of NC_138183.1, read as the reverse complement.
TGGAATGGCCCCTGAAGTCTGACCAACTGAAGCTCAGTCTAGAAGTGAGCACCTCCAACAGACAGGAAATTGATACTTTTGTCACCAACTTGAGAACAAATCAGTGAGAAAACTTAAATGTCACCATGAGAGTAAATGTCAAAGGGGGAAGGGTGACGGTAACTAATGTTTACTGAGCCTCTGAAACACTACCTGCAAACTCATAGAAATAGAAAGTAAATTAAGGGTTGCCAGGAGCCGGGGAGAAGAGGGAATCAGGAACCACAACAGCCAGTAACTACAGTCAGAAACCAACTGGGCTTACTGGTGTATTCCCTGCCTGCATCAGGCTGTCTGGACGTGAGTTCACAATTTCCTAACACTAACTACAGAGCTAAGTGGGCTAGGCTTCAATCCTGTCTCCTGGATTGACCAGCTGTGTGACCTCAGAAGGTTGCTTCAGTTCTCTGTATCTCATTTTCTTCTATGAAACCAAGTAGAGACCAACCTCATTAGGTTGCCATGAGGATTCACTCATTAAAGACGCAGAAAGCACTTGGTACAGTGCCTGGCACATAGAAAGCATTCAGTCAACATCAGTTAATTACTGTGGTTCTATTTTTCTGCATATCAAAAAAAAAAAAACAGGCTCAGAGAGATTCAGTAATATTCTGTGCTCTTTTTACCAGAGCATGCTAAAATCCACTCACAAGAATTATTATGACACACTCCCCCCCCACCCACACACACACACACATACACACAAAAATATATATATATAGGGTTGTCATTGCAAAAGGTAAGAAAATTATGAGCTAATTCAAAGTGACATGGGACTGAAAGGTGGTTTAGCCCACAGTAACTTGGGGATAATACCAGCTCACGTCATTGTTCTTCAATTTATCCATTCAACAAATATCTAGACAGAAGGGAACCAGACAGAGTCCCTACCCTCCTTAAGGTCATACTCCAGGACATGGGGACCCAGAAAGAAAGAGAATGTGGTAAGAACGGGAGGTAAAGCAGGATAAAGAGAGGCACCCTATGAGAAGGGGTCAGGGGACCCGTGGAAGAACACTGCAGCAAGAACCAGGCCCAAGGGAGAGAGGCCACACCTCTGCTTTAACAGGTGACCGAGTCATGAAGAAGGCACAGGTGGATGAGATAAGGTCGGGAGAGAGGAAGACTCTGATCATTCAGATAGAAGGTTCAGGGTCTTGTGGGCGACCAGCTGGATCTCAATGGAGAGCAATACGTCATCATGGAGGGACTGAAGCAGTGGAATAACATGACGCTGACTGTGAGACCAGAACATGTCAGAAAGTACAAGAGCCTAGCCCATGGGGCTGGGGATGTGGCTCGGTGGTAAAACACTTGCTAACATGTGCGAGGCACCAGGTTCAATCACCAGTTCTGCAAAGACACAGAGAGAAAGAGCAGCTAGCGTGTGGCTGAGACCTGAGGAAGGTCCAGGGTCCTATTATCCCTAAATTTTCCTTCTCTTTGCCACTAACCCCACAAAACCCTGAACGATCATGCCCCCTTTCTGGGTCTCTATTTCCAACAGAGATTTGGCTTATGTGGTTCTCAACCCTAGCTGCATATTAACATCTCATGAGGAGTTTATAAAACAGCACAACTGGGAATGATGTGTCCCCACCCACCCTCATACCAGATTGTCTTGGTCTGGGGTGGGGGCCTCCAGTTGGCACTTTATAGCAAGAGCTCCCCAGGTGCAGCCACAGCTGGAAAGAACCTACCAAAGGGGGATTCAAAGGCCTTTCCCCTCGATGGTGTAAGTCTGAACTTGGAAAGCTGCTTAAACACAGAACATGCTGCCTTAAGAGGTAGCAGGGACGAAGTGGAGCAAATTATATGTCATGTTGTATGACGGTGTCAAAATGAACCCCAACATTACATATAACCCCAATGCACTAATAAAAAAAGAGAAAAGAAGAAGCAGGGTCCCTCCTTGCTGAAGACAGTCAAGCAAAAAGCACTCTCTTGTCTTTTCTAAAGATGAAACTCAAGCATCAGACCTTCTTCAAAGGACCCTTTCCAAGAGATTTTTGTGGTTTTATGACTTGTTGGGTGACCCTCCAGAGGGTAAGTCTTAGGCTTCAGTGTCCTCAACTGGAACCAATGTCAGCAAACAAACAGCCACAGCAGACATCACTAATGGATCCCAGCATGCTCTCCTGCTGAGCCAGGACATCCCAAGAGGTCTGAGAACCCCTTCTTTGCAGGGCCCAAGCAGCCACTATCAATCATTTGAAGATGGACAAACTAGAACTCATTTGTCTTTCCTAGCCTAATGTCCCTAAAGTCGTTTTCAATTCTGACATTCTTTGAGGCAACGCTCCTTTCTATCATCTTAGTAACAATCATTAACTACCAAGTTGCCTGGCAATGCGCTCAGCCCATTTGAGGCTGGTCAGACCATAAGATCACATGTTCCATCCCCGAGGATGGGTTTTGCTTGATTTCCTGAATCTCAGCCTCTTTGTCTTCTCCAGGTAAACGTCCCCCTCGCCCCACCACCCCTGCCCCTGGCAGCTGCACCATTACTAGCTGGGGCCTGATATAAACTGTAAGATTAGAGCAAAGAAAAGCAGTCCGTATTCCTGGAAAAGTTCATCAAAGCAGGTGCTCTCTGCTGTCACTGGCAATTGAAATGATAATAACGGTAGCAGCTGGCATTTATGGAGCATTTCTGAATGCCAGGCACCATGCAGCGGTTCACATACATTTTCTCATGGAATCCCGATCACAATCTTCTCAGGTGTTTATGATCCCTATTTGGCACGTAAGAAAATTCAGCCATTGAAAGCTACTAAGTGACTATCGATCAAAAAGCAGAAGTGAGATTACAAGATAGCCACATACCCCGGGCCTGGGCAACTGCCCTCACCTCTCTGGGCCTCATCTCTAGAATGGACACAATTAACTGTAAGGAAGAAATGAGAGCCAAGCACATCATGTATGACAGTTCAGTGGACATTCGGGAACCACCTGCCAAAGTGTGGGGGAATGCCCTGGCCAGGTCTGTCCAACGCTGATCTGGGAGCTCTCTTTTGGTTCCTGATAAGTTGTGTGAGCACCGAGTTTCCAGAAAGCCAACAGAGCCTCACTGGCCCCTGGCGGGCGTAAGACTTGAAGAGGGTTTCTCCTTCTGTGCACTCACGTTCACTGGCTCTCAAGGCACGCTCTCTAATTTTAAGCCCTGAGGCTTCTGAACACTCTAAAAGTTGAAAATTGCTCCAGGGAGCTGGTGGGCAGGCGAACTTGGCAGTGAATCTCTTTGTAATGGGATCTCCCTTTGACTGCCGGCCTATCTCCTGTGTGGAACTTGGCACGTCTGGCCTCACACTCCCAGTGCTGCAATTCCACATGCCCTGCAGCAGAGCTTAGCACCACCCGTATCACATTAACACAGGCTTCCTCTCCCACCCCAGGCAAGGCGGGGAAAGCTACCATTGTTCCCAGTTTACCAAGAAGGAAACTGAGGCTAGAAACACAGGGAGAAGTGTGGCAGAGGAAGGGACAGGGCACTGAGATTCCTGGGAGGGTGCCTGCTCTCCCCTCCCAACCCTAAAAAGTACTCACTGGGCGAGCAGAGGGGTCGGAGGGGAATCCTCTCTGAGCCCAACAACCTGGTATCAGTCCCATATTCAATGCTCCTGTTAGTTGAGGTGTACTGACCCACTGGGAGGAAGTAAGGTACAGACACGAGGATGATCATATGGTGTGAAAGGACAGCTGGTCCTACTTCGTACAGTCAGAGCATGGGCCATCCTTACCGGGACTGCAAAACGGGGGTTTCTGGAGCATGGTTCTCACCAAGGCTGCACCCCTCCCCCAACCATGGGACATGGGGCAACACCTAGAGTTGTCGGTTGTCACCAGGGGGTTGGGGGGTGCTACTGGTATCAGAAAGTAGAAGCCAGGGATGCTGCTAAACATCTACAGAGCACAGGATAATCACCCAAATCAACAAATAACCCAGCCCGAATGGCAACACTGCCAAGGTCTAGAAACTCTGGGCTAAAGGAAAAGAAGTTGTTCCCACTCGCCCAACCATGCTGTTGGAAGGCAGCAAAGCCTGAATGCCAGGTCCCATAGAAGAGCCAAGGTTAAATAAGCACTTCATGCACATCTTCCCAAAGAAGTCAAAAGCCGGGCACAAACTCTGTGGTCAGGCCCAGGCTAAGGGTCAGCGTTGTAACCTGCCCCCAACCCCAAACACACCATCTGAAATAAGAGCTGCTACTCTCTGTCCTCAACAATTTCCCTCCACACAGTACAATTCAGCGACCACTCTAGACGACACTCCTTGGCATCCAGAAGTTGTCTGAACACACCCTGGGTACATGACAACCCGAGCCAGGCCTCCACACCACTCTGCAGCCCCAACGCCAGGAGGGGTTGTGTTTAAAAAGGGAACAGAAAAGGACTTACTAACTGCCAATTCTGGATCGAGTGCCTCTCACACTGCCCCCCCCCCCACATAATCCAATGTTACCAATTCCACATATTACCAATTCCAGATGAGGTGACAGGTTCTGAGGCTGCAGTGCCTGGGCAGGTGGCAGATCACAGGGGTGCAGGTGAAGAGCAAGCACCCGGGTCCACACTTCTGCTGACACAAACACCCAGTCCCTTCCCATATTCCTCTTTTTATGGGATGTCCTGATGTCATTTCATCTGTGCCTAATTTCAAGCTCCATAAAATCCAAATTCATTCACAATAGGAAGGCCAAGACCCCTACACAATGCCATTGTCATCCTGTTTATTGGGACTGGAAAGGCTTCATCACACCACACAGCTCCAGGATCTACATCCCATGGCAAAGACACTCTTGAGTCCTGTGGCTTTGGGAAGCATGTCTCTGCTGCCACATCATGACTCTGAGCAGCAAGTCAACAGGTCGACCGCCCTACAAGAAGGCAACCATCCCCGCGGAGAGAACGCGGAGATCCCATGATCCCCCACGTCCTTCCTGACTCAGACATGTTCTGGCCCCTGCAGACTCTTCTGTCCAGATCCCCCTTGGCCCAAAGAAGACCCCAGTTAACTGACGGAGGTTCTGAGCCCTGGCTTCCCACACCAGACCACAGGATTAAATGAGTTAATGTGTGCAAAGTGCTGACAACCATTCAGAATAAATATTCAGTGTATGGTAGTTGTTTTTATTATCTCAATTTATCCTAAGACCAGAGAAGCACCAGAGATATGCTCAGAGATTTATTCACAAGGTCATCTAAATAATGTTCATGGCAAGAAATTTTGAAAATAAACTGAAGACTAATCCTGGGACTAATTAGGTAAGTTAAGGCACCTGCATATAATGGAATGGGAGAAACCAGAGAAGAAGAGCTCCTGGCAAGGGGAAATGCCTTCACAAACTGGCCCCCCTCGCCCCTGAGAACGACAGAAGAGGGGGCACTCATGCCTCTCAAGGGTCCGTGAGGTAAAGATTTCTTTGTTGTCTCCTGTATCAGCAGAAAAAAATTCTGATGCAAAATTGATATCTAGTCTATAATATGTCCATGTTTGACTTCAAAAACCATTTAAAAATACTTTCCACTGAGTAACAGTGACCTTTCAGGAAGAAGCCTTGTGTTTATCTTGTGGCTTCCTGGGGTACCCCTAGGGAGACATCTACACCAATTGTTAAAAAAAAATAATAAAATGAAAAATCTTAAGTTATGAAGCAGGTGTGAGAGGGTATCCTATGTTAGTATATACAGAACAAGCATTAAAAAAGACAAAGATCACCCATCAAAAGGTATTTGGTGTTAACTTGGAGAGAGTGAGAATATTAAATTCTTGGGTTTTTTTTTCTTTTTTAGTATTTTTTTTTTTTAGTTGTAGATGGACACAATGCCTTTATTTTATTTATTTATTTTTATGTGGTGCCAAGGGTTGAATCCAATGCCTCATGTGTGCTAGGCAAGCTCTCTACCACGGAGCTACAACCCCAGCCCCACTTTCTTTTTTATTTACTGTATCTTCAAAAAAATGTTTATATTTAAAAAAAAAAAGTACAGCCAGATGCAGTAGCTCATGCCTGTAATCCCAGCAACTCAGGAGGCTGAGGCAGGAGGATCCCAAGTTTGAGGCCAGCCTGGGCAACTTAATGAGATCCTCAGCTACTTAGCAAGACCCTGTCTCAAAATAAAAACTAAAAAGAGCTGGGAATGTAGAACAGTGGTACAGCACTCCTGGGTGCAATCCCCAGTACCCAAGGAAAAAAGGACCCCTATGGGAAGGGAATCAACCAGAGCTTAGGCTCCTCCAGCCCCCTGGGCTATCAGTGCCCAGACACCCACAAGGGGGCCACTCTGTCAGATGCAGATCAGCACAGGAATGAGGGCAGCACAGCCAAGAGGGTCAGGCCTGCACTGTAAGGTCAGACAAGCAGTTTGTGCCTCCTGTGCTCACCCAGTGGGTGGTGGCGAGTTCTCAGGCCTCAGCTCCCCTGTGCTGGTCATAAGTTCTCAATCAAAGCACACGACACAGCAGGCAGTGAGTGTAGCTGTCTACCAAACCCACGTGCCAGAACACCAAGCACTGACCAACAGCCTGTTCTGCCAGCAGTGGTCCCCAGAAGTCTCCAGAAGGGCAGATGCTAAAGGGCTCCTCAGCTCTCAGCTGGCCCACTCCTGTCTAAAGCAGGGCTCCAGAACACGGTCCTCCAGGGCCAGCTCCTGCATGGTGGTGCCCAGCACAACTGGGGAGTTCACCGGGCTTTTCACTATCTCTGGAAACAGAATCCACCTCCACCCCTCCCTCACCCCCAGCACCTTCTACCACCTCACCCCCTTGACAGTGATGTCCAGTTGCTTTTTTGTTTTGGGTTTCTTGGGGATTTTGAAATTCACTTTATATGCTGCTCAGCACCCGCTCGCACATGCACACACCCCCACCGGCTGGGTGCTCACTGCACAGTGCTCACCAGAAACGCTGACGTCTTCTATTCTAGCCTTCTTTTTAATACCGATCGAAACTTAACAAATTGACTTCCTTACCCACAACTTTGATTTTACACTGCCTTTGATTTCCAAATTTCATTTTATAAGTACACTGCCTGGAATATATTACAGTGGACCCATACAAACTGTCAATAGTCAGAGGATGAAAAAGGGTACAGAATTTTTATATGGCTCAACTTAGTCATTCTGTAGGGACCAAACTAGAGGACACAGCTGATTCACCCCTTGAAAGCTAACCATAAATCTGAATAATCCTTAAAAGTGGGCTACACTACAAATGCACATTAGTGCAGGGCAAAAGACAGGTATCTGTCTGCACGTGGACATCGGAAAAGGGGCATCGCTGACGGCCTCTGAGTCACATCTCTAATAGGAATAACGATGACAACTCCCAGGGACGCTGTGAGGACTGAGTGGGCTCACGGATGGTCAAGGGCCCTACACTATAAAGTAAAAACTGTTTTTAATTTTTTTAATATTTTTATTAGTTGTTGATGGACCTTTATTTTATTTACTTATTTATATGTGGTGCTGAGAATCCAACCCAGTGCCTCACGCATACTAGGCAAGCGACCACTGAGCCACAACCCCAGCCCCGTGTTTTTAATTATTTTTAAATAGTAATTTATGTCCGTGTCCCAGCAAAATGGTAAAACAGCAGCCACCCCCATTATCTGATGGGGGTTTATATCTTGCTGAGCACTTCAATCCACCACAGCAGTCCTATGGGGTAGGTATTCTTATTGTCCCCATTACACAGATGTCCCCATTACACAGATGTCCCCATTCTAAGAGTTGGCTGAAGGTCACAGGGCTAGAGGTGGTGGAGTCAGGACAGTCTGACTCCAAAGTCCACCCACTAAGCACTGGTGGCAACTCCCTCCACGCTCCAAACCACCGGCATGCAGGACCACAGCAAGGTCTGCTCTCCTGGGGGAGGAAGACCCCCACCCCATGCCACTTGAGAAGGCGATGGCCCCTGAGCCAGCAGCAGGAAATGCAGGATCACTCCGCTGCCCCAAGGAAACAGGTGGCACAGTCAGAGCGGACTCTGCAGCCTCCCAACTCCCGCAACTAAAGCCAAGGATTATGCCTTTAGGCTTTCCATTGGTGGCTTAAAATAACTCCTCTTGACCCTACAGAAAATGTACCCAGTGACAGGAGATGGCCACGGCCAGAGCTGGCCAGGTCACAAGATAAAGAGAAATGCTCAAGCCAACACAAAGAGAACCCTGTACTTTAAAGGCACACGGTCAATATCCCTGTGCTCCTTTTAGGGCTAGGACCACATGGCCATTCCTCAGTCACTTCCTGTGGTCACTTACCCTATACTAATTAAATTACACACATTTGTCAAAAGAGCAATATAACTTGAATTGTGGTATCTTGTGATACCGGAGAAATCTCCAGTCTTTCACATAACATTGTAATACATTTGTCTGTGTGTGGTATGTAAGTATACAGAATGCACATAACCCATTGTGCATTTAGATTTTATAGCATAATTGTAACAAATTCATAACTATGGCTCTTGCCCTAGCTTTAGAATCTATCTCTGGAGTAAGTAGGATATTTCAACGTTTTCTAAAATGTTGTTCTTATAATCCCATGTCCAGTTACAAGGAATTTTAGGAAAATGTGGTCTCAAGTAACTTACCACCTACCCTGTGTGAGAAGTACCACTATTATTAGCATTTTAGGAATAGGAACACCAAAGATCAGAAAGGTCAAGGCACCTGCCCAAGAATACACAGCTAGTTGGGTAATAACCAGGACTCCACCTAGGCAGTCTGGTTCCAAATTAATGCCCTCTTATTATCTCTGAGTTTAGGGAACAAGGACTTCATCTAAATTAGGGGGAAAAACATGTTTGCAACACAAATGAGAGTCAAAAGAACTGACTTCCTTAATTTCCAAAGAGCTTGTATAAACTAATAACAAAAAGAATTTTTTTAATGAACAAGGAACTAACCAAAAAATAAGCTATGTAAGTGACTCCTAACACAAGAAATGATATCCAACTAAATCAAATTTTAAAATATAATTAAATTGACATGATAGAATTTTTGACCTCTCAAGAGACTTGAACACATTAAAAATGTAACAAACCTCACCAGGAGCAGTGGCACATGCCTGTAATCCCAGCCCAGCCACTTCCGAGGCTGAGGCAGGAAGATTCAAAGAGTTTCAAGCCAGCCTCAGGGGGCTGGGGATGTGGCTCAAGTGGTAGTGTGCTCGTCTAGCATACGTGAGGCACTGGGTTCGATCTTCAGCACCACGTAAAAAAATAAATAAAATAAAGATGTTGTGTCCACCTAAAACTAAAAAATAAATATTAAAAAAAAAAAGTGAGGCACTTAGCAGCTCAGTGAGACCCTGTCTCTAAATAAAAAATACAAAATAGGGCTGGGAATGTGGCTCAGTGGTTGAGTTTCCGTGAGTTCAATCCCTGGTACCCACCCTTGCAAAAAAAAAAAAAAAAAAATGTAACAAACCTCAACCCAGGTGAGAGTGTGGAGAAATAGGCCTCTCCAAACCTAGGAGTTCAGGTGCAAACTACAGCAACATTCTGGAGGACAACTGAACAACTCTCAAATCCTGAAATACATGCATTTTCAAACCCAGCAACACTAAAATATACTGAATGGTGACATTCCTGATAGTACAAGAACCATGCACCAAATACCTTCTTCCCAGAAGGGACTTGCCATGGGGAAAGGAGGAGCACCAAAACAACTAGGTGCCCATCAACAGAAGAACCCTCAAATAAACGATGGTAATCTACCCATCAGAATTCTAGCCAGTCATTGACAAGAATGAGTCAGATGGATAGGCACAAACACGATATAATCTCCAAAATAACTGAACAAACTAAGAGGCTAAGTACAGAACGGGGGATGTGATTCAATGGTAGAGTTCCAGCCTGGCCCTGGGTTCAACCCCCAGTATGTGGGAGGGCGAGAAGGGCAGGGTGCACTAAGTACAGAGCATGTGCACTTAACTGCTCTACAAGGTAACTTCCTAGATGAATACAGTACTTCTGTACACCACACAGAAACACTCTTTTTTTTCCTAGAAGGACATTTGCCTTTAAAGAGGACTGACTTTTCTAACCTTACAGCAGCCCAGCCCCCGCTCCCCACTTATCCACAGGGATGAAATCTAAGACCCCCAGTGAATGCCTGAAACCTCAGAGGACTGACTGCTTTTTCCTCTAGATAGAATACCTATGATAAAGTCTAACTCGACAATTAGGCAAGGTGAGTATTAACAACCAATAAAATACTACAACTATAACAATATGCAGCAACAGAAGTTATGTGGTCTCTCCTCTCAAAATACAGAATTTTTGTATTTAGTATTTCAGACCTCGGTTTCCCATGGGTAATTGAAACCTCTGAAAGCAAAACCACAGATAAGTGGGGGGGAGCTATTGTATATTTTAGATTGGGGCGTTTAAACCTGGGCTTCATGAGCTATTTTAAAGAGTCGAGGGGCTAAGGGTGGAGCTCAGTGGTAGAGCACTTGCCTAGCATGCATGAGGCCCTGGGTTCCATCCAGCACCCTGAGGGGGGAAGGAAAAAAACTCCAGTCTATGAAACTCCTGGAGTCCAATACAAAATTGTAAACACATGCATTCCTCTGGGAAAAGGATTATTCCCTTTCACATTCTCTGTAATGGGTCTTATACCCCCCACCGCCAGGTTCTAAACTGCACACTGCTGCTCCGTTTAGTATTCACCAGGCTGGGTCCTGGAGCAGGGCACCCAGAAAAACACCACCCCACTCCTGCCCTGAAGAAGCAGATAGTTTGTGACATAATAACGACATTGTCCGCCCAAGCCTCAGAAATGGCAGCAGGGTACAGCTTCCCTCTAACAGGAAGAAGGAAAAGTGGAACTGAAAATTATATGCATGTTTAAAATTAGATCTGTGGGAGCTGGCCACTTCCCTTTCAGATCGCCATCCCCCCCAGCCCGCCCCCCACCCCAGTCCACTGTGTCATTACCACCACCCCTCACCCAGGCATTTACATGCCATGGAAATTCTCAAACAATAGGATGACTACAGCTGTCACTAATAAGGAAGTAATAACAAATTTCCTACAGCTCCTGTCCTCTCCCGGGTCAACAGAAAAGCTGCTGGAAAGCCAGCTCTGAGAGGTGGCAATAAAACTGTGTGGACTTCTGCGGTGTGAGCTATCTGCCACTTTAAGGGATCGCCACTCAGGGGCTCTCTGCCCCTCTTATCACCATGGTTTCTCCTCTGGCAAATCCAGTGCTGCCAGCCCATTCTCTGACAGTGCAACAGGGATGTCACAACTGTGACTGGTTAGCCGGGTGTGATGTGAGTTATATCTCATGTCCTAGCCGCTGATAGCCGCGAGAGCAGGCTCTTGTTCCACACCCTGACTTCCGCTCAGCGCCTGTCCCCCAAGATTAAGCGATTTACCATCTTTATAATTTTGTGACAACCACATCACACATATGTAACTATTTATTCACTGTTTTTCTTTAAACAACTATTTATTAAATTTAAACAAATTGATTTATCATGACACACACGTAGCCTCATGCCACCTATAAAATCAAGGGCTTGATAGGAAGTTTACATTTTTTTATTATTAATACCCCCTAAAATAAATCATTCTTAGCATTTAAAAAAGTGTATTGTAGGGCTGGGAGTGGATCTCAGTGGTAGTGTGTGTGCTACACCTGCACAAGGCCCAGAAATGAAAAAAAAAAAAAAAAAAAGTACTGTGATTGAGCTAGGTTCATCTTGCATGCTCCACAGTTGTTCCATACCATTTTGAGGGAAACACTTGATAAATATTTGTTAAGTCAACTAATGATGTGAAGCCCCATCCCCCCCCCTTTACCCCCCACAGCAGCTACAGCTAGCAATGGGATTGCACTTTAGGTTGTACTTGGCAGTTCTTCTCCTATCTTATTTGATCCTCTCAACCACCCAGGGAAGCAGGAAGTATTAGTCCCATTTCCCAGATAAGGAAATGAAGAGTCACAGAGGTTAAGTGACTTGCCTATGCTTATGCAACCACTAAGTGTCCAAGCAAGAACCCAAACCCATTCCAGACCCCAATATGTCTCCACTAAGGCAGGCTTGCCTTTTAAACTCAGGCTCCAAGGAAACTTGAGCAGAAAAGGCAACTTGAGCTGTTGTGTTACAAATGGAATCCACCCTACAGGATCTGAGACACAAAGAACCAAAAATGACTCCCGCCTATATCAGGGTTCAGGGACCACAAGGCTAACTCCTGCCACAAAAGTCGGCTGAAAACCTGACACAGAGGACTTCTCACAGTGCAGGACAGTAAACTGAGATAGTGGACACATCAGACCTGGCCCTGCACATACTATTTAGGACTCTTTGGAAGTTCTGAAACTTAGTTTTCTCTCTGATAAAATGAGAACATGAACGGCGTTGACTTCTTAGCATTTTGAAATGGTCAAATGAGATAATGCCTTAAAATCCCTAACAGTGCTTGCCACACCTAATGTTACCTATTAATTATAATATTTATCAGTAGCATTATGTTAGAGAAAATACACAGAAAATTGCATCTTATCCTGCACTTAAAATAATTCCCTTGGCCAAGAAGTGAATGAACTAAGAAGTAATTACTTATGATGCACTGGCTAAACTCAGGCCTGGCCTACACTCATTCAGCAACTCTACCTCAGCCTCAACCCAAGCAAAAATTATTTTGAGGAGCTAAATAGCTTCTTGCTGACCGAAATTACTCATTCAGGAGCCAGGATTCTCTCTGCTTAGGAAAGCTTGGGTATTCCATGGTTATCTTTATCATGGGGCTGAACTTGAAGTAAGCTCAAAGTCACAGTCTAACCATAAACCAATTTGCTCTGTTTTCTTAAACTGTCTGCAAACAAAACATAACCATTTGGTTTTCTGTTCTTGTTCTGAAGCAAAACAAAAATACTTAAAGTCACGCCTGTGATAGAAAAGTCAAAATATTTTTTTTTTTTTTTTTGTACTCTGGAAGAAGCAGGTAAGTAATCAGGCTTATGGAATAGTTATAATAGATAATATACACAAACAGTTATTATTCACCAGGAAACAAGAAAACAAAGAAAAAACAAACCAAAACATTGCAAGACCAACAAAACTGGTGATCAGTGGCCAGCTTTTTTATTTTATTTTGTCATTGTAAAGCAGCACACTATCAAGCTGATGTCATAAAAAAAATCTATCAGGAATACATCTCAAGAGAAGGAGGAAAAGTGGGGAGAATGTATTTGTCTCATTGCCTGAAACATACACACAAAAGTAGTGTGCAAAAGTGCTACTAGAATGGGTGGAGTCAGACACTGCAACCAGTACAGTCCTCATGTTGGAATCATCTCTGATCGTCCTTCCTGTCTTAGAGAAGGGGAATGAGATGCCAGGCTCAAAAATTGCTTTTCCCAGCCTACTAAGTACTGAGTCTTCCGGCATCTCAGTTTTCCAGTTTCCACACCCCATTCTCATTAGTGTCCTAACAGAGCTGCTTCTTTTCCATGACTTCTCCATTTTTTTTAACCCATTACAGTTGATTCCATTTTAACACACACACAATCCAAGCCTCACAGAACCAATCAGCTACTAGGGAGGCAGTCAGATACCTTCCCTCTTGTTTCCTAAACAAACAAACTGCAGAAATATCTCAAATCTGATTTGATTTTTTAAATTCAATTTACACTCACAGTTTGGGAAGTACACAGTGACGCAGCACCATGCCTATGGTTAAAAGTAAGATCAAACTGAAAACCTCAACAAAAACAGCATTATAAAAATACTAAGCATAGGCAAGTAACCCAAGTTCAAATCCTGGCTTCTGTACTATCTGGCCAGGTGACGTTGGCCTGTTCATTGTCTCCTCTGGACCTCAAAAACCTCATCGAAGCAGTTTGAGGGCTCCGAGCTATCTTCAAATTCCAAAGATATCTCTGAGTCACCTCAAAAAATGCAATAATTCCCTGAAATGTCCAATACCAAAATGAACCGTTGAATGTGAATTTTGAAGATGCTTTTTCAGAGGCCCTATATTATAACATAAGCAAAAAACGAGAAATATAAAGAGAACTCTCTTGAGTTTCTACAGAACAAACCATAGAGGAAGGAAATATCTGAATACAAGGTGAGTGGAGAGTGGCAATACAGTAATGAAATACAAGGAAGGATTGGGAAAGAAATAAATTTACCCAAGAAACTTTTTGCTGATTCAAAGCACAGCTAGCAACCACCATGGTTGAAACAAAAAAGTAAATAATCTGTATGCACCAAATTAAACTAAATATAAATGAAGCTTGAATATTTCTTTAGTATAAGCTTTTTTGGTACAAGAGATCTTCAAATATGAGGCAATTTTTTTTCTTCAAATTTCCTTACAGAGACAGGGAGAAGACTGCCCATAAACACTGGGCTACACAGTTGGTGTTATATCCATTCTACACTTGCTATTAACTGAGGTTAGAAAAAGTAGGGAAGGCAAGTTCAACTCTTTTTCTTCAAATATTTATTTTTTATTTGTAGTTGGACACAATACCTTTATTTTATTTGTTTATTTTTATATGGTGCTGAGGACAGAACCCAGGGCCTCACACCTGCTAGGTGAGCACTCTACCACTCCAGGCCCACAAGTTCAACTCTCATGCCTAGTCTTCTGACACCTAATCCAGTGTGGTATTCTCTGCATGAGATCACAGTACCTCCCAGGCCATCAAGAGAACCAGTGCAAAACCTGCTGAGGAAAAGAAACTGAATGACCTTCTGGGTACTAAGGATTAGGAAGGCCAACAGGCCCCAGCCCCCTTCCTGTCCTGCCTGCTGGGCAACATTGCTGCCCCAGGGTGTATGTTTCCGTCCTCAGACAATTCTGTATCTGTGCATGAAAAGTTTTCCCCGAAACCAGGTTCCACCCACAGCCAACAGCTCTCTACCCGGCTTTCAAACTCCATCTCCCTATAGTAGGTGCCCAAAACAAGCAAGATTTTCATTAGCACAGTGCACAACAGGGGCACCACCAGGTCCCTGGCCGCTGCGGGTTCAAGGCTCTAGCAGGCTCCCAGAAGCCTGTGAGCATGAACCTGCTTGCTCAGCTCCCGCGGCCCCGGACGGCGATTCCGCTCTTTCACTTCTCTCCCTCGGTTCCGTATCTGTAAAATGGGAATGTCCCCCAGCTGCCCTGCCTCACTCCCTATGGAAATGTCACGAAGGGGAAACAGCGCTTTCAGAAAGGCCGGTCACCAAAACGCCAGGCACAGCTTTATCTAAAAAGTGAAGGGGGGAAAAAAGCGGTAGGGAAAGGAAAGCTGGCGCCCACAAAGCCCGAATTAGAGAGCCCTGAAAGCACCTTCTTCGGAAAGATGACGGGAAGAGGGCCGGCCACCTTTTCCCAGGACTGGGAACTTGCCCCTGAAACAGCGCCCTCGGCCCCGAGGTCCGGGGCCTCGCCCACCGCCCAGCTGCCCAGCGCCCGGCCCTGCCCGGCCCTGCCCGGCCGCCGCCGCTGCCCTTCAGCCCAGCCCCTTGGGCCCCTGCAGGCCAGGTCGGAGGTCGGCCGCGGCTTGGCCAGGCCGGCCCTGCTCTGCATGCAGAGCCCTCGGCAAACACGCCCCCTCCGGCCGCCTCCGGCGCGCGAGCCGGGCCCGCGCCGGCCAGATGTGACCACCTCCAGGAAAGGCCGGGCCGGTGACCGCCCAGAACCCGCGCGAGGGCTTCCACAGAGCGGTTACGGGCACTCTGCAGCCTCCGATCCCACCCTCCCCCTGGTACCGGCCAGCTGAGGAAGGGGCTTGGTCGCCGGCGTGCGAGGCCAACCAGGGTCCCCACAAGCCCGCCCAAGGAAGAGGGCTCCAAGGATCCGGACCCCTTGCCACCTTCCCCCAAAGCCCCCAGGAGGGGAACACCCAGGCAGGTGCAGGGGATGCCAGTGCCGTCCCCGTCCTCCTGCCCCCACACGCGGGCCCACCCGGCGGCTTACCTGGGCCAGGAGAAGCAGCAGCAGCAGCGGCGGCAGCGCCCAGCGCAGCCCCGCCGAGCGCGGGGGCGGCCGCGCCTCCCGCGCCTCCGGCTTCATGCCCTGCGCGCCCTGGAACGTGCCCGGGACGCGCGAATCGGGCCCCGCCGTGTGCCCGAGCTCGGGCGCCCTTGTCGCCGCCTCCAGCCGCCGCCTCCGCCTCCTTCTTCGCCAGCCGGTCCGCCTCGTCCCCGCTCCGCCCGCCCCGGGCTTCCCCGGGGACATGGCAGCGGCCGCGGCGGCGGCGGCCACACGGCGGAGCCTGGCGCGGCTGCCGCGGGGGAGCCGCGTCCCTGGGCGTGCAGGGGCTTCTCGGGGCGGAGCGAGTGGCGCCCACCCCCAGCGCGCGGCGCCCGGATCCCGGCTCCCGCTGCTCCCGCTGCTCCGGCTGCCTCCTCCGCGCGTCATGCGGCTCGGGCTGCAGGGAGCCGCGGCGAGCGCTCAGCCCCCTCTCTTCCCCCTCCCCCTCTGAATATTCATCGCTTCCTCCCGCCCCGGCCGGGCGGCTGCAGAACACCGTGGCCCCTCGCTGCCCCCGCCCCTACCGAGCCGGCGAGCGGCGAGGAGGGGGCGGCGGCGTGCCCCGCGCGCGCCCTAGCGGCTCCCCTCCCGCGGGCAGAGGAAGCGCCCCCTCCTTGCCCGCCCTTCGTCCCGCTCTCCCGCATTCCTGGGACCCGGGACACGGCTCCACTCTAGAGCGCCACGAGCCAGTACCGAGAGATATGGGCTCCCCAGCCTCGGATCTTCTCTAAGGTCCCCGGTTTGGATCACCAGATGTTAACCGAGACTCCTGCCGAGGTCACAACCAGGTCTGCTTCCAGACAGCAGTTTGGCCAAGGCCAGGATTGTGGGTGAACTTGGGGATACGTGAACCCAAAAATTATAGGGGGCACGCCGAATGTTGTGTTCTCTCCCAGTCCATGGTCAGTGGAAGCAAGAGAGGGCCAGGACTCCATCCAGTGATTAGAACTCCAACTGTTGCATATGGCAAACCCGGCTGTGCTAGTAATACTAGCTCTGTGACCTAGGAAGAGACATTTCACCTCTCGGGGCCTCCCTTTGCTATTGTGTGAAATAGAAATACTAATAGTACCTGCCTAGAGAGACTTGGCTGACGATTAAGTGAGATAATGGCAAGAGAATCCTGGAGTGTAGTTCAGTGTTATGGCACTTGCCTAACAGGCAAGAGGCCCAGGGTTCCCATCCCCAGCATGGGGGGTAGTGGAGGTGGTGGGGATACCGGGGAAAAAAGCCTAAAGAGCAGACCTGATACAGGGCCTCAATATACATTAGCTCTTCTGGCAGTTCTCACCACATTGTAAAAGAGGTGTCTAATCTGAAAAGAGTCAGCAGTTTATGCCCATGCACCAAGGAGGGAACTGAGGAGGCTAAGCCACTGGCTCAAGGAGAAGTAATGAGAGAAAGGGCCAAAGGAAGGACTGCTAGGGAGGAGTGATTAATTCCATCCAGTGGAAGAGGTGACACCTGAGCTGGGCTTTGAAGGCTGGGTTGTGTTTCACCAGGCAGATAGAGGGGATGGTGTCTCCAGAAGTGGGAGCAACTTGGCAAAAACTGGAAGGCAGATGCTTCAGCCTAGGCCTTTTAAGAAGCCAAAATGGGAGGTTGAGGGTTCATACTTAGGGAGACTTCAAAGACCAGAATAAAGAGTTGGAGCTGGATTCTAAGTGCAGACCATGAGATGCCAGACCCGCCCCCAGGTACCCCTTGGATTGTAGGTTCCCTGTCTTACATATCTTCACTTAGAGTTGAAGCAGTTCCCACCAGTGTCACACATACAAACACAATAGGTAAAGGGACCACACATGTCCACTGACACCCCATGCTTTTATTTAAACATAATGTTGAATATCATAATTCACCAGGAATTGTTTCTCCCTGTTTCCATCCCCCTTCTGAGGCAAAGACAGGTGGTTTAAAAGGTGTTCTTGTCCAAAAATCACAGAGGAAAGGAAAGTCTGATGCTACCACAGACACAGACCTACTGAGACCCTAAAGACCCAGCTTGGCCTCCGAAGATGCATGGCTTGGGTCTGCAAACAGCTCTGTGAACTCCTGTATGCACTTGGGTTTTCTCCTGAATAAAATATGTGCCTGTACTTAAGTGTCAGCTCCAACTGGATTTCCCCCACTGCATAGTGATAAAACAGAAAAAAACAGCTTTTTCAGTAAAGGGAGTTAGGACATGAATCATAAACTACCTCTCCCGTCATAAACACATCACACTGGACCCATGGCCAAGTAAGTATTAGTATAAACTCCATAAAGGCAAGGGTTGGTTGTTCCTGGTTGCCCTGCAATATGTCACTCAGTGCTTTGCTGGTAGCAGGAACTCACTCTTTAGTGCAGATGCAAGGTTGCAAAAATGAATCCAGGGGAACCATGATGTGACCGTTGATTGTTTCAGAGAAAAACTGAGAAAGGATTATTCCCTTTGCAAAAGGTTTCGAGACTAGATTCCAGATTATAAATCTATCCTTAAAACTTCCCTTTTTGTTTTGGGTACACGTCCCCCTCCACATACCCATAGCTCCCTGTGCTTAACCTTATCTAACCATGGTTTTGTAATATTCTGCTTATTTATCTGCCTTCCTCACTAAACTCCAAGTAAGCCCCCTGAAGACAGGGCCTGCATCTTGATGATGTGTGTCTCCAGCACATGACAGTCAATCAAATAATATTTATTTCATTAAATTAAGTGCATTTCTTTGAGTAGCAAATTAAGACAATAAATAGGTCATTTTCACATACATACAGCAAATCCCATCTGCAAAAAACTTTTCAGGAATAAATCTATTCAAAGTATAGGTTACATTCACCTTGAGATTATACAATATAATGATATTTGACCTTTTAGCCATATCCCTTTCACACAAAGGGTAAAGCTTTACTGGATGTAGGGTCAGAAGATAAGAAACAAAAGGCTCAGACTAAGAGAGTGGGTGGATGATTCCTGGATGCATTCCAAAATTGCCAGATCAGAGTCACCAGCACTGGTGACATTCCAATGTCTTTCCTTACACTGCAAAGGGTGGAGCCTGGGAATCTGTATTTTAGCCTGCTCCCAAGGTAATTCTTGCTGTCAGGCATGATTAGAAAACATTGTTTACCCTACAACTGGCCCACATTGTGTCTCTAATAATAATAAACATCATGTATCAGATACCTACCAGGCACAAGCACTGATCCAGGAAACTTATATCCATTATCCTTATAGAACCAGTATCATTGTCAATATTTTACAAAGAAGGAAACTTAGTCTCAGAGAGGTTTAGTTACACAAAGTTGCACAGCTTTGGAGTGGCAAAACCAGGATCTGAAACTGAATCTTGTCACTATGCCATGGTGCCTTTTCCCTTGATGTTTGCAGAAGAGGTAATATAAAGCACTCTATACACTGTCTTATTATTATATATTTTATTATTACTCTCTTGGGCATGTTTCTCCAACTGTAAAATGGCTAGGGACAGAATACAAGACTTTCCATTTCATCCCACAAGAACTGGGCATAGGCAAGACAACCATGTTTAATAACAGGTCCACCATCCACCAGGAGGCAGGCCTGCTGGGCACCGGCCTAGAGCCAGGTCACCAGCCCCTCAGGGAGTCCATTCAGCCTGGCAACCCTCCGTTTATTTTAAAAGCCACCATGAGCAAACCATTCTCCAAAGCCCTCCTAAGCGGAATGGAATGTTTCTTGAGAGTCTGATTAGCTAATGTTGCAGGCATGGCTGCCCTGAGACCTTCCTGCCTCACAGACTTGAATTGAATCAGAATGGAAAGGGAGACTTTTAGAAAGTTATTTAAAAAAAAAAATAGCACTTCATCTTTATAATAGTAACAGGATGTTTCCCGTGGACTAATAACTGGGCTGTGGTTAGAACTCCATGTTTGTCCACTAGACCTCAGTTCCTCCCTAAAAAGGCCCTTAATCACCTGCCCATGCACAGGGCCTGGGAGTGCCTTAGAAATCTTTTTTTGTTTCTGATGTCAAGCACTTGCAACATTAAACATTTTCCTCATTTCTCTCTCTCTCTCTCTCTCTCTCTCTCTCTCTCTCTCTCTGGTTCCAAAGACACAGTTGCATGTGATAGATTTTCAATGCAAGAAAAAAAAAGAAAGACATTTTTAAAAAGCCTGTTGCAGCCATCTCAGGGTCTGGGGTGCACAGTGACAGAGCTGTGGCCTTCAAGGATCCCCACTCCTTCCATGGCAGACACCCACAGTGATGAGCCCACTGGCTTCTGTGCTCCCGGCCCACCTCCAGAGCAGCTGGGACCCACATCAAGCTCCCGGTTCTGGCAAGATGGACACAGAACCCAGGGTCTTAGGTACCTGGAAACGGGCAATGTGTAACAAGGAGACAGGGGCCTAGGGGACAAGGAGCTTTTGTCCAGGGCTTGAGAACAGCACCTCGTGCACAAAGCCCAGAAGTGGCAGGCAGGGGGCAGGAGGCAGTCAAGCTTACAACAGAAATATCACCTCAAACAAAGAAAGAAAGGGCTGAGAGGTGTAAAGACAAGAAGAGGCCAGGGAGCTGAGGCCCAGGCTCCTGGGCAGCTGGGTCCTTCCAGGCCTGTTAAAAATAAACTAATTGTTTTCAATTTGAAAAGCCATGTTCTCTTTTTGTTTTCAGATTGAAAAAAAATTCCTTGTCACATTGTGCTGGTTGTATAGAACACCTGAGTCCCTATAGTCAGGCTAAGAAATTAACTTGGGACAATAGCTGGTAGGGAAGAAGTAACTGGCAATCTGAAAAAGCAAACATAAATTATATACGATATATAGTTAAATTATATATAAATGATATATACACATTTGTGTGTGTGTGTGTATACATCATGTTAGATAGATACATGCATGAACTTTGCCCCTAGGAATCAAGCATAGTAGGTACAATAATCGACTCTTATCATGTAATCAATTGCTTGGGTTCAAATCTTAGTCCTGCCCCTTAGCTCTGTGGCCCTAGACAAATTATATAAATTCTCCATGCATCAATATCCTTATCTATAAATGAGGATATAGATTTTGATAATATCTAACTCATAGGATTATTATACGTATTAAAATAGTTGAAGCAGTTATAATACTACCTGGAGTAAAGTAAATACTATGGACATGTTTGCAGTTATTAAAGTATCTTCTTGGAGGATCTGACGCAGATGGTGTGTTAGGGAGAATACGTGCTTTGGATCAGATGGTCACACACTCGAATCCCATATTACAACTTTGGCCTCCATTTCCTCAAATAGTTGTGAAGATGAAAGTGAATGACACATGTGAAGTACCTGGCGCATTATCTCAGGAGACTCAGGTAGTAAAGACACAATCATTGTTGCAGAGTAAAGAAGATTAGAACTCAGAGCCTTAAGACTTAATTAACTTAGGTGTCAGATCACAGAGAAATCACTCTAGATTGACATATCAGTCAGGATGGGTCAGGTTATGATGCAGTAACAAACTACCCCCAAATCTCAATGACTGAAGACAACATACATGTTGTTCTCACTACATGTCCACACAGGTCAGCTAAGGGGTGTGTTTCACGTTGTCCTCCCTCACTCCAGGATCTATCTGCAGGCACATTGACAACTGTTGCAGCAAAGGGATAGAAAGCTTTGGAGGGAAGGGTCTTTGTTACAGTTTGAATCTTAAACCTCTCCCAAAGGCCCACATGCTAAAGGATTGGTCACCACTTGTGGTGTTCTGAGGAGGTGGTGGAACCTTTAGGAGGTGGAGCCAAATGGAAGGAAGTCAGGTCATTGGGGTACTCTTAAGGGGGATATTGGAATTCCCTTTCCCTCTCTGTCTCTCTTTGCTTGTCAGCCAACATGATATGAACATATTTCTTCCACTATAGACTTGCACCATTCTACCACAGCCCCAAAGCAACAAGACTAAGGAAGCATTGACTGAAAGTTCTAAAACCATAAACCAAAATAAACCTTTTCTTCTTATAAGTTGATTATCTCAAGTATTTTATCACATTGATTGAAAGCTAACAGAGTAAAAAAAAAAAAAAACCCAGCAATTTAATAATTTAATACTGTGCTTTGTGATGACACTCATATCATTCTTCCCCTTCCCCTCTAAGCTGAAATGGTTGGACTCAAACTTATGTGAAATAAAAATACTAACAATACCTGTCTAGAGAGACTTGGCTGGCAATTAAGTGAGATAATGGTAGGAGAATCCGAGGTGGAGCTCATTGGTATGACACTTACTTAACAGGCAAGAGGCCCAGGGTTCCCATCCCAGCATGGGGGAAAAAAAAGAGAAAGATAGGGTGAAATGGAGTGGGGGTGATTACAGGCATGCACCACCATGTCCAGCGACACTCATCTCTTTTACTCACAGCTCATTAGCCAGAACCAGTCAGATGGACCCACCCAACACAAAGAAGCTGAGAAGTACAGTTGTACCATCCACCCCTTAAATAGAGGTGGAAATGTCTGGGAACATCACAGAACCACTACAAAGAACCTCTGAAACCTTGTTATTGAAGCGGGGTCACCAGATGAGGCTTGGACCTCCCCTGCGAACTTATTGGAAAGGCAATACTTCTGGCCCCACCCCAGACCTAGAATGAGAATCCACATTTTTAAAAAAATATTTTTTAGCTGTTGATGGACCTTTATTTATTTATTTATAACCTCTCCAGTAAATTTCCATGAATATCAAAGGAGAACTAGCCTAGTCTATAGGGTGCAGGGCAGCGTGCTGCCTGAGAGTGGCTCTCAGCCTCTATCAGTGGGTTTAGTCAGCATGCTTCTTCCTGGGGCCTTAGACTTAGTGGGTTAGAGCTCAGGAATCTGCACTAAAGCAGACACAGGTAACTCGGAAGCTTTACCTTCCTCCACCCACTTAGAGAAAATACTCTCAAGTTTGTTCTGGATGCATTTTTTTTTTTCTATGAAGCAAAAAAAAAAAAAAAAAAAAAAAATTGAAAGGCCTGGACTATCAAGTATAAGAAAAATACTTTAGGGCTGGGGATGTGGCGCAAGCGGTAGCGCGCTCGCCTGGCATGCGTGCGGCCCGGGTTCCATCCTCAGCACCACATACCAACAAAGATGTGTGTCCACTGAAAACTAAAAAATAAATATTAAAAATTCTCTCTCTCTCTCTCTCTCTCTCTCTCTCTCTCTTGAAAAAAAAATACTTTAGGGATTTTCCATTTACTTTCTTCTAAACTATAATTTAGGATAGGGAGAGGGTCAAAAACTATCATCAGCAATTTACTGTGTACCAGGCTCTATGCAAGCTACTTATGCACTTTATCTCATTTACAACTAACCCCAACCCTACACCATAGGCACATCTTGATCCTTATTTCATGAGAGACCAAAGTACACACACTTTAAGTAACTTGTTCAAAGACACACAGATCCATAAGCTCAAGTTTATGTTCACTACATGAGCCACTCCCCAGAACCAGCATTCCTAGTCTAAGGAAGTCCCTCTGCAGAACTTCTTCCCCACTCAGAGCAGTCTCCTGCATGGCCCTCTAACTTTCAGCCTCTTGCCAAGGGCAGCATGATACATATATTTCTGATTTCCTTGGATGCATGTGGTAAATGAACATTTTTAGGGAGATAGAGACAAATTCCTAACCTCCTTCAATTTTTAGTCATCTACTGCTGAAATTTTCACTGGACATTTTTCCCCTGGTCCTTATGTCCACTCTTCTAAGGCTACTGCTGTTGTTGCTGCTCTCAGGCTTTATCATTCTGAACTTCAGGAGACTGTGCAAAGGAATATGATAATGAACCCTTGGATCCCATTCAATTTACCCTGCACATAAGACGGAGGATCAGGGAGGTAAAGTCACTTGCAAATGGTAACTCGGCTGTCCCTAGAAATCAGCAATGCTTTAACAGTAAGGCTCTGTCCTGCCATCTCTCTGCTCTGTGTGACTAGCAGGGAAGAAAAATGAGATCTCCCTTATTCTAGCCCTTCTCAATTGACCTCCATTAATTTATGGGCTGTTCATAAATGTCAGTACGCTTGCCTGAGCCAAGCCTTGAAATTTGCAGTCACCTAAGACACACACAATATGAAGCAATTTTGGAGCCTCTGGGCCCTGGAAAAGCAAGCTGGGCTGGGCTGATCCTGGTCCTGGTTCTCACTTGGCTGACTTGGCCGTCATCCTAAGCTGAGAAATCTGGCTGAGAGGAGCTTGCAGACCAGCTTTTGATCCTGGTACAGGCGAGGCTACAGCAGGTGTCCCAGGGGTCTTGGTTTTTCTGGCAAAGCCAGACTTGCCTTTCTCTTGTCCCTGCTGACACAATGACAAATCTGGAGGCTTGTTTTGCCTGGAGCAAGACATCACATTGCAGAACCATCAATCTGAACAGGGCAGAACAGTGAAGGTTCCTACCTGACTCTCTCACTAATCCTGGCACTTGCTATCTGGGAGGATCCCTGGCTCCCTGCCACCAGCACTTCAGCACCAACCAGAAGCAGGTGTGCTTTTGCATGCCTGGGCCTACCCAGGTGTTGGCCAGCCAAATCCACATTGGCCTTGTAGGGTTGGAAGGGAATTGAAAGGTCATACATTGGATCCTGATTTACTGATGAACAAGTGAAGGCTCAAACAAGAACAAAAACTTGCCTAAGGTCATGGAGAAGTTTAGAGTAAACGTCAGGATAAGGATGGAGAAGGAGATGGGCAGTGAAACATACAAATGTAAATATACACATGCGTACACGATTTATACCATTTTAAAGTTTACAAAGTTCTTTCACATATAATCAAGGATGACAGCCTAAATATTTTAACCAGTTGGACACAGGTTCTGATGAATCAAGATGGATACCAGCTTGTGGCCCTACAAACAATACATTTGGCTCTCTGGACAACCCTGAGAAGCGGGCACTGTTACTGTTCCCATCCTTAAAGACAAGGAAACAGAGGCACAGAGGCTTAGGATTGACATTTAGCTCTGTTCATCACCTTACATAAGATCTGTGTTTGCCTGTTTGTAGGTTACAAAGGTAGTTTAAGCAAAAAAAAAAAAAAAAAAAAAAATAGAGGCTTTATTATGAGGGTAATGGTGGGCCTCAGAGACCCTAGAGCAAATCAGGGTCACCAGGAGAACTCATATTAAGAATTAGAAAGCCACCGAAAGCCCAGCCAGGTATCTCTCTATATATACTTCTGTTTCCTGCTTCTCTCTCATAGCCCCCCTTTCTGTTTCTCTGTACACTTGTCCCCCCTTATCTTCGCCTCTGTTTCAGGTTTTTAACAGCAATTCCTAGCCCATCTCAAATCCCAGTTAATTGACCCAGCTGGTATTCCAGGCCCATCTCTAGTCCAATCAATGTGGCTGAAAGGACAGGGTCACTTTATATGAAAATGACTATCAAAGATCACCCGCACTGGGGAGCAGATGCAGACAGGGGTGACATTGACCTTGGCAGACACCCCAAAGATCACATGACATGCAGAAGCAGGGCTCCCATCCTGGCCTCTGGGCTTTTAGAACACACTACTCTTTGCATAGGACTACTGATCCCTCCATTCTCGTTTTCCTTAAACAAGGCTGCCTCACGTCACACACATCTTTGGAAAGCTAAGGGACATCCCTGCTGTTCTAAAAAGACTTAAGCCAAAGGTGAGAGTTAATTCCAGTTATGGCTGGGCCTCTTGCATGTGTTTCAAGGGAGACCTCTGATGGGTTCCTGAGGGTATTGATGACATTGGACAAAAAGACAAAAGAAGGATAAAACCTTCAGCCATGGGAGTCCCAGACTCCAGCCTGCTTCTTTCTTGGTGGTTATCTGAGCCCTCTATTTGGGGGCAACTGTGTGGCAGCTGACTCTGTGGGGAGCACTGCATGGGGATATCTGCAGGGAACCGCAAAATTGAAGACCTATTCACAGCCAAACAGGAAGCCAGGGTCGGTGAGCCAGAGTCAGACAGTGCAAAATGTAGCTAGACTGAAAGGGTGTGAGGCCAAGGAAAGACCTAGAAAGAGGGGAGAAGCTGAGCAGGGAATAGAGGCCCAACATACTGTAGGGCACCTCCCTGCAGAGGCTGTCTGGAGCTGGCTCTTAAGGACAATGCAGGGATGGGTCACAGGAGACTCACATATTGCAGTTGGGAATGGAAACCAATCCAGGGTCTCTGGAGGCAACATTTGGTGGTATGTACCTATAGTCCCAGGGGAGCTGAGACAGGAAGATCACTTGAGCCCATGAGTTGGAGACCAGCCTGAGCAACATAATAAGACTCTGTCTCACCAAAAAAAAAAAAAAAAAAAAAAGGAGGCGGAAGGAATGAGAATGATGATGGTGATGTCATCTTTACCCCAGAAGGAGCACTACTGTTTCTCCAGCCCCTAGAAAAGAACCTGGTACATAGAAGACACTCTATGTATGTATGTTTAAAAAAAATGCTAAATGAATGATGTGAGCATCAACACAGAGGAATGTGAGGGTGCTCAGCACAGTAGTGGATTAGAAACAACCTAAATGGCCAACAATAAGGGACTGAAGTTATAAAAGACAGATAAACTCCTAGAAGAAAGTGTAGGATCAACACTCCGGCATAGAGGCATAGACAACGACTTTCTCAATGGGACTCCTAAAGCTCAGGGAATAGTTCGGAGAGTGAATAAATGGGATGGCATCAACATAAAAATCTTCTGCACAGCAAAGGAAACAATCAAGAATGTGAAGAGAGCCAGGCTCAGCAGCGCATACTTGTGATCCTAGCAGCTAGGGAGGCTGAGACAGGAGGGTCTCGAGTTTAAAGCCAGCCTCAGCAATAATGAGGCACGAAGCAACTCAGTGAGACCCTGTCTCTGAATAAAATACAAAATAGGGCTGGGGATGTGACTCAGTGGTTGAACGCCCCTAAATTCAATCCCTAGTACAAAAAAAAAAAAAAAAAAAGAATATGAAGAGAGAGCCTACAGAATGGAAGAAAACTTTTGCTAGCTACTCTTCTGACAGAGTATTATGATCTAAATTATAGATAAAGAACTCAAAAACTTAACATCAAAAACCAAATAACCCAAACAATAAATAGGCAAATAAATTAAAGGACACTTCTCAAAAGAAGAAATATGGCCAGGCACAGTGGTGTACACCTGTAATCCCAGCATCTTGGAAAGCTGAGACAGGAGGATCTCGAGTTCAAAGCCAGCTTCAGCAACTTAGTGAGGCCCTAAGCAATTCAGTGAGACGCTATCTCTAAATAAAATATAAAAAAGGCCTGGGTATGTAGTTCAGTGGTTAAACCTGGGTTCAATTCCCAGTACCAAAAAAAAAAGAAGAAGAAGAAGAAATATGAATGGTCAACAAATATATGAAAAATATTCAATGTCATCAGCAATTAGGGAAATACAAATCAAAAGTACACTGAGATTTCATGTTACATGAGTCAGAATGACTCAAGAATACCAACAATAATAAATGCTGGAAGAGGGCTGGCGTTGTGGCTCAGTGGTAGAGCGCTCACCTAGCATGTGCAAGGCCCTGGGTTCGATCCTCAGCACCACATAAAAATTTTAAAAAATGAAGGTATTTTTTTTAAAAAACTAGACATAGAACCCCATATGACCCAAATATACCACTCCTCAGTACTTTTCCCAAAGGACTGAAGTCATTATACTACAGTGATACATGCATAGCCAAAATGTAAACAGGTTTTCATCAAAAATTAATGGATAAAGAAAATGTGATATATTTACACAATGGATTTTTATTCAACCATAAAGAAAAATGAAATTATGTCATTTGCAGGAAACTAGATGGAACTGGATGGAACTAGAGACCATCATATTAAGTGAAATGTCAAACTCAGGAGGCCAAAGGTCATATGTTTTCTGCTACATTTGGAAGCTAAAGAGGAAAAAGATAAAGAAAGGTGTGTTGGGGGGGAGGGTCTCAGGAAAATCAGAAGATCAGTAGAGTAGAGGAAAGGAACAGGGTAGGAGGGCTGGGGAGTGATTATCTGCCAAATTATATTGCTATGTTGTGTATTGTGTGCTTGTACAAATATGTAAGAAACAAATCCTACCATCATGTACAACTGTAATACACCAAGAAAATAATGTAGGGAAAACGATGGCATCAACAGGGAGCCTGGAGCCTTCAGAGCTCGGCCACCCTGACACCTTGGTTTTGGACTCCGGGTCTCCAGCCTTATATGAGGAAACATTTCTGGTGTTCTGAGCCACCCAGTTTATGGTACTTTGTTCCAACAGCCCTAGGAAATGGATACTTTTGTTCTTAGGCAGAATTGGAGGACTATTTTCTTGAAAAATTGAACAGTCCCAGAAAAAAAAAAAAAAGTCTACAAATACTGACATTCAGGAATTTCACACCTATGATGGAGCTACTGGCCAACTGCCAAACGAACCATCGGGAAAGCCTGATTCTCTTCAAACACTGCTTAGTACCAGTAATCAGTTTCTAACCAGCTTCTTAATGCCTAGGTCTTAAATATGAGTGGATAGCCCAGAACCCTCAGACATCTGAGGAGAGCCTTTGATATCAGAGACAGAGACAATGAGCTGCCTGCCCCACAATCACTCTCCCACTTTCCCTTTTGGTACCAGAACCTCAGGAACCTGTGTTGGGTGTGAGGCTCTTCACCTGAAGGCCATGCTTCTCAAACTCCCTTCCAGGTAAAGGGGCCAGAGAGGTGCCGCAACTTCCAATTTGT
Organism: Spermophilus citellus; assembly: GCF_964194105.1. Classification (NCBI taxonomy): domain Eukaryota; kingdom Metazoa; phylum Chordata; class Mammalia; order Rodentia; family Sciuridae; genus Spermophilus; species Spermophilus citellus. The sequence goes on along the minus strand of NC_138183.1, from coordinate 238,584,148 downwards.
GTCCTTAAAAGGAAGCTGCTTAGCCAGTACAGTGGCACACACCTGGAATCCCAGCAGCTCGAAAGTTCAAAGCCAGCCTCAGCAAAAGACAGGCTTGCTAAGCAACTCAGTGAGACCCTGTCTCTAAATAAAATACAAAATACGGCTGGGGATGTGGCTCAGTGGTCGAGAGCCCCTGAGTTGAATCCCAATAGTACCAAAAAAAAAAAAAAAAACCACCTTGGTTTATTAGAGATGACCAGTTTCCACCATGATAAAGAGGAAAAATCCTCAGAGCACGTGGCATAAATCTTATAGCCCAGGTCCCTGGATGACCCTTGGAAGACAAGCTATCCAGTCTCCCAGACTGTCTTCTTCCTTTTCTGTCAAATGAAAGAAAAATAATTTTTTTGTGTGTTATGGGGTGGGGATGGGAAATGATGGTATAAATGAATAGCTCTTGCTTTGGAAGAAAATTCTCACCATGCACAATGACACACACCTGTAACCCTAGCAAAGCAGGAGGCTGAGGCAGGAGGGTCACAAGCTGAAGCTCAGCCTGAGCAATTTAGCAAGACCTTGTCTCAAAATAAAAATAAAAAGGACTGGGCTGGGGTTGTGGCTCAGCAATAGAGTGCTCGCCAAGCACGTGCAATGCTCTGAGTTCAATCCTCAGCACCACATAAAAATAAATAAAGGTATTGTGTCCAACTACAACCAAAAAATAAATATTAAAAAATAAATAAACAAAAATAAAAAGAACTGCAATGTATAGCTCAGTGGTAGAGTGCCCCTGGGTTCAATCCCCAGTAGCAAAAAAAAAAAAAAAAAAAACAAACTTGAAAATATTTCTCATTTTAAAAGAGAGAAGTAGGACCAGGAAGGAGATGAATAAAAGCAGTCAATTGACAAATGACTTCTGAGCATCAATTATGTGCAGCACCAAGCGCTTCATCAGCTGCTAAGGAGTCATCATGGTAATTAATGGCAGCAACCTCAGGGCAGGTGGGAGATGGCCACAGGCTGCTGCTGAGACTGTGGCCAGCACTTAGGCCACCAGCAGCCTTTGCTTCCCACCTAACTGGACCTGTGACCAGGGACAGATTATGACAAGGCAAGTGACAACAAAAGCTAGAGACACAGAGATCTGACCAGAACCAGCGAGAACTAAAAGCCAGAGTCAATGGATGAGTTAAATTCACCAGGAATTTAATTTAGTAGAAAAAAATAAAATAAAATAAAAAACTTGATTTTTATTCTAGCATCTAGCTATAGGGCTAGGTGCTAAAGGTATGGAATTAATGAAAACTAGCAGTCTCTGTTTTCATGGCGTTACAGTCAAGTGTGTGTGGGGGGGTGACAAGTAAAGATAAACAATCAATTTTTCTTCAAAAAATAAAGATCATGGAGAAATATAATATAATAAACATTCATGTACCTATTACCAGTATTTAACAATTTTTAACATTTTGCCATATTTACTTCATCTATTTTTCTGTTATTATTATTATTATTATTTTTATTATTATTATTATTATTATTTTGGAGTACCGGGAATTGAACTCAGGGCCCTCGCCCACTGAGCCACATCCCCGGCCTGATTTTATATTTTATTTAGAGACAGGGTCTCACTGAGTTGCTTACCTTGCTTTTGCTGAGGCTGACTTTGAACTCATGATCCTCCTGCCTCAGCCTCCTGAGCCTCTGGGATTACAGGCATGTATCACTGTGCCTGGCTTCTTCTGCTATTATTGTTGTTCATATTTTTTTTTAATTAAAGTGCAAACATTGCCAGGCATGATGGTGCACAGCTGTAATCCCAGCGGCTTGGGAGGCTGAGGCAGGAGGCTGGCAAGTTCAAAACCAGCCTCAACAACTTAGCAAGGCCCTAAGCAACTCAGTGAAATCCTGTCTCAAAATAAAATACAGGGCTGGGGTTGTGGCTCAGCAGTCGTGCGCTCTCCTCATACATGCAAGACCCTGGGTTCGATCCTCAGCACCACATAAAAATAAATAAGTGAAATAAAGGTATTGTGTCCAACTACAACTAAAAAATCAACATTTTTTAAGAAGAAAAATAAATAAAATACAAAAAAGGGCTGGGGATGTGGCTCAGAGATTAAGCTCCCCTGGGTTCAATTCCCAGTACCAAAATAAATATAAATAATAAATAGATAAATTGCAAACATTTTACCCCTAAACACTTAGGTATGCATCTCTAAAAATAGATATTTTTCTACTTAACCACATTATCACATTCAATAAAACTTACAATAACTCTTTAATATAATCAAATACACTATCTATATATAAACATAGAAATAATGGTCCCCAAAATATTTTTTATTGCTGGCTTTTCAAATTAAGGTCCACTCAGCATCTACACATTATGTTTGCTAATTATACTTTAAAATGTCCTTTTAATATCTACATCTATTTCATCTACATCTATAGAAGCAACTCCAGTGCCAAAGGGACTCTTACCAAGCATCATGTAATCAGAAAAGGACACAGACAAAACCCAGACAAAAGAAATCTGGACCATTTGTGGATGGCCAATGTACGAGTAAGAGGCACTGACAATGATAAACTCTATGGCCTTGGAAAAAGACAAACGACAGCCTAAACATAAGGGACTGTAGTCTCTTCCTCTTCACCTTTCTCAAGTAATCCAAAGAGGCAAATAGATGCAATAGGAAAAGCATAGGTAGACAATGGCTCAATCTGGCTCTCTAACTGTGGAGTTATATGACCTCGGGCAAGTCATTTTACCTCTTTGAGTCTCAGTTTCTATCTGTGTAAAATGAACTATCCACTTGTGGTAATATTGTGAGGATGACATGAATTAATTATCCAGCATGCCCATCACAAGGCTTGAAATCGCTACTTGCTACTAAACCCATTTCCTTTCTTCCTAGACTACATTTTCCAATCTCCCTTGCAGTTAGTTAAGGCATGGGCTCAGCTCTAGCAGTGGAATGTGAGAAACTATTCCAGGCTCAGCCTAAAACTTTCTACTCTCTATGGCAGCCCTTGAAATGATCAGCTGGAAGAATCTCCATGTGGCAGGATGCCTGAATTGCCATGTAAAGTAGAGCCCTCGTTACCAATAAGGAACGCCTGACTTGGACTTCATGTGAGCAAGAAAGAAACCTGTACAGTGGGAACCGATGAGGTTTTAGGGTTTATCTGTTATAGCAGCTAGCATTGTAGTAACTAACACAAACCTAAATGTGAGATGAAGTCATTATTTAGAAGGAAAACTGAAACAAGTTTGAGTTAATCCATGGTAGCTTTGGGAAAGTCAAATTGGGAAACATATCTACTGGGAGGAACATTTAAATTTTAAAAATGTTGTGTCAACCAAACTTACAACAGTTTTTTCACATTTTTTACATAGATGTGTAAATCAACTTTCCATTGATGGCATCTGAAATTCCTGACATCCAGGCGATGGTCCTGAGGTGGTTGTCACTGCCTGCACATGTAAAACCTGGTCACAGCTCTTTCTCTCTTGTCATTCTTCCCCTTAAGGCATGTGCATTCTTAGTACAAGAGGTGTTGAGTTTAATCGCCATTTACATTGACTTCAAAAAGCTTCCATGCTGACTTGTCACCAAAATGAAGTTCTTATGTACTAAAAATGGCAAGGAAACAGAGCGGCTTTTTGACATATGATGAAAAATCTACTTCTCAATAAGACTTAAAGGAGCTCTTTCAATATGCATAACATGAAATTTCTGAGGGACAGAAACGCTTTGTGTCATAGTTTTTCTTTTTCTTAGAAATGTATCAGCAGTAATGGATGGTATGGGTTATAATCGATGGTGCCTTAGGTTTGATGAAATTGTCAATAATGTAGATATTTAATTGATTTTAACCCAGGAAGGAATCCAGTGTAATAATAATGATAATAATTATAACAAACTCACACTGGCTGAGAACCAAACTCGTACCGCATTGTGGTTTACCTTCATTGTCTACAGAACCATCATCCTCACCCTGGGAGCCAGTTCCTCTTCTATGTGATTGCAAATGGGCCTGTGTGCTCTATAGGAAAAGAACAGAGCAGAACAGCATAACTAAGATCCGGAAGGGAGGGAAGACCACAAGGTAGTAGGAGGCAACATTTGTAGAGCATTTAGAATGTACCAGGTGCAATTCTAAATTGCCTGTATTAAGTCACTTAATTCTCCCCCACACTCTAAGAATATTATCAGCTCTTCTTTACAGATGAACAAAATTAAGACAGGGATAGAGAAGTTAAATAGCTTGCTCAAAATCACTCAGGTCACCCAGCTAATGAGGGATAAGCCTGGGATCTGAACCAGAACAGTCTGCGACAGAGCCATGCGTTTTACCACTTTGCTACCTCCTCTCACTAGAGAGCTGTGAGAAGTAAATCTCTACCCCCCCACACACACACACACTGAAATGGCCACAGAGATTATTTGATCAATGATGGTCAAATCTAAAATGAGCGCATCATTCCTATTTTACCAACGGGGGTGGCAGTAAGTGATGTTACCTAAAGAGACCCCGAGACCCTACAACCAACCAGCCCAGTAATTTATCTTTCTGTGTCTGGTTCCTTCATTTGTTGCAAAGATTAGATGTGTTAATACCCGTATAAAACTTGGATCAGAGCCAGAAGATAGTAAGCCCTCAATAAATGCTATGTAGTGTTATCATCTTCAAACAATGTTCAAAACAAACCAAAGGAAACCAAGACTCAGAGAGGCTTAGCAACTTGTCCAAAATCACACATTTCCAGAAAGAAGCAGGATTCCAACAAGTCCTTTCACTCAGAAGCCCTTGCTTCATACATCATCCCAGGAGCTACCTACTAAAGATGAGTCAGTGGCTTAAGTCTTCATTCCTGAAGACTTCCAGGAAAGGAAATTCCAAATCTCAATGTGTCACACATTTTAACATCCCAAGCCAGGCACAGTGGCACACACCTCTAATCCCAGCAGTTCCAGAGGCTGAGGCAGGAGGATCATGAGTTCAAAGCCAGTGTAAGCCACCTAGCAAGGTCCTAAGCAACTCAACAAGAGCATGTCTCTAATAAAATATATTTGGGGATGTTGCTCAGTGGTTAGGCACCCCCGGGTTTGATCCCTGGTACAAAAAAAAAAAAAAAAAAAAAAAACCCCAATAACAATAAAAACAAACAACAACACCAAAAAAAAAAAAAACAAACCTATCCTAAATGTTACCATGTTTCCATCCCTACACAAAGAAAGCAGGGACCATTTTAGAGTCTGGCACCAAATAGGCACTTAACAAAAAATGTGGTGTCAATGAATGAACTAATGAGAAAATGGACTCATGACCTCTCAGTCCCCCGTCAGACAAACCCCACCCACTTGCTTACTTTCTTGAACTCCCGTTGCTTAACCTAGTGTTTCTCAACATGGTTGTCACCAGGGCATTGTGAGGACATCATGGAGCTGAAGTGGCTTTGGTATGTGGAGACACCTTGGGTTTCCTCATTCCCTTGGGCCCGTTTTTGACCAAGAGCACAGAGTAGAGATATCTTGAGGGGAGGATTGCTGAGGATGAGGGTATGCAGGTGGATGGGCTTATTCCTGCAGCCCCCACATGTCCTCAGAATAATCAGTCAAGGTCACAAGTGACACAGGTGGAGGAAGGTTGAGGGACCTACTAGACATTCATTGTTAGGACAGGAAATATGTGGGTATCAACTCCATTCATTGAAAATAATGGAAATCCATCAGGAACAAGTATTAGGGGGAAAAAAAAAGGCAGGTATTGTTCACATCACTCGGAATTCCAGGGCTGGCTTCAGATAGGAAGGATCCAGACGCTCAAACAAGGCCTCCACTTTTATCCACACCTGCCCCCTAACTTTTTTGCTCTCCTCTCTGTGTTGGATCATCCTTGCTCCCCAGCAGGCAGGCTTTCTGCAAACTATGGTTGTTGATAACCCTCAGTTCACATTCTTCCATTGCAGTGTTCTAGCCATTATGACTGTTTTAAGTTTGGGGCGGGAGGAAGAGTTTGCCTGTGAGAGGAAGCTGGGACTCTCTCCTTTCGTCAAAAAAAAAAAAAAAAAAAAATCAAAAGCTTTCTTAGAAGCCACAGAGCAGACTTCTAGTTAGGTCCTTGGCAAAGCTGCAAGGGAGGCTGAAAAAGTGGGAAACAGGGTCGCCATCGTTAGCTTAAATATATGACCATCTATCATCACCTGGGACTCGCCATGCACTCACCCTGAGCAAGCTGCAGGTTCTTAGATCAGAAAGGGGAGAGACGAAATTGGGTGGATAACTACGGCATGTATCACAATGAGGTACTGTAAAGCAGCCTCGCCGGATGGTATAACAAGAATGGGGAAGCCAGGCGCTGGGATATGTGCCAGCGATCCCAGTGACTCCAGAGGCTGGGGATTGCTATTTAAGACCAACCTCAGCAACTTAGCAAGACCAGGTCTCGAAATTAAAAAAGGAATGGGGATATAGTTCAGTGGTAAAGCACCCCTGGGTTCAATATCCAGTACCCGCCCCCGCAAAAAAAAAAAAAAATGGGAAGGAGAAATTTGCCAAAGAATTGAAAGTGCTAGCCACACAGAAACAACCGGTGTTCACATCAGAATTGAGGAGTGAGGAGATCAAAGCCAAAAAAAGTGAAAGTGTTAAATCAGGGGGAGATAAAAAGAGAGGACAGTCCTGCTAAGGACAACACCTGTCAGGATATTACCTGGGACATTCGGTTCTTATCTAAGCATGCTAGAGCAGAAGTTCAAAAACACAGAGTGTTCTTAGCAAGCGAGGAGGATGTGAAAGGTCTCCTTGCCACACAATCTGAGTTTTCTTTCTGCTGTCTTTGTTTCGTTCCACTATTCACTCTCTAAGGCAGATTAGCAAAGATGCAGCTCTGAGGCACCACGGAAAAACAGGCTCAAAAATCTCCAGCGGAGCCAGGTGCCGTAGTAGCAGGAGCCTGTGGTCCCAGCTATTTGGGAGACTAAGGCAGGAGGATCCCTTGAGCCCAGGAGTCACAGGCCTGTCTGGGCAACATAGTAGACTCTATCTCCTGAAATAAAATGTAAAAGAACAAACCTTCGTTAGGCTGGGGTATACCTCCGAGGTAGATGGCATCTTAGCATGCACCAGGCCCTGGCTCACTCCCTACCACCCATGAACTCAAGACCAAATCTAGGGTCTGGGCCTGCTGTCCCCTCCCACCTTGTCCTTCACTGTAACTCTCCCTCCATCTTCTTGGCCCAGTCCCCACACCCAGCTCCCTAAATCCAACCTGAACTTTCCTGACCTCAGGCTTTTTGTCCCCACACTGCCCTTTCCTGTGACATCAGTGTATCTCCATTTTGCTTCTCCCTTTTTTTGTTTGTTTATTTCCATATTTTTCTTGGGGCACTATAATTATGCACAATGTTGGGATTCACTGTAAGGTATTTTTACATGCACACAACCTAATTTGGCCAATATCATCCCTTGGTATTTTCCCTCCCTTCCCCTTTCCCTCTTTCTTTTCCTTTTCTAGTCTCCCTTTGGCTTTCATTGTATCTCCGTTTTTTTTTTTATCTATAAAGTAGGATAATCCTTCCTTATAAGGTGTTGTGAAGGTTATGAAAATTAAACAAGTGAGGTGCTTAGGATACCTTCTCCCACCACCTGAAGTGCTCAATAGATGTTAACTATAGATATTACCGGTGGATCCACGTTACAAAGACTTCATGAGCCTCACTTCATGAGCCTGGTGTGCACTTCTAGTGATTACCTGTTTCTTTCTTGAGGTATTTGTGAATGTGTCAAGAAGGAGCTTCATGAACCCAGAGTGACAAGGATGGCCCCCCTTTGCTTCTTGCCCATCTTTATCCTGGCCAAGCACACAGCTGCTGTTGAACAGTTCAACCTGAGATGGAAGGGAGTCGGCTGACAAGGGACAGAATGTGCCATCCAGGACATGGTAGAGAATGAAGTGCTGGGCTGGGCAGAAAGTCAACCTCCACGGGCCGGCCGGCTGTTCACTCTTGCTGGCTGTGGGGCCTTGTTAAGGAGAGGAGCCTACCCACAATTTCACAACAGAGCTGTCAGGACAGTCAGGTGAATTCATCCGCTGTCAGGGGACAGTGAAGGCCTGTTATAGGTATCTTCCCCAGAAGGCAGAAGCCTACCACCATGAGAGGGCTGAGCACCACTGGCCTCCCTCTCAGCCCAAGAACAGTGACTCAGCAGGAAGCCTGCCAGGGCCTGAGTCACTCCCTCTCTTGCCACCACACCCAGGGTTTTCCTCCAAGGCTTTGAAAATTTGCCTGAAGCCGGGTGCAGTGTCGCATGCCTGTAATCCCAGCATCTTGGGAGGCTGAGGCAGGAGGATCATGAGTTCAAAGCCAGCCTCAGCAAAAGCAAGGCACTAAGCAACTCAGTGAGACCCTGTCTCTAAATAAAATACAAAATAGGGCTGGGGATGTGGCTCAGTGGTTGAGTGCTCCTGAGTTCAAATCTCGATACCTGCCCCACCAAAAAAAAAAAAAAAAAAAGTTCACCCAGAACTGGAGGTATGTCTTTGGTACCTGGGTCTACAAAGGCCAACACAATCTTTCCATAATAATTTAACAACTTAGTATTTAGGAGCACAAACTTCCTGGGTTAAAGCTTGCCTCTACTTCTGTATAACCTGATGCAAATTTCTTAGCCTCCCTGGACACAGTTTGCCCATCTGTGAAAGGGAATAATAACACTACCTTTTTCATAGTGGTGAGAAAGTGAAGAATAGAACCTGTTGTGGTGACAGGTCACCTCTTGAATACATCAAGCCTGGTCCCACTTCAAGGTGTTTTCTATGCCTAGAACACTCTTGCCCCAGTGAGCCCAGTGAGCTAGCTCCCTCACTTAATTCAGGCTCTTATTAAATATGCCTTTTCTTAGTGAAGCCTCTGATGGCTAACTCTTTTAACCCCACCTCCTCCAACATTTCTTACCCCCTGCCAAAAGACAAAATTGCAACAAATTTAGTATAGATCTAATTTCTTTTTTATTTGATCTAATTTTAGAGACCTAATTGCTTTTATTTGCAATTCATGAATCAGGAAGCCCCTAGTCTACACAATAGAAAATGAAAGTTCCCATGGGGTAATGGCAGAACAGTAAGCTTTTTAAGGTAGGAAAAGAAAGCAGAACAATAGAAAAAATAAAAGCTGACTGGTTTAACATCAGGTCACTTTTTTGTAAGGGTTAAAGTAGGAGTTTTCCTAATTACACTGACTCAGGTAACCTAGACCAGAATTTCCTTTTTTAAGGAAAAATCAATCTGTTTTGAGAATATATTTGCTTCCTTAAAGTTTCAGTTTGATTTTGTGGCATTTAGCATGAGTGACTCCATTTTGATTTGGGCTGATTTCTTGGGACATAGGACAAGAAGGACCTCAGTCAAAAGAATGGACCCACATAATGCTTGTTTAACACCCCTTCCCCATTTACTACCACCTAATGTGTATCTTCTTTATAGACTTCCCACCCACACTGGAATGCAAGTTTTTTTTTTTCTGAGACAGGGTCTTGCTATGTAGCCCACACTAGTCTCAAATGCATGCCTCAAGCCTCCTAAGTAGCTGTAATTACAGGTATGTACCACTATGCCCAGCTTTTGAGTTCCATTTTTGTCTGTTTTTCTTCATTATTGTATTCCCAAGACATAGAAAAGTACCGGAACATAACAGCTCTCAATAAACACATGTGGAATGAACACAAATGAATTTCAGCTTATTCACCATCTTTTATCAATTCTCATTATTGCTATAAAGATCACCAAGCTGGGCATGGTGGTACATACCTGTAATCCCAGCAACTGAGGCTGAGGCAAGAAAATCACAAGTTCAAGGCCAGCCTCAGCAATTTAGCAAGACCCTCAGAAACTTAGTAAGAATCTATTTAAAATAAAAAGGACTAGGGATGTAGCTCAGTAGTAAAGTGTCCCTGGGTTCCATTCCCAGCACCAAAACAAAACAAAACAGAGATCACTAATAAAGTTCACCATTACTATTTCATTACACTGAGAGTCAGAGAACATTTCACAGCCAGGAATGGTGGCACACATCTATAATCCCAGAGATTTGGGAGGCTGAGGCAAGAGGATCCCAAGTTAAAGGCTAGCCTCAGCAATTTATCAAAACCTTGTCTCAAAATTAAAAAGGAAGAAGGATGGGGTCCTAGGTCAGTGGTAGAGCACTTGCCTAGTGCATGTGAAGAACTGGGTTCAATCCTCAGCACCACATAGAAATAAATAAATTAAATAAAGGTACTGTGTCCCTCTACAACTGAAAATAATAAGAATAAAAAAGGCAGGGGATAGTGGTGGCTGGGGACATAGCTCAATGGTAGTGTGACTCTGGGTTCAATACCCAGTACAAAAAACAAACCACATACAACAAATTCACCTTTGGTTCACCAATGCTTAAATGAATAAACCCCAAGACTTAGAGACATCTACTGTTAGGGTAGAACATGCAATTAGTTACCAGGGGTTAGACAGATGGCTGATGAATACATTATGAGTCACGTGGGGCTGTTAGAGAGCAGTGAGAACCTAGAAAGTTTGCAATTTCCATCTAAAGGTTTAAATTCAATTTTAAAAGATAATCTCTACAAGCCAAACACATCTTTAGGCTGCATTCCCAGATGCCAGTCTCTAACTGTAAATATATCTTATCTCCCACTTCATTTTTCTGACTTTAAAATACCCCAATATTAATATCATTCAGAACCTTCTATTCTTCTAAAACTGTTTTTCTTCTATAGGGCACTTCCATGACACCAAGACCCCAGGTGGCTTCAATGGTCCAAATGTCAGTTGCCATCTTAGCTGCCCTATTTGGGGGCTGGTTTGTTTCCCTTACAGGTCTCCAAAGTTCAGCTAAGGGTAACTAGTCAGTGCGTTCCCAAAGCCTAGCAGAACTCTCAAATGAATGAGTGAATGAATAAATGAATAAATGAATAAATGAATAACTTGGCTCTAAGAAGGCAGTCACGAGTCTCCATTACTCAGTCTTCAATAACTTCCCAGGGAGGGACCAACTGTCATATCCCCTGAGAAACACCATTTCTCCCCAACTCCTCAGTGAAGTTCTGCTGAAAACTTCAGGTCACTAAAGAAAACTCTTCGAGCAGTCTACCGCATCTGCGTGGAGACTCTGGTGACTCCACCCTTGTCCCCAAGGACAATGGGTGGGGATCTGCCTCACGTCTGCAAAAAGGTCCCTCCTGTTCGATTTCCTAAACAAAGGGAGACAGCTCCGAAGTAGACAGCCTTCACTCCTTGAAGGGAAATTGCCAGCACCCGTCCCACGCTCCCCACCTCCGCCAAGTGTCATTTTCTCATTAAAATAGAAAGAAGGAATTAAGTCACCCTTTCACACACACCCCAACACACAGATGGGGGAAATGGAGCCTCGATGGACTTGAATTCTAATTTTCACTGACTGTGTAACCTTACATCCCTGAGCCTCCGCCTTTGCATCTGCGAAAAAGGAAGTACATTCGAATGACCTTCCTGGGTGCTGGGAAAATGAAATGCAAGCCACGCCTCCTTCTGGTTTAGCCCCGCCCTGGGACTTAGCCCTGCCCCAGCCCAGGCACACAACAGGAGTTGTGAGGCCCCCAGGTGTGGCCTCATCACTGCATTTAGGCTCATTGAATCTTAGCTATGGGATGCGGAGCCTAGACAACCAACCCACACGTCAGCTCTCAGTACCCGCCACCACCCTGCCTCTCAAAGCAGAGACTTTCAAGAGCAAATGAGATGTAACAGATGTGTGTCTATGAAGCACCACCCCCGTGGTTCTCGACTACTATTTACTGGCCCATTACCCTCCCCCCATGCCCCTGCTATTGTCCTGTAATAATACTTTTTTATGGGAGTTTTAAATGATCGTGTCTCATAGACAAACAGAGGTATGGATATTTTCTGCCAGAAACATAACCATGTGAAGACAGAAAGCTCCTAGTACTATGATTGCCAGTGTCCGTGTCCATTTGCCTATAGGCTCCTCCCCCTAACCTGCCAGCGCTGTGGAGGGTTGAGATTGGGCCTTGCTTCTGCAATCACTAATTTATCTCCAGTGTCTGGTACTGCATGGAGAACTCTTGTCCACTGTTGCTGGGAATGTAAATTAGCACAACCACTATGGAAATCGATTCAGAGGCTCCTCAAAAAACTAAAAATAGAAATAACATATGCTCCAGCTATTCCGCTCCTCAGTATATACCTGAAAGAATCATAAAGTCGCTTGACGCAGAGGCACACGCCTGCAATCTCAGCAGCTCGGGAGGCTGAGGCAGGAGGATTGCAAGTTCAAAGCCAGCACCTTAGCAAGGCTCTAAGCAACTTAGGGAGGCCCTATCTCTAAATAAAGTATTTAAAAGGGCTGGGGTTGTGGCTGGGGTTGTGGCTGGTGGTTAAGTGCCTCTGGGGTTCAATTCCCTGTACAAAAAAAAAAAAAAAAATCAAGTCAACATACTATAGAAATACCTGCATACCTATATTTGTCACACCATAATTCTAAATAGCCAGTTATGGAATCAGCCTAGGTGTCTTCCAACAGATGAATAGACAAAGAAAATATGAGATACACACATACACATATACATACACACACAATGGAGTATTATTCAACTATAAAGAAGAAAGAACACGTGTCATTTGTAGGAAAAGGGATGGAACTAGGGATTGTCCTGTTAAGCAAAATAAGCCAGACTCAGAAAGACAAGTACCATATGTTTTTTTCTCATATACCAAAGCTGGTGGTGGTATGGTGGGGGCAGATATGCATGACATGAATATAGAAGGGATACTATTAGTGAAGAGGAAGGGGAATCTGAGGGAAGCGGAAGGGAAGGGGAAGGTGGGATAACAGGGGAACTGGAATGATCAAATCATGTTACATGAACATATGAATTTGATGCAATGAAAACCCACTATTCTATATAATTATATGCACCAATTAAAAAATACTGCTTCAGCCAGGTGCCGTGGCACATGCCTATAATTCTAGCAGCTCTGAGGGAGAAGGATTGCAAGTTCAAAACCAACCTCAGCAACTTAGTGAGACAGGAAGCAACTCAGTGAGACTCTGCTCTAAATAAAAAGGGCTGGGGATGCAGCTCAATGGTTAAGTGCCCCTAAATTCAATCCCCAGTACCAAACAACAACAACAATAAAAACCACCAAAAAATACTGCTTGACTGTAAATCTAAATGAAAGCCAACCAGGGAGATTTTTTTTTTTAAGTGAGAGAGGAAATTTTTTTTTTTTTTAAGAGAGAGACAGAGTTTTTTTTTTTTAATATTTATTTATTTTTTAGTTTTCGGCGACACAACATCTTTGCTTGTATGTGGTACTGAGGATCGAACCCGGGCTGCACGCATGCCAGGCCAGCATGCTACCGCTTGAGCCACATCCCCAGCCCAGGGAGATTTTATATTGCCACCCCGCCCCCATCTTGGAGGAGTGGGATAGTGGGATAAAGCTTCCAGACTTTCTTCTCCTTCCCCTCTTGCCCAGGGTTCTTGTGCACTGGGAGTCAAGTCCTCTGTGGGCCTGAGAATTCTTCCCTTTCATCAACACTACAACCTTTGACTTCTAAGGCTCAGAGGGTAGCAAATTCAGGACAGAGAGATCTAGAAGTCCAGAGACTGTCCTAGAGTGCAAGCTTTGCTGCTAACCTGCTGTGTGACCTCAGGCAAATAGCTTTATTTCTAATCTGCAAAGGCAGAAAACAAACATTTGCCAACAGGTGTTTAGGCTCCTATTCATAATTTTATCCCATTTGATCCATAAAATGAAGGAATCAGGCGAGGTAACTTCTGAATTTTCTTCCCTGGAAGATTACAATGTGACTTTTAAAACCACTCTCAGGGCTGGGGATGTGGCTCAAGCGGTAGCGTGCTCGCCTGGCATGCGTGCAGCCCGAGTTCTATCCTCAGCACCACATACAAACAAAAGATGTTGTGTCCGCTGAAAACTAAAAAATAAATATTTAAAAAAAACTCTCTCTCTCTCTCCCTCTCTCTCTCTCTCTCTCTCTCTCTCTCTCTCTCACACACACACACACACACACACACTCACACACACACACACACACACACTCTCTCTCTCTCTCTCTCAAAAAAAAAAAAAAAAAACTCTCTAGCTCTCAGAAGTGTGGGCCTAAGAGTTCTTCCCTTTAATCAACACTACAACCTTTGATTTCTAAGGCTCAGAGGGTGGAAAAGGCTGTGACATCATAGAGAGAGCACAGACCTGGGTTTGAATCTCTGATCTGTCATTTCCCAATGGCAGTTGATGCTGGGCAAGTCACCTGGGCACTCTGAGCTTGTTTCCTCATCTACAAAATGAAACAACAAGACCTCCCTTGTATTGCTAAGCAACTCAGTGAGTGAGACCCTGTCTCTAAATAAAATACAAAATAGGGCTGGGGATGTGGCTCAGTGGTCAAGTGCCCCTGAGTTCAATCCCTGGTACAAAAAAAAAAAAAAAAGGGATGGGGTCTGTAGAAGCCTAGCACTGCAACTGTCACATAGTAGGGGTCAACCAATGTTGTTCCCTACCCTTCTTAAGGTACTCTAAGAAGACTTGAGGATGAGTCTTTTTTGCTTGGGTGGGGTCTTCCAAAAGGAAACAGAAAGTTAATTCTGATGTTCCAAAAGAGCATCGATAGCTAAGGTTTTGTTTCAGCAGCCTACGCCGCAAGCCACAGTGTCACTGGTCTTCACCACACACCCCAGCATCATCAGCCTTTTCCCCAATGCTGTGCTTCCCAAGAACAAAGATGCTTCTTTAAAAATATATATATAAATTAAAAAGAAAAAGTCCCCTCATGGTGCTAAGCACAGCCCAGAATCTGGGTCACTTTCTCTGAGAGGCCCTCTATGTACAATTCCAGCCCTTCCCCACCTCTGGCAACTCCCTATTCTTCTTCCCTGCTTTACTTTTCTCCACAGCACTTGTCATCACAGACCACACACACACACACACACACACACACACACACACACACACACAGTATGGAAGCACAGTGAAGGTAAAAATCAAAAGTGCTGTGTTCATTTCAATGTAGCCAGTGTTAAGAGCAAGACCCACAATAGTAGGCACTAAATAGAAGTTTGTCGAAAGAATGAATCTGGGCCTCAGCCACAGCCAAGCTGGCAGTTAGAACCAAACGATAATAAAATATCATGTGTGCCCTTCATCTCCTGGTTTGCAAAGGCCTCTCAATATTTGATTCTGTGCAGAAGACTTTGTCTCTGCATTTTCAGGCAATGACACCTGATTCAGAGAGGTGAAGTGTCTCTGAGAGACAGAGGAAGCTTTTCTGGCCTCCAGACCTTGGGCAAGACACTTCCCTTCTCTGATCTCATTTTTCTTTATTTGTTAAGTAAAAAGGAACTGGCTCCCTTCTGGGGCTAGGCCTTTTAAAATCTTAAATCCTGAAACCTGATTGTTAATCCTCTAAAGACTGACTTAAGTGATGTCCCCCACAAATCATACTTGCAGAATCAGGACAAGCTGAAACCTCAGTCTATCTGATTCCATTTCCAGTTCTCTTTCAGATCCCACCACCACTGGGAGACATTCCAGCTGGTCCATTGAGACACTCAAACAAAAGCACACAGTGAGATCTACATAAACATGGGTTGCAGTTTTTGTTGTTATATGGTCAAAGAAGACAATATATTTAGTTTAAAAATAAATCACTCTGGAGCTGGGGTTGTGGCTCAATGGTAAAGGGCTTGCCTAGCATGTGTGAGGCACTGGATTTGATTCTCAGCACTGCAAATAAATAAATGAACAAAATAAAGGTCCATCAACATCTAAAAATATAAAAATAAATAAATAAATCACTCTGCACTAACTGGATTTCCAGAAGTCTCCTAACTTGACAGCCTACCTCTAGGCTCTCCTCTCCAATCCATCCTACATACGGCTTGCTATTTGTTGGACAAAATTTACTTTCAAGAAATCAAAAACCTAGTGGGGTATGGTGGCACATGCATATAGTCTCATCAACTCAGGAATTTGAGGCAGGAATATTGCAAGGTTGAGGCCAGCCTAGGCAACTTAGGGAGACCCTGTCTCAAAATAAAAAATAAAGAGCCTAGGGACGTGGTAGAGTGCCCTTGGATTCAATCCCCACTATTGTAATATAGCTGGAGGCTTTGGAGTGCCATTGGAAGCTCTTGTCAATTTTGCCCTAACCCTTTCAAATATATCTACCTACCCCATCCCATGTTTGTGTCACCAGAATTCCCTGCTTCAATCATTTGTTTATTCAGCAACTGTTAAATCTCTACTATTGCCAGATGCTCCCAGCTCTAGGTCCTGGTATGGTGAACGAGATCCTATCTTCATAAAGTGTGCATCTAGAGGGGGAAAGATGGATGGTAAACAACAAACAAGCGAACCAGATTATTTCAGATGGTGATGAGGGCTGTGACAATAATGACACAGTAGCATGAAACAAAGCAGGCTGCAGTGATGAAAGGCCGTGGAGCTACCTGAGATCCGTGGTCGGGAAGTCCTCTCCATGGGGCCACCTTAGAGAAGACCAGGTACATAGGCTCCATGTGTCTTCCAGGTAAAAAGAAGGCCAGGGTGGCAGGGGATGAGGTCAGGGAGGTAGGCAGAGGCCAGCTCAAGCAGAGCTTTGGCAAGGAGTTGTTTTTTTATTTTGGTACCAGGGATTGAACTCAGGGGTGCTCAACCACTGAGCCACATCCCCACCCCCTTTTTTTTTTTTTGTATTTTATTTAGAGACAGGGTTTCACTGAGTCACTTAGAGACTTGCTAAGGTGCTGAGGCTGGCTTTGAACTTGCGATCCTTCTGCGTCAGCCTCCCCTGGGATTATAGGCATGCGCCACGATGCCCGGCTTTGGTAAGGAGTTTTGATTTTATTCTAAGTGCAGCAGGAAGCTGTTAGAAGATATTTGTAGGAAAGTGATGTAATCTGACATATGTTCTAAAAGATGATCCTGGCTGGGCCTAGTGATGCCTGTCTGTAATTCCAGAAACCCAGAAGGCTGAGACAGGAAGATGGCAAGTTTGAATCCAGCCTGGACAACTAAGTAAGACCCTGTCTCAAAATAAAAAGCAAGAAGGGCTTGGAATCTAGCATAGTGGTAGAATGCCCCTGGGTTCAAACCCCAGTACCACCCAAAAAAAACAAAAAACAAAAAACAAAAAAATGACTCTGGTTGTTGTATGGAGAAAAAATTATGGAAAATACAAGAAAGAACTGACAAGAACAATTCTAGGAGGAAAAGTTTATTTGGGGGCTCACAGTTTCAGAGGCCCCATTCCTTGGGGCTCAAGCTGAGGCAGAACATCATGGCAGAGGAAAGCAGGTCAGGACATGGTCACCAAGAAGCAGAGAGAGAGAGAGAGAGAGAGAGAGAGACTAAGCTCAGCTCACTAAATATAGACTCCAAAGGCAAGCCCCCCATGACCCACCTCCTCCAGCCACACCTTACCTGCCTACAGTCACCACTCAGTTAATCCCTATCAGGGGATTAACACAAAGATTGGGTTAAAGCTTTCATAGCCCAATCACTTCACTTGTAAATGTTCTTGCAATGTCTAACACATGAGTTTTTTGGGGACACCTAATATCTAAACCGTATCGAGAAGCCACGTGGAGGCTTTTGAGGTATAACGTGGCCAGAGCCAGGAGGTGACAGTGCAGATGAGAGGTGAAGAAAAGTAGAGGGACCCTGGATGTTTCTGGAAGTAGAGCTAATGAGACTCGCTGAAGGGGACCTGGGGTAGCAGGACCAAGAGTTTCTTCATTTTCTCCACCTCTACTGTCTACTCTGCCTTCTCATCACCATCTCTGAACCTACCCATTTTTATAGATTCCTTACCTCTTCGGGTTCCAGAAGCACGGTTCTTTTCTGCCCTCTTCAGTTCCAAGAACTTTCCTCCTCCATTGACTCTCTGACAGTTTGAGGGTGTGTCCCCAGCAGGAGATGCTGAAGTCAATTTCTCCTGTGACAGCTGGGTTCTGCCTCCCCTACATGCTGATCAATTCTGTAAGACTAGCAAAATTTGGGGACAGAATACCATGTTAGGCATGGGCAGAGCCAGAATCTCTTTTTTTAGTGACAGTCAACAAGTTATTGACTTAGGAGATCCTCAACCTCAGAAATTAAAAAAAGGACAGGCAACTGTGTGATTAAATAGACAATGCACGGCAAACACTTGGTGCAGCACCTGGCACAGCACAACCTCAAGGAGTGACAGCTGTAGTTACTGTGTGCAAGGCAGTTGAGCTGCTGTGGCCATGACCTTGAACAAGATGTTTTCCCACTGAGTCTCAGTTTTGCTCATCTGTAACGTAGGATGTGGCTAGAACTCAGCCCTAAGATTCTCAGTACCTATGTTCCATTTGGAAACATTTTTGAATTTAGCATTAAACAGCATTAACCCAAAACGGTGTGATGTGGTTTTAGTCTTTGTAAGGTTACGCTGCCCTCTATTGGAGGTCCTCTGCCAGCATTTTTGGAACCCTTAAGTCAACAGATGTACCTGAAAACAGTCTTTTAAGTAATGTCCCTCCCTGTGTAGCTGTGGATTATTTTTACAAAAACGAAAAAGGGCTTTAGTTTTTGTTTTCTATTTTAAAATTTCATTCTTACTAAATTTTCATTTCTACTTTTTAGGAGCTTGTAAAACTGTTAGGTTTTTAAAAGTTATTTTGACATCATTTCTGACTTTCAAAAAAAAATGCCAAGACAAGAATTACATTATATCCTTCACTCAGATTCCCCGATGATAACATTTTACCCCCTTCACTTTATAACTCTTTTTTCTGCCTATACACACACATAATACATCCAAATATATTTGTTATGAATCATTTGAGAGTAAATTAGACTGAAGCCCTTTTTACCTCTATCAATGATGATGTGATATTGCTATTAAATTGTGAGACTTTATTTGAATTTATTAAATTATTTCAATAATCTTTAGACCAGAAAAAAATCCCACATCCCATTTTCCATTCAATTGTCATATCTCTTTAGTTTCCTTTACTGTGGAGTAGTTTCCAAATTTCTTTGTCTTTCAAGACATTGGAATTTTTGAAGAATAAAGAATGTTCCTCAATTCAAGCTTCTGGGATATTTCCTAATGACTAGATTCAGACTGTGCATTTTTGGCAGCAATACCACCAAAAGTTATTTTTGAGTTTAAAAAAATCTAGTATTTGTTTAGGAAAGATATACAACAATATAGAAAATTATTAGAGACTTGTGTATTTGTTTATTTATATAAACAAACATTTGGCGAGTTTAAAAAAAAACTGATGCTCAGCCAGACTTCTAGAACTTTTTATTAAATTGGAATGTCCCTTAATGTTTTTTTTTTGGGGGGGGGGTGGTGGTAACTAGGAATTGAACCCAGAGGGGCTTGACCACTGAGCCACATCTCTGTGTGTGTGTGTGTGTGTGTGTGTGTGTGTGTGTGTATATATATAAAATTTTATAATTTAAAAATATATATATATATATATTTTAGAGACAGAGTCTCACTAAGTTGTTTAGGGCCTTGCTAAGTTGCTGAGGCTGGCTTTGAACTCATAATCCTCCTGCCTCAGCCTCCCAAACTGCTGGGATTACAGGCCTGCACCACAGTGCCTAGCTGGGAGGTTGTTTGATTTTAATGTGCAACTAGGGTTCAGAGTCATTGGTTTCTACTCAGCCTTATTTTTTAAAAAAAAGTTTTATCTTTTTGTAGAATGTTTTTATTTTTTGTAGACAAGTTACAGAGATCCATAAAAAATGTAAAGATAAAAATAAACCAGAAGGAGGGGTTTCAATAAGAGGCAATGCATGAAGTCTCATGTTGCTTTGGTGGCTACACATTTCCTCCGAGTTCCAATGATAAGGATGATGAAATGACATTAAGGCAGAGACTCAATTTTTATTTATTTATTTTTATTTTTTTAATTTAATTTTTAGTTATAGTTGGACACAATACCTTTATTTTATTTACTTATTTTTATGTGATGCTGAGGATTGAACCCAGGGCCTCACACATGTGAGGTGAGCACTCTGCCGCTGAGCCCTAGCCCCAGCCCCTGAGACCCAATTTTTAAACAATATATGGAAGGTAAAATTACACCATGTCTAGAAAAAAAAAAAGAAACTGAAAAAAAAAAAGTCCATGACTATATTTGAATGGTGACATTATGGGTGATCTTAATTTTTTCCACATTTTCTTTATTTTTAATTTTTTTTAAAAAAAGTCTGAGGTATTTTTTACACTTAATTTTTTAAAAAACAATATAATTTAAATAATTTTAACTTGCATAGCATTTAATTTGTAAAACAAATATATCTTATATCTAATAATAAGTAAATTATAATAATGACAATTTATTGAATATTTAGACTATGTGCCAGGTACCATGTTATAATCTTTTGTTTGTTTTGTTTCTTTTTGGTGCTGGGGATTGAACCCAGGGCCTTGTGCATGCAAGGGAAGCACTCTTCCAACAGAGCTATATCCGCAGCCCCCCATGTTATAATCTTTATATAGGTACCCCCATCTTTTTTTGTTAAGAGGCATGGTCTCACTATGTTGCCCAGGCTGGTCTTTTTTTTTTTAATATTTATTTTTTAGGTGTAGATGGACACAACACAATGCCTTTAT
Source organism: Spermophilus citellus (assembly GCF_964194105.1). Classification (NCBI taxonomy): domain Eukaryota; kingdom Metazoa; phylum Chordata; class Mammalia; order Rodentia; family Sciuridae; genus Spermophilus; species Spermophilus citellus. The sequence continues at coordinate 238,563,480 of NC_138183.1, read as the reverse complement.
TTTTATGTGGTGCTGAGAATCAAACCCAGGTCCCACCCTTGCTAGGCGAGTGCTCTATTGCTGAGCCACAATCCCAGTCCCCCAGGCTGGTCTTGAACTCCTGGGTTCAAGTTATTCTCCTGTCTCAGCCTCCAAAGAAGCTGGGACTATAATTACACACCCTGTCATTCAGCTACAAGGATTCCCTTTATACTGTAGCCCTGTTCTTTGATGAAAGTACTATTGTTAACCCCGTTTTGCAAAATGAATAAACCAGGATTAGGAGGGGTAAGTCACCTGTCCAAGCAAAAGCAGTTTCTAAGTATCAGAGCAAAGATTTGACTCCAAAGGCTTAACATTTTTCCCTACATATAATGCTGTCTAATTGCTAGGAAAAATAGGTACCTTATCCAAACAGCTAAATTCAGCTATTTTGCATATTTTTTGTTAAAGGTTAGTTTCAGTATCAGACGAATGTTTAATATGAAAAATACCTTGCAGCTGGGAGCGGTGGCACAGGCCTGTAATTCCAGTGGTTTGGGAGGCTGAGGCAGGAGGATTACGAGTTCAAAGCCAGCCTCAGCAAAAGCGAGGTGCTAAGCAATTCAGTGAGACCCTGTCTCTAAATAAAATACAAAATAGGGTTGGGGATGTGGCTCAGTGGTCGTGTGCCCCTCAGTTCAATCCCCAGTATACCCTCCCCCAAAAAAGAAACACTCTGCTTTGATTAGTAGTTTACCACAAACACTCAGGCACATATGTCTTTCTAAAAACAAAATGCACCAAATAAATGCCAATATTAGGCAATATTCAGTTATGTCACTTACAATAAGGATTTTAAAGCATGATGATGATGCAGTACTTAGAGATGTTTATACAATGGAGTCATTCATTCTTCCAAAGAAACTCAAAGAATATCTTAACATTTCTCCCATACATCAAGATGAAAAGTTGTTTTGTTTTGTTTTTTTCTAAAACTGAGATCTGTCCAAAAGGCTCAGGAGTAGGAAAACAAAATCTAAAAAGTCTGGTTCAGTTTAGTGTAGTTGAGTTTTAATTGCTTTTGTTCTTGGTAAAAAGAATTGGAAAAACATGTGGACTATTGGCTGTGACAGAGCTGGGGTCAGGAGTCTTGGGTTTTGGTTAAGTCAATTCCCCTCTCTGGGTTGTTGTTTTTTTTTTTTTTTTTTTTCCTTATAAAATGAGGGGATTGAAGCAGACAATCTCTAAAGAATTTCTCAGGCCAAAAAAAATTTATGATTTTACCACCAGAGCATCCTGCATCGTTCATTCTTCATTAACTGTATCTAATGAAGACCCCAGTGGTGCCATATATAGTGGCACACACCTGTAATCCCACTGGCTAGGGAGGTTGAGATTGGAGGATCGAAAGCTCAAAGCTAGCCTCTGAAACTTATCGAGAACTGTCTCAAAATAAAAAATAAAGAAAGGGCTAGGGATGTGGCTTGGTGGTAAAGCATCCCTGGGTTCAAATTACCAGTACCAAAAAAATCACCCCAGTGGCAGCCCTCTCACAGCATGGTGCAGTCCTGGGTCACTGCCACTTGCAACCGGACACAGTTAGACAACAGAAAGAACTGGGGCACTTTCTCCCTGTCAACCCTCTCTATCCACCGAGGCTGTTTTCAGCTCTAGCCAGAGAGGGAAGGGCCCAGAAAGAAAGCAAAGAGAAACAAAGAAAACAGCAAATAGAGTTGGGGAAGTAGGAGGAAGGAAAAAAAAAAGAGGAGGAGCAGAGGAAGAAGTGAATGGAAAAGGGGGGGGCTTTATAAATAAATTTTTTTGTCATGATCCTCCAAAAAAGCAAAGCAACTGGGGTGGAAGAAATAGGAAGAATGAGAAAGTAGAGGAGCAGAAAGGAAATGAAGGAAAAAGACATATCTTTTTTTTCTTTTTATATAGCATATATTTTATTAGTTTGTATTAATACATTTTCATATTACAAAGGCAATTGAGTGGAAGAAGACATCTTTTGTTAAGAATTTTTATATATTTAAATATTGCTAAGTTTTGTAAGTTAATCAAAGCCTATATAATATATTGCTGTATTATCACAAATCAGAAAAAGTGAGTTTTCACCTCTAAAGAACCCTTTTAAAGTACAGTATGTAGTTAAAATCCCCCCCAAGTTTTTTTTTTCATTGAAAGCTTGTCCTTCCCATCACTTGTAGTTTCTAGAGCTGTGTTGCCCAAAATGGCGGCTACTAGCCATTTATGAGTTCTACCAATGTGTGGCTTCTGCCCTGGGTAAGCACGTCTTACTTATTCTTTAGATATAAATTTAAATTAGTTAAATTTAAAAAATTTAAACTGACTCCTCCATCAAATGAGCCACATGTCAAGAGCCAAATAGTCACATGGGGGCTAGTGACTACCATATTGGACAGCGCAGACATAGAACATTTCAATTATCAAAGGCAATTATTCTATTGTTTTGTTTTCTTGGGGGCAGGGTGTGCTGGAGATGGAACCCCGGGCCTTGTGCGTGCTAGGCAAGACTCTACCACCGAGCTACATCCCTGGCCCAGCCATTATGGTATTGGACAATAATGGAAAATGGAGCTCAGAACATTCAAGGAAATGTTAGACAATAGAGAATGTCTAACTTTTATAAAAGGCCCTGGGTCAAGCACTTTATTATGCATTCTGTCACTCATGCCTTGTGACATCCTCATGAAGTGGAAACACATGTTTTAAAAATGTCAAAACTGAGGCTTGCAGAGGTGAAAGAAACTTGCTCAAGGTCACAGAGGAAGCAGGTGAATCCAGTCCACAGGGCCCAGGAGTCCATGCTTTATTGCCTCCTGGGTCTAGTTTAAGGGACAGGACAGACAGATCTATACTTGTATGTCTTGTCATCCCTCTCAGCACTGCCCTTACTGGGGACACAGCGATGACCACAACCAAGTTCCCACAATGAAGGAGTAAGCAGATAAAGAAAGAAGACCATCTCAGGCCAGTGACTAAGGCAAAGGAATTCTTGAACAGTATTATGATGGTCATGGATTATGCTGTTGGGGGGGGGGGGCACTCCTTGAGGCACTGGACAGGGAAGGCCTCTCCAAAGGGCTGAGAAGGAACTGTCCTCAGAGAGGGCAGTGGCATGGACAGAGCTTGATGGACCAATAGACAAATGGGGGGGCAGGCACGGCAGCTGGGAGGGGGAGAGGAAAGCACTGGGGGTGTAGAAAAGGACGGCCAGTGGTTCCTGCCTCAGGAACAGTGCCACCTACGCTGTCAGGAGAGAAATGAAAACTGAAGGCCATGCCGGCAGCTCCTGTCTAGCCATTCATCTCTGACCACCCTGGTCACAGCCACCCTTTTATCTTGCCCTAATTGCTGCATGGTCTTCTATTTCCTGGCTTCTCCCTCTGCCCCCTGGAGTCTATTACCTCCTTGGCAGCCACAGTGATCCTGTGGGAATGTGGGTCAGCTCATCCTCTCCAAGTGCCCCATCTCACTCAGAATAAGCACAAAGGCAGGATGATGGCCTGCAGCGCCCTAAGCAGTCCATTCCCTGCCACTCCCTGCCCTCATCTCCTCCTCCTCTCCCCTGTGTACTCCCTCCAGACACTGGCCTCCTGCTGTCCCCAAACATGTCAGACCCACCCCAGCCTTGGGGCCAGCAGAAGCTCCTCTGCAAGATCCTCATCACACTCTCAGCTCCCCAAGACTTGCTCTCAGAGTTCAGCGCAGTGAAGCCACCATATTCAAAACAAAACCCCCAACCTGACCTCTCTCTCTCTCTCTCTCTCTCTCTCTCTCTCTCTCTCTCTCTCTCTCTCTCTCTCTCTCTCTCTCTTTTTTTTAGGTAATGAGGATTGAACTTAGAAGCACTCAACCACTGAGTCACATCCCCAGCCTTTGTGTGTGTGTGTAGTGCTGGGAATTGAACCCAGGGCCTTGTGCGTGCAAGGCAAGCACTCTACCAATTGAGCTATATCCCCAGCCCCTCCAGCCTTATAAAAAATTTTTTATAGAACAATTTGCTAAATTGTTCACGGTCTTGCCAAGTTGCTGAGGCTGCCTTTGAAACTGCGATCCTCCTACCTCAAACGGGGTTGGGGGAATTCTAGGCATGTGCCATTGTACCCGGCTCATATTATCCATCTCTGCACCAAGCATTTAGCCAGCCTTTCTGCAAAACCAGGAATTTCTTATTTGTTCCCTGATGGATCCCCAGGCCCTAGAACATACACATATAAAGTACTCAAAATACATGTTTTTGAATAAATGTGGAAAGAACCTTGAATTTCTATCTCTTTGGGGCTCTCTTCCAGATTTTTGTGTCTATCTCCTGGCATAGTAAATGTGACAGAACCCCTTTATTTCTGTGACTCAACCCCTTTGTTTCTGTGACTCATGGAATTTTGTTATTGGCCCAATAAAATGATTCATTTTTTAAAAAGTATTTAGGCCAGGCATGGTGGTGCATGCCTGAAATCCCAGCAGTTCAGGAGGCTGATGCAGGAGGATCATGAGCTCAAAGCCAGCCTCAGCAAATTAGTGAGGCCCTAAGCAACTTAGTAAGACCCTGTCTCTAAATAAAATATTAAAAAGAGCTGGGGATGTGGCTCAGTGGTTAAGCCCATTCAGGTTCAATTCCTAGTACCAAAAAAAAAAAAAAAAAGTATTTAAGCTGGTGGCACCTGTCAACTTAAAATTTCCCAGGCCTACATAGTCCCACCCTCAGCCTCAGGTATAGACACTCTAGCCCAGAGCTATCTCATCACCAGAAATAGTTTTAACCACATACATAGTTTTAACTTTTCTGGGGAGCTGGTGATATAGGCTAGTGGGAGAGTGCATGTCTAGCATGTGCCAGGCCCTGGGTTCAATCACCAGCAGCAACAACAAACAACAACAGCAACAAAAAACTTATCTGGCAGTGGCATTTGGACATAGTGGTGCACACCTGTAATCCTGGCAACGAAGGAGGCTGAGGGAAGAGGGTTGCAAGGATGAGGCCAGCCTCAGCAAGTTAAAGAATAAATAAAGAATAAAAGGGACTAGGGATGTAGCTTGGTGGTAAAATGCACCTGGGTGCAAATCCTAGTACCAAAAAAAAAAAAAACCTGACAAAATAAAATTTAATAATACATTTTACTTAGCTCAATGCACCCAAAATCTTATCATCAGTTCAATGTGTATGTGTTGATTATATGGTTATATATGTATATATGTATAAAATTATTTTTGTTTTGTTTGTGGTGCTGGCGATTAAATCTAGGGCCTTGAGCATGCTAAGCAATTACCCTACCACTGAGCTACACCCCCAGCCCAATATAAAAGTTATTAACGAAATATTTTACTTCCTTTTTTCATAGAAAGCCTTCAAAATTCAGCGTGTATTTTATACCTACATCACATCTCAGTTTGGACCAGCCACGTTTCGAGTGTTCCATAGCCACACGTGGCAAAGGGCTGCTACACTGGACAGTGTTGCTGTGTGATCTCTGGAGGAGAGAGTAGGGGGTACACAGGGCCCAAAGCTCCCACTTAGGCCCTGAAGGAAGGGGCAGTATAAAATCTCACACTTGGACCCCTTCCTTAGACCACTTCAGGTCCTGGGCACTCCCTTGGGCGGTGGGGGTTCTTGCTCCTTGCAGTTGTCTTCCATTTCAGAGTTTCCCTCGGGCACAGTCCTGTAACTCACTAGGGAACCAGACTCTCTGTTTAAGGGAGTGTCTGAGATTCAGCCCTGCCCCCCCAAGGGGAGGAACTGGGGAGGCCAGCATCCTCTCCCGGTGCAGCCCCAGGAATGGAATGCATTCAGTGGGTTCCTCTTCTCCAGAAAGAGGAATGACACACCCAGCCCCAAGGAACCAGGGGAGTGGGAGGAAATGAGCCCTTGGGCTGGAATTTCTGCTCACTCTTCTTTCCAGGAAAAAAAAAATTTTTCTGGAGTAATTTTGGCTTTTCTCTCTAACAAGTTGGGATGGTTGACCAGTTCCCAGGATAAAGTTATTTGGACTTCAGTCCCCCTTTTCCTAAAGCTCTCTTCCCCAAAGACTCTGCCATCTGGTCCTGTTTTGCATCTGCTATTTGGTCTGGTTTTAGTCCACGCTGCCCTATTTCTAAGACTCTCACTCACTGACTTTATTTTTATCACCCTCCCCACAACCCCACATACTCATTTCTCCACCCCACCAGGCTCTGTTGTGGTTTTTGATGATTTCCCCCTTTGTTTAATCATTCTGGTGAAATAGGACCCAAAATAGAAAATAAGAGAATTGCTGAGTTGGGTGGGAAATAGACCCTCTAGGACAATTCCGAGCAACAACAAGTTGCTAATTGCCCTGCTGAGCTTTGCCAGCATGTACATTTATGGACAGAGTGTCACTTTACAAATCAGAAGCAACACTTTTACTCCACACTCCATACCCGACGTGTGTGTTGTCCTACTATGGACAGGGCTCTATAGTGCAGGCTCAGGGACCGACAGAAGTGGGAGTGCCAAGGCTTCTGCCCCACGTGACCTTGTAGAAAGAAAAAAAAAAAAGATGCTGCCTGATCTTTAAAGACCCCAAGGCTTTAAGCCAGGATAAGGGGAGGTTTCACGGATGAGGAGCATTTGAGTTGGGACGTGGAGGTAGGAACGATCTTAAAAGGCAGAAACAACGAGGAGCTGCCTTTCTTACAGATGGAAGGGACACCAACAAAGTCTATGGCAGAGGCAGGAGTGGGAGAGACACAGCCATCAGGTTTGCTTCTGCCTGATTGGTTGGTGCTGCTGCTAAACTGATTGATCAGTTTTTAACATTATCCCTGAAGGAAGGGAAAGAGTACCAGCTTCTGGGCTCAGGTCTCTGGTCCACATTTCCTGCCCTCAGGACTTTTTTTTTTTTTTTTTAAAAACTCTTCATGCATCTGAATCAGACAGTTGAATAAAGTGAAGAACAAATTGTGATCAAGATGGTTCACCTTAGCTACCGCCACCATCGGTACCTCCGTGAGACTCAGTTTTGGAAAACTGCGGTTCCCTTAGAAGACAGGGAAACCCTGAATTCAGGCAACCTGAATACCTACACCCAGGTCTCCCAACTGGCCAACACTACTCCTCTGTGACCTACCTTCAGAGGGAGGGGCAGCCCTCACTGGGGCGGAGAGTTGAAGATACTTACTCTTTTGCAAGAACAGAATTAGAGGAAAAAAGAAAATGCATCCATCCATTCCCACCTCAACCCCAACAAAGTAATTACTGCTATTTAGGCAATCCATTGATGGAGAAAGTCTGGAAAACCTTCAAAATCACACAAATTTCAAAGACCTGGGTTCATTTTCTCCTTTTCTAAAATCATCCTCCCAAGTGCAGCTTAGTTATCCAAGAGTCAGCCTGGTTCCCATCCAAAATGGCACCCCAGACAAGGACTGTCACATCACCTGTGGAGGGTGTGATTTTTTTTCCCACCATATATGGCTATCAAATTCTCTTGTTCACTCATTTGGGTTTTTGATTGTTGGTGTCTTCCCCCAGTCCCCAGTCAAATTGCATCCCTGCAAGAACAAGGCCAGTAGAGACCACTGAATCTCCTGCATTATGAAACAGTGGTAACCTGAAGTGGGCATTTGGTGGATGGATACTTGTCAAAACTTTCCATGGGTTAAACCGTTTGAATGGTTGTATCTATCAAATGTATAAAAACACAAACTCTTTTTTTTTTTTTTTTTTTTTTGGCACTCAACCACTGAACCATACCCCCTAGCCCTTTTTTATTTTTTATTTTGAGACAGGGCCTAAGTTGCTTAGGGCCTTGCTAAATTGCTAAGGCTGGCTTTGAACTTACAATTCTTCTGCCTTAGCTTCCTGAGTTTTCTGGAATTACAGGTGAGTGCCACGGTGCCCAGCTCAATACACACACTCTTAAACTCAGAGTGACTTTGATTATGAGGGTGAGTCTGACTTAGTTCCCTTAAAGGAACCAAGAGAAGCTCTCAACCTCAATCATCATTGTTATTTATTACACCATTCTTTATAGTAACAAAAGACTAAAACAACCTTAATATTTACCTGGCTAACAAATGATGATACCTGTATGCAATGATGATACTGTTGCTGAAAGCTCAGTCCTTGTCCTGGATGCCAATCCAATAACAAGGACATGGTTTGAGAAAAAATAAAAGGTTGGCTTATTGCTTTGCTAGGAAAGGAAAAACACAGGGGACTCCTGTCCCAAAGGCTGTGATTCCGCCCATCAGCAGAAACGGGGGGTGTTTATAGCAGTGATGCAGAGAAAATGAGATCCGGAAGGAGAGATCAGAGAAAAGATTTGGAAAAAGAAAAAAACGTGTAAATTTCAAAGCTACAAGGCATATAGTCAAAGCATCAAGTGAATCCCCCTTACAATACCATGCACACCTATAAAAGTGAGGAAGGCCAGGTATGGTGGCAAGTGCCTTTAACCCCAGAGACTCAGGAGGCTATGGTAGGATCGCAAGTTCAAAGTCAGCCTGAGCAATTTACCAAGGCCTTAAGCAACTTAGTGAAACCCTGTCTCAAAATGAAATAAAATTTTTAAAAAAGGGTTGGAGATGTGGCTCAGTGGTTAAGCACCTCTGGGTTCAAACCCTGTACCAAAAAAAAGTGAGAAAGCCCTTTGTAAACTAATATAGAAAGATTCCCCTGATATATTAAATGAAAAAAAAAAAAAACAATCTATGGAACAGGGTTAAGGTATGCTATCATTGGTTTAAAAAAAAACAGGAGGGGGCTATACATATATACATTCACTTGTTCATACAGTCAAGATACAAAAACCTGGTTATAAGGAGGACTGGCTACAGGGAAGGGAACTAGATTACATGGGAAAAGGGAAGTTTTGTGGTTTTTTTTTTTTTAGCATAAACCTTTATGTAACTTTTTGAGCCATAAGAATACATTCTTTACCAAAATAATTTTAATTTAATTCACAATTATATTTACAATTTATATATATATATATATATATATATATATATATATATATTGATTAAATGTGTTGGCAAATGTAGTTCACAGTTTCCGTTGGTGGCTTTCAGGAAATGGAAGACAGTAACCCCTCCCATTTTCATTCAGGGTCACCACCCTGGGCCAGCCCTTTCTCTTCCTCTCCTGCCTCTCTTCTCCCCCAAAAAACATAGTTCCTGAAGAAAGGGCCCCTGTGGCAGCTGTCTCCCTTGCTCACTGGAGGTGTGGGAAGGACAGGTAAACAGTAGCCTGTGGTGGCAACAGAAATTCCCTCCATGCCCATGTGTCCAGTAAATAGAATGAAAGAGTGTCGTCATGTTTACCTTCTAGAGAGTTCTACAATAACAACTTTCCATGGGCTGAGGTTGTGGCACAGTGGTAGAGCACTTGCCTTGCATGTGTAAGGCACGGGGCTCAATCCTCAGCACCACGTAAAAATAAACAGATAAATAGAAGTATTGTGTCCGTCTACAACTAAAAAAAAAAAAAACTTCCTGCTTCCTTCAGCTACTAGATAAAATAAACTCAGCTCTGCTATGAGTCAACTGTCTTAGCTAGAAACTGAGCAGTCTGAGGGAAGTTTTTGGTAAAGAAGTGGCAGGATCCTCTTTTTGTGCATGGTACATCCTGGCTGCTGAGAGTTTTGTCTGGAATAAGTATCATTCTGGAGCTGATGGAAAAAGGATCTCTGGGAAGTTGCAGTGTCCACAAACAGAGCAAGGCCAGCCAGAGAATCTGAACTAATCTCCTGGCCTGCCTCCAAGGCAGCAAGCAGGCTAGCTTCAAGGTGTGTGATCCATGTTTAAAAGGGCTTCTGCACTTGGTTGAATGCTCTGCTGCCTTGAAATTCTCAATTTATTTTAACAAGGGGCCCATATTTTCGTGTTTGTATAGGGACTCCAGTCCAGGAGGAAGTGTCTTAAAATTCCTTTGTCATCTCAAGTGGCCTGTTTAATTGTTTGTTATGAAAATTATAATGTATTATTCACTATTCATAAATTCAGTGTGCCTGAATTTATCAGGTACTTTCCTGGAAACTGTTTTAGAAGAGCTTGAGGGTTCAGGCACTTGCACCTGTGGATAAGTGCAAGGAAAATGTCAGGTCATGGTCAAGGCCAAGGGATCCTAGAATCTTAGGATACAGGCACAACTGCATCCACTGCACCAAGAGTGGGCAGAGAAATCCTCATAGGCTGCTTCAGCCCTGGGTGGTGTTTTTAGGTCTGGAGAAGGGAGCCAAGCCATTCACCATTTCTTGTGCCCGTGTCTCTCTTTCTTTCTGGCAGGTACAATCCCTTTAAGAAAAATCTTCTGAGGAAGACACTGGGACAAGGTCTTTAATTTTTACAAGTGTTTGTTCTTTCATTCAAGGACTATTTGTGGTAAACCAGGCGTGGTGGGACATACCTGTAATCCCAGCTACACGGGAGGCTGAAGCAGGAAGATCACTTGAGACTAGGAATTCAAAGTCATCCTGAACAATATAGCCAGACACCCATCTCAAAAAAGAAAAAGAAGAGGAGGAAGAGAAAGAGGAGGAGGAGGAGGAGGAGGAGGACCAGGAGGAGGAGGACCAGGAGGAGGAGGACCAGGAGGAGGAGGACCAGGAGGAGGAGGACCAGGAGGAGGAGGACCAGGAGGAGGAGGACCAGGAGGAGGAGAAAAAAGAAACAAATATTTGTGGAGCACATAGTTGCTGGAGATACAATGGGAAAGCATTTTTTAGACTTCATGAAGCTTACAGGGTAGTGGACTGATTAGGCAGTAAGAAATTAAATGAATACAATAACAAATATCAATTGTGGCTGGGCACAGTGGCACACACCTATAATCCCAGCTGCTCAGGAGGCTGAAGCAGGAGAATTGCAAGTTCAAAACCAGTCTCAGCAACAGCAAGCTGAGACCTTGTGAGACCCTGTCTCTAAATAAAATACAAAATAGGGCTGGGGATGTGGCTCAGTGGCTAAGTTCCCCTGAGTTAAATACCCAATACCCTCTGCAAAAAAAATAAAATAAGATAAGATAATAATAATAATAAATACAACAATGTCAATTGTGGCAAATGTTGTTGAGCAAATAAAAAAGACTATCAAGAGAGAATAACTGGAGAGAAGTGGGACAGGGAGACTACTTGGATAGGGGAAGGCCTCTCAGAACATGACCCTTTTCTGCTGAGACCTGAAGGATAAAGAGAAGCAGCTATTTGAAGAAAGAGAAGGACTGGCCAGGTAGGGGTACAGCCTAGACAAGCACATAGGGATATTGACCTTATTTGATTATCTGAAAAGGCCTCAAGACCAGGCAGAATTTATCATTAACTCCATTTTACATAAGAAGATTCAGAGAAGGCAGGTGCAGTGGTGCAGGCCTATAATCCCAGAGACTCTGGAGGCTGAGGCAGGATTGAAAGTTCAAGGCCAGCCTCAGAAATTTAGTGAGGCCCTGTCTCAAAATCAAAAATTAAAAAAAAAGGGTTGGGGATGTAGCTCAGTAGTTAAGTGCCCCTGAGCTCAACCCTGGCACCAAAAAAAAAAAAAAAAAAAAAAAAAAAAAAAAATCATAGATGTTAAATAATTCATCCAAATCTAGGTTGCACAGGAACCAGGAAGAACCAGGAATTTAGTCGAGATTCAAAAAAACCTTCAGATGGTAAGAGAGAGGCATTTTCTAGCAGACCACATAATTCCATGCCAGGAGTCACCCATATTCAGAGAAAGCTGCCTTCACTCCTGTGATGTGACAGGGAGACACTTGGAAGACCCCACTGCCTGGGACACTGCCTGGAACCACCACCTATTAGAATTGCAAGAGCCCCACAGAGATTCTACCCAGCCTCCTTGTTCACAGCTGAAGAGTAAACTGAGAATTAGGGAAGGGAAGGAGGTCTGCGACAGCATCAGATCTAAACCCCAAATCTCCAGCTCAGATCTCTTTGCACTTCACTCAAGGCCTCCTAGGTTTGGCCTGCTTCCATCTGGAGGAAGGGCGGCCCCTGGGCGAGGAGCAGCAAATCTAGAAGGTGAAAGGTTCCTTAGTGGCTGGAAATGTGGGCCTGCGTAGTTTGGCTTCAGAGCATCCATTAACCCTTCTTTTTGGTGCCTTCATCCCCAGGCTTCCCCTGAGGGACCTCTTGAGGCTCATCATCTCAGTGGAAGACATTTCCGGGAGTTTGTGTCCCTACTTGCCCCAGGAGTGGGCCTGTGACTCGGATTTAGCCAATCAGAGTATCACAGTCCTCTGGCCTCGGTGATTGATTCAGGAATGGACATGTGACGTAAGCTCAGCTGGTCACTTTCTGTCTCTCCACTTGCAAGGAGGAAAGAGAAGCATGGCGTTCAGACAGCCCTATAGATTTACCCACTTGTCCCGGGGATCTCCCCACCCTCTGAGCTGTACCACAAGGAGCACACCTACCTGTCACTCAGGTACAGCATCTGACTCTGCTCTACTAGTGGCTGCTTCGTTGCTGCCCTGAGTTAAGTACCCAGGCACTCTGGGCAAGGGCCTTCACAAAAGAGAAAGCAGACTGACCACTAATTCTTGGACCAGTCAACAAGAAAACAAGGAGAACAAAGAGTTCACCTGCTGTTGAATTTTAAGCTGGGCTCCTGTGCATCTCACAAGAGTCCTACTCTCTTTAAGCCCAAATGGCAAAAATTCAAAATACCTCTTATCATTTGCTGCTTTTTTGGCTTATCTACATTTTCTATATTCCCTTCCCCACCCTGCGTGCTTATCCTATTTAAACCTAAATGCTGTAGCTTTAAGTGGAGATCTTTACCAAGCACAGCAATGTTTTTTCCTCCCTTGGCAATGAGAGTGTAGAGCACAGGGAGGCTGAAGGGCGCATGCTAATCCTGAGTCTCTGGGTACCTTAGGACCACGGATGCTCCTTTTCACTGTTGGAAAGGGAGGATGAGAGTGTACTGGCAGGGGGCAGGAGTGGACGAGGTCTTCCCATACAATTCATGCTCAAGGGTTGGCAGCTGGCTAAAGTGTTTCACAAATAAAGTCCTGAGTCTAATTCTGCCCCCTCTACAAACCAGGCCACCATTTATAAGTGGTGGCTAACTGTTTATAAATGTGAATAAATAGGGCAGAAAATATGAACTCATTGATGCAAATCCATCAACCATACAACCCGATGTTCTGCTCAGGGAGGAGAAATGGAGAGCTGGGAAAGCCCACATACTTCTCCAGACCTCTAAACTCACAAAGCACAGATTAGAAAAGAAGTGGCAGAGCCCCAGAGTGACCCATCTCCCCTATATCTCAGATAAGGGCATCAAGGTCCAAACTGAGAAAGTGAATATTTAAGGACACACAGAAAGAAGGTGATCCGGGTCAATGCCCCATGGCTCGCTTTTTTATATCATGAAATTTAATGGGCCAAGGGGAATTTTTTGGTCAGATGATAGATGAGTTGGCCCCATAGCCCCACAGAGAGGATGTTTACCCAAAGTGGAGAACGCCCTCTGCCACTCCACGCCCTCACTAGCCACAACAGAGGTAGTTTGGACCCCAGATGCATTTTTCTTAGAATGTCTTTAACGAAGGATCTGCCCAGCCAAACCAAACATTCAAACATTGTTCCCTCTTCCCCCTATCTATCTCTCTCTCTCTCTCTCTCTCTCTCTCTCTCTCTCTCTCTCTCTCCTCTCGTGTGTGTGTGTGTGTGTGTGTGTGTGTGTGTGTGTGTGTGAGTATACAGGGTACTGGCTGGGGATTTAATCACTGAGTGTTATGGTTTAGATGTGAGGTGTCCCCCAAAAGCTCACATGTAAGAAAATGCAAGAAGGTTTGGAGAGAAAGGGTTGAGTTATAGCCTTAACCTAATCAGTGAATTAATCCCTGATGGGACTAATTGGTAATTGGTGGCAGGTGGGGTGTGCTTGGAGGGAGTGGTTTATTGGGGTCAAGGCTATGGGATGCATATTTTGTATCTGGAGAGTGGAGTCTCTCTCTCTGCTTTCTGATCATCATGTGAGTTGCTTCCCTCTGCACTCTTCCGCCATGATGTTCTGCCTCACCTTGAGCCCCAAGGAATGGAGCTGGTCTTCTATGGACTAAGACCTCTGAAACCATGAGCCTCAAATAGACTTTTCCACCTCTACAATTGTGCTGGTCGGGTCTTTTAGTCACACTGAGCTACATGCCCAGGTCCCTTTGTATTTATTTTGAGACAGGATCTCACTAAGTTACCCAGGCTGACCTTAAACCTGGGATCCTCCTACCCCAGACTCCCAAGCAGCTGGGATCACAGGTGTGCACCCCCATGCCTATCTCTCAGCTGCATGACTTTGAGTAAGTTATTTCGCCTTCTTGAACCCCCACTTTCCTCATCTATAAAGTAGGAAAGACACTGCTTGCCTCTCAGGGTGCTGGATGACGTCTGTAGCTTCGATAGCTCTGGGCCTGAACAGGGAATTCTGGGTATGTAGTTCTCCTTATGCTCACTGTGTAGTATTGTGTGAGTGAAGAGTTAGAGGTTCATTCCTGACCTGGAGATGAGCCACAGTGTGACAGGCAGAGCCCACGCATGAGTTCTGAGGATGGCACTGAAGCTCACCAGCTGTGGCTAATCCCTTCTGTTCTCAAAAATTGAATTTCCCAGTCTCTAAATGGAAAGCTTAATGCCTTCCCTGAGATTATGGATGTGAAAGTGCCTTATAAACTGTAAAGTTTTATCTCTTCTTATTAGTACACACTGGTATGTAATCAAATCGTTCTACAACTTTGGGCAAGTCATTAAATCTCTCTAGGTATATCAGTCAGCGTTCCAGCAAGAAACAGATGGCACAGTCAAACTGGGTGATTTGATTAGAGTGTAATAATGGGGCTGTTTACAAAGATGTGTGCACAGAACGGAGAGTGCAGTAACTCGGAGCAAGGAACACTTGATACCCTTAGGCCTTGAAAGAATAAGGGAGATGCACCTACTCAGATCAGAGATGGCAATGTTGCGGCGACAGCCACTATGCAGGAGCTATGGGCTTGGGGGGTGGGGATGTAACCCATCCAGGGTGTTCTAGCAGGGAGTGGCTTGAGGAAATAACACCCTTACCTCACTCTCCTCCTGCCCTCTGATCCCCCATGGGTGCTTTCCTTTGGCCTATCCATACAGGAAGCCAGAGGGTAAGTAAGGAAAGCCACTAATGCAGTTCAGACGGGCCAGCCTCCAGGACACAGTGCAGGGTGGGAAAGGGTGGAGAGCAGGTCTGGGGTGGGTAATTGGCAGGTATCCAGCATGCCGACCTTGAACGTTTTCCACAAGTACAGCACAGTATTATATGACATGATGTCTCTTTTGATCCTACCCTGACAGATTCTCGGCAATTTTTTTTTAAGCTTCAGATCAGGACTTAGGGTTACACCCTTGCAGGGAATCCAAGCCTTCTCCTAGGGAGATCTTTAGTTTCCTCAATTAATCACAAGCAAGGGCACACTTTTCTGGCAACCCCAAATTTGAATTAATTCCTTTGAGTCCTGTACTCAAAGCAGTGGGTGAGTCAGCCACAGAAGGAGTAATTCTTTGGATTATTATATTTTAGTACTCATTTTTTCTCTTTTAACCAAAGTAGTCCAGGTGCATGTCTCAAATGTTAAACAGATGCCTTTCTGCTTTCACTCACTGGAAGAAATGTAATGCAATGGAGAGATCTCTTTGGGCCTTATCTTTAAAAATAATAAATTGTGCACAAGTGAACACCCTAGAGCAATCTGCTTTCTTCCTGTACCTCCCAGCTGACAGGCAGTGTTCCTCCCAGGGGAGAAATCAAGTGCTGAGTCCTCCTGGAGAGCAGTTCCTGAATTTCCTTTTACACTCCATCCCATTCCGGATGGGTGATATAAATCATGTGCCTAGAAAATAAAAGATAAGAGAGGGCTTCCCAGGAAATTTCAGCATGAACCATTTTAGGACGATAGTTAAAACCATGAGATCTGAAGTCATAAAACTTGGGTTCAGATCTTTTCTCTGTTACTTACTAGTTGTCTTTGTGACCATGGCCAAGTGACCTAAGCTTCAGTCTCCTCTTCTGTCGATGAGCATAAAAATAATGCTTTACGATAATGCCTCCGCACTGGAGCAATTCAAGAACTGAGCGAAATGGTACAGATCTTTAGCACATTGAGGGCATTCAAGAAATGGTGGCCAGCTAGTTGTGGTGGCCCACACCTGTCATCCCAGAAACTTGGGAGGCTGAGGCAGGAGGTCAGCCTCAGCAACTTGGCATGACTGTCGGTAACTTAGCAAGAACTTTTCTCAAAATAAAAAGAGCTGGGAAAATAGCTCATTGGTAAAACACCTTGGATTCAATCCCCAATACCTGCACCCCGCCCTGCAAAAAAAAAATAAAGAAAACAAGAAAGAAAAGAAAAACAAATGGTGGTGAAGGAGAAGTGGGAAACTGACAGGCTAGATTCACCATAGTCACTCCCCACACCTGGCCAAGGTATTTCATCTTTGCTGCATCTATAGCCCTCATCACTTTTTTTTTTTTTAGTTGTAGATGGACACAATACCTTTTATTTATTTATTTATTATGTGGTGCTGAGGATCGAACCCAGGGCCTCACACATGCTACGCAAGTGCTTTACCGCTGAGCCACAACCCTAGCCCCTCTCATCACTTTTCCTTGCATTTTTACCACCTATAGTATCCCCGTGCCTGGACCTGTCCATTGCAGGGCAACACTCCCACAGTGCCCTCGCTGAGAGAGCTCCCCTTTCCCCAGTACTATGGTTTGTCCCTCAAAGGTTCATGTGCTGGAAGCTTGGTCCCTAGTGCAGTGATATTGGGAAATAATAGAACCTTTAAGAGGCGGAGCCTGTTATGAGGTGATTAGGTCATTGGGGCATTGCTCTCAGAAGAGATTAATGCTGATCACAGAGTGAGTTTCCACAAGAATGGATTTTTAAAAAGAGTAAACTTGTTCCCTGAATTTCTCTGGCTTCCTGTCTTCTCCATACGACTTCTTCTGTGTATTCTCCCACCATTATGCCCTTTGACATGTTGTGATGCCGTAAAGGGAGCCCTCACAAGAGCCAGTGTTATGTGTTTGGACTTTTAGCCCCCCAAACTGAAAACCTCTTTTCTTTAAAGTACCTGCCTTCAGGAATCTTGTTACAGTGACAGAAAATGGACTAATATACACAACTACTATAAATCAAGGGTAGTTTTTAGCTCCCTAAGAGAACCATCATAATGAAGAAAACTGTAGAATAGTTGCAGAATGCAATGTATAGAATATGAAGCAAAGAAAGACCATCTTGGTTGAAGCTAAACCTAGAACTAAATGAGCCTACATACTAAATAGATTCTGGAAGACTGACAACCATAGAACCCGTGTGACAACTCAAATAGTACCTATGGAAAGATATCCTGCAAACACAAAGTACTCCCTATAAATAGGCCCTAAAGTTTTCTAATGTGTGGTTCTGAATCAATACCACAGACTATTTCACAACCTGAGAAAACTTCACTGTGACCCATTTGCAGTGTTACAATGTATTCAAATATATATATGTATATATATATATATATATATTTTTTTTTTTAAATGAGTAACCTCCACCTCTTTTTTTTTTTTTTTTTTTTGGCACTAGGGATTGAACCCAGGGACGCTTACCCATTGAGCTACATCCCCAGCCCTTTTTTTGTATTTTATTTAGAAACAGGGTCTCACTGAGTTGCTTAGGGCCTTGCTAAATTGCTAAGGCTGGCTTTGAACTCTCAATCCTCTTGCCTCAGCCTCCCGAGCCACTGGAATTATAGGCTTGTGCCACTGCGCCCAGAAAATCCTCTCATCTTTTTTTTGAGGGGAGGGTACTCAGGAGCACTCGAACACTGAACCATATCTCCAGCCCTATTTTGTATTTTATTTAGAGAAAAAGTCTCACTGAGTTGCTAAGCACCTTGCCATTGCTGAGGCTGGCTTTGAACTCAAAATCCTCCTGCCTCAGCCTCCGAAGCCGCTGGGATTACAGGCGTGCACCACGGCGCCCAGCAGGTTCTCTCATCTTTTACATCCATCTTTCAAGATGATAAACTGCTGACCTGGCAGAGCCAACTGAGAACTTGAAGTGTGGGGTGCTTTGTGCCTTGGCGTATGCATAAGCACTGTTCTTCATTTGTGCAGGAATGACATAAATGGCCAAGTCTTTAGTAAACGGCCAAGCATTGCTTTAAACACTTGAGCCTACAGCCAGACCTGAGTCCTTTCCTTCTCTCCGGCCCCCCTGGAGTTGCTCCGGGTCAGGTCTTGGAGTTGCTGCAGAAAACTCCCAGTCTTTGGGTCACTTCTTTTAAGACTATCCAGGAACCATCCCACCATGGGGTACCCCGATCAGGAGTGGTTTCATCTACTCTCACCCAGCAGGGATCTCATTGGTCCCAAACACAATGAGTAGAAGGTGAAGGCCATTGTCACGGGCCCCTTTGGGAAGCTGCTCAGCCCACAACAGCCCCTCCTCTCAGGATGCCCCTCTGCTTCCACCCAAGGATGGTTTCCAGAAGCGTGCTATTTTTGCTTGCATGATTCGTTTTATCTCAGGACAACCTTGAGATGATAAAACTGAAAGTAAGTGTGCGAGGCCACCTAACCCTGACATGCTAGTCGTGATTTCGACTCAGGTCTGGCTGGTGGCAAAGTTCAAGTTCTTCCCATTGTTGACTGCTGCCCACAAAATAGTGACAAAAGGGGCTCTTTCGTTTGACTTTGGATACAACTAGACTCTCGGTTTTAGTTTCATTTTCCTTTCATTGGCATCAGTTATATTCATAACATCATTACCTTGAACTTCTATCTGGGCAATGGTCCATCTGTTAAATGCCAACTAAGCCCTTGATTTGTTTAACAAATTGGCATCATGGGTATGGGGTGATTGTTGACTTGGTCATGTCCAAATGTAGGATTTGGTTTTGAAACAAGTGACTGTCTCAGGGGATTGTCAGTCAACTGGCTTAGGATTCTCTTGCAATGAGGGTATTCCTATTGAGAAATTTTTCAGGGCCTGAGGGAAATGCTCTTTCCACTATGGAACACTTCCAAACTGAATGGAGTCGGAAATGTTCCTATAATGTTCTGATGAGAACTCATCTCTACAAGTCCAAGGTTATTTAAGCAAGTTGGTCTAGAAAATTTCCCTGGATATAGTTAAAATCCAACTATTAAGTGGTCCTTGGCCTTTTATCAAATTGTTTCACTTTGGGATTCTAATGCTCCAGGCTATATAAATAATACCAGACTGATCTGAAGGGGGGAATTTTTAAAATTTCGTTTATAAAGTCAACAAATTTTTTCTAATTCCACTGTATTACAAGAGGTATTGATTCACTGGTGAATAAGCACCATCTCTTTCATTAAGAGGCCTTAGTCTTTAAGGACTTTCTATAATTTCCTAATAGCAATGAGAAGAATTTCTTGCAGTTGATGTATTATAGTTCATTTGAGCTTCGCCATAATTCTGGGATAGGCAGAGCAGGTGTTATAATCTCCATATTACAGATGAGAAATCCGAGGATGAAAGAAGTTATGGGTTTTCCCCCAAGTCCCATAGTTTGTAAATAATAGATCTAAGATTCAAGCCTACTTAATCTGGGGCTCCCTTTTATGGAGTTGAGGGCTCTGTGATCATATTTGAGACTTGGTATTTCTTGAAGATGCATGACTTTCTGCTCCTGGTACTCTGGAGAAATGGTTAGCAACCTACCACTCCTGGACCAAATCTGCTGTCATTTTTTTTCTTTTGTTTTGCTGCTTTTCAGTACTGGGGATTGAACCCGGGGTACTCTACCACTGCACTGTGCTGCCACATCCCTAGCTCTTTTTTTTTTTTGAGACAGGATCTCACTAAGTTGTCCAAACTGACCTCAAACTTATGATCCTCCTTGCCTCAGCCTCCCAAGTAGCTAGAATTATAGGTGTGTACCACTGCACCCAGTTGTCATCTATTTTGACAAATAAAATTTTATAGGACCACAGCTACATGGTTTATTTACATATTGCCTCTGGTTGTTTTCATACAATAGTCAAGCTAAGTAGTTGTGGTAGAGACTGTATGGCCTACAAAGCCTAAAATAATATTTCTGGCCTTTTATAGAAAAAGTGTGCTGACCTTCGGTCCACATATAAACTTAACTTTGATCGCTATCTTTGGCCAGTGTTATAGGTCAATCTGAGACGAGGATCAGGGTTCAATCTGGGGTTATCAAAGATTATAGTTGCACTAATTCTATCTTGCCTAGAACTTTTCTCCATCTGCTTGACCTCAAAGATTGTCATGTGTCTCCACCTCTTCCTGTATGACTTAGAGGGGGCCCCAAGAAGAGCATATGACTTCATAGCCAAAAGAGGAAAGAATGTGCATAAACAAGAGCTTGATTTGCCAGAAAACTGCCCTTGTTGACCCCATCCTATGGCCACGGCACATTCCATTCACGGTATGTAACATCTAGCTCAAGAGGAGGCTGCCCAAGAACCCACTTGGTCCAAAAGCCAAAATGACTCTCTAAGAACAATCTTGGGCCTTTTCTAACTGTGCCTGAATTTAAAACAAGTTCTCCTACTATGTCATCCCAGCGGAAGCCCAGGCAGTCCCCACAGTTTGCATATGCACATGGTCAGGACTTCCAGCCATGCTGCTGTGCTTTTCTGCCCAGTGTGCCCCTCTGGATGCCCCCACAGAAATCATGTCCCATCGGTGAGATGCCATATCCCTGGCACCCTCTGTTCTCATTCATTCCACACACAGGTCCTACTGGAGGTCCTAAGGTCTCTCTTTGATGCCAGAGAAGCCTAGTATGGTTGTGGGGAGGAGATAAGAGCCAAGCAATCCAGGTCTCACATTGAAAAAGACCTCAGATTCAGACTTGGCATTATCTACAAATGGACTTATACCTTGAGTCACCATGCCAACTCTGGTGGGATGAACCTCAATACTGGATGATGTCACTTAGAATCCACTTTAGAGTCGAATAATATTACTTTAGAACTTCTGCAATAATTGTGAATAGCATTTGTCTTAGTCCATTTGGGCTGTTATAACAAAATACCTTAGACTGGGTAGTCTGTAAACAACAGAATTCATTGCTTAACAGTTCTAGAGGCTGGAAGTCCAAGATCGAGGTGCCAGCTGTTTAGGTGTCCGGTGAAGGCTCTCTGCTTCAAGGATGGCATCTTCCGGTTGTATCCTTACAGGGCAAAGGGGAGAACAGCTCCTTTCAACTCTTTTATAAGGACACTAATTCCATCAGTCACTTCCCAAAGGACCCTACTTCTTTCTTTCTTCCTTCCTTTATTTTTAGGGTACTGGGGATTGAATCCAGGGATGCTCTACCACTAGGACTACATTCCTAGTCCTTTTTATTTTCAGATGAGGTGTCACTAAGTTGCCCAGAAGGCCTTGAACTTGCAACCCTTCTACCTTGGGCTCCCAAGTAGCTGGAATTACAGGTGTTTGCCATCTCATCCAGCCAGGTCTCACTTTTTTTTTTTTCTTTCCCCAGGGCTGGGAAAAGAAACCAAGACCTCATGCATGCTAGGCAAGCACCCTACCACTGCACTATGTATTATCACATTATGTATTAGGTTCCAACATAGAAATTTGGAAGGATATCAATATTCAGAATTTAGCAACATTATAAATTTATATTTTGAAGTCTGCGATAAAAATATTAATTTGTATTCTTTATTTTTTTAAGTTAATTTTGGTTTTTTGGTGTACTGGGGATTTAACCCATGACTCACACATGCTAGGCAAGTTCTATAACCACTGAGTTATATCCTAGCCTTTTAAAAATTTTAATTTTTAAAATAGAAATATGTTTAATATACTACAACTTGTATAAGAGATTTAGAACTTCATATTTTCATTTGTCATAAGCTTCAAAAAACGGAAGAGGCCCAAACTTCTTCAGACTTGCCAAAATCCTGATGCCTCAGTCAGAGTCATCCGTAAAGTGGGTGCTGGCCTGTCCCAAAGGCTTCCCCAAGGTAGGCCACAGCTGGGTGTCTTACTTCCTATGACCCTCACCTCAGATCCACATAGGTTCATGGAGGCAATCTCCTGCCATTGTGGGGATTATCACCTCTCCTGCATCTCCCTCCTAGAAACAAGGAAGAAAGATTAGCCCAGAGAGGATTTAAAGTTTCAGACATGGGGCAACCCAAGAACTGTCAGCCAATCAATAGAACCAATATGCAGACTCCATCACACCCAGCTGTAACCCAGTATGGCATACATTCAAACATCAGCAGCAGGAGTTCCTGCAAATCATCTATTAAATTGGCATGGTGCCATGTATAATGCTGATGTTAATATACACATGATGTTAACTTACAGATGTATAATATCTATACACATTCATGCACATGCATGCGCACACATACGCCCAGATAATGGATTGAATTAACACTGATTTTTGAAATTAAACTACCTTTCCCGGTGATAGAGATCAAAGCTAATGCATCTTTACATGATCTGATGAAACCCAGAACCTAAGAGATCACTTAGAATTGGGGTGTTCATTCATTTAATAAATTTTCATTAGGTTGACTGGATATTCAGGATTGAAAGAGCTGAATCAGGTGGCCCTCCTAAAATCATGCAGTGGGGGAGACTGATTTATATATAAGACCACAAAACTGCTATTCCCAAGATATAAACCCGGTGCTTCTGTTTCTCTAAGGAGGAAGCAATAAATTAAGACTCAAGGAGACTTCACTAGAACAGGTTATCTTTAAATTAGGACTTGAAGAATGAAAAAAAAAAAATCCTGAAAGAGATGAGGAAAAAGGTTTTCCATTCAACTTAACAAATGCTATTTGATCACCTCCCCTCTGCCAAGAACACTGAGCTCTGTGCTTTTCTTGAATAAATGCTCAGCTCTGTATCGCTAGTATGATGCCAGGTGCAGACAGAGACAGCACTATGAAACGTAGCACCTTTGTTCAGTTACAAAAGGCGTCCTCCCTCTAGACACTCAGGCCAAAATCAGGGGCCATGGCTTGGGAGTCAGATGGAACATCAACCCCTTTTATACCTTCACCCTTCAAATTGGGCTCCTTTGTATAGTGAGCAACTTATTCAACTCTATGAAAGAGCCATGGGTACAGGAAACACAAAGATGAATAAGACAAGAACTCTGCCATTGAGGAGCTCATCTAGTCAAGGAAAGAAATATGGAATTGCATATGACATCTTATAAGTGACATAATAAAGGTATGTTCAAATGTTGTGGCAGAGAGCAGAAAAGAGGGAAATGAAATAACAATAGGAAGGCATGTGATTGGCTTGGCCCATGCCCTTGACCAGAAAGGGGCAAGTGCGCTTTTATCTGTTATATTGGTTCCTAAGCCTACTGGGTTCATCAGAATAATTTGGAGAGCGCTGAAGAAAACATAGACCCCTGCCCTCCATGCCTTCCCCAGAGGACTCTGAGGTGGAAACTAGGGATCTGTATCATAAAAAGTCCCCCTGCAGGATGTTGATGATCTGTTGGGTTAGGTAGCACAGGTGTGAACAGAGCTTCTACTCAACCTCTGCTCCCACAGTGCCCACTTTCTCTGGGTGACATAACCGCGTTCAGAGCTTTCTCTTTCCAATAAAAAGGAAGTGGGAGTTCTGTGGTCACTAGAGCTGACTTCCCAGGTGAATTTTCAGTTCTGCTTTAGAAAGACAAAAGGCACCTGAGGTCTGAGATGACTGACATCCAAGAGGCAGTTCACAAAAGGGTTATATGAGCACTTTCCATTGGCTGGTGTAGTCACTGCCAAGATTCAGGGAGGGGAAGGGGCAGCCTGGCTGGGAAAGTGGCCTGAGAGCAGGAATCCTGATGATGAACCCTCAGAGCAAACCAGTCTGCTACCCACACCCACCAAAGGACATTTCCTGACTTCCTTGGTTAATGACCATGGGCTGTGTATTTGGGGAATTCAGTGCTGGGTTTCTCAGTGGGCAGATGAAGTTTGTTCAGCAAGGCACGAGTGCATCTGTGCATACACCATTAAAAAAAAGAGTCTTCTACCCAAGAACATGGATGTCTCTCCATGCACTGAATTCTTTGATTTCTTTCATCGGAGTTTGTATGAGTTCTCCTCATACAGATCTTGTACATATTTTGTTAGATTTATGCCTAAAGATTTCATTTTGGGTTACTAATGTAAATGGGAATGTCATTTTTGTTTTGATTTGCTTTTTGCTTGTTTTTGTGGTACCAGGAATTGAACCCAGGGAATTGAGGAGCGACACCCTTTTAAAAAAATTTTTAAGATAGGATCTTGCTAAATTGCCTAGGCTGGCCTCAAACTTGTGATTTTCCTGCCTCAGCCTCCGTAGTCACTGGGATTACAGGTGCAAGCCACTGTGCTTAAACGGTTATGTGTTTTTTATTTCAAATTCCACTTGTTCATTGGTAGTGTATAAGAATATGGGTGACATATTAACCTTGTATCCTGTATATAAGTCAGGAAGAAGAGAAAAAGAGAGAGGAAGGTACCAGGGACAAGATATTGTCCCTAAGGGCATACCCCCAGTAACCTACTTCCTCCCACCATGCCCCACCTGCCTGTAGTTTCTACCACCTCCCAGTAGTCAGTTTTGCTTGTATGCGTGTGTGTGTGTGTGTGTGTGTGTGTGTGTGTGTGTGTCTGGAGATTGAAATCAGGCCTGGTACACTCAAGGCAAGGGCTCTACCACTGAGCCACACCTCAGCCTCCTTTTGGCTATCAGTGGATTAATCCAGTGATGAGGTCAGAGGCCTCACAATCAGTCACTTGCCAAAAGCTCAGCTCTGGACATAGATGCATTGGGGACCAAGCCTTCAACAGAGCTTTTGGAGGATGGGACCTGCCAGATCTAGACCATAGCATATGCCTATGTGAGGGGGGGGGATATTTTGTTTCATTTTGTTTATTGGCATTTAATTCTACTGGATTTCCTCTGGCTTCCAAGATCTGTGGTTTGGTGTTTGACATCAATTTGGGGAAATTTCTGTCGTTATTGTTTCAAATGTTTCTTCTGTTTCTTTCTCGCTTTCTTCTCCTCTGGTATTCCCATGATGCACATGTTATACTTTTTTTTTTTTTTTTTTTTTTTTTGGTGATAGATTGGCCTCATGCATGTTAGGCAAGTGCTTTCCCACTGAGATACACCCCCATCCTCCCCTACTCCTTTTAATTTTCTTTTGAAACAGGGTCTCACTGAATTGCCCAGACTAGCCTCAAATCTACCAGCCTCCTAACTCAGCCTCCTAAGGATCTAGGATTACAGATATGTACCACCCTGCCCAGTTACATTGTTCCCTGTTGTCCCACTGTTCTTAGCATCTTTGTGTGTGTGTGTGTGTGTGTGTATGTGTGTGTGTGTATGTGTGTGTGTGTGTGGTGCTGGGGATTGAACCCAGGACCCTGTGCATGTGAGGCAAGCACTCTACCAACTGAGCTATATCCCCAGCCCTAGCATCTTAACCACAGTTAGTCTGATCATTCTAATGTTTCTGCTGCCACATCAGATTGTGATTTTGATGTTTGTTCAGTGTCTTCAAACAGTGGGGTTTTTTTCCTTTTTAATATGCCTTGTGTTATTTGTTAGAAGGTAGACATGATGTATTGGGTAAAAGGGGTTACAGTAAAGACCTTTAGCAATATGGTATTTACAGTCTACATCAGGAAAAATGTTCTGTGGATTTAGGGTTAGATCTCAGTCCTTTGGTGAACCCACCCCATGGGCTGTGCACTTCAGTGCTTCCCCATCCTGTTCCCCTTTAGGTGAGACAGAATGGCTAAAGGGTCTGAAGTTGGTATTTCCTTCCCCCTAGGCTGGTTGTTCTTTTTTGTTGTTGTTGTTTTTTAATTATTATTTTTTAGTTAAAGATGGACACGATACCTTTATTTTATTTGTTTATTTTCACATGGTACTGAGGATCCAACCCAGCGCCTCACTCGTGCTAGGTAAGCATAGCGCCACTGAGCCACAACCCCAGCCCCCTGGTTTTCATAAAACCCAGCAGATTAAGCTCTGGTTCAATAGTTTCTCCTGAGGACAAACCCCATTAGGAAGAACAGAATGGTCTGGTGTGTTTCAAAATAGTCTTCACATGACATTCAAGGTAAGGATCCCACGGAGCTCCTGGAGGCAAAAGTCACAGAAGTGTGGCAGCGCCCCTGTGGCTGGTCTCCCCAGGGTTTCTAATTCTCAAACTTGTCCACACTGGGCCTAAGCACTTCATTAATTGCAGTTCCCTGCTCTGTATTGGTTCCCACGGAGGCTTATGCTCTGGACTTGAGTCTCTGTATTCACCTGATTTTCCCTCCAAGTTGGGGGACAGGGGTTTGCCCTTGAATTCACTTCTCAGAAGAGCTGTCGATTTTCCAATCTGTTCAGCTTTTTCCATTGAAGGGACAGAGTGGTGACTTCTAAACTACTTCTATGCCATACTGGAAATCAGAGTCTCTCTCACTATAATTTTTCCTCTCTCTCTCTCTCTCTCTCTCTCTCTCCCCCCCCCCCCGCCCCAGAGATTGAACCCAGGGGCACTTTACCACTGAGCCACATCCCCAGCTCTTTTTATTTTTTATTTTGAGACTAGGTTTCACTAAGTTTCTGAGGCTGACCTCAAACTTGCAGCCCTCCTTCTTCAGACTCCCGAGTGTCTGGGATTATGGGGGTGTGCCCCATAATCCACACCTGGAAATATATGGTTTCTTAAAGATCTTGCTCTGCCCAGGGACAATTGAATTACAGTTAATATTTTAGCTCAAGCACTACTGATGAGCTTGCTATCTGGTAAATTCATACTCATTACTTTATTAAGTCCTCACAAATGCCCTAAGAGGTAGGTGTTATTATTCCCATTTTACACATGAGAAAGAGAATACTCAAAAAACTAAAATGGGACCTGAAATGTAGCTCAGTGGTAGAGCACCTGCCTGGCATGCACAAGGCTCTGGATTCAATCTCCAGTATCAAAACAAACCTGTAGAGGCTTGAACAGCTCAACAACAAATACAATTCTAACATCCTGATCCCCAAAATGTACCCCTAAAGTAGCAGACAATGGGCACAGTTTAATTTCTTTTTCTTTTCCTTTTTTCTTTCTTATTTTTTTTTCTCGTACTGGCATTTGAACCCAGGAGTGCTCTACTACTGAGCTATCTCCAAGCCATTTTTATTTTTTATTTTGAGACAATGTCTTATTAAGTTGCCCAGGCTGAACTTGAACTTGAGATCCTCCTGCCTCAGCCTCCCAAGTAGTGGGAACTGCATGTGGGTGCCACCACATCCAGTTCAGAGCTTCTTATTCAGAGGATATGAATTTCTTAAGGGTCCTAGGAGGTTCAAGAGGTCTGTGAACCTTTTAAAATTGTGTTATATTTTGTGGGTGGAGAAAATATAAATTTTTCTAAGGACAGTATTTATCCTTTCATTAAAATCTCAAGAAGATCTCCAATATAAACAAGTTTAAAAATAATTAATAGTCTTTATCCAAGAAGGGTTTGTTTTTAAATTTTCTAACCCCAGCCTATAGAGAAAACCAGATTCAAGCAAGGAATGCAGCAGTCCATATCAGGAAATAATAATAACACTAATACTTTTGTAATTACTGTTTTCCTCTATGCTGATTGAGACATAGCTCTGGCTTTGGTGAAACCAAAAGAAAGAAACCCCAGCAATCTGTGTCGAGACCAAGAGGATGCATCTGTTTCCTAAATCAGCCAGATCAAATGGGCACTGAATCAAAAGCTACCAGTGCTGAGACATTATTTTCTTTCAGAAAAAGATGAAGCGGTATTGCTGTAAGGGGTCAGGAGGAGTAAGCCCAGCAAGATGAGAAACCTAAGCTCTAGTTTGGATTGATGCCAATGTATTCTTGCTATGGCATCTCCTCTAAACTAAAGATCACTCCAAAGGGGTGTTATTATTTTCAAAGTACCCGCAAGTTAATGCTTCTTTCGGAAATCATACAATGGAGGCTTTGGCTCAGCTTATAATTTATTTGTACAAGAGCTACACTGTGTCCTGCTGCGCGTGCCTGCATTTTCCTGTGTCTTCCACATACTTTCCTTGATCCATCAGGCTTAATTCTTTGCCATGTTCTCAGTTGCTTCTGTACCTTTGTATTTGCTGTTCCCTGTGCATCTGCTGTTCCCTCTTCCTGAAACACTCTTCTCTGGTTATCTCCTCTCTTCTAGGGAGCTTTGTCTAACCCCTTAGGAAGAATTATGAATCTGCCCTTGAGAGCTCCCAAGTATCCTTTGCTTACTTTCATTCTAGCACCTAGTGGGAACATCCCACCGTCAGCTCCTTGCTGGGAAGAACCACATGTTTCATCTGGGATCTCTACATGTTCCTGACACATCATAGGCTTTTACTGAATATGCTTGAAATGAATGTGTGGTTAATTTCCCCATCAGTGCCTACGTAAAGGTCATTAAGTAAGACACCCCTGTTCAAATATTGTGCTTGAAAGTGGTAGAAATATCCCTCCTCATTTTTTTTTTTCTTGGAACCTAGGGATTTCAGAAATACTGTATCTCAGTATCAAAAAGATCTGTGTAGGGCTGGGGTTGTGGCTCAGTTGTAGAGCGCTTGCCTAGCATGGGTGAGGCACTGGGTTCAATTCTCAGCTCTCTCTCTCTCTCTCTCTCTCTCTCTCTCTCTCTATCTATCTATCTATCTAAAACACAGCCCATTCCTATTAAAGGAATCAATATTTTAAGGCAAAAGAATATTTGATCTGACTCAATATAAGGGAATAGGCTGTGTAATATATTAAAACAAAAGAAGCCTGGTGCTCTGGCCCACACCTGTCATCTCAGTGGCTCAGGAGGCTGAGGCAGGAGAATCGCAAGTTCAAAACCAGCCTCATGGCTCAGCAGTAGAGCGCTTGCCTCACATGTGTGAGACCCTGGGTTCGATCCTCAGCACCACATAAAAATAAATGAATAAAATAAAGGTTAAAAAAGGGGGGGAGGGCCATTGCTTTAAAAAAAAAAAAACAGACTCATCAATTTAGCAACTTAAGGAGACCCTGCCTCAAAATGAAAAATTTTTAAAAAGGGCTGGGGATGGGGCTCAGTGGTAAAGCTCCCCTGGATTCAATCCCTAGTACCAAAATAAAATAAAACAAAATAAAAATCTTCAGATTTTAGTCTCAAAAACAACTCTATTTTCTTGTTCTGAAGACATTGCTTTGATATTCAGGGTAAATGACCACTGTTAGCCATTTTAACAAATTTGCTGCACAGGGCACACGAATCCCTTTAATTGTTGTTTTTTTCTAGATGTTGAGTCAGGGCTGCTTAGTGAGTCATCATGATCGTCAACTTTAAATTTGAAAACTGTGGTTAAAAACAGAGAGACTATATATGTAAAGCTTTTTACTTTCTTCCTCTAAGAAAAGCAATGCGTGAAACAAGAAAAGGAAAATGGACCAGAGATCAGTGACCTCGGCAGTTACACGCGACTAGGGAGACCTGAGCCTGTTCTATTATTCACTATCTGGGCTTAAGGCAAATTAAATTAATCAAATCATGTATAAAAGAAACACTTTGATCCTAGAAGTGGGATCTGAAGTAAATCCAAATTATTTAATATTTTATTTTAAAATGACAATAATTGTATATATATATATTTTTTTATTGGTTGTTCAAAACATTACAAAGCTCTTGACATATCATATTTCATACATTAGATTCAAGTGGGTTATGAACTCCCATTTTTATAATTGTATATATTTATGGGGCATAATGTGAGGCTTTGATACATGTCTACAGTGTGAAATGATTAAACCATGCTAATTAACAAATCCATCACCTCCCATGCTTATTTTTTGGAGGTGAAAACATTTAAAATCTATTCCTTTATCAATCTGGATCTTTAAGAATAGAATAGCCACTCTCTTTCCTGAAAGCTGCAAAGAATGACCTGCTGATGTTAGAATTCTGTGATTCTTTTTCATGGTAGGATGGTATTAAGATCAGAATATTTTAGACATAAAAGGGGCTTTGAAGACCCTTTGAGAATCCAAACTCTCATTCTAACCCATCCTGATTTGATTTCTACCTCTGTCCCTATATCCCTGGAGAGCGCAGGTGGAATCCAGCCCAAAGTGTGCTCCTCAGAAGAGATTGGTCCTCTGAACCTTTGCCCCAAGGATCGTCTCATCTAAAGGCCTTCATTTCTCTCACAAGGAAGATGATGTCTAAATATAGCCTCCCCATAACTGTATCCAGTGCTTTATGGTTTACAAAACGTTTTGTTACCCAGTACCCAATTCAATACAGAATGGTTCAGTGGCTCTCCAAGGTCACCCAGCTTGTTAATGGTGAAACCTGGGCCAGAACTGCTAGCATAATACAAATTTATCCCTCATGGGGATACTTTCTTACTGGAAATTATTCCAAAATGCTACTTATACAATTTTGAGCAGAGGGTTTGGGCCATATTCATGGATAATATGGAAGTAAGTTAAAGAGTCTGATGTTTTACAGTGAGATTACCAAATCCCTTCATGAGGTAGGCACATTGCACAGAGATCTTAACCAAGGAAATGTCAAAGGTGGTTCAAAACTGGGGAGAAACTGGTAATGCCAAAGATGGTGGCATTCTGCCTCATTTCAAAGCCTTTCACAGGCTTGGAAAGCAGGATATCTTGTCAGCAAAACTTCTCAAACTTTAATGTGCACAGAGGCATCTCAGTCTTGAGAGGGGCCTGGGGATATGCATTTCTCACGAGTCCTTAGGATTCATCAATGCTCCTAGTCCATGGACCACACTCTGAGTAGCAGGTTGTAATGAAGGGACATCAGACTTGAAGCCAAGTCTCAGCTGTGCATTGATGAGCTATGCAAACCTAAGCAAGTCTCACTCTGAGGCTTTTCCTTGTCTATAAAATGGAGTTGTGGTCCCATCTCTGTACACAACAAGACCCTTGAGACTGTTGTCAGCCAGCACTTTCCTGGGGGAGACTCTCTCCCAAGTATTTGTGTATATGTATCCATGGGAACAATTTTGACCAGAGATGACCATCACAATACTTTTAGTTATACTGAGAAGCAAGAAACAATCTAAATAGCCAAAACTAGGAAAACATTATAGTGAGCCCAGATATTTCCACTTAGTTTAATAGAAAGCATCCACTTAAAATCATGTGTGGGAGCCAGGCATGGTGACGCATGCTTGTAATCCCAATGGCTCAGAAGGCTGAGGCAGGAGGATCACAGGTTCAAAGCCAGCTTCAGCAAATTAGGGAGGCTATAAGCAACCTAAGAAGACTCTGTCTCAAAAAAAAAAAAAAAAGGCTGGGGATGTGGCTTAGGGGTTAAGCGCCCTTGGGTTCAATCCCTAGTTTAAAAAAAAAAAAAAAAAGGTCAGGTGTAGGGATAGAAAATGTACCTACATGGAAAAATGTTTATGTGGTTAACATTCAATTTTTAATTTTTTTTTAAAGAGAGAGAGAGAATTTTTAATATTTATTTTTTAGTTTTTGGCGGACACAACATCTTTGTATGTGGTGCTGAGGATCGAACCCGGGCCGCAAGCATGCCAGGCGAGCGCGCTACCGCTTGAGCCACATCCCTAGCCCCTCAATTTTTAATTTTTAACATTAAGTTTTTAACAACGAATTATACATGTACATAAAGCCAGGTACAGTGGCACACACCTGTAATCTCAGCTACCTGGAGGCTGAGGCAGGAGGATCACAAGTGGAAGGCCAGCCTTGGTAATCAGGCAAAACCTTGATCAAAATAAAAAATAAAAATGAATGGGGATGAAGTTTTGTGATAAAACACCCTTGGTTCAATCCCTAGTAGAAAATAAAAAGTTTTTTTTTAATTATGCATTTATACATAATATAAAATTAATAATTGCCGAGCATGGTGGTACACTCCTGTAATCCCAGGATCTCTGGAGGCTGAGGCAGAAGGATCATGAGTTCAAAGCCAGCCTCAGCAAAGGCAAGGCACTAAGCAAATCAGTGAGACCTTGTCTCTAAATGAAATACAAAATAGGGCTGGGGATGTGGCTCAGTGGTCAAGTGCCCCTGGGTTCAATCCTTGACCTTGAGCAAGTCAAACACCAACTTCTCAGCGCTTCAGTGCTGCTCTATAGTATGTATCTCCTAAGGTTATTTGAGGAGTAAATGAAGTAATTAATGAAAAGGGCCTAGTTCAGTGTCAGGTTCTCAGAAGACCCTCAACAAATCTTAGCTAATTTATGACAGAAGATTCCAGAGCGTCCCCTGCAATCACACCCCTTTGGGTGCTGGCAGGATTTTTTACTTGCTTGTGACCAGTAGAATGTGGCAAATGATTAGAGCTGTGCTTAGGTACATAAGGTTCCATTCTGCTAGCACAAACCAGAGAGGCTTTCTCTCCAATGCTAGCTCAAAAGAATTAAGCCAGCTAGATGCAGTGGTGCACACCTCTAAACCCAGCAACCCGAGAGGCTGAGACAGGAGGATCACAAGTTCAAAGCCAGCTTCAGCCATTTAGCGAGGCCCTAAACAACAACTTGGTAAGACTTGTTTTAAAATAAAAGGTCTGGGGATGTGGATAAGTGCCCCTGCATTCAATCCCTGAGACCAAGAAGGAGGAGAAAGAGAGGAAAGGAGAGGGGAGGAAGAGAAGGAGAAGAAGCCTCCATGTCATATGGGGATCTCCATGTAGAGAAGGTCAAATGGCAAGGAATCGTGGGCAGCCTCCAGCTGACAGCCTGTAAGGAAAGAGTCCTTGATCACCCAACCATACAGAAATGAATCACCAATAACCTAAATGAGCTTGGAAATTAACTCTATCTTGGTGGAGCCTCCAAATTGAAATGCAGTCCAACAAGCAACTTGATTGAAGCTTGGTGACACCCTGAACAGAGTGGCAAAGCCAGGCCCAGACTCCTGACTCGGAGAAACATGAGATCATCCATGTGTTTTGAGCTTCTGGATTTGTGGTCATTAGTTATACAGTCATATAACCAATATGTAGGTTAGGGCTGTAGCTCAGTGGTACAGTGCTTGCCTAGCATGTATCAGATCTTGGGTTCAATCAATCCTCAGCACTGCAAATTTTTTTTTAATTATATATATGTGAAATATATATTTACATAAAAGAAATACAACCTAGTTGTACAACCAGGAGTTATTTTTATTGCATGGGCACTGTACCTTTCCCAATCCCTGTGGACATTCCATGCCAGTCAAGTGGACAGGACATTCATGAATAGCCACTGGACCTCATTTTCTTGGCAACAAGGATTTGTCCAAAAGTGTTGGAATGTGACATCTTGTTGGAATGTGACATCAGAGGGCAGATGAGGGTGTTTTCCTGGGGCTGATATATGAATGATGGAAGAAAGAATATCCCGTTCGGTTGGCACTGGGAAGCTGGAAGAAGGAATAGGAGTCCACCCTCCCTGGATGCACAAAGGAGGGAGTTTGTAGTAGGCGAGAATGAACTGCAAACATGCAAGAAGGGGCAGAGCCAAATTAGAGAGACAGAGACAGTGATAACATCATCTGATCTTGAACAGTGCTAGCCAACAAAATCACAACATGAGCTACCAATGGAAGCCACAGATGCAATTTTAAGTTTCTTTTACTGTCCAAGTAAAAAGAAACAGATGAAATTAATTTCCATGCTATATTTCAATTAATCTAATACATCCAAAATATTGTGTCAACATGTAGTCAATGTGAAAGATCACTGATGAGGTTGTTTTGTTAATACTAAGTCTTTGAAATCTGACAAGTATTTTTCGCTTACATCACATTTCAATTTGCATGAGCTGCGTTTCAAGTGCTCCACAGCCTCCTGTGCCAGTGGCCCCCTTATTGACACCATAGCCCAGATTCATTCCTGCAGAGGAGGCCGGTTCCCATTCTAACTGCATTTTCTTAGATTCTGTTTTTGTCCATTTGTCATTCATTTGTCACGGCTGTTTACATCTCCTGTGCAATCTGGCACCCATACTCTGAAATCATCTCCTCCAGCCAAAATTCACACATCAAACCAATACATCCCTGCCCTAAATCAACCCTGATACCAGGCACCTGTGCCCCGAAGCCCACTGAAATTATTCACGTCAGCCAATCCTAAACTGCTTACCCACAATGCCTTGCCTTTGCAATGAAAATCCCAACAGAGACTGTGGCCTAGCCTGGTGTGGACTAGCCTGATGGAGTTCACCTGTAATCCCAGAGACTCGGGAGGCTGAGGCACGAAGATTGCAAGTTTGAGGCTAGTCTCAACAACTTAGCAAGGCCCTAAGTAACTTAGTGAGACCCTGTCTTAAAATTTGAAAATTTAGAAAAAGAAAAAAGACTGTGGCCTACGCCTTCCCCTCCCTCCTCTTTGCTTCCTGGCCAGAGCTGGTGCCCCTCCACGTGGCCCTGCCTGGCATGGCACACCCACTTCTTTCTGGAAATGTAAGTAATAGAGTTGGGCTGGGGATGTGGCTCAAGCGGTAGCAGGCTCGCCTGGCATGCGTACGGCCCGGGTTCGATCTTCAGCACCACATACAAACAAAGATGTTGTGTCCGCCGAAAAGTAAAAAATAAATATTAAAAAAATTCTCTCTCTATCGCTCTCTCTTTAAAAAAAAAAAAAAAAAAAAGAAACCCAGGAGTTCTGGGAACTGCATCCCAGTCCTGTATATTTTGATAGAATCTCACTAAATGGGGATGTTTTTATTTTATGCACTAATATGTCCAAGTATTTTCAAGGTCTCAATGTGGACTTGCAGTTTTGAGCTAAAAGATCTTTATTTACACAATAAAAGGGCCCTTAAAAAAAAAAGAAATGTAAGTAATAAATTCTCCTTTCAATGGCACTGACCTCCCATGTCATTGCTCAAACATCTCCATAAATTAAAATGCCACAGAAATAAAAAATTGAGATAGTTCTGTACTGTGAACTTCCTCATCAGAGGAAATAATGGATTTTTTTTTTTTACCCTAAGCTAATTGAAGAATTCCTGTCACTCACCTGTCATTTGCCATCTAAAGACTCCGTACTAACTTAAAGACTTCCATGTTCTACCCCAAACCCTCCACTCTGTCTCACATTCAGCTGATTCTTTTGTACCTAACCATGCGCAGACACCCCAGTTGGAGTTTGAAAATCCTTGCTGGGGACCAAAAGGTCATTGCAACTTATTTCGCTGATGGGAGGCAAGAACGATTCAGTTTCAGTTTCAGGAAAAATCACTGATGGCAGTTGGTTCATTCGGGAAGATGAACCAAGAGGGCAAGAGATGAGAGCAAGGCCACTCCCAGGCCCCAGCAGGCCCCACACAGATGGGTGGCCTGGATTCCCCAGGGCCGGTGCCATTCCCAGGCCATCGGGTGTAGAAGGAAAGGGAAGGGCTGTGGGCATGTGCTGACGCCCAGCACTGGCTGCTCCCTTTGTGCGGCTTGCCCAGGAGGGCGTACTTTTGGGAAGGGGTGTGTTCTGAAAGCAGGGAGGAAGTCGCCACCCCACTGGAAAGAATCTGCACCCTGCCTTCCAGCTGAAACATCAGATAGAGTCTGTTCTTCTCCGGGGACAGCGGGGAACTGAAATGGCCAAAGGGATTTTTTTTTTTTTTTTTTTGAAGGATTGTATGAAAGAACATGATGTCTTAGGTTCACCAAGGGGAAAAGATAAGGGGAAAGCGGCAAGTTAGAGCGTCCATTGTGTATGCTATCTCTGTTATTGTAGAATTAAAAAAAAATATGTATGGCAATCTGGGATCCTGGTTCATGCCAGCCTCTTGCAAGATCATTGCTTTGGCCCTTGTTCCTCACATTTTGACAAGAGATTTCACTAGGAACTTTCTGGCATTTGGTACTACGTTGCCTGGCTGAGAAAGAACAGGAGGCCCACAGACACAAGCAAGGAATAATGCAAAGGATCTCCAACGCTGGAAACATTCCATCCACTGGAATACATTCTCTGTGTGTGGGGGGGACGTATTAGGGATTGAACCCAGAGGTCCGTAATCACTGAGCCCCATCTCTTTTTTATATTTCATTTAGAGACAGGGTCTCACTGAGTTTCTCAAAGATTCACTAAATTGGGCTGGAGTTGTGGCTCAGCAGTAGAGCACTCGTCTAGCACGTGCGAGGCCCTGGGTTCAATCCTCAGCACCACATAAAAATAAAATAAAGATATTTGCCCAACTACAACTAAAATAAAAAAACATTAAAAAAAAAAAAGATTTACTAAGTTGCTGAGGCTGGCTTTGAACCTGCAATCCTCCTACCTCAGCCTCCCAAGCTGCTGAGACTATAGGTGTGCACCACCATGCCCAGCTTTATGTTTATATATATAGTTGTAGATGGACACAAAACCTTTATTTTATTTTTATATGGTGCCAGGGATCGAACCCAATGCCTTACACATGCTACCACTGAGCTACAACCCCAGCCCTTATGTTTTATTTTGAGACAGGGTTCAATTCTCAGCACACACATAAATAAATAAAAATAAAGGTCCATCAACAACTAAATAATTACCCCAAAAATTTTTTTTTGGATTTAGTCTTTTTTTTATTGATTGTTCAAAACATTACAGAGCTCATGATATATCATCTTTCATACATTTGACTCAATTGGGTTTTGAACTCCCATTTTCACCCCAAATACAAATTGCAGAATCACATCGGTTACACACTCACATTTTTACATAATGGCATATTAGTGACTGTTGTATTCTGCTACCATTCCTATCCCCTACTATCCCCCCTCCCCTCCCCTCCCCTCCCATCTTCCCTCTCTACCTCCTCTGCTGTTGTTCGATTCTCTCCCCTTATTTTTTCCCTCCCCCTTGCCCCTCACAACCTCTTATAATTTTGTGTATCATTGAAGGTCTCCTACCATTTCCATATGCTTTCCCTTCTCTCTCCCTTTCTCTCCCCCCATTTGTCTTTGTTTACTGTTAGTCTTTCCCTCATGCTCTTCCTTCCTGTTCTGTTCTTAGTTGCTCTCTTTATATCAAAGAAGACATTTGGCGTTTGTTTTTTAGGGATTGGCTAGCTTCACTTAGCATAATCTGCTCTAATGCCATCCATTTCCCTGCAAATTCTATGATTTTGTCATTTCTTAGTGCTGCATAATACTCCATTGTGTATAGATGCCACATTTTTTTTAATCCATTCATCTATTGAAGGGCATCTAGGTTGGTTCCACAGTCTAGCTATTGTGAATTATGTCGCTATAATCATTGATGTGGCAGTATCCCTATAGTACGCTCTTTTAAGGTCCTCGGGGAATAGTCCGAGAAGGGCGATAGCTGGGTCAAATGGTGGATCCATTCCCAGCTTTCCCAGGAATCTCCATACTGCTTTCCAAATTGGCCTCACCAATTTGCAGTCCCACCAGCAGTGTACAAGTGTACCCTTTTCCCCACATCCTCGCCAACACTTATTGTTGTTTGACTTCATAATGGCTGCCAATCTTACAGGAGTGAGATGGTATCTTAGGGTAGTTTTGATTTGCATTTCTCTGATTGCTAGAGATGGTGAGCATTTTTTCATGTACTTGTTGATTGATTGTATGTCCTCCTCTGAGAAGTGTCTGTTCAGGTCCTTGGCCCATTTGTTGATTGGGTTATTTGTTATCTTATTGTTTAATTTTTTGAGTTCTTTGTATATTCTGGATATTAGGGCTCTATCTGAGGTGTGAGGGGTAAAAATTTGTTCCCAGGATGTAGGCTCTCTATTTACCTCTTTTACTGTTTCTCTTGCTGAGAAAAAACTTTTTAGTTTAAGTAAGTCCCATTTGTTTATTCTTGTTATTAACTCTTGGGCTATGGGCATCCTATTAAGGAATTTGGAGCCCGACCCCACAATATGTAGATCGGAGCCAACTTTTTCTTCTATCAGACGCAGTGTCTCTGATTTGATATCTTGCTCCTTGATCCATTTTGAGTTAACTTTTGTGGATGGCGAGAGAAAGGGATTCAGTTTCATTTTGTTGCATATGGATTTCCAATTTTCCCAGCACCATTTGTTGAAGATGCTATCCTTCCTCCATTGCATGTTTTTAGCCCCTTTATCAAATATAAGATAGTTGTAACTTTGTGGATTAGTCTCTGTGTCCTCTATTCTGTACCATTGGTCCACCTGCCTGTTTTGGTACCAGTACCATGCTGTTTTTGTTACTATTGCTTTGTAGTACAGTTTGAACTCTGGTATCGCTATACCTCCAGATTCACACTTCCTGCTTAGAATTGCTTTTGCTATTCTGGGTCTTTTGTTTTTCCATATGAATTTCATGATTGCTTTATCTATTTCTACAAGAAATGCCGTTGGGATTTTGATTGGCATCGCATTAAGCCTGTAGAGAACTTTGGGTAATAGCGCCATTTTGATTATGTTAGTTCTGCCTATCCATGAACAGGGTACATTTTTCCATCTTCTGAGATCTTCTTCTATCTCTCTCTTTAGGGTTCTGTAGTTTTCATTGTATAAATCTTTCACCTCTTTTGTTAGGTTGATTCCCAAGTATCTTATTTTCTTTGAGGATATTGTGAATGGAGTGGTTTTCCTTATTTCCATTTCAGAGGTTTTGTTGCTGATATACAGGAATGCCTTTGATTTATGCGTGTTGATTTTATAACCTGCCACTTTGCTGAATTCATTTATTAACTCTAGCAGCTTCTTTGTAGACCCTTTTGGGTCTGTTAAATATATTATCATGTCATCCGCAAATAGCGATAATTTAATTTCTTCTTTTCCTATTTTTATGCCTTTAATTTCTTTTGTCTGTCTAATTGCTCTGGCTAGTACTTCGAGAACTAAAACCCCAAAATTTTTTTAAAAATAATGAAGAAGAAACAAACAAGCTGGGCATGGTACATGCCTGTAATCCAGCTATATGGGAGGCTGAGACAGGAGGATCCTGAGTTCAAAACCAGCCTCAGCAATTTTTCAAGGTCCTGAGCAACTTGGTGAGACTGTCTCAAAATATAAAAAGGGCTGGGGCTGGGCTGGGGCTGGGGCTCAGTGGTAGGGTGCTCTCCTGTCATGCGTGAGGCACTGGGTTTGATCCTCAACACCATATACAGAAAATAATAATAATAGAATAAAGGTATTGTGTCCACCTACAACTAAAAAAATACATTTAAAAAAAGGCTGGGGATGCAGCTCACTGGTTAACTGCCCCTGGGTTCAATCTCTGGTGCCAAGAATAAGAAATAAGAGGTGCTACATAGCCTGGTTCTGATCCCAGACATGTTTCATTGGCACAATGTAGGGCCTAAAATTAATATTATGTGCTGCCTTGAAATCTAATAAAATTGGAGACCTTAAATGGCCTGACTGTAAAGTTTCCTTCTCCCTCTGTCTACCCCGATAAAGTCCCCTACCTGATCCTCATCAAATGGACCAGGTGTCATTCCTGCTTATTCTTGAGTAACAGGTTTCAGAGTAACAAATTATCAATCCCCCACTGTGGGGTTGTTTAGTGTTGCTCTTTTTGTTGTTTTGTGGTGCTCATGCACGCTAGGTAAGTACTCTGCTATGCTACTGAGTTACATCCCTAGCATGGAATTATTCAAACAAGCCAATCATGTCTTCCCTAACCCACAAAACTTGCCTTCTGTAGCCCCTGGTACTTCACTCTTTTCCTGAGGGAAGTCCCCATGTGACACTAAGTGGCATATCATCCTATTGGCTGAGCATGTGTGACAAATAAACTGCTGTTGATCTCATCTATCCAGTGGTGAGGTGATGTGATTGTCACCATCCTCCTAACCCTACTCCAAGAATCTCTCCCTCCATGACTGGGTGAGTAGGGAGTAGTTTGATTTTTAGAAGAAATATTAGTTAGATACATCTGCAGTTTTCAGACCCAATAGAGTGGTTTAAACCATGCAAGAGTTTATTCTTTCAATGGTGAAGTCACAGGCCCAGGCTTTCTATGTCATGGCTCCCGACATCTAGGACACAGCTGCCACCTGCATGACTCTTCTGATGGAACCAACATATCTCCCTTATTTGGGAAATACTCAAAATTACTTTAGTCCCATGAAAATAGCTGCAACTGTCCCCCAGCTCCACAATGTGAAATCAGTTAGAGGAGCTCAAAATTTGGACATTTCAACACACTCTAAATGCTTAAACATGAAGGCACTTGGGACACCTAAGTGATAGTATGGAATTATGGTTAAAAATGCAGATTTTAGGACTCAACAAATTTGGGTTCAAATTCCAATTCTGCTACTTGCTGACTGTGCATCCTCCAGCAAAAAAACTCTACTAAACCTTTCTAAGTTAGTTTCCACAAATGTAAAATGGAGTCAATCATAGAAACTTCCTCAAAGGATTATTGTAAGGATTCATTCATTGTGGTGGACATGTGTTCCAGGCATGGATACAGAGCTGGGCACAGAGGAAGGATTCAATGAATGGTAGACCCAGTACCCCTTTATCTCACTTGCCCAAAGAATTTGAAGAGGCTAATAAATATTTAGGCTCACAGTGGCGCACACCTATAATACTAGCAACTTGGGAGGCTAAGTTCAAAGCCAACCTCAGCAAAAAACAAGGTGCTAACCAACTCAGTGAGACCCTGTCTCTAAATCAAATACAAAATAGGCCTAGGAATGTAGCTCAGTAGTTGAGTGCCCCTGAGTTCAATCCCCAATATCTACCCTCCAAAAAAAATTTAAGTTTGGGGAAATTTTGACCTAGTGTATGATAATATATATTTTATATTCACACACACACACACACACACACACACACGTGACTACCTTATTGTGACTATTGCATATATGTGACTACCTTATTGTGACTATTGTGAGTATTTTTTTTTCTTTTTGGTATTGAGGATTCAACTCAGGGGTGCTGTACCACTGAACCTTATTACCAGCCCTTTTATTTTTATTTTGAGATAGGGTCTCACTAAATTGCCCAGAGTGACCTAGAACTTGTGATCCTCCTACCTCAGCCTCCCAAGTCACCAGGATTATAGGCATGTGCCATCACACCCAGTTTATGTGACCTTAAAGGAGATTGTTGTAAGGATCAAATGAAATGAATTAATATGTGTCAAATCTTAGCATTCATAGTCCCTGGTGCATAGTAATCACTCTGCAAGTATGAGCTGTCATAATTATTATGATCATCACATCTTTAAGAAATTGGTATTGTCCTTATAAGGGCATTTGCTATTCGATGGTACTTAAATGTAGATTATCCTAATGTGACTTTGCCTTCCTCTCCTAAGGGAGTTTCAGTATGCAAGGTAATTGGAATTTCACTACCCCCATCTGAGGCAGTTTAGTGAAGTTGGCGATCACTAACAGTAAGAGGGACAGATCATACAGCTGTACAAAGAAACAAAGTCAAGTTATTTGAGGTTTCCTGACTGTCCAGGATTTTTTTAAAAAAGATTCTCTGTAGAACTTTCAGTATAAAAATAGGTGTGAACTGTGTGCACTTTGGAAAGGAACGAGCTGGCCACTGTGGAGCTGAGATTGGTATTGTTCAGCAAACCAAATTCCTGTCCACTGATGTTGTTTTGGGTTGGGCTGAACTTATGAACTGGATTTCTTTTCAGATGGGTGTATTTTTCCTTATTGCAAATTTCCTTCAATTCATCAGCAGAGATTCTAGCCACTTTGCTGGGAGCTTGTGACCCTGGTTCAGACAGGGTAAGGACTCGCCTTTCAATAAGTGCTTATTTATTCTTTCGTAGTTTCTGCTGGGCACTGCCAGTTTTCCCCAGGGATGCCATCTCAGCCTTCTGTCACCACTCTCTGTTTTTGTCCCCTATGAATCACTTCCTTTGGGTCACTTAAGTTTTTCTCCTGTAGGAAAAAAATCTAAGCTTCTTGAATAACCAACTTGAAAAAGACCTTCCTAAACTCTTGCTTTACAGTTCATTTAATGATTCCTGGGCTTCATGATGTGGGTGCAATGCCACATCATGGTATGGTATTTATCCATACCATAGACACAGTGTTAAAAAGGGTGTGACACCTTCTAACATCATCAGCACCATTCTATGGGTAATTTGCAACAGGTCTTATCAATTGTTTGGATACATTAGGAATTGTTTGCTACCTTAGAAAACTTGCTTTTCTCTGGATTTTCCTATCCACAAAATGTTTATTTTATGTATTTATGTATCCTCTGTCCTCTCACAAGAAGAATGTATGGCCACTTATAAAAATGCAAACACTAAAACCAGAGAAAATTGGAAAGACAAGACATACAGCAAAGGAGAGGTTAAGGTGCAGAAATAAGATGCAAGTCAGGAAGGCTTTGCTAAAGACAGTACAACAGGCTCCAGGCTGAGTGCCGTGGCACACGCCTGTAAACCCAGCCTGTAATCCCATTGCCTCAGAGGCTGAGGCAGGAAGATTGTGAGTTCAAAACCAGCCTCAGAAACTTAGCAAAACCCTAAGCAACTCAGCGAAACCCTGCCTCTAAATAAAATATAAAAAGGGCTGGGGATGTGGCTCAGTGGTTAAGCACCCCTGGGTTCAATTCCTGGTACAAAAAAAAAGAAAAAAAAAGTTGGCTCAAAGCCTCCTAATAATCAACAGAGAGAAATCGGATGATGTACAAAATGCAAAGTCCACAGAGGATAAACCACGGAGTGTCGCACGCCTCTTGCCAAACTGCTGCGTCTGCTTTGGGTCCTCCTGGACGAGTTCAGTGAACAATGTCCTTCATTCTTTCTCACAGCACAGCGAAGGTTTTCCTTTTCTACCAAAGCACAAATCAGCAGAAGCTGGAAACTTGGGAGTGTAGCAGTGGACAAAGGCAGATGGAAGGGCTGCCATGGAAATGCCGTGAAGCTTTCGAGGAGAAATGAGGAAAAGTGTCTGCCGATTGACGGCATCTGTGCTTGGAGACACCGTAAAGTGTCAAACACACCCCAGAGCTAAGGATGTGATCAAATCCTAGGCTCTGATGACTCAAGAAAACCTATTTGGGTTTTTGTCTGTTGTTTTTGTTGTTATTGTCAGCACTGGGGATTGAACCCAGGGGTACCCTACTACTAAGCTACATCCCGGGCCCTTTTTACATTTTTTTTAGAGTTGCTCACTAAATTATTGAGGCTGCCTCAAGCTTTCAGCCCTCCTGATCAGCTAGGATTGCAGACATGCATCACCATGCAGCGGTCAAATTTGGTTTTCGTTTTGTTTGTTTCTTGGTACTGGGGATTGAACCCAGGGGCGCTTTATCATTGAGCTACATGGCCAGCTCTTTTTATTTTTACTTTTTTTTTGAAACAGTCTCCCAGAGTTGCTTAGGATCTCCTTAAATTGCTGAGGCTGACCTCGAACCTGCAATCCTTCTGGCTCAGCCTCCCAAATCACTGGGATTACAGGTGTGCACCACTGCACCCAGCTCCTGTTTGTTTTTATTGAACTCAATGATCTGAATTCCATGGTCACCTCCAACCCTTGTTCTTGTTTGGTCCTTTAGTCCCCCTGAATGGAGAATGGGAAAGGCCACAGAGGACAGTGTCTTGAGAAAGACTAGAGACCACCCCAGGAAAGGATAAGAGAAAGACCTGGGTGGGAACCAGGAAGCACTCTGAGAGGGCCTCACTAAATTAGAGCCAAGCAAACTTCCATGGATCCTTTGGCCCTACACTGGCATTCTTAGTCATTTTTTAGATTCTTTTTTTTTAATAGGCTTTATTTTTTAGAGAAGTTTAAGGTTCACAACAAAATTGAGCAACAGATACCAGATATCCCATATGTCCCCTTATCCCCACCCCTCATAACCTACCCCACCATCAATATTCTGGCATCAGTGTGATTCCTTTGTTACAATTGATGAATTTACAATGATACATCATCATTATTACCCAAACTCCACAGTTTACATTAGGATTCTCTTGGGGTTGTTCTTTGGATTTTGGCAACTGTATAATGAATGACATGCATCCACCACTAGAGTATCATATAGAAGAGTTTCCTTGTTCTAAAACTCCTTTGGGCTCCTGACCTAGTCATCCCTCCTTCCAACTCCTGTGTTTTTTAGCTTTTAGTGAAATTCATTCGAGTGGGTTGTGCATGCCGACATGGCTTAGCAAGGATGGCAGTATTGGACATTATATTTCCTCTGTTCACTATCAACTTTTGCACTATCAAATATCGTTTTCACTAAAACCTGCTTGAGCTCTGTCCAATCTGGGACCACAGGAGGTAGACAAATGGTTTCCAACTAGAGAAAAAAAAATTCAATTTAGCAGAAATGCTGCATGTGTTTAAATTTGGAATATCCCCCAAAAGCTCATGTGTCAAACACTTGATCCCCAAATGCAGCAACGTCTAGAGGTGGGGCTTTGGGGAAAACATGGGACGATGAGGGCTACATTTTTTTATTTTATTTATCTATTTAAAATATGCTGAGGATCAAACCCAGTGCCTCACAAGTGCGAGGTAAGTGCTGTACCACTGAGCCACAACCCCAACCTACCATGAGGGCTCTAACCTCATCGGTGAATTAACCTACTAATGGATTAATAATTTGAATGAAGTCCTGGAAGGAGATGAAAACTATAGGCAAGCAGGACAACATTGGAGGAAGTAGATCACTGGAGGATTCCCACAGGGACTCTATCTTGTCCCT
Organism: Spermophilus citellus; assembly: GCF_964194105.1. Classification (NCBI taxonomy): domain Eukaryota; kingdom Metazoa; phylum Chordata; class Mammalia; order Rodentia; family Sciuridae; genus Spermophilus; species Spermophilus citellus. The sequence continues at coordinate 238,518,956 of NC_138183.1, read as the reverse complement.
GGCCCCTTCCTTCTCTCTCTCTCTCTCTCTCTCTCTCTCACACACACACACACACACACACACACACACACACAAAATCGTTTCCCAACTGCCAGGAGCAAAAGAGAAGAGGGTAAGGATGAGAATGAAAGCTCAGAAATGTTGACAAGTGCTAATAATGAAAATTGAAAAATCCTTCAAAAGGACTGATAATAATAGATTTCTCTGAATCATCTTTTAGTTTTTTATCTGCATAGAATATCATCAATAGGGGTCACATGACCGAAAAAAAAGAAAAGAAAAGAAAAGAAAGAGTAATCACTTTTTATAATTTTCTTTTTATAGATAAATTTCTAATTCAGTCTCCAATGTGATAATTCAACATCATCTAGACTTGAGATAAATGCTTCTGTGTAGGCTAAAGCTCACTAGAAAATTTAAATTTAAAATAAATAAAAAGATTTTTTCAAAAGTGTTACCAAATTTAGAATTTTTTTAAAAAAAAGTTAAAGACTTTCAAAACTATATGTTACTAAAAATAGCACTGACCCTTGATATTTATCTAATGAGTCCTCTGGGGTTGGGGGGAGGGGTTTCCTCCTTTGGAGAAAGACTAGGCCAACTCATCTGCAGCCTTTGGTTTAATTAGCTAAACTCTTCCAGATGGAAAACATTCAAAGCAAAGGAAGATTTCTGAGTCCCTTGGAATTGTTACTAAGCACAACAATATGTTACACGTAAAAGAAAATGTCCGTTTTCTTCGCCTTTAAAGAGCAAATGAGGAAGTGTTTGGCAGCATTATGATTTTCAATTTGACCACTGAAAAACATGCTTTCATCTTATCCAATATTCAATAAGCAAATATCCATTGGTCACTTTTCCCCTGTGCTAATCCCTGGAGATAAAAATAAGACAGGATGCTTGCCCTTGCAGATCTCACAATGCCTGGCACATTGCAATGATTGGATATCAGTTTGTCAAATCCAGGAGTGAATGATACAGATTTCAGAATAAGGAACTACATTCATAAAGGCCTGAACAAATTACTATAGTCAGAGGGATGCTTGGGCCTCAAGCTAGGTTTGGGTAGGCCTTGCAAAGACGTTTATCAGGTAGGAGCAGGAAAGACTTTCAAACACAGAAAATAGCCTTTGTAAAGGCTTGGAGAGAAGAAAGAGTAATGTGTTTTTAGACCAGAACTAGTAATTTGGTGTGACTGGAGAGTAATGTGTATATGGAATGTGCCGGAAGGTAGTGAGACCACAAAGATTGGTTGGGGCCCATTGGAGAGGGATCCTGAAAGCCTGCTAAGTTTAGGTTTGATCCTTTTCTATGTGTCAGTGTTTTAGAAAAGACAACATGAGACACGATATTAGAGGATGCATAAAAGGAGAGAAGGAAGCAAAGATACCGAAGGTTAAGTGCATCATCTGTGCCAAGCACCAGGATAGATCCTTTACACATTTACATCAAATCTCACTTAATCCTCGCAGCACTCCCACTGGGTACATAATGGTGTCCTCATTTTCAGAGGAGGCACTCAGAGAAGCTGTGGAATTTTACCCAGATCACACAGCTCATAAAAGACAAAAGTAGGATTTGAAACCAAGGATTCTAAAAATCTCACTGGAGAATGAAAATACTGTTGGACCCATAAATTAGTATTGGGAAAAATGTGCCATGGAAGATAGAGAAAGTTAGTGACTATCAAGAAAGACACACAAGCAAGACACAAGGAAAGAAAAACATGACTTTTACAAAAGGATATTTACAGTAAGGGAGAGACAACACAGGAAGTGGAAAGATAATCATAGAAAACCACAACATGTGTTTTTAAAATGCAAAGCCCCAGGGAGGAGAGCTCGAAGGATACAATACTGCCATTCACTCTGGCATCCTGTGCATTTGGTTTTGCTCTTTTACTTCTTTTTTTTTTTTTAACTTTAAACAATTTGTTATGAGAGTTAACAAAGATACAGCTCATGATCTTGCAACGCTAATGCTCTAAATCAGAAACAGATGGTGCTTAGTTTCCTAGAAACTGCAGAATTTTGAGGACAACACTCTCTCTGCACCACACCACTGATTTCAGTTCCTTCACAGATACTAATACATAGCTAAATAATGCGGTTGCTGAGCATGGTATTGGAACATCTGCTTTTCTTGCTTGAGAATCTTTTTGAAGGTTAAAACTTTTCTCCATTTTCATTGCATTTTTTTTCTGTTTTCAAAAGCAATTCCTTTTTGTTGTCAAAAAATTTTAAAATCCGGGTCTGGGGTTGTGGCTCAGTGGTACAGCACTTGCCTCACACATGCGAGACCATGGGTTCGATCCTCAGCACCACATAAAAATAAATAAGTGATATAAAGGTATTGTGTCCAACGGCAACTAAAAAATAAATATTAAAAAAATAAAAAAATTTAAAATCCCAAACAGGGTGGTGGTAGAGCACATACTTTGCATATGCTAGGCCTTGGGTTCAGTTCCCAGCACCACTAAATAGATAAGTAAGACACTGAACACAGAAGAAAATAAAAATCCCCTCTAATCCATCTACCCAACAATAACCAATGTCTGGGGTTAACATCATGACAAGTCTTCTAGTTCTTTTTCTACATACACACACACACACACACACACACACACACACACACACACATCAACACCATCATCTTAGAAAATGGGATGTACAGCCCAGTGTGGTGGGGTTGTCCTATAATCCCAACTACTCTGGAGGCTGAGGCAAGAGGATCACAAGTTCAAGGCTAGCCTTAGCAACTTAGTGAGACCACTTCTAAAAATAAAGAACAAAAGGGGTTGGGGATGTAGCTCAGTGGTAAAGCACCTCTGAGTTAAATCTCCAGAACCCAAAGAAAGAAAGAAAATGAAGGAAAGAAGAAAGGAAGAAAGGAAGGGAAGGAGGGAGGGAAAGAAAGAAATAGCTTAGTGCAATCTGGCAAACACTGCTTCAGCTATGTGATAAGCTTAACATCATCCATGAGAAGTCATGTAGACAGTATATACCCCTGATATGATGGAACAAGGTGGCACAATACCTCTGTGGTCGTCCTTCCATAACACCAGTCTAATCGTGATTTTAAAACCTTAGACAAGGATTGGGGTGTAGTTCAGTGGTAGAGTTCTTGCCCCGCTTATATGAGGCCCTGGATTCCATCACCAGTACCAGAAAATCAAAACACTAGCTGGACACAGTGGAGCACGCCTATAATCCTAGCTTCTCAGGAGGCTGAGGCAGGAGATGGCAAATTCAAGGTTAGTTTGGGCAACTTAACAAGAGCTTGACTCAAAACTTTAAAAATAAGGACTGGGGATATAGCTCAGTTGCAGAGTACTTGCCTAACATTGCAAAGTCCTGGGTTCAATCCCTAGTACCACAAAACAAACAAACAAACAAACAAAAAAGCCAGACAAACCCAATTTGAGAGGCAATCTACAAAATACCCAACCAGCAACTTTGAGAACCTCTCATGGTCTTGCAGAAGCAAAGGAGACATAACAGCTAAATGTAAACTGGTGTCCTGGATAGAATCCTGGAATCGAAAAAGGACAGTAGGTTAAAAAGCAAGAAAACAAGTACAAAATATGGACTTTAATAATAGTGTATTAACATTGGCTAACAAATTGTAACAAATTTAGTTAATAATAGTGTATTAACATTGGCTAACAAATTGTAACAAATTTATCCTGATAATATAAGCTGTTAACCATAGGGGAAATGAGAAGGGGGGGCGGGGGGTAGGTGAAGCAGCATATGGGAACTCTGCTATCTTTGCAACCACATATAAACCTAAAATTATTCTAAAATTCAGAGCTTATTTTAAAACAAACACCATGATAGTCATTTTTTTGTCTTGACATTTGTCTTTGATTCTTTCCTTAGATTAAAATCCTGAGAGTGAAATGGCTGAGTCAAACCGTATACACATCTTTATCCACCAGAGATTATTCTTTACTGTTCTAGGGGTTTTGCCGACTCTTAAAAGATAGTTCCACCTATGTCTGTATCTCTGCATTTTCTTTGTTGTAGATTCCTGAAGACGGAAGGAAACCTAGGAGATCATGGAGCCTAGATACCTTGTTCTACAGTTCAGGAAACTGAAGCCTAAGAAGTGAAGTGAGTTGCCCAGGCCACACAGCTAATTAATGGAGAGAAATAGAACGCATCTCTGCTAAAACATCTCTGGGTGTGGCTAATTTCCTGGCTCACAGTGGAATCAGTGATCAACAACCAATCTAGTATCTTTTTTCTGGAGGTAGACGCTAGGGTTTACTTCCTGTGTTTTGGACACGGTTGATAGGAATTGAAAGGATATTTAAGTACATTTAAAGAATGGATTCAGATACAACTAAGAACTGCTTTACTAAGTGCTGGGGCCAGTCATTTTTCCTTTCTGAGCTATCGCTTTCCAATCAGAAAATTTAGAATTCCAGTACCTACTTCTGTCAGAGACCTTGGAGAAATTAGTAGCTAGTGCAGATATATCTGCGGAAGCTTTAGACAGCAATGTCATTTAAGGAAAAGGCATTTGAGTGAGAACAAAGGGCACATTTTCTGTTAAGTGGTCTGTCTTATCCCCAGAAAGTTCGTTTCCTTGCTTGTATGGTCTCTAGACAAGGAAAATCCCAGACTTGGCATGAGTAAGGAAGAAGAGGGCAATGGAAAGGAAGGGAGAGGATTGTTAGACTTCTTGGCTGGAATTCAGAAACAAATAGTTCCCGAGCCTGGCATTGTTGGGCCAGCGTCAGAACCAGCCCAAGAAGGCAGACAAGGAACATTACCGTTCCTGCCTTGGCTCCAAGCGCTGTTACCCTAGAGAAACTGGTGCGTAAGCAGGATCCTGGAGGGTGCAGAGAAAATGTAAACAATCGCTGGGTGGGGACCTGCGATTGCCTACAGAAGCTTTGCCAGGCCCAAAATTGCTGTCATACATTTTGACTTTTTTAACTCCCAGACATTTTTGCAGGATTTGGGCATAACAAAGGCAAACTGAGACCAAACTAAAGTCTGGGATTTAGGAGAGCATTGGCCTCTGACCTCTGACTGGAGCCTCCAAAGTCCTAAATCCTGCTCAGACCAATGAGCATGTTTGCTCTGAAGTACGGAAGTGTCTTATTTTATTTTTCTGTAAACATCTTTCAGCACCTGTCCCAAATTGAAACTTAGCAGGCAAAATGAGGACGGAGTAATACTTCTAGAATCTTTATTTTTAAAAATCTGTTTATTTTTATTGGTGCATTTTAATTATACATGATAGTGGGATTCATTATGTTACATTAATGCATGCATATAACAGAATTTTGATCAATCTCATTCCCCAGTATCTTCTCTTTCCCTCCTCTCCTATGCAACCTATTTTTATGATCTGAACCTTTTTACTCTTTGAAGGGTTGGAAGTGGAGAAAGATGTTAAAGAACTTTCAGGAACAGAAGAAAAATGAGAAAACTTAAACAGATCGCAAAAATCTTTCTGATATTTATTGCCATCATTATTTTGCAGAGGACAACACAGATGCGGCAGGGTGATTGGCACTGCCCATGACGGTGCCAATCACTGTGCCCAGAAGTGATAGCCCTTCTGGGCACGGTGGCAAACGTCTATAATCCCAGCAGCTCTGGAGGCTGAGGAAGGAGGATTGCTAGTTCAAAGCCAGCCTCAGCAAAATCGAGGCTCTAAGTAACTCAGTGAGACCCTGTCTGTATATAAAATACAAAATAGTGGGGCTGGAGTTGCGGCTCAGTGGCAGAGTGCTTGCCTCACACACATGGGGCACTGGGTTTGATCCTCAGCACCACATGAAAATAAGTAAATATAATAAAGATATTTTTAAAAAAAGAACTTGGTTAAAAAAATACAAAATAGGGCTGGGGACGGGGCTCAGTGGTTGAGTGTCCTTGAGCTCAATCCTCAGTAGCCCCCCACCCCACCAAAAAAAGAAAGTGACAGCCCTGAAGTTTTAAGATTGATCAGAATGAGAAGGGAGTGTTTAAAGTAGATGCAACCTCTGAAAGTCTGGATCTAAATGAGAATCTCTAGCTCCTTGATTGTGTGCTTTGACATGAAAGAGAAATTCTAATCTCTATACATACAAATAAAACCTTCTTACTGGATTGCTTTGATCTTGGTCTTTAAGATTAATATTAATCCTATTTTACTGAAACAGCCTAATTGCCTCTAGTGAGACTACCCACACACCTATTTCCTTATTGCCTCCAATTCCATCCTTGGAGTTCTTTCCACTCCTTTGAATTAAATGGTAAATGCCTTATATGTATCACATGCTGGTTCCAGTCAACTGATAGCAGCTGTCTGAATCACTGTGTTGAAATGATACCAACACTCAGTAGGAAAGGATCAGGCAACTGATTAGCAAGATGAGTAAGAGAAGCAGTGCTTTATTGCTTAAGACTATGTGTGTGCCACATTTTTATATGTCATCAGCACCTCGGTGTGAATTAATGTCAGATCATTTCCAATGATACAAGATCTCGGTTGGATGGGTACAGCATTTATATTTTTAGAAGAAAACTCAGGACATATGATTCAAGCAAGGACTTTTTTTCTGATTTTGTGAATTAAATTATGTGCAAGCTTTTTCAAAGATACAAAAGTAACTTTAAATTAATCACGTAATAAATCACAACATGTAGAAATTAATGGAAAATATTATATGAAAGGTGAAAAAATAGTAATACTACTACTACATCTAAAATCCCAGCTGCTCAGAAGGCTGAGGCGAGAGGATCTCAGGAAAAGGCCAGCCCACTTTAGTGAGATCCTGTATTAAAATCAATAATATAAGGGTCTGGAAATGAAGCTCAGTGGTCAAGTGCCCTTGTAGTGAATCTCTAGTACCACACTACCTACACACAGACACACACACACACACACACACACACACACACACACACACACACACACACAAACTCTTGGTGAAAAAATACTGAAAAGGGAAGTGAGAAGTCACTGACATGCTTCACTTAATTTACAACCTTGCTTTTTAAAGAAGCTCCTTTTGCAAGGCGCTGCTCTAGGGGTTTCTTGGAGATATTTTGAAAATGCTAGACACCATGTCAGGGCAACTATGAAGTTCCTTCAGTGTCATTATGGCTTCCCCATCACTTACCAACCTTGTTGTGAAGTCTATTAAAACAACATTCTCCCAAGTTCACAAACGTTGAGGGCTTCTATACTGAGGTAGGAGAGCTTTACCCCCCCCAAAAAAAATTTTTTTTGGCAGTACTAGGGGTTGAACCCAGAAGTGCTCTACTACTGAACTACATCCCCAGCCCTTTTTATTTTTTTATTTTGAGACAGGGTCTCAGGAGGTTGCTTACAGCTGTGCTAAATTGCTGAGGCTGACTGAACTCAAAATCCTCCTACCCCAACCTCCTGAGCCTCTGGGATTACAGGCATGAACCACCAAGCCCAACCCTAAAATAAAATTCTTATATGAAATATACAAAAAGAATTTATTTAGTACTCTAAGCGCGGAGTTGTAAGAAAAAAACAGTTAAGTAAATTGAACTTGTCAGCAAGAAAGGAAAAGCTCTGTAACATGACCTCAACTTTCTCCACTACTCCTGGCCCTATTATCTCTTTTCTGCTTAAAGTCTTTGTGCTTGGATGCTCATTCACCCTTTGCATATACCTTTCATAACAATTATCATACATTACTATTATCGCTATTTCTTCTTTCTCTCCCCATTAAACTGGGAGGACCTCACAGGCAGGAAATATGAAATTTTTATTCTGTCAACAAATATTTAGACAGGTGCAGCTACTCCAAGGCTGAAGCAGAAGGATCACAAGTTAGAGGCCAACCTCTGAAACTTAGAGAGATGCTATCTCAAAATAAAAAATAAAAAGGGCTGGGGGTGTAGCTCAATATTAGAGTACCAATAGGTTTAATACCCACACCAAAAAAAAAAGTATATTAACTAAAAATACTGGTAAATACTAACCTCCCTCTCAGGCACCAGAGACAGAACAGAGAACAAGGAAGAGAAGGTCCCTGGCTGCATAGAGCCTCTGAGGGATCTTTATAACCTAGTGCCTTGCATGTGGGAGGTGTGTAATCAAGATTGAAAGAGTAAATATGGGATAAATTAAGATCCTGCCAGGAATTTGAAATTCAGTTGCTAAGATTTTTGTTTCTTAGTACTACAGATTGAACCTAAGAGCACTTTACGCCTGAGCCATATCCTCAGCCCTTTTTATTCTGAAGCAGGGTCTCAGTCTCATGAAGTTGCCCAGACTGGCCTCAAACTTGCAATTCTCCTGCCTCAGCCTCCTGCGTAGCTGGGATTACAAGCATGTGTCATCACAACTGGTAGAGCAACACATAGGTAAAGATCAATATTAAAAAAAAAAAAGAAAATCTTAGACTGGGACATGGCTCAGTGGTAGAATGCTTGTCTAGCATATATGAGGTCCTGGTTTTGGTCCACAGCATCACCTAAAAATAAAAAATTGAAAAAAGAAACAGAAAATCTTAACTCTTGCATTATGCCTGTATCTCAAGTCATTGCTGCTATCACTAATTATTAAAAGTCACTATCAGGGGCTGGGGTTGTGGCTCAGTGGTAGAGCACTTGCCTAGCATGTGCAAGGCACTGGGTTCGATTCTCAGTCCACATATAAATAAATGAATTAAAAAATCCATCAACATCTTGGAAAAAAAGTCATTGTCACTGGGCTCAGTGGCCCATGCCTATAATTCTAGCAGCTTGGGAGGCTGAGACAGGAGGATTGTAAATTCGAAATCAGCTTCAGCAAAATTGAGGTTCTAAAAAACTCAGTGAGGCCCTGTCTCTAGATAAAATATAAAATAGGGCTGGGGATGTGGCTCAGTGGTGGAGTACCCCTGAGTTCAATCCCTGGAACCAAAAAAAAAAAAAAAATACTCAATGTCAAAATGGCAAGAGATCACATTTCCAAACACAAAAGAAATTAGATTATGTAGAAGTAGAAGATGTTCACTGTGAAATAACCTTAATTTCAATGAAACAAATTATCACCTAAAAATTAACTAAGCTTCATATAAATGTAAGATTTTACTACTGAGTTATTACAATGCTCCTTGAATTTAATGTTTCTAGAAAAGGGATATAAAGTCAAAGAAGGCTCAGTAGTCAGAAAAACATTGTGCTTTAATTGATATTTTTAAGAAATGGGGAAAGTGACATTAAAGCCATTTTCTCAAAATGTATCCCCATAGAATCATGGTCCAATAAGAAGAGTATTCAGCATATCATCCTATCAGCTGGACACAGTGGCGCACACCTGTAATCCCAGTGGCCCGGGAGGCTAAGGCAGGAGGATCACAATTGCTAAAGCCAGCCTTAGCAATTTAATGAGACCTAGGCAACTCAGCAAGACCCTGTCTCAAAATTTAAAAAATCTAAAAAGGGGTGGGGATGTGGCTCAGTGATTAAATGGCTCTGGGTTCAATCAGGAAAAAAAAAAGCATAGTATTCTATTAACATGTTTTCAAAGTTCTTCAGGAAATATGTTTAACTTTATTCATCATCATTTCCATAGTTATTTAAATTACCAATTTCTTCTTTTAAGAGTAGTTATTAAGTTAATTCAGAAAAAATCTGCTTTAAAGTTCGGTTAACAGTACCTTTCACTTATACTTACCCATTAGTGGTGATCCAGAAGTCCAAGGAATTCTTAGAATACATGGTCAGATAATTTTTTTTTTTTTAGTTGTAGATGGACAAAATATCTTTATTTTTATTTATTCATTTTATGTGGTGCTGAGGATCAAACCCAGTGCCTCAGACATGCGAGGCAAGCACTCTGACACTGAGCCACAATCCCAGCCCACAGTGTCAGATAATTTTTAAAAATGTTTTTTTCTTAAGAAAGTATCTGTAAATAAAACTTGCTCAATCATCTTGGAAATATTCTGCAGTTTGTAAATGAATTTACCACCTAACCACTAGATGGCAATGTGAGCCAGTTCATGTTACAGCCACACCGCAGCTTAATAATAGTTCAAGAGGTATTTGAGTCTTCTAAAAATGCATACATGCTTACATTTGATTATTTAGACATTTCTCAAACACTTATTGGGTACCTCTAAGTTTCAAGAACTCTGATGGATTTTGGAGAGAAGGAAAATGAGACTGTGAAACAAACCTAAAAGAGCTCACCAAAATAAAATTTCCTAGATTCCTAAGAATTGAAAGATGTTCCATCTATTTCACAACCACTTCTCCGAGAAACAAAAGAAAGGCGACTACATTAAAAATATATGTTGATTTTATGGCATGTTCTTCTTTTTAAAAAAAATTTTAAACTTTATTTTTGGGGGACCCCAAGGTTTGAACCCAGTGCCTCCATACACACTAGGCAAAATCTCTACCATCTACTGAGCTACACCTCCAGTCATTTAAAATGAAAAACCGTAAGGTACATTTCAGAACTGAGAAAATACTCTGTATGGAAAGCATTGTGCTAGACATGTATCTAAGAAAGTATCATGATATAGCTGGCTCAAAGGACACAGGTTGTGTGTACCCAGAAGTCAGTTTTGACTCAGAGAAGACATGCTTAGTCCTGGGGAGCTTCTGGGCTGCTTCCCAGCTACCTATCCTTAGGCAAGGGGAGTTTATGTATGTGTATTTGATTCCCCAGGAAACAGACTCTGAGGCAGTTGGTTTGCATGCGGGAGGCTTGCTGGGGAGTGCTCTCTGGAGTAGCACTTCTATGAAACTGAGACAGACAGGACTGGGCAGAGAGAAATTGAACTAAAATGCAGTTGCAAGGGGAACCTAAGCCAATCCTACACAGCACTGTGGAGGTTAGATGGTCCTTTAGACCTGTCCTAAATCAAAGCAAGGGGAAGAACCAGAGTGGTGGTACGTGCCTATAATCCCAGGTACTTGGAAAGCTGAGATAGAAGGAGGATCACAAGTTCAAGGTCAACCTCAGCAATTTTGTAAGACTCTCCAAATAGAAATGACTAGGGATGTAGCTCAGTGATAGAGCACATCTGTGTGTGTGTGTGTGTGTGTGTGTGTGTGTGCTTTTTTTTTTTTTTTTTGCAGGGGGGAGCATGGGGGCTAGACCCTAATACTTCCACACTGACACACCATTGAAAGCAGAGGGCATAATCATAGGTAAGCCAAGAGCAGAAGTCAAGTTCTTAGCAGGGCCCTAGGGGAAAATTTGTTTCTACATCCTTTGTAGCTTCTAGAGGTTTGCCATACTCCTTGGCTCATGATCACCTTTCTCCATCTTAAATGCCAGCAATGTCATATCTTTGACTATTCTTATGTCCTCATATATTTTTTTCCTGACCTCAGCAGGAGAACATCCTCTGCTTTTAAGTACTATATGATTAGTTGACTTGGAAGAAAGGTCTTGAAAGTCAGGACAACAAGGAGCCCTAAAAGATTTTAAGAATAAACACAATGGTATCAGTGATGTTTAGGAACATTGACCTCATATTGTACTTGTAAAGTAGAGAGGTAGGGAGAGCGAAAGTAGAGTTGATGAGGGAGTTGTTTCAGTCATCTAAGAATGAAATGTGGAAGGCTCTACAGGAAAGTATGAATGGAAAGGAAAAGAATGTTCCTGGTATCCATTGCTATCTAACTACCAAACAACTTGGTGGTTTAAAATAGCAATCATGTATTTTGCTCATGAATCCTGAACTGGGGATCAGAGGTGGTTACACATCTCTGCTCAGTGCTTGGTGCTGGAACAGTTGAAGCCTCCCCAGGCATCCTTGCCTTCATGTGGTAAAAGTCTGTGTGGTCTATCCCTAAAATCTCCCAAGAGCAACTGAATTTCTTACATGGCACCCGGTTTCCCCCATAATCATGTTCCAAAAGAGAAGCAGTTGACATTGAAAGTGAGTCTATTATAAGTAATAGAATACAGCATTGCTTTTGCTGTATTCTATTACTTCTAGAAGTCACAGAGCCCTCACAGAGCATCCAAGAGGATGCTCTCAATGGGAACAATGTTAAAGAATTTGTGGCTACCTTTAACCTGCTGCATAGGCACATGAGACCTGGATGTTGGGAGTATATAGAATTTTTTTGGTGAAAGAGCAATGGTAAAGTTAGGAGGTTAAAATTCTGATTGATGAAAAAATGTTTTATATAGTAGTTTCCATCAATAATGCAGTATTTTCATTTCAGCAATATCAGTTTTTTTTATACTAGGTATTAAACCCAGGGGTGCTTTATCACTGAGCCACATCCCCAGTCCTTTTTATTTTTTGAGACAGTCTTGCTAAGTTGCTTAGGACTTCCCTAAGTTGCTGAGGCTGGCTTTAAACTTCCGATCCTCCTCCCTCAGCTTCCCAATCTGCTGGGATTACAGGCATGCACCACAGCAATCAACATTAGTATCTTACCCTAAATATTGATTGTTCCTACAAAGAACCGCTACTCTTCTACTGTTCCCACCCTGTTAATGGCATCAGTTGTCAAGAAAGAGATAGGAGTCATCTTAGTCTTGATCCTATCACTCTCACACTCATCAGATCCTTCCGATTTTACCTACAAAATATTCCTTCAAACCTACTCCTTTGCCAAGGCCCACCATCCCAGACATGGTGGCTCCACTGGGTGGTATGTTCTCCAGGCAGCCACTACTCCCCCAAACCCCAACTGTCACCAGGACTCCTGGGCCAGGCTTCGCTCTTTCAGGCAGTGCCTAGCACACCAAGAATTTCTAGCAGCACCTGGGTGATGCCATCAATGGCACCAGGACTTCAATGTGCAGTACAAAAAGCTGGCCAGTATCCCTCAGGGCTCCTTGGCCTACCTGAAGCAGGCATCTGCCAATATCCAGGCACCTCTGAAGCAGGCCTGAGAGGGGTCTGGCCTACTAGGTAGCCTCTGGCAGACAAATTCTCCAAACCTGTCTCTCTGGACATGGCATTTTAGAAGAACTAGTTGCCAGAGAATGAGTTGGTATTAATTTTGTTTCTACCTACAAATTTCTCCAATTTTTATGAGCTGTTAATTACTCGAGTACATATAGTTTGGTAAATGAAGTGAGGTTTTGTTTTGTTTGTTTGTTTTGTCTGCAAAGTTTAGACTATTAGTTTGATGCCACAGATTTTTTTCTTGTTTTTTTGTTTGTTTTTTAAATTGTGCATGACTTTTATAGTTTTTTTCCAGTTGTTATGATCTGAGAGGGAAAATTAAAATACTCTAAGAATCAGGGGTGAAGGAGTTTGGTTTTAGGCCTTTTATGATTACTACCCATCCATGGTAGTAGAGAAAAATATGTAAACTTGCTGTCTCAAGACTTTGAACTACCTCAAGAAGAGGAATCTAAGGCAACATTTGTAATGCTTCCACAGCAGTACAGAGGGCAGATATTTTGCAAATGTGTCAGAAAAAGGGTTAAAATATGCTAGGTTAGTGTGGTAATATTATAGTAGATCCTTAAGTTGATGCTGCCTTTAGTTGGGGTAAGTTTATGTGTTGCGTGGTATTGGCTGTTTTGAGGGAGCTGTATTAAGAGCATGACATACTGGAGGCCTCACAATAATGAACCAGTGTGAGTAACAGAGCGGACCCAGTCTCCCTAGCATGATGACTGGGACACAAGTGAAGTACGATGGGTCAAAGCTTGGTCTGATTCTTCTTTTTGTTTTGCTTGCATTTTTATTTTACTTTTTGGAGAAAAGGCAGTTTACATGAAGGAAGGTTCTTGCTCATGGATTTGATTCCTAGAGACTAGGGTCTTGGTATGGAGGGTAACCTGCAGAGTGACCCTCAGCTACCTCACCTCCAGAGAAAGCATGTGGATCCTCTTGTCCGAAGAGGTTTTCTTATTTCTATTTTATGCATCTCTTGGTTTACATTCTTTCAGCCGGTACAAACATTCCTCTGTCTTCTGAATACTCAGTAGGTCTGTGGCTATGTCTTGGTTCATTTGTTCTCTCCATCTCTGAAGATCCCTCCCCACATGCCTCAATATCCACTCATGTACCTGGCCTGGCCTGGATGCCACCTGTCCACGAAGCCTCCACTCCATTCCAGGGCACAGGACTTTAATTCCTTCCACTGTCTTGTGGGTTAGAGCCCCTTGCTGTATTGTATGCTCATGGGAACTAGGCATTACTCCCCTGGAATATAAATGAAATGTATTTTATGTGATATTTTGTACTCACTTTGCGTATATGTATTACTCATTTTGTTTGTGAGATGTGAGGATGATACTTGCCCTGTGGACCTATGACCTGTGATGACCATCCTGAGGCCAGCATATCCCCTTGGTTGGAATGTATAGGTCAAAACTTAAAAGTTATTTTTTGCTCATAAGGGTTTAACTTAGTCATCTCACGTTAGTTAGAAGCTCTGATGGGCAGCTTTATGTTTCTTGATTAAAAACCTAAATAAATGCCCAGCTTAGAGGTGCATGCCTGTAATCTCAGTGGCTCATGGGGTTGGGGCCTATGGCTCAGCAGTAGAACACTCACCTAGCTCGTGCAAGGCCCTGGGTTCCATCCTCAGCACCACATAAAAATAAATAAAATAAAGGTATTTAAAAAGATGTAAGCATAATATATATTTTTTAAAATCTCAATGGCTCAGGAAGCTGAGGCCCTGAGGCAGGAGGATCGCAAGTTCAAAGCCAGCTTCAGCAAAAGCAAGGCACCAAGCAACTCAGTAAGACCCTGTCTCTAAATAAAATACAAAATAGGGCTGGGGATGTGTTTCAGTGGTCGAGTGCCCCTGAGTTCAATCCCTGGTACCTCCCCCTCCCAAATAAACTAAGTTTGAGGAAGTCTTTCAATGATAAAAGTGTTTTTGGTGAAAAGATTGGAAACTGTTCTACTTGGTGCTTAATGGAAATGTTTTGAATAAATGAATATACAAGTTATTATCATTTTTGTATTAATTCAGAAGTAATCTGTCAAATAAATAACAAAATTTTCAATAATAAAAGAAAAAACCTGGGGCTGAGGTTGTGGCTCAGCAGTAGAGCACTTGCCTCACGTGTGCAAGGCCCTGGGTTCGATCCTCAGCACCACATAAAAATAAATAAAGTAAGTATATTGTGTCCAACTACAACTAAAAAATAAATATTAAAAAAAGAAAAAACCAAATTCCTTCTTCTGCATTCCACTCAGGGTCTCATCAATTCTTGCCTGGACTACTCCTCATTCATTTATTCATTCATTCATATTTGCTGAAAGCCTCCTATGAGTCAGGCATGATTCTTGGAGCATGGAGTCTAGTAGAGAAGTAAGAGATGAGGAATAGAAAGCAGGGAGGCAATTTGGGATGCTGTTAAAATAATCCATATGAGAGTGTAGCAGTTTAGACCAAGATGATGGCAGGTGAGAAGGTAAAAAATGGCTGGATTTTAGTTTTTTGGTTTTTCTTTGTTTAGTTTTTTGGTACTAGGAATTGAATTCAGGGACCCTCTACCACTATATCCCAAATCTTTTCGTTTTTTGAGATAGAGTCTCTCTGAGTTACCAGGCTGGCCTCAACCTCCTACGTAGCAGGGACTGCAGGCATGTGCCACCAAGCCTAACTAGATTTTAGCTATATTTCACAGGCAGAGTCAATATAATTTTTTGACTGACTGGATATTAGATAAGAGAAAAATAAGATTCAAAGATGACTCTAAGGATTTTGGCTTGAGCAATTGGAAAGATGTTGGTAACTGAGATAGGAGGAATAAGTTAGGAATAAGTGTTGGAGAAGACATTAGGACTTCAGCTTTGTATATACCAGAACTTCAGTCTTAGTTAAATCTAAGATACAGAATAGGCAGTTGGATATATAAATGTAGAATTCGGAGGAAAGGTTTGGACTGGAAACATACATTTGGGAATTATCAGCATATGGCAATCTGTCATTTAAAACCAGAAGACTAGATGAGTCCCCAAGGGGCTACGTAGACAGAAAAGAAGACCAAAAACGGAACTCTGGGACACCCCAACATCAAGGAAGGGAAAAAAGAAGCAACTGGGAAAGGAGTCTAAAAAGAAAGTCAGTGAGGGGCTGGGGATGTGGCTCAAGCGGTAGCGCGCTCGCCTGGCATGTGTGAGGCCCAGGTTCGATCCTCAGCACCACATACAAACAAAGATGTTGTATCCGCTGAAAACTAAAAAAATAAATATTAAAAAATTCTCTCTCTCTCTCTCTCTTTAAAAAAAAAAAAAAAAGAAAGTCAGTGAAATAGACAAAAGTTAGGAGAGTACGGAAGCCACATGAAGAAAGTATTCCCAGAGTCAGAGCTCCTGTTGCATGTCTATAATGTCTGTAATCCCAGCTACTCGAAAGGTTAAAGCAGGAAGATCAAAAAGTTCAAAGCCACTGTTATGCATACAAACAACAATAAGTGTTGGCAAGGATGGGGGGGGGAGGTACACTACACTGCTGGTGGGACTGCAAACTGGTGCAGCCAATATGGAAAGCAGTACGGAGATTTCTTGGAGAACTGGGACTGGAACCACCATTTGACCCACCTATCCCTCTCCTCAGTCTATACCCAAAGGACTTAAAAACAGTATACTACAGGGACACAGCCACATCAATGTTTATAATAGCACAATTCACAATAGCTAAACTGTGGAACCAACCTAGATGCCCCTCAATAGATGAATGGACAAAGAAAAATGTGGCACATATACACAATGAAACATTACTCAGCAATAAAAGAGAATAAAATCATGGCATTTGCAGGTAAATGGATGGAGTTAGTGAAGATAATGCTAAGTGAAGTTAGCCAATCCCCAAAAACAAATGCTGAATGTTTTCATTAATATAAGGAGGCTGATTCATAGTGGGATAGAGAGCGGGAGCATGGGAGGAATAGATGAACTCTAGATACGGCAGAAGGATTGGAGTGGAAGGAGGGAGGGGGCATGGTGTAATTAATGATGGTGGAATGTGATGATCATTATTATACAAAGCACATGTATGAAGACACGAATTGGTGTGAATGTACTATGTATATAACCAGGGATATGAAAAATTGTGCTCTATATATGTAATAAGAATTTAATGCATTCTGCTGTCATATACAAATAAAAAATAAAAATAAATAAAAAATAAAAGTTCAAAGCCAACCTGGGCAACTTACGGAGACCCTGTCTCAAAACAAAACATTTTAAAATGAGACTGGGGATGTAACTCAATGGTAAAGTGCTTGCTTAGCATGCAAGAAGCCCTGGTAGGTTTGTTCAATGCACAAATGCAAGACAAACACAAACAAAGAGAATTAATTTGGTCTTAGATATAGTAACATGATATGTTTGGTAATCTTGAAAAAAGCAGTTGCAGTAGGGCACAAGGAGCCAAAACCTGATAAAAGCAGGTTTAACTGAGAATGAGAGAAAAGTGATCTTAAATTTTGTTGAGTAATGAGGAGCAGAAATATGGGGTACAAGAAGAGAATGGAGGCCAATTGAGGGCTTGTTTGAAGTAGAGAAATAATGGCATGTTTATATACTTAGAGAAACAACTTGGGAGATATCGAAGATGTAGACGGACAAGAGAATTGCTAGGGCAACGTCCTTGAGCAGGTGAGGTGGTCTAAGAAAGAATTAGAAAGGTTGCCTCTCCATAAAATGGGACTCAATTCTCTATATAGCAACAGGAAAGGAAGGCAAAGTGTATGGGTACAGATATTGGTACTAGGAAGAAGTGGTAGATCTCTTTTGATAGCTTTAATTTTCTAAATGAAGAAGCAAGCTGAGAGCAAGGATGAAAGAGGAAGTGTTGGCAGTTAGAGGAGTTATGAAATACTCATCTAAGGCAATAAATGGACAAGGAAAATAGAATGCGTTTTCTGGGAAGCATCAAGGACCCAATTGAGACTCAGTCCTGATGAAGGGAGAGGCATGTTAGTAGGATGTATACATCCATGTTCAACTACAGATTTGGATTGAATCGAAATTGTAGTTTTTAATGGAATACGATGAGAGTTAGGTAAAGAAGTAATTTAATGGAAGTTAAGTAGGACAAGAAGGAAACACCAAGGAAGATAGAGATTGTGGCAAGGTGGTAGAACAAAGAATTGCAGGCGGAATGAGGGGAATGCTTTGCTGGAGTTGGTGTCTTCAGCAAGTGAGGTGGAATGATGGTCAGAATAGGATGAATGAGAATGGTAACAGCTAGTTGCCGTCACTGGTAATAAGGTTACACAAGTGCTTAAAATTGGCCATCATTAAGGAAAGGGGGGAAAGAGGAAATTAGTATTTTCCTCAATATCGAGCACTTTCTACTCCTTCAAAAACTAAGCGGGGAAACGAAAAGCAAATTCCTTTTCACATTTGCAAGCAAGTATCATTTAGGTAACCTCAGCAGGCTGCAGCATCCATGTCAAACTGAACGCGTTAATTTTCACTACACTACAAATTCCTTTCGGAAAAAATCCAGCAGAAATCAAAAAGTCCTTCTCTCCTTCCACCACCACACGTGTCGCTGAAGGGTAAAGATAAAGACACCGGGCGGAGATTTGCAGATGGACACCTAACGGCAGAGAGGCGAGCGCAAACTCGGGTTCTCGCAGAGTAACCGAGAGGCCCGGGCTCCCCGGAGGTGGTCCTTCGGGTCGGTTCGGCCCAGCCGCCCGCCCAGGTCGGATTTTTAAAATGGAAACAAGCCCTGCCCCGCCCCGCCCTGAGGCGTCCTCTGCACGCCTCCCAGCCCGGCGCTCGAAGGTCCAGCGGGAAGAGGCGGCTTCCTCAGCGCCCACCCTCACTCTCTGGTGAAAGACCCACAAAGAATCCAGAGACCCGCCTTCCCGGCTCCAGGTCGCAGCACCAGTCTGCCGCTCCGATCGCCCCGCCCCCGGAAGTGACGACGACTGCGCGGCCCGCCTGTGTCCCGTCGGGCCTCGCGGCGGCGGCGGGAAGATGGCGGCTGCGGGATCCCTGGAACGGAGCTTCGTGGAGCTAAGCGGGACCGAGCGCGAAAGGCCAAGGCGCTTTCGAGAATTCACAGTCTGCGGCGTTGGTACGGAGGTGGCCAGGGAGGGCGCGATCCGATCCTTCCCCTCGTTCTCCTCCAATGGGTCCCCAGATCGGTGACCCTCTCCCGGTTCATCATCTTAGGTCCACATGCCCACAGCCTCTGGATCCGAGCTTCCTTGGCGTCTAACTTCTCCCTCCTTTCCCCTTCCCTTTGTATGGATTGTCAGTTCGTCACACTCTGCTTCCTCAGCTTCCTCAGTATTTGTCATCCTTCGTACCACATGTACAGGCTGACCAGGTTCATTTTGCAGGGACTACAAATCCCGTGGCTGGAACGGTTAAATACAGTGAGAGTGCAGGGGGCTTTTTCTATGTGGAAAGCGGCAAGTTGTTGTCCGTCACCAGAAACAGATTCATTCATTGGTAAGTGCTGTGTTCTCCAAACCCCACTGGAAGGTAGAATTGTCTGGTGTACGGATAATCGCGACAGTTCCCGAAGCGGCATTCCTGTCGAGTAGTAATCGACACTTAGGAAAAGAGAATGACTGTTTTCAGTTCATGTTAAAATCGGGAAAATTTGACATACAGAGTTCTAAGAGAGGCACCTGCCTGACAGTGGTAAAAACAGGGAATATAGCTTAAGGGCTAAAGCCCTGAAGACTAATTTTATAATCACGAGTCTATTATGTTTTTATAGTCTTTATAGCTTCATTCTGCTGATGTGCGGTTGAGCTTTTTACATGTGAGGCATTGTGCTAGGTACTGGGATGAAATGATGAATAAAAACTATTATTTTCATCATGCAATATGTCGTACTTGTGGAAGAATAGGTGTAGACTCACTTTGTGTGCCACAATTTCATGAAAGAAAACAGACATTAAACAAAAGACCTCAACATAGATAAGTAAATGCATATTTTCATACTTGCTCTAGAGGAAAAGTGTAATGGCTATGAGAGGCCAGTGGGAACACTGAACATTGGCAGTGCAGGGAAGGATGTAGAAAGTCATATTTAAAATGAGATTTGAAGGATGAAAAGTTAGCCAGGCACTTCCAGGGAGTGGGAAAGAGCAGTTCAGCAAGCATGATCACTCTATGCAAAAGCCATAAAGTGGAAAGAACTTGGCGGATTTGAGCAACTGACCAAAAGTCTGTGTGGCATAAGTGCTGTGGTAAAATAAAGTGATGTGAGAATGCCAAGGCTGAAGAGAGAGGCAGGACTCAGACTGTGAGGAACACTGAGGCCACTTTTAAGAATTTTGGATTTTTATACTTAAAAAATGATCAGTCTAGCCAGGTGCTGTGGTGCACACCTATAATCCCAGCAACTTGGAAGGCTAAGGCAGGAGGATCACAAATTCAAAGCCAGCCCTAGCAACTTAGCAAGGCCCTACTAACTTACTGAGATCAGACCTTGTCTCAAAAAAGAATAAGAGACCAAGAGTCTGAAGCTGCATGAACAAAAGGTTAATAATAAGAAAGAGATAGCCACAGACCAGATCAAGGCTTAGTTGGTTATTTAAGTCTTTTTCTCTGAAATAAGAGGTAGCCACTGGAGTGTTTTAAATGGATGAATGTCATGATTTAAAGTATTGCTGCAGTTACTGTGCTCAAAAGAGAGTAGGAAAGGGGGAAAGGTGGGAGTGGGAAGACACAATCCAGATAAGAGTTGATGATCGCTCAGATGGTGGTGGTAGTCTGTGAGTAATGTTCTGATTGTGAATATATTTTCAAGGTGAATTTGTTAGAATTCATTTTTTTAAACATTTATTTTTTTAGTTGTAGGTTGACACAATACCTTTATTTTATTTTTAATGTGGTGCTGAGGATCGAACCTAGTGCCTCACGCATGCTAGGCGTGCTTTCTACCTCTGAACCACAACCCCAGCCCTATTAGAATTCATTTTGCATCCTATACAGCGTGTACCCCAGATTTTTGGCTAGAGCATCTGGACATTTTAGAGATACTTCTAATTGAGTTGAAAAAGAGTGTAGATAAAATGCAATAAGTGGGTTTTATTTTTTATTTTACCCCTAATTTGTTGGGCCTGGGAATCCTCTTTTGGACAGGTTTAATTTAAAATGCCTAGTAGGTAGCCAAGAGAAAGTATTGAAGCAATAGTCAGTAATTTCATAGAGGCTTTGAACTAAAGATACAGATTTGGAAATTGTTGTCATTAGATAGCACTTAGAGCTTTATAATAAGCGTGCTCACCTAAAGAGTGAATAAATCAGGCTTCTGAACTATTGACATTTGAAGCCAGATAAGTAATTGTTGTAGGGTGTTGAGCATTATCCTGGCCTTTATCTACTACAAACCAATAACATGTCCCCATCTTACCTCCCTAGTTGTAACAACCATCTCTCTAGGTAATGCTAAGTCCTTGGGAATTCTGTAGAATCAACCCTAGTTGAGAATACTTGTGTAGAAATGATCTGAGGACTGAATCTATGGCATTCCAACAGTTAGGATGATCAGGAACCTGTGAAAGAGAGTAGCTGCCAAGGTGAGAGTCAGAGTGAAGTGGGCTGAAGCAGGAGAATCGCAAGTTTGAGGCCAACCTTAGCAACTTAGTGAGACCCTGTCTCAAAATAAAAAGGACTTGGGGGTGTAGCTCGGTGGTAAAGTGTCACTGGGTTCAATCTCTAGTACCAAAAATAAAAATTAGAGAGAGTAATGTCCCAGAAGCTAAAGGAAATATTTCAAAAAGGAGGAGAGTAAAAAGTTGTCAGATGCTATATAATTCAGGTAACGAGAGAAACGAAAATTGACCTTTGCATTATGGAAGTTTTTGGTGACCTTGTCAGGATCTGCTCCAATAATAGAGGCTTAAGTGAGTGGGTATAGGACAGCTCTTTCAAGGAGTTTTGCTCTAAGGGAAGCAGAGAAATCAAATGGTAACTGTAGGACAATGGAGACATTTTTGCCTCAAGAAAGGGTCCATTTCATTATTCTGAGATAGATGTGGCCATTGCAAGAGATAGAGAAGCCTTTAACAGTCACTGGTGCTGCTGAGAAGAAGGTACCAAGGATAAAGCTACAGGACATTTGACCATCTGTACTTGGGGAATTGGTTCCAGGAACTCTGTGGATGCCAAAATCTGCAGATGCTTACTTTCATCCCTCATATAAAATGGCAGAGTATTTGCCAGTATACATATAATCTATGTATAACCTCTCTAGATCATCTCTGGATCACTCATGATACCCAATAAAATAAAAATGCTATATAAATGTTACTGCATTGCTTAGGGAAGAAGGGCTGTGCGTATTCAGTACAGATGTAGTCCTCTTCACCCCCCACCAAAAAAGAAAAATTTTCAGTACTTAGTTGGTTGAGTCTGCAGATGCAGAGTATATGGATTGAAGGTATAGCTATAGTTTCACAAGGGTGACCAGTTTGTAGAAATGGAAGAGAAGGAACAATGTCAGGAGGAGGAAAGCAATACGATTTAACAAATCACAAGTTTTAGTTTTCTATCACTGTAAGGGCTTGAGACTATCAACTTATAAACGGTTTAATATGGCTCACAATTTTAGAGATTCCAATCCAGGATCAGGTGGCTTTGGGGCCTATGGCACAGCAGCACATCGTGGCAGAAGCAAAACTGTTCACCAATGGCCGGGAAGCAGAAGAGAAAAAGAGGGGCCAGGTCTCACTCTCCCCTTCAAGGGCTTGCTTCCAGTGGCTTGAAGACCTCCCACTGGATCCCACCTTATAGAGGTTCTGCTGCCTCCCAGTAATGGCTCTCTGAGGACCAAGCTTTCAACACCTGGGTCTTCAAGATCTAAATCAACATCACACATGCTGAATGAAGGACACAGACCAGTAGACATGTTCACGATGTTTAAAGATGAAGTATATGTAGAAGTTAAGAGAAAGAAATGTCTTCTTTAGAATAAGATGATGTGACAGCTGCTGTGGTGGGTACAAAGCTAGGCACAGGCAATGAGGGTTGTAATTTTTAATCTAAATTTAAAACCAAATTAGTTTTTTAGACAAAATAGTTTGTTTTCCCTGTTGCAACTTTGGTTTGAATAAACTTTTTTCTTCAAATATACGTGCATTTTATTTAAAAAAAAATGATATTGAATGCTGGCTCTGTCCTGGGTAATTTTCCAGTGTCTACGATGTCCAACTGCATATGGCAGATATGTCTGCACCACAGATCTTACCATTGTTTATTAAAAAGCAACTCCTGGTCTGGGGCTGAGGCTCAGTGGTAGAGCGCTCGCCTAGCACATGTGAGGCCCTGGGTTCAATCCTCTGCACCACATAAAAATAAATAAAATAAAGGTATTGACAACTACAACTAAAAAGTAAATTTTTTAAAAAAAAGCAAACTTATTTTGAGGAGTAAATCAGAAAAAAAAACTTACTTTGATATGTTCAACGTGTAGTTATTCTTGTGTTTTCAAAATATTTCTATAGTCAGGTACAGCGGCACATACCTGTAGTCCCAGCAACTTGAGAGGCTGAGGCAGAAGGATCGCAAGTCCCAGACCAACCTTAGTAATCTAGCAAGATCCTAAGCAATTTAGTGAGACTCAGTCTCAAAATTTTTTTTAAAAAGGTATTAAAAAGAGCTGGGCATGTAGCTCAGGGGTAAAGCACCTCTGGGTTTAATTCCTGGTACACCCCCCAAAAAAATAAATAAATAAATGCTATTTTTGTTGGACTTTGTATATTAAGGAGTAGTAGAAGAAAATACTCACATGCAGTCAATTTTGTTTGGTACTGTAGTGTATGGGGAAGCCACATTCTACTCTTTAGTAATGGATATGTGGTATTAATTTTTATCATAGTAGAGTTTAATTGCATTGGATGTTGCCCTAAATAGATGGGTTGTCAAGTTTGGAAGACTTAATAGAATTATATTGATGCGTGAATTTTGTTTTGCTTTTTTGTTAGTTTGTTTTGTTTGTACCAGGGATTGAACGCAGGGGCACTTTACCGCTAGCCACATTCTCTCCCTTCTTATATTTTGAGCAGGATTTCATTAAGTTACCTTAGGCCTTGCTGTGTTGTTGAGGCTGGCTTTGAACTTGCAATCTTCCTGCCTCAGCCTCCAAGCTGCCTGGATTATAGGCATGCACCGTGGCTCTCAGTTTTTATGTATTTTAATATGGTGGTAATTTAATATGGTATATTTTAATATGGAATGTAAGAGTGGTTTGAGTTTTTTTGGGGGGGGGGTGGTACTAGGGATGAACTCAAAAGCACTTTACCAGTGAGACACATCCCCAGCCCTTTTTTAAAATTTTTCTTTTGGGACAGGGTCTCACTAAGTTGCTTAGGGCCTAAGTTGCTCAGGTTGGCCTTGAACTTGGCAATCTTCCTGCCTCAGTCTCCCACATTGCTGGGATTACAGGTATGTGCCACCATGCCTGGCAAGTGTTCTGAATTTTATCCAAAATTTCCAAATTTGAAGCATTCACTTTGGTGTGTGTGTGTGTTTCAGTGCAGCAGTTGTTGAGAAAAGCATAAACTTTTTTTTTTTTTAAATGTCTTTTTTTCCCCCCACAGGAAGATCTCCGCAGATATATTGGAGCTGGTGGAGGAGTCACTGGACCTAAATCTGTTGAATAATGCAGTTCGCCTAAAATTCCAGAATTGTAACATCTTACCTGGAGGGGTTTATGTCTCAGAGACTCAGAATCATGTGATAATCTTAATATTAACCAATCAAACAGTGCACAGATTATTTTTACCACACCCTTCCCGGATGTATAGGAATGTAAGTTGGTTAATTATAGTATCTTATTTCTCAAATTATTCTAGCTCTCAAAAATTAAGTCCAGGAACAATATTTTTTGGAATTGGGGAAATTTGGATTTGTTGTTAGTCCTCAACAAGGATACTTTGGTAGTTACAATTTTAGATAATCAGATACACATTTTAAGTTCACAAAATAGCATTCTTTAAAAAAAAAGTTTTTTGCTATGGGCATGATGGGAAACTCCTGTAATCACAGCAGCACAGGAGGCTGAGGCAGAAGGATCGCAAATGCAAAGCTAGCTTTAGCAATTTAGTTAGTTCCTAAGCAACTGAGCAACCCTGTCTCAAAATTAAAAAACAAAAAATTGAAAAGATGATGCAGCCCAGTGGTTAAGCATCTCTGGATTCAATCCCTGACACGAAAAAAAAATTTACTTTCTTCTGAATCTTAATTTTTTTATTTTAAAAGTTTTTTTTAAAGTAATTGAGAGAAACTAAGCAAAATTCAAAGTTATTGTGACTTTAAAAGATTTTTCTTTTTCATTACTCATAGGAGTTGGTAATTGAAAGTCAAATGCAGTCAATATTCACTGACATTGGAAAAGTTGATTTCAGGGATCCTTGCAACTATCAATTAATTCCAACAGTACCTGGACTATGCCCTAATTCTACCACCTCAGCAGCCTGGCTTAGCAGTGATGGGGAGGCGCTGTTTGCTCTCCCATCTGCTTCTGGAGGCATCTTTGTTCTTAAACTACCTCCTCATGACATTTCTGGTAAGAATGGGAATTGAGCATGGATTCAACTTTAATCAAGAAATATTGGGGAGGGGCTGGGGATGTGGCTCAAGCGGTAGCGCGCTCGCCTGGCATGCGCGCGGCCCGGGTTCGATCCTCAGCACCACATACAAACAAAGATGTTGTGTCCACCGAGAACTGGGCTCAGTGGTGTTGGTGTGTAGTCCCAACTACTCAGGGAGGCCAAGGCAAGAAATTTGCTTGAGCCAAGGTTCAAGAACCATTTGGGCAACAGGGAGGCATGCCATCTCAAATAAATAAATAAATAAATCTGAAAATGTCTTTAAAAAAAAAAAAAAAGAAATATTGGGGAGGCTGGGGATATAGCTTAATGGTAGAGTGTCTGCCTGTCATACATAAGGACCTGGGTTCAATCCTCTGCACTACAAAACAAAAAAGAAAGAAATACTGGGTCTGAGTAAGCTCATTTGTAGAGTGTTTACATTCATGAAGCCCTGGGTTCAATCCTCAATACTATAACAAAAAGAAAGAAAAAAGAGATATTGTCATGAAAACAGACCTTTGGCTACTCATGCGAGTACACACCTGTAATCCCAGTGACTCAGAAGGCAGGCTTAGGCAGGAGGATCACAAGTTTGAGGTCAGCCTTACAACTTAGCAAGATCCTATCCCAGAAGTTTTAAAAAGGGGATGGGGATATACCTCAATGGTATAGCTACATCCTGAGTACCGTGGATTCAATTCCTAGTACCCACGGGTGCGAAAAACAGACCTTCTAAAAGTTTGACACCACCATCAACACAAGAATTACTTCTATACTGCCCCTGCATTGGTTGTTCATTGTTTACCTAATGAGTTCCTGATGCTTTACTTTTACCCAAGGGGTTTTGGACAGTGGGTGAGGAACAATAAAACATTGTATTATAGAAAACATAGATAAATATAAGACAGCCTAGTCTAAGTCCTCTAGTAGAAAGGAGTTTACTAGCTGTCCACCCTCAGATTGAGAATTTATAATTAATGGAATAAAGGTTATCTACTGATATCCAAGTCACCACTATCTCTTCCTGGAGTGTTGAATTACCTTCCTAAATGTTTCAACAGATTTCTTTACCTCTCTTCAGGAGTTTCTCAGGCAGACTGATGCATTTAAAACATTAGTTGATACATGTCACTGGACTGCTCAGAGCTGTCCAATGAGGGTGTTTATCTCCACTCTGAATAAATTGAGTCCTTAGATTAACTTACAGCACTCTGCTGCTGTCACTCTGACCTTGTCTTTTTGTGCTTTCCCTCATCTCTCCAGTAGCCACATGCTTTCTTACAACTCCTTAAAACACTCAGGTGTACTTGGGGCATTTGCCTGGGATAGCCAGCTACCAGCTCAGTGTCACCTCAGTGAGGCCTTCCCTCACTACTTTTTAACATTCAAACTCTCCTCCCCAGAAACTCACCTGCAGTCTTCTATACTCTTTTCTTATTTTTTTTTTTCTGTACTTGTTACCACTCTTCTTAATTTAACTTAATTTAACTCCCCCCAATGAAATGTAAATTCCATGAGTAGTTTATTTTGTTTGCCGCTGTCCCTAGCACCTAGAACTACCCAGCACGTGAAGGGCACTTTGTTTTAGCAACAGTGAAATGATTCTGCTGAGTGGTAGCAAAGGTTACTGTCTGTAAATGGCAACATGTTCCTAAAGGTGAAGTTAGAGTGACAGCAGTGGGGCACGTAAGCAAAAATTAACAAAACATTTTGGGAATTCATATCTATTTTTAAAAATATTTTTATAGTAAGTGAACATGATACATTTATTTTATTTTTATGTGGTACTGAGGATCAAACCCAGTGCTTCACCTGTGCTAGACAAGTGCTCTACAATTACTGAGCTAGAACCCCAGCCCAATATCTATTTTTTTGATGCAGTAATAATTTATTATATTTTAGGGTGACATGTAGAAAAGGTGCATCCTAAAACTATCAGTACAAAAATGTAGAAGCCTGTCACCTATTATAAAGCCTTATTTTGTTATGTCATCTTGCCTTTGGGTTTCTCTTAAGTATGATCAAGAGGTGCTTTGGCTGTTATTGCAGGTATAGTGTCTATTGTGGAACTGAAACAGAGTTCAGTGATGCAGCGATTGCTCACAGGGTGGATGCCAACAGCTATCAGGTAAGTGGTGTCTGGCAGGTAAATCAGAGGGCCTGGGGATATAATCTTTTTGCACTGGTCAGCACCTCCTGGTGTTTATAGTCTTATTCCAAGGCACACACTGCACTGGAGAGAAGAGTCTACATACTAGCACATTCTATCTGAAGAAAAATCAGACTGCAGTGTCTGTTTTATCTGTGATTGGACTTTGACAGCAGAAACTGGCTGTTTATATTCCTACAATATTCGGTTTGGTGCTCTGCCCTAATTTAACCAAAACCAATTTTGTGTAAAATTGCTGAAGTAGAAGGTTTTTGAAACTTTATAAAGGAAACAATATAAACTGAAACAATATAAAAGGAAAAGATTTTAATTGTTATGTAGAACCTTTTAAAATTTACTATAGTGATTGGTGTAAGCCAAAGAGAAGTGTAGTTGTCTTATTTCAGTTGTCTTTCTTCTGCTGAGAGCATGTGTTTATAATTTTATTACATCTCCTGAATTGCAGATTCTAATGATCAAATTATTTACAATAAAATTCTAAAATTGGGCCTCATGTTTTTAGGGGTGATCAGGGGCCTTCAGACCGTGCACTCAGTCTTGCTGTTCATTGTGTGGAGCACGATGCCTTCATCTTTGCCCTGTGTCAGGACCACAAACTACGAATGTGGTCTTATAAGGTAAATTCAACACTTATAATTACAGTTAGTTAAAATGGAATTGTGAATTTTGAGAGAAGATCATTTGGCTTGGAAATTATGGTCATTTCTAGATTCAGACAATTCATTTAGCTTTGCTTTCTGTACATTTGCCTCCCTTTTTTCTTTGTCTTTTAATTTTGAAAATTATGAACCCTACAAGAAAGTTGAAAGAGTAATACAAAATATACCCTTCACTTAAGAGGAACAAAAGTGTTTTAAAAATGCATATTGATAAAATAATTTTTAAGATTTACCAAAACAAAACAAACAGCTAGTGATTTTATCTATCAGGCTGAAGAGGTACATTTTATCTTAACTCATTAAAAACAAAAAATCTACAGCTCAGCATGATGGTGCACACTTATAATCCCAGGTACCTGGGGGGCTGAGGAAGGAGGATTGCAAATTCGAAGCCAGCCTGGGCAGCTTAGTGAAACCCTCTCTCAAAAGTAAAGCGCTCACGTACACGATCCTGGGTTAGATCGGCAGTACAAAAAAATGTTTTATAGAATGTGTTTTTCTAGCCTGTATATTCTTTGAATATGGTCTATTAACTCTTACCTTGGGCAGGACCAAATGTGTCTGATGATAGCTGACATGCTGGAGTATGTCCCTGTGAACAAAGACCTTCGGCTCACTGCTGGAACTGGGCACAAATTGCGACTTGCTTATTCCCCTTCCATGGGACTCTACCTAGGAATATACATGCATGCTCCAAAACGAGGACAGGTATGGAACAAATAAGATTTGTATCAAGTTATTCTGCATGTACTGATATGGAGAGTAACTGGGCTCGTTGTACCAACCTAGATGTTTCAAGTGTTAAATTGAGGTAATGGTGGTTTTGGGGTTATTGTGTGATTTAGAAGATCTTGAAGGGTCAGAATGAAAGGAAGTAGAGTTTAAAGGAATAGGAAAGGAAAAGTTAACCAAAACTAAACAAGAAAGCTCACATTTGGAAGTATGGGTAAAAAAGAGAATGCAATTAATAATAAGGAAGTTTGGTATTATCAAGTAGTTTTGGGAAAGTTAACTTTTAAAAATAATTTTGCTCATCAACCAGATGCCAATTGTTGTATGCGGGATGTAAAGCAATAGTATAAAATAAATAAGCAGCTGTTTGTTGGGTATTGTGTGTTTGGCACCGTGCCAGGCCCTGGATGTTCATACATTAATAAAAGCAAACACTCAGACTGAGCTTACTGTGGGCTCACTCACTGTGTGTGTTATCCATTTATTCCTAATAATATTCCAGTGAGTTAAGGTTTGCCTTCCTTGCTGCTGGAGCTTTATTTCCCCATACTAGGTCACTGCCCTGCCCCAGTGTCTCCTCAGTCCTATTTGGGCTCAGACCCTTTGATGCTACTGTGCCACTCTTGTGCAGAGGACACCCTCACTACTCTACCCTACTTTCCACCCTGCATCAGACTTTCCCAGCATATAGTAGAAGCCATCTCACCCTACTCCTGCTGCTCTGACCCAAGCCAAGCCAGTCCCAAATGTAGATGCCTGTTACTTCTTTAGGTACATGGGTTTTGTGGGGGGTTTTTTTTTGTTGTTGTTTTGTTTTTTGTTGTTATGTGTTTTTTGTTTTTTGATGCTGAGGATTGAACCCAGGACCTCATGCATGCTAGACAAGTGCTTTATTGATGAGCTACATCTCCAGTCATTCCTTAGGCTCTTGATTCATCACACCAGGCCATATCGCCCTCTGCATGCCTGCCCTTCGCTTGCTGGTGTCCTCACTCCCTGTGCTGGGACATGCCTGCATAGGTGTTCCTTTCAACCTCTTTAGGCTGACTCCCCATGCCAAACCCCTCCACTCCACATCACCCCTGGGCCAGCAAGAACACCTACTCTACTCTGGGCACCTAATGGTTTTAAGACTGATTGTGGAGGAACAAAATGAAAGGAAAGAGGATGTCCTCATTCTTAAAATTGTTTTCTGATGTTGAAGCCTAAAGGGTTAGGGTGTGAATCATTCTTAATCATGTGAATATGTCACATAAAAAAAAAATCTGTCAGTTGATGGACTTTTGTGTTGTTTCTGCCTTTTGGCTTTATGAACAATGCTGCTATAAACGTGTTTGATTAAGTGTTTATATAGATGTATGTTTTCGTTTCTTTTTGATATATACCCAGGAATAGTGGAATTGCTGGACTTTTTTTTTTTCTTTGTAATACTGGGTATTGAACCCAAGGGTCACTCAACCACAAAACAATATCCCAGCCCTTTTTATTTTTTATTTTGAAACATGGTGTCCCTAAGTTGGCAAGGCTGGCCTCAAACTTGCAATCTTTCTGTCAGCCTCCTGAGAAGCTGGTATTCCAAGTGTGTGCCACCATACCTGGCTCAATTGCTGGATCTTATGTAACTCTATGTTTAATTTTCTGAGGAACAACCAGAATGTTTTCCAATGTGGCTGTACCATTTTACATTGTCACAGGTAGTGTATGAGGGTTCTGATTTCTTCATATTCTCATCAACACTATTATCTGGGTTTTTCAATCCGTCCATCCTGGTGGGTATGAAGTGTCATCTCCTTGTGGTTTTTTGCATTTCTAAGCGTCTTCAAGTGCTATTATTTATATATCTTCCTTGGAAACATGTCTATTCAGAGCATTTGCCCATTTATTAAATAGAGATATTAATTTGGGGGTTGGGATTGAACCCAGGACCTTGCTACACACCCCCAGCTCCTCTTTTTACTTTCTTTTTTTTTAATATTTATTTTTTAGGTGTAGATGGACACAATACAATGCCTTTATTTTTATTTGGTGCTGAGGATCGAACCTGGGTCCCGCCTGTGCTAGGCGAGCACTCTACCGCTGAGCCACAATCCAAGCCCCTCTTATTTACTTTCTTGATGGTATTCTTTGAAGCACAAGTTTTTAACTTCAATGAGGTCCAAAGTATTTTTTTGTTATTGCTTGTGCTCTTAGTGTCATACCTTAAGAGGCCTTTGCCAAATCCAAGGTCATAAAGATTTACTCCTGTTTTCCTCTTAGAGTTTTATAGTTTTAGCTTTTACATTTATGATTTTGATCCATTTGTGTTTTATACATACATATATATATATATATATATATATATATATATATACATACATACACACACATACACATATGTGTGCATGTGTGTGTGTGTTGTATGTGTGAGGTAAGAATCCAGTTGCATGTATTCAATTGTTTTGCATGTGGATATCCAGTTTTCCCATCACCATTCATTTGAAAAGATGGTCCATCCTTTTCCCATCAAATGGTCTTGGCACTGTTGTCAAAATTGCTTAACCCAAGACATAAGGTTTTATTCTTAGACTTGATTCTAGTCCATTGATCTATTTGTCTTTGTGCCAGTACCTACTGTCTTGATTACTGTTGCTATTTTGTAGTCAATTTTGGCATCAGAAAGTCTTGGGTTCTACATTGTTCTTCTTTTTCAAGGTGGTTTGGCTGTTTATGAGTTCCTTTCGATTCCACATGAGTTTTAGAATTAGCTTGTCACTTTCTACAAAAATGTCAGCTGAAATTCTGATAGGGCTTGTGTTGGCTCTGTAGGAGATTGAAGATTTTGTCATCCTAGCAATACTGTTTTCTGATATCATGAGCATGGGATGTTTTTCCATTTGTCTAAGTCATCTTTAGTTTCTTTTTATAACGTTCTAAATTTTCAGAATGTAAGTTTTAGGTATCTTTTGACCATGTATTTTATACTTTTGGATGCTGCTGTAAATGAAATTGTTTTCTTAATTTCATTTTCAGGCTGCTCTTTGGAAGTTTTTAGAAATATAACATTTTTGTATATTGATATTGTATCCTGCAACCTTTTTTTTTTTCAGTCGTAAATGGACACAATACCTTTATTTTATTTATTTATTTTTATGTGATGTCGAGGATTGAACCCATGCCTGATGCGTGCTAGGCAAGCGCTCTACTGAACCACAATCCCAGTCCCTGTATCCTGCAACCTTACTGAACTCATTTATTAGTTCTGAAAGATTTATGGTGGAATTTTCTATATATTAGGTAATGTCACTTGCAAATAAAGAAAGTTTCACTACTTTATTTCCTTTACAATATGGATGCCTTTTATTTCCTTTTTTTTTTTCCTTTTTTTCTTGTCTTTCTATTTTGTTTTGGTTTTGTCTAAATACTCCAGTACAATGTTGAAAAAAGTGGTAAGAGCTGGTATGTTTGTCTTAGTCCTGATTTTTATTGCTAAGGTGTAAAATTTGTTACGTTAACTATGAACTTTTCATAAATGCCCTTTACCATTCCTGTTGATAGTGTTTTTATCATGCCAGGAGGTTCAGTCTGGTGCCACAACTTTGATTCATGTTAAGAAACCAGTAATTTGGGCTGGGAGTGTAGTTCAGTGATAGAGCACTTGCCTGGTGTACCCAGAGCCCTTAATTCAATCCCCAGTACTGTGAAAGAGAAAAAGAAATCAGTAAATGTACCCACCATTGCTTTTGCATCATCAGTGCAAATACTGACACAGTGAAAAGGCAAGTAATGAAGTATTATTTTGAAAAGGGGTTTAACTTCACCAACCACCTGAAGGGTCTCAGGCACCCTTAGGAACCTGTGGACCGTATTTTGAGAACCACTGCTCTAATGGAGTTAAACTCAGATTTGAATGTAGTATTCCAGGAGTATATCAAATAGAGCTGAGCCATTGCCTCTTTTACTTTGAGCAGTATAGTTCTTAAATTAATGAAGCCTAAAATTAGAGTAGCTTTTTTGGCAGCCACATAACAGAACTAATCTATTCAGATTATAGTAAATTTGCAATTTTGGGAGTGGATACTGGAGGTGAACCCTGAAGCACTTCACTGAGTCACATGTCCAGTCTGTTCTATTTTTTTATTTTGTGACAGCCTCAGAATTAGTGAGGCTTCTCCCTTAGTTGCTGAGGCTGGCTTCAAATTTTTGATCCTCCTGCTTCAGCCTCCCAGTCACTAGGATTTCAGGCATGGCTATAATTTTTTTCTTTCTTCTTCCTTTTCACAAAAGCTGGTAGTCAGTGGTTTGTTTCCTCTCTTATTTGCATAGTTTGTATTTATTTTTTTTTTATCTGTTATTTTACATCCATTCCCGTTCATTTCATTTGTTTCTGGTTGTTTTTCTTTGAACCCTGATTCTGATAATAAGAATTAATTTAGTCCCTCCCAGCATTGTGTCTTCTAAGACAGTAATAAACAGCACTGTGGTGTGGTTCATGAAATAGTTCTGGGCCACAAATTCTTTGTTATCTTTTTGCAGTGAAATAAGTATAGGAAGTGAGAGGAAGTATTTAGAAAATGGGTGTTTTTCAGTACTGGGGATTGAACCCAGGGGCAATTTGTCTCACTCAGTTATACCCCCAGACCTTTTTATTTTTTGAGACAGGGTCTTGCTATGTTGCTGAGGCTGACCTTGAACTTTTGGGCCCTCCTACCTCAGGTTCTTGAGTAGCAGGGAGTACAGAGGTGCACCACCTCACCCAGCATTTAGAAATTTATGTGGTTAGAAATTTTTCAGGCATTCATACTTGAAGTTAGTTATAACTTCAGAAATTAAGAAACAGACTCATTCTTTCCCACAGTTCTTTCAAGTTTGAGAAGCACTGCACTGAGTCAGCATTTTCCATCATTTTGTGTGTTTATGTGTGTGTGTGGCTAAAATCTATAAGAAATATTTTGGAGGCTGAAGCAGGAAGACCACAACTTCAAGGCTAGCCTGGGCAACTTAGTGAGACCCTGTTTCATTAAGAAAAAAGGAGCTGAGAATGTAGCTCAGTTTTAGAGTGCATCTGGGTCCAAGCTCCAAGTACCACCAAAAAAAAAAAAAAGAAGAAGAAGAAGAAGAAAGGAAAAAGGGTTTCACTGCTACCTGATATATGTATTCATAACAAGACATAGCAGGAAAAGATTTTCATGAAACATATTTACCATTACTATGACACTACAATTGATGAACTAATGAACTCTAATAATTTAGGGCTTTTTGATTGTTTGGCTTATTTGTGTTTTTGTTTTTGTTGTTTGGTGCTAGGGATAGAATCCAGGATCTCTTGCATGCTAAGCATGCTTTCTACCACTGAGCTGTACCTGTATACTTTCCATATTTCATACACTCATGTTTTTTTCTCAAAAAGCAGTCTTCTTGTTTATTTTTAATACTTTCTTATGACCAGTTGCCTATGTTAAAAGGAAAGGGTCATCATCACTGTTAGTGCACGGTAAAAAATATGTATCTAAAATTACTCATTGAATATTATTTTTGAGTTTGAAATTTTTGGGGGCAGCAAAGTTAACTACTAAACATGAATTATTTTATAGTATTTTTTTCTTTGAGGGGGCTAGGGATTAAAACTAGGATTTCATGAATGGCCACACCTCAAGCCGTAGGATTTTGTTTTATTGATTGATTGATACCAGAGTTTGAATCCAGTGGTGCTTAACCACTGAGACAAATCCCCAGTTATTTTTTATATTTTATTTAGGGACACAGGTCTTGCTGAGTTGCTTAGAGCCTCGCTGAGTTCTGAGGCTGGTTTTCAATTTGCTATCCTCCTTCCTCAGCCTCCTGAGCTGCTGGAATTACAGACATGCATGATCATGCTCAGTAGGATTAATTTTTAATAAAGATTAACTCACTAGTTTTGCTTTGTGTTATTTGCATATTTAAAATTCTTTCTGGTACTTTGATAATATAAACTTAATAAGGTTCTGGTCATAATAAGATACCATACTTATTTAGGATGGCTATTATAGGAAACAGAATAACAAGTGTTGGCAAGGATGCAGAGAAAAAGTACTGCAGCCATTGTGAAAAACTGTGGTAGTTACTCAAAAAAAAAAACAAAAACCCATAAAATTATAAACAGAAGAATTGAAAGCAGGGTCTTAAAAGAGAGATTTTTCAACCATAGACATAGCACAAATTATTCACAATAACCAAAAGGCAAAGTCAACCCAAATGTCTGTCAGTGGATGAATGGATAAACAAAATGTGGTGTATACCTACTATGGAGTATTACAGCTTTTGAAAGGAAGGAAAATCCACCACTTGCTACAATGTTGAGGACATTAAGACAAATACTATGACTGTGAGGTAGCAAAAGTTGTTGTATTCATACAATCAAAAAGTGTTGGTTTCTGAGGGCTGAGGGATGGAAGGGATGGGGAGGTTATTGTTTAATGGGTATAGAGTTTCATTTCTTCAAGGTGAGAAGAGTTCCAGAGATTGGTTGCACAACTGTGTGAATGTATGTGACACTACTAAACTATATATTTAAAAATGGTTAAGATGTGGGCTAAGGACATGGCTCAGTCATTGAACACTTGCCTAGCATATGTGAAATTCCAGGTTCAATCCCCAGCACCACAAAAAACACCCACAAAAAAAATAGGTTAACCATGGAATAGACAAAGGGGGATGAAGAAAAGGGAGGAGGGATAGGATAGAGAAAGACATATATGAATATTCCACAGTGAATCTCGCCAGCATGTACATCCACAAAACACTAATTTATTTTTATTTATTTATTTATTTTATATTTATTTTTTAGTTTTTTTTAGGTGGACACAATATCTTTATTTTATTTTTATGTGGTGCTGAAAATCGAACCCAGTGCCTCACACATGCCAGGCGAGCACACTACCACTTAAGCCACATCCCCAGCCCCATAAAACACTAATTTAAAAAAAAAAAAAAATGAAAGAAACTTATCAGTAAGTAGCAGAAAGATGTAGAGGGAAGGAAAGGGGAAGTACTGGGGACTGAATTAGAACAGATTATATTGCATGCTTTTATAATTATGTCAAAATCTGTTGTCGTGTATAATTAAAAAGAAACAATAAAAAGTAAATTTTAAAAAATATTAAGATGGTAAATTTTATGTTACATATATTTTAACCACTTTTTTTTATAAATTGTTTGAACACTGATAACCTTTGCTTTAGAAAAGTAGCATATTAATTATTTTTTTTTTATCAACTTATATTTTTCAGTTCTGCATTTTCCAGTTGGTGAGCACTGAGAATAACCGCTATAGTCTAGATCACATTTCCTCATTATTCACTTCTCAGGTAGGTTGATTCATCTTTTTCGTATTTTCCAAGTACAACAAAGAAGTATTAACTTAAGCATAGCCAGGCAAGGTGGTATATACCTGAGTCCCAGCTGCTTGAGGAGCTGAGGCTGTAGGATCACTTGAATCAAGGAGTTCAAGACCAGCTTGGTCAGCATAACAAGACCTCATCTTCCCCCCCAAAAAAAGAAAGAAATGCCAGGCTTAGTGGCACACTGGCATACATCTATAATCCCAGTGACTTAGGAGGCTGAGGCAAGAGGATTACAAGTTCAAGACTAGCCTCCACAATTTAGCAAGGCCCTAAGCAACTTAGCAAGACCCTGGTACCAAAAAAACAAAACGAAGAGATATTGACTGACCCTACTGTGTGTCAATGGGATTGTAATCTTAAAATGGAAATTTTTATGATGTATAGAAACAAATTTTGATTTGGATTTTATCAAATTCATGTAGTGGGTACCATGTTTTGTTTTTATGCATTTATCTCTCTTTAATAGTACCAATTTAAGTTATTATGAACTACTGCCTTTTCTTTCTTATTTCCTATTTCCATTTTCTTCCTATTTCTTTCTAGGAGACACTGATTGACTTTGCCTTAACCTCCACGGATATCTGGGCCCTGTGGCATGATGTAGAGAACCAAACAATTGTGAAATACATCAACTTTGAACAGTACGAGTCCCTTAACTCTGTCATCCTTCCTCACCACAAGTACTTTCATGCTAGGTCAAGAGAGCTGTTTATGTAGAACTAAGTCTACATTTGAAGGATTCTGACCTTGGTTTGCCTGTTGTTCTTATTTTCTGAAGTACTTTCTTTTGCATTTTGTTTTATTTTGTTACTTTTGGCTTTAGGACAAAATAGGGATACTTTGGGTTGGACTAAGATAAAGAAAATATCATATTTCTTGGAAGAGAGAACACATTCCCAAAATACTTCTCATCTGGAAATTTTCTTTTTTGGAGGGTATGGGAATTTAACCCAGGAGTGCTTAATCTTTGAGCCACATCCCCATCCCTTTCTACTTTTTATTTTGAGACAAAGTCTTTCTAAGTTACCTATGGCCTCACTAAGTTGCTGAGGCTGGCTTTGAACTTGCAGGCTTCTTGCCTCAGCCTCCTCAGCAGCTGGGATTAACAGGTATGCACCACCACGCCCAATTCATCAGGAAGTGTACTTCAAAGCAAGGGCTCACCAGTTAACCTTGCTATGGCCAGTACTTCTTTGTTGTTCTTTGTGCACTCTATTTCCTCATCATGAGATGAGAAATAGATTGGACAAACAGAGTATTTCCCAAACTTTTTAAAACAAAAACTTTTTCCTCAGAAAAAAAGAATTCTAATATATAACGCAAAACTGGTATTTTATGAATATAAAGTTAATATTAATATAACTTAGTATTAATAATCTCTAATATTAAATATATTTGGCATCTAATATTTTAATGTTTAATGTTTTCATATTTGACAGTTAATATTTTTAATGTATGTGACATAAGTTTAAAATTTTATAAATTAAATTGTGATTATAAATACATTTTAGAAAATAATTTTTAAGCAAACACTTATGTAACCCCTGAAACACTTTAAAGGATTCCCTGGAACACAGTTTAAAGACCACTGAACTAATTGAACGCTCCAGGTTCTTCAAGACTGATTTTGGAATGGTTGCCCCCAGATTGACCACTCAAAAATATGAGAGTAGTCCTTGTAGATGGCATTCAGAGTAGTAAAAAAACCACAGGCTATAGAGCCAGAACAGAGTTAGAACCTTGATTGTACAACTTAGTAGCAGTGATAAGGCATTGCACATCTTGACTCCCAGTTGGAGGCCAGCCTCAGCAACTTAGTGACACCTTGTCTCAAAATAAAAAAGGGGTGGGCAAATAGCTCAGTGATAAAAATGCCCTTGGCTTTAATCCTTAGTACCAAAAAGAGAACGAGATCGTAAGGCATACGTGAGTAATATCTAGAACTGCATCTAGCATAATATCTAGCAAAGAACAAATGCTGGCTATTATTTGTAGATTTGTGTTTAGAATTTTAATTTCAGGAAGGTGCCTATTAAAAGTAATTAAGAACACATTTTCAGGGGTTGGGGTTGTGGCTCAGTGGTAGAGCACTCGCCTAGTGTGTGTGAGGCACTGGGTTTGATTCTCAGCACCACATATAAATAAATAAATTAAATAAAGGTCCACCGACAACTAAAAAGTATTTTTAGGAAAATACTTTCTGCTAAGAATTCCTCCTCCTCCTCCTCTTTATGGCAAAACATACTTATTGTTAATAGAATTGATCAGGCAGAATGGTTGATTGCAGGGATTCCATTGATGAGGCCTTCCTTGCCCAGTTGTTGCCAACAGCATAAATTTATTTTTGTGTAAACTTGGATTTTTGTCTGTAGTAATATTGCAGGTCAGTGGAATCCAGTTTTTATGCAGCCTTTGCCAGAGGAAGAAATTGTCATCAGAGATGATCAAGACCCCAGGGTAAGTAACACTAAAGTGTAATGTTAGGGAATGATTTATCCTTATTATTTTAAGAACCAATTGTATTAGAGCTCTTTCAGCTGCAGGTGACTTGAACTGAGTAAAGCTAAAGAATAGATTGACTTGTGCAGCTAAAAGTTGAGAACAACCAGGTTTCAGTGCCTTCAAGCCTTGGTCTCCCTTCTTTATTCTGCTTCCCTCCTGGTTGGGTATATTCTCAAGTATGCTCCCTCTCCTGAGTCGGCTCGCATTCTGTGAACTTAGCAGCCCCAGGGGAAAGAGCAACGTCTCAGTTCTACAGACTATATTCTTGGGGTGAAACTCTGGTCTAGCTTAAGTTGTGTGCTACTTCCTGATGTAGTCACTATGATCAGGAGCAGTTAGATGTTCTGGCCTACAATGGGCCACGAGTCCAGCCTGGGCTTTGCCATTGCAGGACTGGTGAGGTCAGTTGAGTATGGGCAGGGGAGGAATGGTTTCCCCCCCCCCAAAAAAAGATAAAGAGATTTGTTAATAAATTGAGGGGAAAGGATTCTGCATGGGCACAAATGGTAGGTTTATTACATCTGTCATTTTATGTGCATGTAACAAGATAATTTTTTCTTTTAATTTGGAGTATTTTTAATTGACATCAATTCTACATATTTGTGGAAGACATTGTGATAATGATACGTTTATATAATGTATAATTAGCATTAGGGTAATTAGCATTTCTACCTCCTTAAATATTTACCATTTATTTAGAAATAAGATAAATTCTGATAGAACTGTTCACTAGGAAAATAATAATTTTAGAAGATAAAACAATAAAGAACACAAGAGTCTCCCCATTTTTCAAAGATACCCCCAGAATAAATGAAGGAAAAAGCTTTTTGTTGCTGCCTTAGTGTTAAAATGTCATTAAAGCCTATGGACCTAAGTCTGAAACAATGACTATTGTATAGGAGTGAAGACACCCACTTTAACTATCTGAAATTGAACATCACTAAATTTTTAATTCCAAAAAGTTATTAATTATTCCAGTTAACTACTAGTATTTGACTTTGTCGGAAAGTCAAAGTCACATGCTGATTTTTATTATCTTTATTTTTCTCCTTCATTTTGGTCAT
This sequence comes from Spermophilus citellus, assembly GCF_964194105.1. Taxonomy (NCBI): domain Eukaryota; kingdom Metazoa; phylum Chordata; class Mammalia; order Rodentia; family Sciuridae; genus Spermophilus; species Spermophilus citellus. The sequence goes on along the minus strand of NC_138183.1, from coordinate 238,479,034 downwards.
TTTATCTACCTGAAGCTCAGTAGAAGGAAAGAAACGAATGAAGGTCAATCAGATTCACCTCTTCTGAGTAAATGTGGTTCATGAGACTGAGTCAAAATATCAAGCAACGTGAAATTTTTCCATTTATTCTCTCTACTTCATTGTCCCATTTCTGTGAGCTTTTTACAGTTTGTTTTATTTATATATAATGCCTATTATTATAGTTTTTTTTAATATGTGAGCCATAAAAAAGAGTACTTTTATAGGTGGTGCAGAAATCAACCTAGTTTAATTGTTCTCTTACCAATGTATATCGCCAATAAATTGGATTTGCCTCTTTCATTTAAGATTGGAACTTGACATGCCTTGTTTTCCAATGAAACCCAATGAAGAACTATACAAGGGCACACCATTTTCAGTATAATATGCCATGTTTGACCCAAAAATGTTGTCATTTTCACTTTAGTGCCCTTCAGGGAGAAGGGCCAAATGTCCATTTCGTATACTGGAAATTCAGACTTTGCTGTAAATGTTTTGGATTCTACAACATTTTACAAATTTTATCTTTTTCAGAATGATGTTTGTTTTTTTTTTTTTTTAATGTTCTAACAGGAAATGTATTTGCGGAGTCTGTTTACACCAGGACGATTCATAAATGCAGCTTTATGTAAAGCTTTACAGGTTGGCAAGAAAGTATTTAATGTTCACTTAAAACTTTATGATTTTATTACTACTATATTGTATAATTAATAATTATTCTTTTTTGCTTTGCATATATTAAAAACTCAAATTTTTTTGTAAATACTACTGTAATTTTTTGTAAATGTTCTTTCCATTAAATAAGACTTCTAGCAGAGAGGTGGCAGTAGGAAGCACTTTCCCAAAAACTAGTGAATCATACCAGAGGTCTAAAGAGATATTTGGACCCACACTATTGTAAAAAGGTACCTCCTATACTGCATGTAATCTCTACTTGAAAGTAATTCAAAGTGGTTTTTAGTTAGTTTCAATTATACTCTGTTGTTACCCTTTTGTTACTATAGAAAAGGTGTGACTTGGTTCATTTCAAGAAGACTCAAAAAATTTTAACTTCAGCCTCACAAGATTAAAAAGCTACTTAATGCTTTAAAAAGCATTCTTTAAAGTTACATAGCTTCCTTCAATTGAGGTTTAACTTTATGGATTTAAAAAAAAATAATCATTCATAGGATTGAAAGATAACCTTAGAGTGTCCTACTCTGACTTTCTACTTGAAGCATAAATGCCTGAGACTTCTCTGAGAAGCCTCTGATTGTCTTCCTCCCTTGACAAGTTTCTTACTAGTTCTTATGTGAGTTATTATTCCCAAACTGTCTTCTAAAAGATCTTCCAAGAATTGGATTGAATTTGTTTTCCATCCTTTTAGTGGGTTCTTTATTTTGAAACTTAGAATGAGGTCGGGGGTTGTGGCTCAGTGGTAGAGCGTTTGCCTAGCATGAGTGAGGCACTGGGTTCAATTCTCAGCACCACATATAAATAAATAAAATAAAAGTTCATCGACAACTAAAAAAAAAAAATTTTAAAAAGAAACTTAATAGAACGCGTGCATACACACCTGTAATTCCAGTGACTCAGAAGACTAAAGCAGGAGGATTCCAGTTCAAGGCCAGTTTCAGCCACCTAGAGAGATCCTCAGCAACTTAATGAGATCCTGCCTCAAAATAAAAAATAAAAAGGACTGAGGATGTAGCCCAGTGGTAAAGTACCTCTGGGTTCCATCACCCGTACCAAGAAAAAAGAAAAAGAACCTTGACATGTCATCTTTCTTCAGACTAAACACAACATATTAACTTTAGCTCAGGTGATACTATTTCTAGGCCCTTGACTTTTCTTCTAGGTATATTCATTAAGAGTTTTCTTCTATCTCTGATAAAACTTGAGGATGACACAGTTACTTTCTCCTCAGGTGTTTTTCCTTTCATCTCATTAGCACTCCTTCTTCATTAATAAACTTTATGATTTTATTACTACTATATCGTATAATAAATAATTATTCTTTTTTGCTTTGCATATATTAAAAACTCAACCACTTCTCTTGTTATCTCTTAGACAGTGAGACATTAAACCATCTTTAAGTCATTTATCGAATCAATCCTATAGAGTTACACCCACTATTCTAGCTCACCTTGTGCCAGTCTTTTTTTTTTTTTTTTTTGGCACTGGGGATTGAACCCAGGGATGCTTAACCACTGAGCCACATCCCTATCCCTTTTTATTTTGAGACAGGGTTCTTGCTAAGTTGCTGAGGCTGACCTCAAACTTGGTGATCCTCCTGACTCAGTCTCCTGTGTTACTGGGATTAAATCTTGCCTGGCAGATTCATGTATTTTTCTAGTTTATTCTAGAAACAAGTTCACAATTGCTATAATGTCTTTCAGAAAATATTTGCCTGGTGTTAAATGTAAAGAATATTCTAGGCATGCCTTTTCTTTATTATATAGTTGTACATTGCTTCAGTATCTTTGTGCTGGAGTATTTTTCATCTGTTTTTGAGTGTAATACTCTAAAATGTCTATTAATTTTAGATTTTCTGCAGAGGAACTGAGAGGAATTTGGATCTTTCGTGGAGTGAACTAAAAAAGGAAGTTACATTAGCTGTCGAAAGTGAGGTGAGATTTCCGGTAAATAAAAATTTTTTTTTTCATCTTTATATAAGAAGGGCACTGAGAAGTTGTCAGAATTGTTCACTTGACCTTGTTTAGTAGAAAGTATACATGTCTAAACCTTATAATTAGAGAATTAGATGTACAGTTGTATAGTCTTTACCATTTAATGTATAAAGAATATTCCTTTGGCTAGTATATAGCTAGTAAAATCATATTGGACAATTACGTTGTTTGATCCCAAATGGTACCAAGAGTTTAATTTTGTTTCCACTTTGCCAGCTCCAAGGAAGTGTAACAGAGTATGAATTCTCCAGGGAGGCATTTAGAAATTTACAACAGGAATTCTGGTGCAAATTCTACGCCTGCTGTCTTCAGTACCAAGAAGCTCTCTCCCAGCCTCTTGCCCTACACTTGAATCCTCACACAAATATGGTGTGCCTACTGAAAAAAGTAAGCGAGCTGAAGCATACAGAAGAACTCTTTTTTAGACAGTTCAGTGGGTCTTCAGAATATTTGTTAAGTGTATTTATCTTTTAGGATTTTGTGTTTGTAATTTTTTTCCTTAAATTATACTTCATTTGTATTTAATAGTCTTCATTATTAACTATACTTTTTGTGTTTTGTTTGTTTTTTCTATTTGATTTATTTACTTTTTAAATGTTTTTCTTATGTTTTGTAGTTATATATTGAGGTTCATTTTGACATTCATGCTTGTAGGTAATACAGTTTGCTTTATTTCAATCTTTAGTACTTTAACTTTCCCTCCCCCCTTATTTGTTTACATTGAAGTAATTGCAATCTTAAGAGTTATAAGAATAACAAAGAATTTCTTCATACCGTTCACCTAGATTAATCATGCTAAGCATGTGTTCTATACTGGGCTACATCTGTTGCCATTTGCTCTTCATTTTATATATTTTTTTTTTTTTTTTAATATTTTTTTTTTTTTTAGTTCTCGGCGGACACAACATCTTTGTTTGTATGTGGTGCTGAGGATCGAACCCGGGCCGCACGCATGCCAGGCGAGCGCGCTACTGCTTGAGCCACATCCCCAGCCCCTCATTTTATATTTTATATTTTTTTCTTTCTGAGCCACTTGAGAATTGTAGACATCATGTCTCCTTATCCTTAATATTTTGGTGTGTATCTAAGAACAAGGATATTCTTTTAAATTAACTATGACAAAATTTAAAACTTAGGCAGTTTGATATTAATATAATATTATATGTTTATATTCAACTTTTGCCAATTGTGCCCATAATTGTTTTTGAGTAAAAGTCCAATCCAAGATCTTACATTATTTAGTTGTATTTCTTTAGCTTAATCTTAGACCTCTTATCAGTCTTTGTCTTTCATTCCATTGACTTATTTTTAAATATTTTTTTTAGTTGTTGATGGACCTTTATTTTATTTATTTACATATTGTACTGAGAATCAAACCAAGTGCCTCACACATGCTGACCAAAGTACCCTCCCATTGAACTACAGCCCCAGCCCTCTGACTTTTTTTTTTTTTTTTTTTTTTTTTTTTTTTTTTTTTTTTTTTTAGTTATAGATGGACACGATACCTTTGTTTTGTTTTATTTATTTATTTTTATATATGGTGCTGGGAATCAAACCCAGTACCTCATACATGTTAGGCAAGTGCTCCACCACGGAGCCACAATCCTAGCTCCTCCACTGACATTTTTTTGAAGGCAATACCTATTGTTGTTTTATAGTGTCCTTCAACTTGAATTTGTCTGGTGTTTTCTCATGATAAGAGTCACACTTCATATCTCAATTTTTGTTCCTGTTGCAGTGCTGGGAATCAAATTCAGTGCCTCATGCATGCTAGGCAAGCACTTTACCACTGAATTATACCCAAGCCCCTTTCAATGTTTTTAAATGTTTTAAATTATACATATGTACCATGTACAACATGATTTGTTGCTCCACATGATACATTATAGACTATCACTTATTTTATTCATTCAAAATTCACTGAAACAAATATAACTGAAAGATTTGTGTTTCCAGGGGTACCTGTCTTTTCTTGTGCCCTCCTCCTTAGTGGATCATCTGTATCTCCTGTCTGATGAGAACCTTGTGACAGAGGATGAGACAACCATTTCTGATGGTAATAATAATTATTATGTCTATATTTGATTCCTTCATACTTGAACCCTATCCTTTATTTCACTTCATGTAAAATTCGATTGCCATTGTGACTTGTCTTGGTCAGTTTACCTCATAGTAGGTTTTAAACTGAAGAGGTTGGATAGGCTGGAGCTCAGTGGCAGAGCACTTGAGATACTGGGTTTGATTCTTAGCACCACATAAAAATAAACAAAGGCATTCTGTCCGTCTACAATTACAAAAAAAAAAATTCTAATTAAAAAAATTTTAAGAATTTTTTAAAAAGTAGAAGGGGTCAAGGCATCTTGACCTCAGATACCTTGGCATTTAGACCTCAGATACCTTGGCATCTAATGCTAATACTGATTTTTAAATTTTTTTGTAGTTGTAGATGGACAGAATGCCTTTATTTTGTTTATTTTTATATGGTGTTAAGGATCGAACCCAGTGCCTCACACATACTAGGCATATAGCTCGAGCCCACTAATACTGATTTTAACATATTATTGATAGTTCTTATATTTTTTAAGGTGTTGATGGACCTTTATTTTATTCATTTATTTATATGCAGTGCTGGGAATCAAACCCAGTGCCTCACACATGCTAGGCAAGCACTCTACCACTGAGCCACAATCCCAACCTTTGATAATTCTTTGGCTTGAGGCAGGAATGTTATTATTATTAACTTTCTCTTCTTCATAGATGTGGATGTCGCTCGAGATGTCGTATGTCTTATAAAATGCCTCCGGTTGATCGGAGAGTCTGTAACTATGGATATGTCAGTTATGATGGAAATGAGTTGTTACAACCTACAGTCTCCAGAAAAGGCTGCAGAACAGATTTTGGAAGATTTGATCACTAATGACGTGTAAGGAGAATTTAGGCTAAAGTGTATTTCCTAATGGAAATTCAGCAATTTTTAGTGCCAACATGAGGTTTTGGATGTTCAAGTGTCTACAAAGTAATGGCTTAAAGTTAGTGACTATACTTGATTCCAAACAGGTATTATCCCCTTTGCAGTGTTGGGGTTTGACTGAAGACCTTGAACATGCTGCTCTAAGCAAGTGCTGTACCACTGACTTACATTACATCAGCAGCCCCTGCTTTCAGGGGTTTTTTGTTTGTTTGTTTTTTCCTTTTGTTTTTTTGGTACTGGGAATTGAACTCAGGAGCACTTAATCGCTGAGCCACATCCTGAGCTCTATTTTGTGTTTTATAGAGGCAAGGTCTCATTGAGTTCCTTAGCACCTCACTGTTGCTAAGCCTGGTTTTGAACTCATGATCTTCCTGCCCTAGCCTCCCAAGCCACTGGGATTACAGGCATGAGCCACTGCACTCGTCCTAGAGACAGACTCATTAAATGTGATGCACCTGTTAAGTGAGCTACATATTCATGAAAAAGAAAGTATTTTCCTTATGTTCATTTTGTCTGTGTTTTGCAGAAAGGTGAAGAAAAATTAATATGTGAAGTGGAAGTATCTTGTATGCCAAAATGATGATCTCTACTCCTTTATTATGGGGCTGGTTTTCCTGTTTCAAAGAGCATTTAGCTTACAATACATACAGAGTGTAGGTCTTATGTCTTCTCAGTAATAATTGGAATTTTCTAATTGTCCTTGTAGAGAAAATGTGATGGAAGATATCTGTAGTAAACTGCAAGAGATTAGGAACCCTGTCCATGCCATTGGACTTCTTATACGGGAAATGGATTATGAAACAGAAGTGGAAATGGAAAAAGGATTCAATTCAGGTAAATGACAAAACAACAAATGTGTCTCTTGATTTCGAGAAAAGAGTGATAACATTTAACTCCATTTTTCTTCTTATTATAGCTCAGCCTTTGAATGTTCGAATGAACCTTTCCCAGCTCTATGGTAGTAGCTCAGCGGGGTGTATTGTGTGCAGAGGCGTGTATAGAATTGCTAGTACTCGATTCCTGATCTGCCGAGACCTCTTGATCTTACAGCAACTACTGATGAGGCTAGGAGATGCAGTAAGTATTGTTTGAGGGAACACTTACAAAATCTAAAACCTGACAGAGATCTGGAAGCATACAGCAGGCTGTTGAGCTTAAAAAGTAGACACTATGGGCTGGGGATGTGGCTCAAGCGGTAGCGCGCTCAACTGGCATGCGTGCGGCCCGAGTTCGATCCTCAGCACCACATACCAACAAAGATGTTGTGTCCGCCGAGAACTAAAAAAAAATAAATATTAAAAAAAAAATTCTCTCTCTCTCTCTGTCTCTCTCCCCCCCCCCACTCTCTCTTTAAAAAAAAAAAAAAAAAAAAAAGTAGACACTTGTCTTTCTTCACTGCTTTATCTCCCATGGTTGACCTTACTAGGTGCTCTGTAAATATTTGTGGAGTTAAGTATAAATGAATGTCATAATCTAAGGTTACAGAATAGGAATATATGTGAAGCAGATTGTTTTGTTATTAACCTTTGAATGTATAGTAATACAAAATTTTCTCAGATTGGTGGTCCCAAAAACTGGTATTATAAGTATTACCCTGGATGTGATAGCAGAATACCCTTTAGTGTAGAGGAAAGAAGAAAAGAAGAACAATTTTTCTCTTTCTGTGGGCCAGGGCTTACCCTAAGCACAATTTTGAGGTTGTAAAGTTTGCCTCTGTGGTCTTCCCAACTCCATTCTGTGCTTTCTTTTCCATCTTAATTCTTTTCAGACTACCAGACTTCAGTGCCATCACAAATCCTGATTGCTCCACCTACTGGATGTTCTATGCTAAAAATTACTTTTCTGCCTATAGTAAAGTATATGTGTCCCCACTGCCCACCCCAGTGCTGAGGAGCCAACCCAGAATCTCACACCCCATTTGTTTCTGAGTCAATAATCTCATTTGACCCTGGCAAGGAAGCAATCTGATTAAAATTATCTATGTTAATGAATAAAGAGCCAAAAAGCCAATAGGTCTCCCCGAAGTAATATACTTTAAAATCAGAATTTATGAACTCAAATACATTGCTGTTATTAAAATTTCAGGCAAAAATAAGAACAAACTTTTAGCCAGCCAAGTGGCTCAGGAGGTTGAGGCAGGAAGATCTCAAGTTCAAAGCCAGCCTCAGCAAAAAGCAAGGCACTAAGCAATTCAGTGAGACCCTGTCTTTAAATAAAATACAAATAAGGGCTGGGGATGTGGCTCAGTGGTTGAGTGCCCCTGAGTTCAATCCCAGTACCCCCACTCAAAAAAAAAAAAAAAAAAAGTTAGAAATTTTTAAGAACACCAAGGAAAAAAAGGATCCTGTCCTGAGAGTATGTCACTTGGGTTAACCCTTATTAAGTTCTTTGTGATCTGTGTAAATACTTGCATTTCTTCACAGGTTTTTTTTTTTTTTTTTTTTTTTTTTTTTTTTGTGTGTGTGTGTGTGTGTGTGTGTGTGTTTCTGGGTTTCTAATCTCTTGCAGTTTACTACAAATAATAATAATTACCTTCAGCTGTTCCTCTCCTCGGTATATATCCAAAAGATTTAAAATCAGCATACTACGGTGACACAGCCTCATCAATGTTTATAGCAACACAATTCACATTGGCCAGGCTGTGGAGCCCTTTAACAGATGAATGGATAAATAAAATGTAGTGTATATTTACACAATGGAATATTACTCAGCCATAAAGAAGTATGACATGGCATTTGCCAGTAAATGGGTGGAACTGGAAACTATCATGCCAAGTGAAATAAGCCAATCCCAAAAAGTTAAAGATGGAATGTTATCTCTGGTATACAGAAGCTAATTCAAAATAAGCAGGAGGTGGGAAGAATAAAAAAATAAAAGAATGATCAGTGGAGTAGTGGGAGGAAAAACAGGATAAGGGAAAGACAGAATGAATCTAAACCTACTTTCTTATGTACATATATGAATATACCACAGTGAATCTAACCATCATGTACATCAACAAGACATTAGTTAAAGAAAATATTAATAGCAAATCAATGGAGTGGAGGGAAGGGAACCATTGGGAGGGAAGAAGGGAGGGAAAGTACTAGAGACTTAAATAGAACAAATTATGTCCCATGTTTATATGATTATGTCAAAATGAATCCTAATGTGTAGCTAAAAACCAATAATTAAACAATTTGAAACAAGAAAGAAATAATAGCCTTTTCTTATAAAATATATATAAGCAAAAATAATAAAAATTCATCTGTATCTTCTACCCAGTAACAACCACTATTGACATTTTGATTTTTTTATACTCTTTTTTCTATGCAAATAGGTTTTTTGGTTTTATTTGTGCAATTAGGATATGCCACTTAATATTTTTTGTAACCTAGTTTTCATTTTTCCATTTTTGTAAATCTCATTGGTCTTCCCACATTATTTTGTATTTATACTTAGTGCAATTTTAATGTACTCAACCACTTCTCTTTATGACTACTGCCAGGTTTTCCCTGATATGTATAACTTTCTGTACATCTTTGGTTTTATCTCTAGAGTGAATTCTTTTTTTTTTTTTTTTTAGAATTTTAATATTTATTTTTTAGTTTTCGGCGGACACAACATTTTTGTTTGTATGTGGTGCTGAGGATCGAACCCGGGCTGCACACATGCCAGGCGAGCGCACTACTGCTTGAGCCACATCCCCAGCCCCTCTAGAGTGAATTCTAAGAACTAGAATTGTTTGGTCAGAGTCTATGCACACTTTTAGGTTTTAGAAGTTTTGCCAAATCTGCCTGTACTAATCAGACCCATTTTTACCTAACACCAGCAGCATACAAGGATATTTAGATTTCCCTGTTCCCTGTAATTCTGAGCCCACAGATTTAATCAAATTTTCTTTTCATTATCAGCTCCCATAATTTGGAAAAGTTTATTATTATTATTATTATTATTACTATTATTATTATTTGGGGTCTGTTTATATCTGGGAAGGTGTTTTTCCATTGCTATCCCAGAATGTCATAGGTAAAATATTGTGCCCTTTATAGCTATGTATGCTATTTTATTTTACTCCACCTGAAACTTGAGAGTTACCATTACTAATTGTGTGGTGAGCATCTCATCCATTATGCATAGGTGATTTTGGGAGCTGGCCAGCTCTTTCAAGCTCAGCAAGACCTGCTTCATCGGACGGCTCCCCTGCTCTTATCCTATTACCTCATTAAGTGGGGAAGTCAGTGCTTGGCAACTGATGTTCCAGTGGACACACTGTGAGTTTCCTTTCCCTAATTATTTTAAAATAAATTGTGAGTTTAATTATTTTTTCTGTTTTTCTTTAATTTTGTTTATTTTCTTGTTTTCCTTGGTAGTGCTGGGGATCAAACCCAAAGCCTAGTGTATGCTAGGCAAATACTCTACAACCAAGCCACATTCCCAAGCCAAATAAACACTTGCTAAGTTTTTTTTTTTTAAACATGTTGTCAAATAATTTGCCTTGAAGATAATTTTCACTTTTAATTTTGCTGTACTGGAGATTGAACCTCTGAACTACATCTCCAGCCTTTTACTTTTTATTTTGAGACAGGCTGTCACTAAGTTGTTTAGGCTGGCCTCAGACTGGCAATTATCCTGCCTTGTCTCCCAAATATTCTTTTTTTTCTTTTTTTTAAATATATAGATATTTGTAGTTGTAGGTGGACATAGTACTTTTATTTTTATGTGGTGCTGAGGATCAAACTGAGTGCCTCACACATGCTAGGCGAGCACTCTACCACTGAGCCCCAGCCCCCCAAATATTCTTTGTTAGCTGGGATTATAGGCATGCACTACCTTGCCCAACTCAGAAAATTTTTAGATGCTCCATTTTCTAAAGGTTGAAAGCAATTTAAAAGATGAAAATAAAAAATGCACATCTTTATTACATATGTGTTTTATAATAATGCATGTGTAACATACAGATAAATCATGTTGAAGGCAAAGGAATGAGATGAAGGTAAAAGGAAAGTTAGATCATACACGGAAACATTATGCTGAACTTTTTTATAACCAAAGGAAGAAAAAAAAATCTAATAATTACAAGATTCACTTTTCTTTTGGTCCTCCCACCACTCAACACTCTGTGGTACAGGCATTGAACCCAGGGCCTTGGGTGTGCCAAGCAAGCATTCTACCACAGAACTACATCTCCGGCCCAAGATTCAGTTTTTTGGTAAGATGAACCATCCTGCTTGCTGTGGCTCATCATTGAATAATATAATGGACAATAATCTAAATCCTTTGGTTTTTCGCTTTTTCTTTGTGCTTTCAAAGAAGCTTTTATATACAATTTACGGTGTCCCTTTTAGGAAAACTTGTGGACATAATGTTTAGCATGGGAGAATTACTAAGCTGTCCTTTTTTTCTTTTCTCACAGGGAGTCTAATCTCCAACACTTGTCAGTACTGGAACTAACTGACTCTGGTACTTTAATGACAAACAGGTTTGGTAAGGACTATGTATACATTTGATTTGGGTTTGGAGGTTTATTGCATATTTATTAATGTGTTCTTTTGCCATCTTTGCTATGGAAATGTTGGTCATGCTTTTTGCTTTCACTAGAAGGCATGAGAAGCTGTGGCCTAAGACCTGGTTGTAGCAGAGTCTATGAAGCTCTGATCCCATAGATATACATGGTAAAAATAAGAACAAATTTTAGTAAGGTAATTTAAGACTCCTGAGAGTCTCTCACTTGCATTAGCCCTTAATTTAATCATTTATAAATTTACTAAGTTAATGGTAGCTTTTATAATCTAGTCTTAGTTAACAAATTAAAAGGAGTCCTCTCTCATCCTTGAAAACCATTACTCTAGAGAATTTATTTTGTACTGTTTTGGAATAAAACTTGAAATCTTAGGACTGATTGTGTTTATTATATGTAGGTCCTAGGGAAGGCACTTTCAGGTGGTGAGAACTATGAAAATTTGCAATGTTGATTTAATAGTCATTATCATTGCTTTTATTTAATACTTCAGTTTACAAATTGTTTTTGTTTATGTTGCTACCAATTGCACCCATGGTGCATTTTCTATTTTGAAATGATATTACAAATATATAGTGAATTCATAGACTATCTTAATTGAAAGTTTATATTACCATTACAAGTTTATGATTATAGCATTTTCTTTTCAAGTATCTAGCCCTCAGACAATTGTGGAGTTATTCTTCCAAGAAGTTGCAAGAAAACAGATTATATCTCATCTCTTCTCTCAACCAAAGGCACCTCTGAACCAAACGGGATTGAATTGGCCTGAAATAATTATTGCAGTTACCAATTATTTATTGCAGCTTTTGTATCCTTTTCTTTAAAAGTTGAAAGTTGTCTTCTATCTGGTTTAAGCCTCTTTTTCTGCCTGTGTAATAGAGTCTTTTAGTTTTTTTTTTTTTTTTTTTTTTTTCCCAGTGGTAGGAATTAAACTCTGGGCCTTATACTAGGGAAGAGCTCTGTCACTAAACTACATCCCCAGCCCAGCATCAAGTTTTTTTTTTTTTTTTTTTTTTTTAGAGAGAGAGAGAGAGAGAATTTTTAATATTTAATTTTTAGTTCTCGGCGGACACAACATCTTTGTTGTATGTGGTGCTGAGGATCGAACCCGGGCCGCACGCATGCCAGGCGAGCGCGCTACCGCTTGAGCCACATCCCCAGCCCCAGCATCAAGTTTTTTTGTCTTACTTTATTTTGGGGTGGGAGAATAGGGAAGGGATTCGCAGTACTGGTGATTGAACCTAAGGCCTTTTGCGTGCTAGGCAGCCACTACTACTAAGCTACATCCCCTTCCCTGGAATGATTTTTTTTTTTTTTTTTTTTTTTTTAAGAGAGAATGAGAGAGGAGTGTGTGTGAGAGAGAGAGAGAGAGAGAATTTTTAATATTTATTTTTTAGTTCTCGGCGGACACAACATCTTTGTTGGTATGTGGTGCTGAGGATCGAACCCGGGCCGCACGCATACCAGGCGAGCGCGCTACCGCTTGAGCCACATCCCCAGCCCCCCTGGAATGATTTTAATGAGGTTGAGTACTTACCCTACTAGCACAAGATTATAATATTTATTTTGAGATATCCGATTTTTGTTTTATATTTTTGATCAGGAGTTGAGTGAGATTTTATTGGTGCACACACATTTTTTTTAAAATGCTTTTTAGTTGGACCTTTATTTTATTTCTTTATATGTGGTGCTGAGAATTGAACCTGGTGCCTCGCGCTAGGCAAGTGCTCCACCACTGAGCCACAACTCCAGCCCCATTAGATCCCTTTTTTTTCTTCATACGCGGTGCTGAGAATTGAACCCAGTGCCTCACATATGCCAGGCAAGTGCACTACCACTAAGCCACAGCCACAGCCCCTCTAGATCCCTTTTAAGACATTCACTCAGGTAAATATTTGTTGAGTGACTCCATATACCAGTCACAATTTTAGGTGCTAAATGTCTACTGGTCTGCTATATACCAGCTGAATTGTGGTTCACCATTCAGGGATAAAGTAAACTACATCCCTTATCCTATAATAAACTGAGTTCTAAGCTAATGATAAGATTCATGGGGCTGGGGATGTGGCTCAAGCGGTAGCGCGCTCGCCTGGCATGCGTGCGGCCCGGGTTCGATCCTCAGCACCATATACCAACAAAGATGTTGTGTCCGCCGAGAACTAAAAAATAAATATTAAAAAAAAAAAAAAAAATTCTAAAAAAAAAAAAAAAAAAAAAAAAAGATTCATATTGTACAGTCATGTATTGCTTCACAGTGGGTCTGTGTGCTGATAAAAGCATTGTTAGGTAATTTCATCATTGTATAAATAGCATCGTTTGTTCTTAGAAAAATTCAGAAAGCTACATATCACCCTAGATGGTAAAATCTTATGGGTCCACCATCATATATGTGGTCTGTCATTGACCTGATCAAGATATCTTCTCATACTGCATGGCTATTTATAATCTTTTCTTTGTGTTTGTCGAATATTAATGTTACATGGTAATGTAGGAAAAGCGTATGTTCTCATTCCTTTTTTGCATGTTTGGGTTGTAGGGTTTTTTTGTTGTTTTGTTTTTTGTATTATGGTGCTAGGGATAAAATTCAGGACCTTATAAATCCTAAGCAAGTATTAAACCACTGAATTATATCCCCCAGCTCTCACTTTTTAAAAAATTATACTATTTTGTGGACTTTCATGACTTTTGATGCCCAAGATATATGGTTAAATTTCACCAAAAAAGTAAAAAACCTCCTTATCCAGTGACTAGATGGCCTAGCAATCCTGGTTGTCTCTTTCTAGAATGTTTGATGGGAAATTGTCAGTATGTACAATTGCAGGTGAGTTCATGTTAACATTTCAGGTTTAATCACTCTTTTGAAGAATGGGATTGATAGATTTTTTTCCTTTGTGAATGTCGTTTGCATTTTATTTGGACTGTTAGGAAGAACCACAAAAATTGATTTTTTTTTTTTTTTTTTTTTTTTTTTGCAGTACAGGGAATTGAACTCAGGGGTGCTTTACCATGGAACTATATTCCCAGCCCTTTTTATTTTTTATTTTGAGACTGAGTCTGGCTAAGTTGCTAAAGGTAGCCTCAAACTTGGGATCCACCTGCCTCAGCTCCCTGAAATGTGGGATTGCAGGTGTCCACCACAATGCCCTGCAAAACTTGAAAAAAAAAATTTTTTTTTGGTACTGGGAGTCGAATTCAGGGCTACCACTGAGCTATATACCAGCCCTTTTTATTTTTTGAGGCAGGGTTTGGCCTCCAACTTGAGATCCTCCTGCCTCAGCCTCCCAAAGGCTTGGCACCCAGCAAAAATTAAATTTGATTGCATTAATATTCACTCCAAAATTATATTCTCTACTTCTCTCTTGGTAGTATTATTGGTAATATAATTTTTTCTCATATCTTTTTGGTTTTTTAAAATCCTCTTTATTAGTTTCTCTTTATATAAAACAAGCATATCACTGTCTTAGTAGAAATCCTTTATTGTACTTTAGTCATTGAACCAGTAAATATTAAAAATTGGAAAATTTCTAAGATGTGAAGCATGTATATATTTACATGTGTGTGTTACTGGACTCCTCTTTGCTTGTTTTTTATTTATTTTTGTTATTATTTTGTTTTGTTTAAGACAGAAACTTGTTCTGTTGCCCAGGTTGGTCTCAAACTCGGGCTCAGGTAATCCTCCTATCTCAGTCTCCCAAGTAGCTAGGACTACAGGTATGTGCCACCACACCCAGCTCTTTTATATGTATGTGTGGTGCTGAGTATTGAGCCTTGGGTCACTTTATCACTAAGCTACATCTCCATTCCTTTTAATTTTTTATTTTGAGACAGAATTTCACTAAGTTGCCCAGGCTGGCTTCAAACTTATGATGCTCCAAGTCACCATGCCCAGCTGTCTATGCTTTCTTAAGGTGTCTAGCCTAAAATAAGAATGCATTGACAGAATTAGGCTTCAGTCTCCAGATTATTTCTAGAAGTAAAACTTTTGTACTGATCAAATAGTGTGTTCTCTCCTTCTATGAAGAAATGACTATCTCCTTAAGTAGTGTTTATTTTCTAATCAAAAACTACCTTTTATGTCCTTAAGGATTATATTCAACTGCTACATCCCTGGTGTCAAGTCAATGTTGGTTCCTGTCGATTTATGCTGGGACGTTGTTACCTAGTTACAGGCGAAGGACAAAAGGTAAAGTGAATTTGAGTGGTGAATAACCTCTAGTGCAAGGAGGATGTTTTAGTTTTCATCTGGATTATGGGGTGGGAAGCACAGAGTCCTCCACAAAAGGGTTCCTTAGCATATGAGTACTGTACTGGTACCAGTGAAGGGCATAATATCAGGTTAACTTCTTACACTCAGGTTTTATTAGGGTTTAGGAAAATAAGACGAAACATTAAGACCTTTCTGTCCCAGAGCAAAATAAAATTTATTCATTAATCATATTTTCAGGTATCTGTTTCTTTGTTGTTTGCTTTTTCATCTTTTTTTGTTAAGATAATGTTTATATTTTTAATTTTTTTCCCCTGATATCCTATTTTGTAGATTTTAAATATGCAGAAAAGTTTGAAGACTTTCATGGTGAATAGTTATACAGCCACCACTCAAATTCTGTAGTTGTTCACATGCTGCTACAGTTTGCTTTATTACTTATCTATCCATCAGTCGTCTTATTAAAGTTTACTTTTTAAATTAATAGCATTTAAATAAAAAGTGAGAAAAATTAAAGAAATATTAAATGATGTATCAGAATTTATATGTCGGGCTGGGGATGTGGCTCAAGTGGTAGCGCGCTCGCCTGGCATGCGTGCGGCCCGGGTTCGATCCTCAGCACCACATACCAACAAAGATGTTGTGTCGGCCGAGAACTAAAAAATAAATATTAAAAAATTCTCTCTCGGGGCTGGAGATGTGGCTCAGCGGTAGCGCGCTCGCCTGGCATGCGTGCGGCCCGGGTTCGATCCTCAGCACCACATACAAACAAAGATGTTGTGTCCGCTGATAACTAAAAAAATAAAATATTTAAAAAAAAAAAATTCTCTCTCTCCTCTCCTCTCTCACTCTCTCTTAAAAAAAAAAAAAAATTCTCTCTCACTCTCTCTCCTCACTCTCTCTTTAAAAAAAAAAAAAGAATTTATATGTGGCAGAAACTGTGAGTAGTGGTATACTATCTTAAATACTTTCTCTTTTGGCTTTCCTTAGCATATGAACCTGATTTATATCACTAAAACTTTATAGGTCACTTTGCACTTTTTAAATTTTTTCCAGGCTTTGGAATGTTTCTGTCAGGCAGCATCAGAAGTGGGCAAAGAAGAATTCTTAGATCGCTTGATCCGCTCAGAGGATGGGGACATTGTATCCTCCCCCAGGCTGCAGTATTATGATAAGGTACAGTGCTGTTGTTTGGCTCTTCTTATATACTTATATAGAAATGTATCTAAGATATATTGCTTTTTTTTTTTTTTTTTTTTTTTTTTTTTTTTTCCTGTACCGGGATTGAACTCGACACTTGACCATGGAGACTTTTTTTTTTTTTTTTAATTTTTATTAGTTATTGATGGACACATATATTTATTTGTTTATATGTGGTGTTGAGACTTGAACCCAGTGCCTCACACATGCTAGGCAAGCACTCTACCGCTGAGCCACAACCCCAGTCCCCACTGAGCCATTTTTAATATTTTACGTAGAGACATGGTTTCACTGAGTTGCTTAGTGTGCTTTTTTTTTTTTTTTAGTTGTAGATGGACACAATATCTTTATGATCGAACCCAGTACCTCACACATGTGAGGCAAGAGCTCTACCACTCAGCTACAACCCCAGCTCCCTGCTTAGTGTGCTTAGCACCTCACTTTTGCTGAGGCTGGCTTTGAACTGGCAACCCTCCTGACTCAGCCTCCAGAGCAGCTGGGATTACAGGCATGTGCCACCACACCTGCCCGGCTGCTTTGATATTTTTTAAGAAAAATACTAAAAAACTTAATTGTTTCCAGAACTTCTAAATGAGAAGAAGATAGACTTGCCTAAACAAATTGAGAAAACCTGCTGGGCACAGTAGCACATGACTGGAAGGAATCCCAGCAACTCAGGAGGCTAAGACAGAAGGACTTCTGCCTCAGTCTCCTGAGTCTCTGGGATTACTAGTGTATGCTGCCAAGTCCAGCTCATGGCTCTTTTACAGGTGATCATTTGTCCATCTTAAAGCAGGCATCAGAGGGAAGAGAGAGCATCACAACAGGGGTGAGAGTGTAACACCTTCTCTTGTCCATCTGATTTCAGTAGGTTATTTACCTGGTTGGATAGATTTACATGATATATTGCTTAATTTTGATGAAACTCACCTTTACAATGTAGATTTAAAATATTCATGGAAGCTGGGCATGGTGGTGCACACCTGTAATCCCAGTGACTCAGGAATCTAAGGAAGGAAGGTTTGAGGCCAGCCAAAGCAACTTAGGGAGGTTCTAAGCAATTTCAGGAGACTCTGTCTTAAAATAAAAAGGGCTGGGGATGTAGCTCAGTGGTAGAATGCTTGCCTAGCATGCATAGGCCTTGGGTTCAATCCCCGGTGCCACAGAGAAGGGGAAAAAAAAAAAACTCTTTAGGGCTTTGTTACACTATGATGTTCATTTACTATGCTTTAAATTCATCAGCAACATAAACAGTTTATAGGAAAAGTTTATGCAGATTGAGTATCCCTTAACCAAAATGCTTGGAAACAAAAGTGTTTCATTTTTGCAGGGGGGTAACCTGGGATTTATTTAACTCAGGGGTGCTTTACCACTGAGCCACATCACCACCCTGTTTTGTGTTTTATTTAGAGATAGGGTCTCACTAACTTGCTCAGCACCTCACTGTTGCTGAGGCTGGCTTTGGTTGATCCTCCTGCCTCAGCCTCCCAAGCCACTGGGATTACGTCGAGCACCACCGTGCCCAGCTCAGATTTTTTTTTTTTTAATGTTTATATATACATATGAGATATCCTGGGGAGGAGTCTAGGTCCAAACACAAAATTTATTTATGTTTCATATTATACCTTACACATATAGCCTGAGGTAATTTTACATAAATTTTTAGTGTTTTGTCTGTGGCCCTTTTCATGAGGTCAGATGAATTTTCCACTTATGGTGGCCTATCAGCCCTCAGTTTCAGATTTTGGAGCATTTTCAGAATTTTGGATTAGGGATGCTGGTTCTATTGTAAAATTGTGTTTGTTCTTTCATTTAACAAATATTCACTGAGAGCCTACTGTGTATAAGGCACTGGTTTAGGATCGGAGGATAAGGTTCTAAGTACCACCGCTACTCCCTGTCCGCTATTCCCTGTTCTTGTGGTACTTAAAATACAGGTTGGAAAGAGACTAGACAAATAATATAATGTCAGACAGTGATATGTGCTCTGAATAAAAGTAAAGCAGATCAACGCAGTAGGCCAGGAAGTGTTCAGTTTGTTATGAGAATATCTTTGAAACTCCATAGTGGTAGGCTCTCAGGTCCACATGCTAAGATTTAAGTCCCAGATCTCCGAACTACGACCTTACACAAGTTCTTCATCTGTAAAATCATTCAATTACTGTGAGGGTGAAAATGATTAATACCTACCAAGGGTAAAGCTATTCCTGGCAAGTAAGTACTTTTTGTATCCCCAGGTTTTTGGGTTGGTTGGTTGGTTAGTTGGTTGGTACTAAGGAGTGAATCCAGTGTACTTTACCACTAGGCTACATCCCCAGTCTTTTTTATTTTTTTGATACCAGGGATTAAACCCAGGGGCACTTGACTACTGAGCTATATCCCCCTTCATTTTTTATATATATATTTTTTTTATTTAGAGATAGGGTCTTGCTAAGTTGCTTAGGGCCACACTGAGTTGCTGAGGCTGGCCTTGAACTCAAGATCCTCCTGCCTCAGCCTCCTTAGCGGCTGGGGTTATAGACATGAGCCACCATGCCTGGCTTTTATTTTTTAATATTGAGACAGTGTCTTGCTAAGTTGCTGAGGCTGGCCTCAAACTTGCGATTCTCCTTCCTCAGCCTCTTGAGTTGCTGGGATTACAGGCAGGTACCACTGTGCCCAGCTACCCCCAGCTTCTTATTGAAGGCATGTGAATATAAGGATATAGACACATTCATATCTCTGGGGGATATTTCATTACTTTCTCACACTGGCAAAACAAAAGGACAAAGCTGGATGTGGTGGGGAGTCAGTCCTATAGGCCCAGTACTCAAGAGCCTGAGGCAGGAACATTACTTGAACTTTGGAGTTTGGGGCCAGCCTGGGTGCCACAATGAGACCCCATCTCTTAAAAAAAGCCCAAGTCAGGTGTGGTTGTGTATGACCATAATCTCAGGGACTTGGGAGACTGAGGCAGGAGAATCACAAGCTCGAGGCCAGTCTGAGCAACTTAGTGAGGCCCTAAGCAACTTAGCAAGACCCTGTCTCAAAATAAAAATAAAAATAAAAGAAGGCTGGGAATGTGGCTTAGTGGTAAAAACAGCCTTGGGTTCAATCACTGATGCAAAAAAAAAAAAAAAGCCCAATATTTAATCCCTCTATTATTTATTAATAGTGGTTGGTTTGTTCTATAAAGAACATGTTAAGACTCTCTCTCTTAACTTTATCTTTCTCTGTTCCAACCTAACACAATCAAAAATATCTGTAACTTGTGAGCCATTATTCCAGTGTTATTATCTGGAAAAACAAATAGATTTTATAACAAGCCTTTATATAACAGTAGAATCTAAAGAAAAATCTTAATATTAACCAAATAATCCTGTCCATTTTATCAGCACCTTTTTTCTGAATGGTTCTAAGGATGGAACCCAGGGCCTCAAGCCTATTAGGCAAGGCTCTCCCACTGAGCTACCTCCCTAGTCCCCTTATCAGTGCCTTTAATTTAATCTTTACTTACCTAATGATGTTTCTGACTAATTTTGAACAATAATTCAATTTGGAGTACCACTGCCATATTAATTTTAATGAAAATTTCTTGAATTTCTCTTTAGGTTTTACGTCTTCTAGATGTTGTTGGATTGCCTGAGCTGGTTATTCAGTTGGCTACATCAGCAATAACTGAAGCAGGTGATGACTGGAAAAGTCAGGTAAAAACTATTATTTGCTTTGTTTTTCTTGAAGGTTGTTCTGGACATTGTATTTTAATTTTCTTTGCCCTTTTTTGATATTTGATCTAAATTTTATATTTAGGCTACTTTACGGACATGCATTTTCAAACATCATTTGGATTTGGGTCACAACAGCCAAGCATATGAGGCCTTAACCCAAATTCCTGACTCCAGCAGGTAATCTTACAGTCTTTTTAACACAAGGCAATTTACCAGCCCTGTTTAACCCACTATAGCATTTTACCCTTATAACCCTTTCTTTTCTTCCAGGCAGTTAGATTGTTTACGGCAACTAGTGGTAGTTCTCTGTGAACGCTCACAGCTACAGGATCTTGTAGAGTTTCCTTATGTGAATCTGCATAATGAGGTAATTTTATGTATCCACTGATGTCTAGAAACAGCTCTGTTGGTTGTCACGATTGGTACTAACATCGATGCCTCATTGTTTTTCCTACATTAGGTTGTGGCAATAATTGAATCTCGTGCTAGAGCTGTGGACCTTATGACTCACAATTACTATGAACTTCTCTATGCCTTTCACATCTATCGCCACAATTACCGCAAAGGTGAGCAACTGAACAAAGACACTTGGTATTGGAGGCTGCCTTATAAGTTTAATAATATTTTATCAAAAATGTGTGTTGGCCTTATCTAAGTTTTAGTTGTGTTTAAGTACAAGCTTCACTTCATCCTTTTGAAGATTACCTGTTAGCTTTGAAGATGTATTTATATACTTACCCCATTCTAGAACATTCTCAGATTATTTCCAGTGAGATGGCATTCTATGTGCATTTTCTCTCCAGTTATAAAGGAAGCTTGAGGGGCTTGGGTTATGGCTCAGCAGTAGAGCTCTCACCTTGCATGTTCAAGGCTCTGAGTTCGATCCTCGGCACCACATAAAAATTAAATAAATAAATAAGTAAATAAAATTATCGTGTACAGCTACAAAAAAAAAAATTTAAAAAAAAATAAAATATAGGAAGCTTGAGCTTTTCCACTAGAGATAGTTTTTTTTGTTGTTGTTTTTTTTTTAACTAGTTTTGTGTGTGTAGGCTATTTTACCCGAGGCTTCCTCTCTTTATTTTAGTTGTTGGAGTAAAATTCTGCTACTTAGGTCATCTAAATATAATAGATAGGGCTGCGGTTGTGGCTCAGTGGTGTAGCACTCGCCTAGCATGTGTGAGGCCCTGGGTTCGATCCTCAGCACCACATAAAAATAAATAAAATAAAGATATTGTGTCCAACTACAACTAAAAAATAAATTCAAAAAAAATAAATAAATATAATACATAGCATTCTTAATTATAGATGGTTGAAATCTCACATCTCTTCAATTTTATGCAAAACCCTTAGAGAGTTGTAAATTTCACAGAGGTTATTAATGATCCTACTGCATTCTTCTCTCTCTCCTCTCTCTATTTTATTTTAAAATTTTTTTGGTACTAGGAATTGTACCCATGAGTTTTTAACCACTAAGACACATTTCCAGCCCTTTTTAATATTTTATCTAGAGATAGGGTCCCACTTAGTTGCAAGTTCCTCATTAAGTTGCTGAGGCTGGCTTTGAACTCGCAATCCTCCTACCTCAGCTTCCCAAGTCGCTGGGATTACAGGCGTGCACCACCGTGCCTGGCTCTCTCTTTTTAATTAAATGATAGCCTAGTGAATTCTTATTTTTCACTTTCTTTTTTTGCTGGTAATTGAATCCACAGACTCATACATGCTAAACTTACACAAGCTGAGCTATACCTGCAACCCCTCAACTTTTTAGTGTTTAAGATCTTTCAAGTCTACAGAAAAACTAAATATTAGTACAGTATCACCAACCCATGTATCCTTTACCCAAATTCAACAATTATTACTATTTTGCCACATCTTTTTTCCTATCTTTCTACCTTCCTTATTTCCTTTCTCTCATTTTCTCTACTTATTTACTTAATTATTTGTTTATTTTTTGCTTATCACTTTGAGAGTAAGTTATGGATATCATGTCTATTAACACATAATTAGTCCAGCTGTTTCTCCTAAAGACATTCTTTTACATAATGTTGATGCAATCCTCAAATTAAGAAAATGTGACTAATTTAGTTTGGTTTTATTTATTTGTTTTTCTGGTGGTACTAGGACTCAAACAAGTACTTTATTCCTAAGCTACATCTCCTCTCCAGCCCTTTTTATTCTTTATTTTTGAGACAAAATCTTGGTAATTGCCCTGACCAGCCTCAAACTTGGAAACCTCCTGCCTCAGCCTCCTGAGTAGTGGAATTATAAACATGTATTACTGCTATTCTTTAGATTTTTTTTTATCATGCAGGAAACGAAATAATTAAAGATCTCTCATTATCTGCTTGCATTGTAATATCCATTGTATCAACCTGATTAGGACCAATTTAGCAAGATTAACTAATGTTCAGTTCTTCTGAAGAGAGACTGTACTTCTTTCTTTCTTTTTCTTTTCTTTTTTTTTTTTTTTTTTTGTGGTACCAGGGATTGAACTCAGGGGCACTCAACCACTGAGCCACATCCCCAGCCCCATTTTGTATTTTATTTAGAGACAGGGGCTCACTGAGTTGCTTAGTGCCTCGCTAAATTGCTGAAGCTGGCTTTGAACTCATGATCCTTCTGTCTCAGCCTCCCCAGCTGCTGGGATCTCAGGCGTGCATCACCGCACCTGATGAGAGAGAGACTGTACTTCTAACATAGTGTCCTATGTATTACAGGAGCTCAAAAATTATTTGCTGTAAATTTTTTTTTTTAAATAGTGCAGTTTTTAGGGCTGGGGATATAGCTCAGTTGGTAGATGCATTTATTTAATGGGTCGTATATGCCCAGTTCCTTGTGTTGTATAGTTCCTGCATTTATTGCTATTGCCTTTGCATGCACAAGGCCCTGAGTTCAATTCCCAGTACCACAAAAAAAAAAAAAAAAAGAAAGAAAAAACTTTTTGTTTTGGTTTTTATAGGGTATTTTTAATGAAAACAAAAAAGTATGATTTTTAAATGCCCTGGAGTCCCACGCTATCCTAGAATAATGTATTTTTTAGTATCTCATTCAATGTAATGAATGGTGTTTTGTAGCTCAGTAAAGACATGGGATGTGAACTAAGGTTGTGGCTGAGTGGTAGCGCACTTGCCTAGCATGTAAGCACTGGGTTCAATCCTAAGCACCACATAAAAATAAATATATAAATAAATAAAGTTATTAAGAAATTCCACCAAAAAAAAAAAAGACATGGTATATAGTTCAGTGCGTACCTAGTATATTCGAACCCTAAGTTCAATCCCCGTTACTGTCCCCTGCCCTGAAAAAAAAGCTAGACTACATTTGGTATGGGGGTGTATCTAAAAGCCAAAAATTCATCACAAAGAAATGATAAATACTTGAGGTGACAGATAATGTTAATTTGCCTGATTTGTTCATTCCACAACGTATGCATGTATGTAAACATCACAATATACCCCATAAATATTGTCAATTAAAAATGTATGCTGTCCATCTACAACTACAAAATTTTAAATAAATAAAACTTTTTAAAATGTGAAAATTTTAAAAATAAGTAAAGATCAACAATAACATTTCCCATATTTTTCAAACTGTGTTGAAATGCACATAGCATAAAATTGCCATCTTAACCTTTTGTTAAGTGTTCTCATGTGTATGCACCACCATGCCTGGCCCTCTGTGTATCTCTAAGGAAACATTTTTTAAATTCTTATGTCTAATTTATTATTGCCTCATAGCTGGCACAGTGATGTTTGAATATGGAATGCGTCTTGGCAGAGAGGTTCGAACTCTCCGGGGACTTGAGAAGCAAGGCAACTGTTATCTGGCTGCTATCAATTGTTTACGGCTAATTCGTCCAGAATATGCATGGATTGTGCAGCCAGCATCTGGTGCAGTGGTATGAAAACTTTCCATTTTGGAATTTGGGGATCATTTAATCTTTAGTTTTGTCCTTGCAAAACTATTATCTTATTTTGCATCATTTCATTTAAAATTTCTGCAGAGGTACTTGTAAACTTAAACTCTTTGCAGCAATTCAACTATACTAGAATACTGTCCCGGGGCTGGGGATGTGGCTCAAGTGGTAGCGCGCTCGCCTGGCATTCGTGCGGCCCGGGTTCGATCCTCAGCACCACATACAAACAAAGATGTTGTGACCGCCAAAAACTGAAAAATAAATATCAAAAGTTTCTCTCTCTCTCTCTCTCTCTCTCTCTCTCTCTCTCTCCCTCCTCTCCTCTCCTCTCCTCTCCTCTCCTCTCCTCTCCTCTCTCTTTAAAAAAAAAAAATAGAATACTGTCCCTTTAATTCCCAAGTTCGGAATTTTTGTAGGAAGACTTATTGTAGAGTGGCTTTGGAGTTAACCTTGACTGACTTCAGGCAAGTTCTTTAATCTTTTGTTATTTGGTTAACCTCTTGCATAAAATAGGGTTGATAGTGTCTACCTTGTAAAGGATTATTTGGGTATTAAAAGATAATTTGATCCAGGCAGTGGCACATGCCTGTTATCCCAGTGCTTAGGAGGCTGAGACAGGAGAATTGCAAGTTCAAAACCAGCCTCAGCTAAAGCAAGGCCCAGTCTCTAAATAAAACACAAAATAGCCCTGAGGATGTGGCTCAGTGGTCAAGTTCCCCTGAATTCAGTCTCTAATACCAAAAAAAAAAAAAAAAGATAATTTGAGTACATTGCCTAAAACAGTGATAGTGTCTGGCCCACAAAAAGTGTTTAATAAACAATTGCTTTTATTTCAAACATGTTTATTAATTCAGTTTGCAATTGTTTTAAAGAATACAAACCTTTGAATTTTTCCCACCATGCTCATGGGTCACATATGCCCAGTTCCTTGTGTTGTATAGTTCCTACATTTATTGGCTATTGCCTGGGATTTTCGATAGAAATTATAACTTTGGAACTAAGGAAAGCCATGTGACTTATATGGAGATCAAGTCCATGTCTTTGGACTCAGTAATGCTTATAGTAAAGTGAGCCAGCTTGGCAGATGACTCCATTTGATATCCACAGCACCTGTGTAAGAAGAGTTGTGCTGGGTGAAGTAAAAATAATTTCTATTGAAAAGATTTAAGCATGTAATCTCTAAATCACTGTTAATGATATCAAAATAAAAATACCAATTTTCACAGTTTAATCTTTGTTTTGTCTTATCAGTATGATCGCCCTGGAGCATCCCCTAAAAGAAATCATGATGGAGAGTGCACAGCTGCCCCAAGTGAGTCAAGGTCTCATGCTGATCTTTGCTGAACAGTAGTTATATTTTCAGTAGATCTATAGATGGTTATATATAACATAGACAGTTATAACTATATGTTATATACTATAAATAATATACAATAGTGACATTAAAATATGGCAAAATTCCTTCTTTTTGTTTCCAGCATTTTAATCTGCTGAAGGTTTTCTGGTATGGTAGCCCTTTGAAAATACTCTATGGTACTATGAGAAATGAAAATGCTTAAAAGACAGTGTTTTTGTTGCCTGTTGTATTTAAATCAGCTTAATACCATTTTTTTCCTCTGGTTCCTTTAATATTACCAGGGGGACATGAAGTCTTTCATTAAGAGCCTGTGCTGTAGATTTGAACACACCTGGTTTTAATTCTGCCTCTCTCACCTTGGCCATGTTCCTTTCTTGTTGATAGAGATGGTAGTGTTTCACAGTTGTTAAGACTTAAGTAAAGTTACATGCAAATAACTGGTAAGCACCTCCTCGACCACGGCTGGTGCTTTGACTTGACTCAGCAGTACAAGTGAAGCAAGGATGTTGCTAATTTTTTAAATTAGCTTTTACTGAGGCCCAACTGAATGTTCACTTAATGTTTAGTGGAAAATGACAACAGTACCTTAATCTAACAGACAAATCTTTTGTACTTTGGGAATTGAAAGTAATTTTCTTTTGATTTCTAGCCAATCGGCAAATTGAAATCTTAGAACTGGAAGATCTGGAGAAAGAGTGCTCCTTGGCTCGCATTCGTCTCACTCTGGCTCAGCATGATCCGTCAGCAGTTGCAGTTGCAGGTAAGAATTTAAAACCTCTAATGTGTCAGTACAGTAGCACACTGTAGGGCTAAGCAGTGTGCTGGGTGGGTACAGAGTGAAGGGTTGTTAACTCTGAGATATTCATCGACAAAGCAAAGCAGATGCCCTTGGGTGAACTAACTAGCCATTTTCCATTTCCACAGGAAGTTCCTCAGCAGAGGAGATGGTTGCTCTCTTGGTTCAGGCTGGCCTCTTTGACACCGCCATATCACTCTGTCAGACTTTTAAGCTTCCCTTAACACCAGTCTTTGAGGGGCTTGCTTTCAAGTATGTAAAAACTTATATTTTAATAGACTTGATTTTCTAATGCAAAGATATTATCCTATTACTTAATGTGAAGCAGTGATCACAAACCAGTAACCTGCCTGTAAGCCAGTTAGTTAGATTGGTACTGTAAGCCATTTATGTTTAAAAGAAGTGAGTTTTTTGTTTTGTTTTGTTTTGTTTTTAATTATGCAATAAGTTTTTGCAGTGACTTTTTTAAAAAATTTTTTTGGTTACAGTTGGGCACAATACCTTTTTTTTTATTAATCTTGGAGGGGCTGCTCAGCAGTAGAGCACTTGCCTAGCAAGTGCGAGGCACTGGGTTCGATCCTCAGCACCACATAAAAATAAATAAATAAAATAAAGGTATTGTGTTCGACTACAACTAAAATATATTTATATATATATATATATATATATATATATATATTTTTTTTTTTTTTTATGTAATCTTGGGGCATGGGGTTAGAAATGATGGTGGAATTGACGGACATCATTATCCAAAGTACATATATAAAGACACGAATTGGTGTGAATATACTTTGCATAAACCAGAGATATGAAAAGTTTGTGTTCTGTATGTGTAATATGAATTGTAATGTATTCCATTGTCATATATAAGTTAAAAAAAAAAGTAATATTGATTTATAGCTTCTCATGAGAAGTCAGAAGAGTAGACCAGCCTGAGTTAGGTAATGGTGTCCACTGTAGATAAGGCATATTTTTATTCTTTTCGGTCCTTTAAGACATCTGTTGACCCCCTCTTCAGCGTATTATAAAGCACCATAGGGGCTGGGGATGTGGCTCAAGTGGTAGCGCGCTCGCCTGGCATGCGTGCGGCCCGGGTTCGATCCTCAGCACCACATACCAACAAAGATGTTGTGTCCACCGAGAACTAAAAAAATAAATATTAAAAATTTTCTCTCTCTCTCTCTCTCTCTCCTCTCTCACTCTCTTTTTTAAAAAAATAATAATAATAAAAAAATAAATAAAGCACCATATCTCACCATAATTGTTGCCATACCATTAAGGCACATTTATGAGTGTACTATGCATCCTAATTTTGTATCAAAGACAGTTTTGTAATAAATGAATTGTAAGCATATTAGTGTGACTTAAAAAAAGAGAAATAGCTTTGCATAATGATTGCACCCCATTTTCTGCAAAATAAATTGGCATAAAATGTGATGATTGTGCAGTAAAATACAATATTTCTGGGCTGAGGTGTAGCTCAGTGGTAGGATTGCTTGCCTAGCTCATAGAAGGACCTGAGTTCTATCCATAGTACCCAAAAAATAAAAATTTTAAAAAGTTCTTATTTAATTGACCTTATACCTATTAGTAAAGTGGTTTGTGAATTAGAAATATTTTTAAACATTCAGAATTTGTCATCATTAATTATCTCCTGGAAGTAAAGTATCTCTGACACCTAATTGGTGGCCCCTTATGGGTCATCCAGTTATGTGGTGGCTTTGAGAAGGAAGAACTAATACTCCAGTAGTAAATTTAGCAATATACTAGAGCTAAAGTTGTCTTCGTATCTCTAGTTTTAGTAGCAAGATGAAGTGGTTGCACTTCAGCAGTTAGTTTACTGGTGAGGAACCGTTTTCGTTGCAGATGCATCAAGTTACAGTTTGGAGGAGAGGCAGCACAAGCAGAAGCCTGGGCCTGGCTGGCAGCCAATCAGCTGTCCTCCATCATCACTACTAAAGAATCAAGGTACATCCCTAGTGTTCTGGTTCTGGCTGGGTTTACTCTTAGTCAGCAAGTTGGCACATACCTATAGTCCCAAGCACTAGGAAGGTCATTTGAGCTCACAAGTTAGGGACCAGTCTGGGCAAAATAGCAAGGCCCCCTCTTAAAAAAGGAAAGTATTCTTTAAGGCAAAATTATATATTTACTTGGCTTTAGAACATCATGTTCATTTTTTTCCCCATTCCTTCCATTGGGCTAACACTGCATTGCTGTCATCACAGTGTCCCCTTATAACTTGTTTCTAGCTAATCTTTAGCAACCCCACCAACCCCCATTGTCTATTATACCTTCTTTAGATGTTCTCTCTCCATGTACTTTTCCAGCACCCAGTGATGTACCTGAATGTACATCAGTTTCTTCTTCACAGTCCTCAAATAATCTAACACTCTTTTCTGAAATTCATTTACACTTGTATTATGCATCTTGGCATTTTAGAATGGTAGAGAATATGGACATTGTTTTAATTTTTGATGCTTTAACAGAATGCCTGAGACTGGGTATATGTAACAGCAGAATTTTATTTGGCTCACAGTTCTGGAGCCTAGGAAGTTCAACGTCAAGGTGCTCAGGGCCTTCTTTCTTCATCATTCCATGGCAGAAGGTAGAAGGACAAGAGAGGGCTAAGTGTGCCTTTCCAGCAAATTCTACACTCCCAATAACTAACCCACTCCCACAATAAGGACATTAATCCTTTCCATATGTGAGGACAGAGCCTCTTATTAGGCCCCACCTCCCAATACTATCCCATTGGGGATTGAGTTCCCAACACATGAACTTTGAGAGACTGTTCAATCCATAGCATCAGTTCTCTGATATTACTTTTCAACCCCTAAATTAGCACATCAGAATTGCTTATTAAAACAGATTATGAGATAGCACCTTATTCTAAGTCAGAACTTCTACATGATTCTAATGTTTGTTCAAGTTTGGGAACCACTAAAAAAAAAAATCTGAGCCAGTTTGCTTCCCTCTGCTGAAATCCTTAAACAAATTAAATTAATTGTAGAGTAATATTAATATGTGGTTAGTGGAGCCAGGCACGGTGGCGCACACCTGTAATCCTGCAGCTCAGGACACTGAGGCAGTAGGATCATGAGTTCAAAGCCAGCCTCAGCAACATCAAGGCACTAAGCAACTCAGTGAGACCCTTTCTCTAAATAAAATACAAAAATTGGGTTGGGGATGTGGTTCAATGGTTGAGTGCCCCTGAGTTCAAACCCCAGTACCGCACCCCCTCTCTCTCCCCCGCCACCACCACCACCACCACCCCCACCCGCAAAAGTGATTAGTAGGAGAAAAACATAAGAACCAAAATCTAAGTCATCTAGGTTCCAGTACTATTCCAAGTCATAGTGAATCTAAGTGTATTAGTTACCCTTCTAAAGGTCTTTCTTTGTAAATACATACTATAAATAGTACTGTAAATCACTGTTAAGAATATGAAACTCTTGCCAGGCTCAGTGGTACACACATGTAATCCCATGTGACTGGGGAGGCTGAGGCAGGATGATCACAAGTTCAAGGCCAGCCTGGGAAATATAGACTCTGTCTTAAAATAAAAAATAAAGCCTAGCATGCTTGTGATCTTAGCAGCTTGGGAGGCTGAGGCAAGAGGATTAGAAGTACCAGGCCAGTTTTAGCAATTTAGCCCAACCCTGTCTTAAAAAGTTAAAAAAATTTAAAAGGTCTGGGGATGTAGATAAATAAAAAAATAAAAGGGCTCGGGTTATAGCAGGGGTAGAGTGCCCCTGGGTTTACTCTTTGGTTTTAAAAATAATATTAATAATAATAATCTGAAACTCTTCACCAACCAGGGACAGACTTCAAATTTTTTTTTAAATCTAAAAGTCGGGCTGGGGCTGTAGCTCGTGGTAGAGCACCTCCCTTGCTTATGTAAGACACTGGGTTCAATCCTCAGCACCACATAAAATAAATAAATATACTGTGTGTTTATCTACAACTGAAAAATATTTTTTTTTTAAATCTGAAATTCATTTGTCCTTTTTGATGTTTTCAAGTGCTACAGATGAAGCATGGCGACTATTGTCTACTTATCTAGACAGGTACAAAGTGCAGAATAACTTATATCACCACTGTGTAATCAATAAGCTCTTGTCCCACGGAGTGCCTCTGCCCAATTGGCTTATAAACAGTTACAAGGTATGTAACATCTTAACTTGTTGAGATTAAGAACCTGCTCTTTACCATTCTAAATAACTTCATGAGATAATTTTTTTTAAAAAAGGTTTGATAATTTATGGAAACATACTGAATTAAATACCGTGGGCAGTTTCTCAGTCATAGCTAAAATCACTAACAACAATGCCATACCATGGTATTTAAAGTTCCACTGGTTACTAATTAGATAAATGCCTGCCTATATGCTAAATGAATAATGAGCATATGTTCAGAATAATGAGTATATGCAGGACATAGTTTCTACTGTTAACTTAAAACATTCATGTCAGTATGTGGAGTAGTTTCAAATGCAACAGTTTGTTTAAATTGGTATTGTCAAAATTGAGTTTGTGGATGATCTATGAGTCTGGTTATCATTACCATAAAGAAATAACCTTTGGCCGGATACAGAGGCACATGCCTGTAATCCCAGTTGCTTGGGAAGCTGAGATAGGAAGATCGCAAGTTCAAAGCAACAGTGAGGTGCTAAGCAACTCAGTGAGACCCTTTCTCTAAATAAAATACAAAATAGGGCTGGGGATATGGCTCAGTGGTCAAGTACCCCTGAGTTCAATCCCTTGTACCCAAAAATAAATTAATTTAATTTTTAAAAAATAAAAGAGAGGCTGGGATCGTGGCTCAGTGGTGGAGAGCTTACCTAGCATGGGTAAGGCACTGGGTTTGATTCTCAGCACAACATACAAGTAATAAAATAAAGGTCCATCAACAACTAAAAAATACTTTAAAAATAAACAAATGAATAAATGAGAAAGAAATAACTTTGGGCTGGGGATAGAGCTCAGTTGGTAGAGTGTTTGCCCCACAATCACAAGGCCCTGGGTTCAATCCCCAGCACCACAAAAAAAGGAAAGAAAGAAATCACCTTGCCAGACACAGTGGCACACACCTGTGGTCCCAGCAGCTCAGCAAGCTGAGGCAGGAGGATTGCACTTTCAAAGCCAGCCTCAGCAATTAGCAAGGCCCTAAGCAATTTAGTGAGACCCTGTCTCAAAGTAAAAAGGACTAGGGATGTAGCTCAGTGATAAAGTGCTCCCTGGGTTAATTCCCTAGTACCAAAAAAACAGAAATCACCTTAGGGCTGGGGATGTACCTCGGTGGTAGAGTTGTCGAACCATCCCCAGTACTTCAAAAGAGAAACAAAAGAAAAACCTGAGGCAGGCTAACTTTATAAAGAAAGAAGTTTAGGGGGCTGGAGATGAGGCTCAAGTGGTAGCACGCTCGCCTGGCATGCGTTAGGCACTGGGTTCGATCCTCAGCACCACATAAAAATAAAATAAAGATTGTGTCCACCTAAAACTAAAAAATAAATATTAAAAAGAAAGAAAGAAAGAAATGTATCTGGCTAACAGTTTGGGATGCTGAAAATCCAAGAATATGTAGTGCCATCCATTTGGCTACCATGAGTGCCCTCTTGGCAGTGTCACATCGTGCAGATATGCCATGGTGTGAAAGGGCTGGGCTCACTTTTAATAATTCACTCTCAAGAACTACTGTAATCCCTCTAGGTAGTACCCTTATTGATCTAAGGACCACCCCCGAGGCCCTATCACTTAAAGATCCCAACATTTCCCAAAGTCACCACATTAGGGACCAAGCCTCCAACATATGAGCTCTTGAGGGACAACCATAGCAGATTATCTGCATCAGAATTATTAGAATGGTGGACTTCTTTAAAATATAGATTCAGCTACCTCAAATAGAATAAGGAAAGAGAACCTAAGGTTAAAAATTTTAAAAATAATAATAATTTAGGAGCTCAGGTTGTGGCTCAGTGGTAGAGTCCTTGCCTCACATGAGTGAGGCACTGGGTTCAATTCTCAGCACCACATATAAATAAATAAATAAATAAATAAATAAATAAATAAATAAATAAATAAAATAAAGGTCCATCAACAAAAAAAAAAAAATATTTTGAAAAAGATAATCTATAGTCTAAAATAAGGAAAGCTGATTTTAAGTTAAAAAATAGAGAAAATAAGATGATAAAAGAAAGAATGTAATCAAATCAGAACTTAGAAAACATTTAACATAATTAATAGCATTCTTCCAAACTGAGACTATATTCATTCTTCTCTCAGAGGAGACAGTACCAATTAGGTATAAATTTAAACTGGTGATTCTTTGAACGACTTTTGCATTTGTCATTTATATATGTTTTTTTTTTTCTTGTAGTACTTAAGATTGAACTCAGAGGAGTGCTTTACCACAGAGCTACATCCCTTTTTTTTTTTTCATTTTGAGATGGTGTCCTACTGAGTTGCTGAAGTTAGCCTCAAATTTGCAGTATTCCTGTCTGATGTGTCTCATTGGTAAAAGCACCCTGACTTCAATCCCTAGTACCAAAAAAAAAAAGTAAGTGCCAGGGAATCAGACACTCAGCATCCTTTGCTCTGTGCTTGGGTAAAATGGAAGGAGGTATACATTCTAAATCACTGAATTTTTAGCTGGGCTGGTGGTACATACCTGTAATCCCAGCAACTCGAAAGGCTGAGGTAAGAGGATCACAAATCTGAGGCTAGTATGAGCAATTTAGCAAAATGAAAAATAAAAAGGGTTGGGGTAGCTCAGTGGTAGAGTACCCTTGAATTCAGTCCTCAGTACTAGCCAGCAGGGAAATATCACTGGATTTTTACAGAAAGTTGATGCTGCTGAGTTGCTTCGTCTATACTTGAACTATGACCTTTTGGAAGAAGCTGTGGATTTGGTCTCTGAGTATGTGGATGCTGTATTGGGAAAAGGACATCAGTACTTTGGAATTGAGGTAGGTACATATAAATATTTCTTTTTAATTCTGTATTAACATATCAAGTAAGATAAGGATCTGAAAGTAAATTAAATGTATATTAGTCTGACCTTTATTGTTTGCAGTTAAGTAAATATTGGCCCAGTAGGTATATCTAATTTCCTGTTTATAAAATGGGGATACATTTCATTTTTCTCCATTAAAAGAATGGAGCACTTGCCTAGCATGCATAAAGCCCTGGTTCAGTCTCCAGCACCATAGAAGTAAGGGGGCAAGGAAAGAATATGGCTTTAGTTAGTATTTGGTGTTTTGTGTAGAGGGATTATGCCATCTCTACAGGGTTTTCTTTTACCTGGTACTTGGGATTAAACCCAGGATGCTTAACCACTGAGCCACATCCCCAGCCCATTTTATTTTTTATTTTGAGACAGAGTCTGACTAAGTTGCTTAGGTCCTTGCTAAGTTGCTACGGCTGATCCTGCCTGGATTTACAGACATGCCTCAACATATCCAGCTCTACAAGGTTTTCTTATTTAATCCTTACAACAGCCTTATCGATAAGAGACTGTTTTATTCCTTATTTCTTAGAACGTCTGATGAGCCAGGCACAGTAGTGCATACTTGTAATCCCAGCAACTCTGGAAACTGAGGCAGGAGATCCCAAGTTCAAGGCCAGCCTAGGCAATTTAGCAAGACCCTGTCTCAAAATAAAAAAAAAATTAAATGGTGTGGGGAATCCAGGTATGGTGACACACAACTGTACTCTCAGTGGCTCAAGAGGCTGAGGCCAGAGGATCACAAGTTCAAAGCTAGCCTCAGCAATTTAGCAAAGCCCTAAGCAACTCAGTGAGACCCTGTCTATAAATAAAATATTTTAAAAAGGAGGCTGGGGCCAGGTGTGGTGGAACATGCCTGTAATCCCAGTGCCTCAGGAGGCTGAGGCAAGAGAATCAAGAGTTCAAAGCCAGCCTCAGCAAAAATGAGGCGCAAAGCAACTCAGTGAGTCCCTATCTCTAAATAAAGTATAAAATAGGACTGGAGATGTGGCTAAGTGGTCGGGTGCCCTTGAGTTCAATCCCCAGAAACCTCTGCCCACCAAAGGGTGGGTGGGGCTTGGGGATATGTCTAAATGGTTAAGCGCTGCTGGGTTCAATCTCTGGTACCAAAAAATAGGGGGTGGGGATATAACTCAGTGGAAGAACACCCCAGGTTCCATCTCTAGCATCAGTAAATCAGAAAACAGGCCCAGAGGTTACACATTCCAAATCTGAAACAGATTATGAATAGATGAGCCAGGTCTAAACAGATCTGGCTTATTATAGAGCTGAGTTCTTAAATTATCAAGGAAGTATTCAGAACTTTGAAAGTTGAGCTTTCCTGTCCTTTTCCAGTTTTGTTTTTGCTTTTAGTATTTTGTTTTCAGATAATTTGAATTTAAAATTTTAAATTAAATTTCAGACTGAAATAGAGAATAGTTTCAATTTGTCCATCTCAAAAAGAGTTGTTAAAGTGTATTTATCCTTAATAGACCTTAGGTCTCCTTTAAGATTAAGTTGAAATAAATTTTTAAATATATTTGATTTAACTGAGAAGAACAGTTTCCCCAGTTGAAAAGAAATATAGGAGGATCTTAACTGGTAAAAAGAATTAAATATTTAATTCTTTTAGAGTCTTGTGGACCTATTATTCAGGAGAAGCAGTGCACTTTCAGATTTTTTTCAAATATCATTTTCCTTTCAGTTTCCACTGTCTGCAACAGCCCCAATGGTGTGGCTCCCATACTCCTCTATTGATCAGCTTCTCCAGGCTCTGGGAGAGAACAGTGCCAACAGTCACAACATCGCAGTATGTAAACTCTTTAATGAGTTGTCTTCTGTGAACTCCTGCAGTAGCAAGCTATACTTAACAAGTTGATCTTCAATTCCTAAGGACTAGAGGGAGAGCAAAAGCCAAATATTTATCCCTGTTAACATGCTGTTCCAGTCCCTTTATAAATAAGGTCAATGACTTAAGCAACTTTTCCAAAAAATAAATAAACTAATGAGAAACCATGCATTAATTACACAGAGACAAACTGCATTCAGTCCATTTTTAAAGAAGTTTACAAGGTTGGGGTTGTGGCCCAGTGATAGAGCACTCACCTAGCACATGTGAGGCACTGGGTTTGATAGTCAATACCACATATCTAACATCAGTCTTTTTTAATCCTGGAATTACTCTGTAACGATTTCCTTCTTTTCCTTTACAGCTATCCCAGAAAATACTTGACAAATTAGAGGACTACCAGCAAAAAGTTGATAAGGCAACACGTGATTTATTATACCGCCGGAACTTGTGATGAGGATTGTTACTAGCCTTTGAAACCACTTGGTGCCTCTTAGGGCTTAAGACTACTCTACCAGGAACCCTGTACTCAAGGCTGATTTTCCAAACTGTAAATGATGTGTACAACACTCAAGTCTGCATCCTGCACAAAATAGGAGGGCAGAAGTGTCAGAGGACCTGTGCTTGCTGGTGGTGCTAACACAATTTCTGCTTTTCAACCTTGGTCTCTCAAACAGCTACTTTTGTATATGATTCACAGCTTTTTTAGAGTTTATATATTTTTTTAAACTATTGAAGACATTCTTTATCTGCAAATTAAGACCTACTCTCACGTTCCAAAATAGCTGATGGTTGTTGGTTTGTTATAGCTGACCACCAAAAGCAGTCACTGCAAATATTTTAATTCTTCCCTATCACTTTTTGTATTTCAATGGAATTATTTTGGTCCAGAACTGACATGTATTTTCTGTATTGCAAATGGAGGCTAATGACTTTATGTACTCTTTTCATTATTTATTGTGGAGTTTTTGTATGATCTTCAATAAAGTATTAAATAATTTGCCTAGTTAAGCGTAAAATTACCACCAGATGTTTAAAGAAGGTATCATATTTTGAGTCAGGTGTGGTGGTGCATGCCTATAAATCCAGCACCTGGGGAGGCTCAGGGGCAGGAGGATTGCAATTTGGGAGTCCAGCAAGACCCTACATCAAAATAAGAAATAAAAAGGATTAGAATGGGGCTTGGGATTTAGTTCAGTGGCAGATCGTTTGCCTAGCACTCGCAAGGCCTGAGTTCAGTCCTCAGCCCTGGATAAAAAGCAGGGACGGGACTAGAATGTAGATCAGTGGTGGAGTACTCCTGAGTTAAAGCACTAGATTGCAATAAAGAAAAAAAATGTGAGGGGCTGGGGTTGTGGCTCAAGTGGTAGAGCACTCGCCTAGCACGTGTAAGGCATTGGGTTCAATCCTCAGCACCACATAAAAATAATATAAAAAAGCAAAGATATTGTGTACATCTTTAAAAAATAAAATAAAGATATTGATTGTGTCCACCTAAAACTAAAAAATAAATATTAAAAAAAAATGGAAAGCGTAGCTGGGGATGTAGCTCAGTGGTAGAATATCCCTTGTTCTGTCCCCAGTACTGCAAAAAAAGAAAATATTATATTTTGAATCAGGTTCTGAAGCTAAAGTTGGGTAGACTTTTAGCTAAGAAAACAAATGGAAGTCCACCATGTAGATTTTTCAAGTAAATTCTAATAATGTATAGGGCCAGAATATACTGGATTGAGAAGCTTTCATGCCTATAAAATTTTAAGACAGGGTCTAAATTGCCCAGGCTGGCCTTGAACTTGTGATCCTCCTGCGTCAGACTCCTGAATTGCACCACCACACCCAGCTATATACTTAAATTGTGTGAATTTTTGCATGGTATTGTTGGTAGATTGAGATGTGTTTCTTTTTTTCATTTTAATTCTATCATGATTAATATGAGGCATTTGGTGCAATTAGGGATTGAGGGAGCCCTTGAACTCCCAGCTCTCTAAACTTGGGGTTTTTAACCATAGTAAGACACTTTGACCTAGATGTACATATTTAACCCATGGCCTAAAAACATTGGACCCTATCATAGCATCTCTGTGGAGAGCTTCAAGTAGTGAGAGACTGGCTGCTCCAGAAATCTATCCAGTGGATTGCTGATCAAAGAAGGTATGGCTTCATGAGACCTCAACCAACTTTTCCTGTCCCCATATTTTTTTGGTTCAAGGCCTAAAACCCATGCTGGAGCCAGTCTAGCTTTTCTATTTTTCTTCTTTTTCATTTTGATTCCTACCAGAGCACAATGTGTATGCAACCTCCATTCCAATTTTCTGACCCTTTGGAGTTTGTGTTTTTGTTTGCTAGACCTTGCAATTTTTTTTTTCCTGGTGCCAGGAAGAGTGAATCAAGGGGCACTTAACCACTGAGCCACATCCCCAGCCCTTTTTTATAAAGTATTAGAGACAGTGTTTCACTGAGTTACTTAGGACCTCGATAAGTAGCTGAGGCTGGCTTTGAACTTGTGATTTTCCTGCCTCAGAGCTGGGTGCAGTGGAACACTGCACTCAGTGGTTCTGGAGGCGGAGGCCCGAGGATCCCAAGTTTGAGGCCAACCTCAGCAATTTAGGAAGGTCCTAAGCAACTTAGTGAGACCCTGTCTTAAAACTAAAAAAAAAATAATAGTAATAACAAAAAAAGTGCCCTCAGAACTGAGCATGGTGACACAAACCTGTAATCCCAGTGACTCCAGAGGCTGAGGCAGGGGAATTTCATTCGAGGCCAGCCTCAACATTTTAGCAGTTTAGCATGATACTGTCTCAATAAAGGGATATAGTGGGCTGGGGTTGTAGCTCAGTGGTAGAGCACTTGCTTAGCAGATGTGAGGCAATGGGTTCGATTCATGGCACCACATACAAATAAATATACTTTTCAACTAAATAAAAGGCTCATCAACTCTTTTTTAGGTGTAGTTGGACACAATACCTTTATTTTTTATTTATTTATTTTACGTGATGCTGAGGAACGAACTCGACATCTCACATGCACCAGGCGAGCGCTCTACCGTTGAGCCACAACCCCAGCCCCCTTCATCAATAATTTTAAAAATATTTGGAAAAAAATGAGGATATAGCTGAGTAGTAAAGTGTCCCTGGGTTCAATTTCCCAGTACTTAAAAAAATACTTCCATTATTTTCCTCACTGGGTATAAAAGTGCTCATCTGTAATCCCAGTGACTCAGGAGGCTGAGGCAGGAGGATTGCATGTTTGAGGCTAACCTCAAGAATTTAGCAAGACACTGTCTCTAAAAGGGCTGGGATGTGACTTAGTGGTTAAGTGCCCCTGGGTTCAATCCCTGCTCCTCCTCCAAAAAAGGCCAGTGACTTGGTGAAGCCCTGAGCAACTTAGTGAAACCCTGTCCCCAAAAAAATAAACAAACAGGCCTGGGAATGTAACTGTTAAATTGGTCCTAGGTTCAATCCCCAGTACCAAAAACAATAAATAAAATGTTTTTTTAAAAAGGGGGGAACCTGCCAGGTGTTGTGGTTCACGCCTGTAATCCAGCGGCTCTGGAGGCTGAGATAGGAGGATAGTGATTTCAAAGCCAGCCTCAGCAACAGCAAATCACTAAGCAGCTCAGTGAGACCCTGTCTCTAAATAAAATAGGAAATAAGGCTGAGGATGTGGCTCAATGGTTGAGTGCCCCTGTGTTCAATCTCTGGTACCTACCACCACCAAATAAAAAAAGGGAACCTCTTTATTCCAGCTAAAATGTTTGCTTCTGGGTTTGGTTATTATCTCATTCTCTAGATTTCTCCCTAAAGTCAGATAAAGAAAGAGTGCTGGGGTTGTGGCTCAGTGGTAGAGCATTTTCCTAGCATGTTTGAGACACTGGGTTCAATTCTCAGCACCGCATATAAATAAATAAAATAAAGGTCCATTGACAACTAAAAAATATTAAAAAGAACTTCGTTTGGGATTGGTAACTGTAACATTAGGATGGGTAACTCCATTTGGGTTGGGTCTTCCTGTGGGCCTACACTCAGTCCAATGATTTCCTATAATTTTTTGTTGTTGTTGTTGTTTTGTTTTTTTGGTACTGGGGATTGAACTCGGGCACTCGGCCACGGAGACACATCCCCAGCCCTTTTTTGTATTTTATTTAGTTGCTTAGAGCATCATCATTGCTGAGGCTGGCTTTAAACTCGGGATCTTTCTGCCTCAGCCTCCTGAGCCTCTGGGATTTCAGGTGTGTGCCACCGTGCCCGGCTCTCCTATAAATATTTTTTAACAGAACAAAATCTTAAAACCTGGCTACAATCACCAGCTCTTCAAGAAAAAAAAAAAAAAACTGACTACTGCTTGATTCTGCTATTAGCCACCTCCCTCCTTAAGTATCTACCAACCTTTGGCAGATAACCACATTCCTGTCACTAATGAGAAAGTAAATGGAACTTATAGTCTATTGGTAACACATTCTAGAAAACATAGTTAAGCTGATTTACCTCACTCTGGAACACTTTTACTACTAGTATATAGTTTATATTATAGGAAGTCATAATGTCCTTTGATCTTCCCCCCCCCCCATTTATGATACTAGAGATTAAATCCAGAGGCACTCAACTATTAAGGGATATCCCTAGCCCTTTTCATTTTCTTTTTAAATTTTAATCAGGATCTCCCTAAATTACTAAATTGCTGAAGCTAGCAATTGAACTTGTGATCCTCCTGCCTTAGCCTCCTGAGTCTGTGGGATTGTAGGCATGCACCACCACGCCCAGCTATTTTCCTTTAATCATCACAGTTCTCTCCAATTATATGCATACTACCTAAAAACATAGTCATGTATTATGGCTTTTTGCTCAAATTACGGAGAGACCTTAATATAGGTAACTCATTAATCCTTTTTTGTGTGTACAAATAGCTCCAGCTAAAGGTCAATTTATTGTTCAAATAACCTATGGAATAAAAATAGGTATTTCTTTCAGTAAATCAGGCTTCATGGTTTAAATGAATTTCCATAAAACACATGAGGTCACGTAATGTGGTATAATAAATCTGGTCTTTGTCACTGGTTCCTGGCACAGAACTTCAAAAACCTTTGGAATTTCCTGAATGATGGGAATTTATTAAGCTAATAAAGTGACTCCTGGTGAGCCCCTGACTAACTTGAAAATTTGGGCTGGTCCCCTGAAGACCAACTGCAAGATTAAAAGGTGGAACTTTGGGTTAGGCCAGCCTCTGGGAGGACAGGAGAGCTGGGGATTGAGTCCAGTCTTGTAGCCAATTAATTCAATCACGCTTATGCAATAAA
The DNA here is from genome assembly GCF_964194105.1 of Spermophilus citellus. NCBI lineage: Eukaryota > Metazoa > Chordata > Mammalia > Rodentia > Sciuridae > Spermophilus > Spermophilus citellus. The sequence goes on along the minus strand of NC_138183.1, from coordinate 238,438,567 downwards.
GTCCCGTTAAAAACTCTGAACACCACACTGTAGTATAAGCTTTCAACTTGGTGAACACATTGATGGGCTGGGAGGGTGACACAGCCCGACTCCTCAGGGAGGCGACATGGGAGCCACACTCCTACAGCTTGCCCTATTTATCATCCTTTCCATAGAAATTATTTTTACTTCACCCAGCACAGCTCTTCTTCCACAGGTGCTGTGGCTGTCAAAGAAATGGAGTCATCTGCCAAGCTGGCTCACCTTACTACAAGCATTACTGAGCCCAAGGACATGGATTTGATCTCTATATAAGTCACATGGCTTTCCTTAGTTCCAAAGTTATAGTCCCTAATGAAAATCCTTGGCAACAGCCAATAAATGCAGAAACTATACAACACAAGGAGCTGGGCATATGTGATGCATCAGTGTGGTGGAAAAACCTCAAAAGTTTGTGTCCTTTAAAAACAACTGCAGACTAAATTAACAAACATGTTTGAAATAAAAGCAATTATTTAGGGGCAGGGGTTGTGGCTCAGTGGTAGAGCACTTGCCTTGCATATGTGAGGCACTGGGTTCAATTCTCAGCACTGCGTATAAATAAATGAATAAAATAAAGGTCTGTCAACAACTTAAAAATTTTTTAATCAATTATTTATTAAGCACTTTTTGTAAGCCAGACACTGTCTCTGTTTCAAGAAATGTTCTCAAAATTATTCCCTTTAATACTCAAATAATCCTTTACAAGGTCGATACTATCAACCCTATTTATTTGGTTAACCAAATAGCAAAAAGATGAAAGGATTTGTCTGAAGTCAGACTTCTTAGCACTTTTCTGAGTTTTGCAAGTGGTTCTAGTGAGTTATGGAAACTGAGGAGGTCTTGGAAGCTCCAAAATTTATACCAGTCAGAATTTTTATTTCACTGAATTCAAAATTCATAGAATTTTTATTTCACTTTTTTTTTTTTTTTAATTTCAAAAAGTGTGGGGTGGCCTAACAACAAGTCCTTAAACCTATGGAGTCCTTCTCTCACTCCAGGTAGTTAAAGTCAGAATTGAATTGTACTGAAGTGCACCTATTTGTGGTGAAACCAAATAAATGATAAGATTTAGATACAACAACCACAAAGTTTCATTCTACAGTTGAGACTTACGTGCATATTTCACCATTGGGGCGATCTCTTGCTGAAGTTTCAAAAGCCAGAGTTTTCATTTGGGTTTAGGAAGTTCAGCTGTGGATATCAAAATATGAGTGTGACTAAGTATGTTTGAAAATACATGTTTAGGTGCAGTTGTGGCTCAGTGGTAGAGCACCTACCTTGCACATGTGAGGCACTAGGTTCAATCCTCAGCACCACATAAAAACAAATAAAACAAAATAAAGGCATAGTGTCCATCAACAACTAAAAAAACAAAACAAACATAAAAAAAGAAATACATTTAGGGGCTGGGGTGGTGGCTCAGTGGCAGAACGCTTGCCTAGCATGTGGGAGGCACTGGGTTCGATCCTCAGCACTGCATACAAATAAATAAAAATAAAGGTCCATTGACAACTTAAAAATACTTTAAAAATACATTTAAATAAAAAGAAAATACATGTTTATTCAAATGATTTTCCCAGCTTTCCCTTGTCAAATGTCAGCCAGGATAACTTGGTTTTACTGAAACATCATAACAACCAAAAAAACAAAGGCGCGGGGCTGGGGATGTGGCTCAAGCGGTAGCGCGCTCGTCTGGCATGCGTGCGGCCCGGGGTTCGATCCTCAGCACCACATACCAACAAAGATGTTGTGTCCACCGAGAACTAAAAAATAAATATTAAAAATTCTCTCTCTCTCTCTCTCTCTCTCTCTCTCTCTCTCTCTCTCCCTCTCCCTCCTCTCTCTTAAAAAAAAAAAAAAACCACACACACAAAGGCGCGGAGGGAGAACCTTAGTAATTCCAGAGCCCCATTTTTCTTCCAGTTGTGTGTGTGAGATGCGGGGGCTCTGACCCAGGAAACAGATTCAGGGTTCAGCAAGTAAAGCAGATGCAAGACGCAGGCTGGTAGACATGTTTTATTTGTGGCCATAGCCATTAGCCAGCCCCCAGCCAGTTCCATTTTAGCTCCTCTCCTTCCCTCCCCTTGGCGCTTTTTATATGCAGGCCAAACAAAGAAGGCACACTGCCAAGAGGGTATACATAAGGGGCTGGGGCACACATGCTCACGAGTTAATATTTATGACCTTGAGACTATACACTGAATCACAGTGCTTCTGGCCTTGACTTACCATAACAGTTCCCAGCTCTGGCCACACACTAAAAACATAGCCTGCCAAAAGTCTCTGTGAGGGAGCCTAACTACAGCCATTCGGGGGCTTGCCCCAACAGTGTGTGTGTTGTTCTGGGGATTGAACCCAGGGACACTCTACCTCTAAGCAACAAGGTCTCACCAAGTTGTCCAGGCTGATCTTGAACTTGCCGTCCTCCCTCCTCAGCTTCCCAAGTCACTGGGATTACAGGTGCACCACCACACCCAGCTAAAGGCTAAAGAACTTTAAAAAAAAAAAAAATAGTGGACCCTGCATCCCCCACAATCCCAGCCCATCTTATTCAAATTCTTTTATTGCTTTAATGTTCTCCGGATGTATCTATTAATTAGTCAGGGTTTAGAGCCCCTGTGATACACATACCAGTCATGTCCAAAAATGTCTGTTTTCTCCAAGGAAAACAGATTTTCACGAATCTATACATTTTAGTTTAGTACAATCTCAATTTGGTTCTAGGTATCCAATAGTATCTGGATATTCATGTAAACATAAAGCTCAATTAAGTAGTAATAGTTCCCACTGTTTATTTTCTTTCAGGCACAATGCAAAGAGCTAAAGCTATGACCTAATTTAAACCCTACAATAACTCTATGGATAATGTTGTTTTTTGTTTTTTGTTACCTGGGATTGAGCCCAAGGGTACTCAACCACTGAGCCACATCCCCAGCCCTTTTTAGTTTTTATTTTGAGACGGGTCCTCGATAAGGTCCTGAGGCTGGTTTCAATCATGTGATCCTCCTTGCCTCAGCCTCCCAAGTGGCTGAGATTACAGGCTATAAGCCACCACACTCAGCGTGGATACTATTACCAACACACTTTAAAGTGGCAGAAACAATTTTAGAGATGTTAAGAGATTTGTCCAAGACAGTATCTGGAAGGTCCTGGAGCCAAATTTGAATCCAGATGTTTGGCTTCAGAATTCCTACAAAGTTACATGATTTTACTTCCTTTCTCTTCAAGAAATAAATTTTAAAATTGCTGACTAACAGCTTCAAAATAGCAAATTCGGTCTTGCTGCTAATTGTTTTTAGAAATCTTTCAAGTCTCTAATCTCAGGACACCCTAATAACCCAGATAATCCCTCCCATAGGTGAGAAAAGGAAAGCAGTCTTGAAACTTGATTTCAAGTTTGCATATATTTGTTTAAAAACATTTGCTGGTGGGTTGGGGTTGTGGCTCAGTGGTAGAGTGCTTGCCTAGCATGCACGAGACACTGGGTTCGATCCTCAGCACCACATAAATGTAGAATAAAGATATTGTGTTCACTTAAAACTTAAAAAAAACATTTGCTGGTGCTTCTTATGTTCCAAAATGTATATTTAATACACAAGGAAAAAAACTAGAAAAGTCAGATGCAAAAGTTGGATTTTGCATTCAACAACCAATTTGGGTTAACAGTATCTACCCTATAAGGTTGTGAGACCCTGGTGTGATAACGGACACCTATGATCCCAGTGACTTAGGAGGTTGAGGCAGAAGGATTGGGTTTGAGTCTAGCCTCAGCAATTCAGTAAGGCCCTAAGACTCTGCCTCAAAATAAAAAATAAAATATATTTTGGGGATGTAGCTTAGCAACAAAGTGCCTCTGGGTTCAATCCCCAGTGCCAAAAAAAAAAAAAAAAAAAAAAGTTGTAAAATGCTAAAGTGCTTAATGACTGATAGAGTTTATGTAGTAAATGCTCAATAAATGACAGATGATTTTAGTATGAGTAGAAGCTGAGCTGCTGGGGATATAAAAAGCAAATACTACTGGTGTTTCTTAAGCTCAATTTAGAGGGCGAGACCAGTATCAACAGCAGGGTATCGATGCTAGGAAGGGGAAGCCTGACACTGAAGCCCAGAGATGTAAGTTCAGAAGGTTTTATCTGCACTGGATCTTGAGGAATGAAGACAATGTTCTTATGTGATGCACTAATTATTCCAACTCATTAAAGTGTGAAAGTTGAGAGCTGAGAATGGGAGAAGAGTGGAGAGGCTGAGCGGCACAGCAAACTCCTCTCCTCTCTCTCAAGGCCCACCCACCACCTGCTTGCCACCCAGAACACCTTCCACCATGGCCACCCCCCCCCCAGTTCCCACTTGAACAAAGGCATCAGGTAGGGGTATATATCCCTGCCTCAAGTAAGAAAGCCCAAGCTATATATATATCTGGATTGATGGCCCTGGAGAAGGACTTCACTGTAAGACCCACACCCTGGACTCTGAGCCCAAGAGTGTAGAGAGTTGCCTGCGTGGAATTTTGATGGCTATAGTACTTTTCGGTCTAAAGGCTCCTATAATGACATGTATCTTGTACCTGCTACCATGTTTCAGGACCCTTTCCCCAAGGATCCCAACACACTGGTGTTCTGTGAAGTTTTCAAGTATAACCAAAAGCCTGCAGAGACCAATTTAAGGCACACCCATAAACTGATAATGGATATGGTGAGCAACTAGCATCCTTGGTTTGGAATGGAGCAGGAATACACTGCCAAGGGCACAGATGGCCACCCTTTCCGTTGGTCTTCCAATGGCTTTTCTGGTCCCCAAAGTCCTTATTACTATGGTGTGGCACCAGACAACGCCTACTGCAGGGATACCGTGGAGGCTTATTACCAGGCCTGCTTGTATGCTGGAGTCAAGATTACGGGGACAAATGCTGAGGTCATGCCTGCCCCGTGGGAATTCCAAATAGGACCTTGTGAAGGAATCCACATGGAAGATCATCTCTGGGTGGCCCGTTTCATCCTGCATCACGTATGTGAAGACTTTAGAATGATAGCTACTTTTGATCCCAAGCCCATTCCTGGGATCTGGCATGGTTCAGGCTGCCCCACCAACTTTAGTACCAAAGGCCATGAGGGAGAGATTGATCTCAAGTACATTGAGGAGGCCATTGAGAAACTAAGCAAGCAGAGCCAGTACCACATTCATGCCTGAGCTCCCAAGGGGGCCTGGACAATGCCTGGCGTCTAACTGGATTCCACAAAACTTCCCACATCAATGACTTCTCTGCTGGCACGGCCAAACATAGTGCCAGCATCTGCATTCCCCTCGCTGTCAGCAGAAGAAGGGTAACTTTGAAGACAGTCGCCTCTCTGCCAAGTGCAACCCCTCTTCAGTGACAGAAGTCCTCATCAGCATGTGTCTTCTCAATGAAACCAGTGGTGAGCCCTTCCAATACAAAAACTAAAGGGACTAGACCTCAGCCATCAAGCCTCTCCTCATTCTGGAGCCTACTCCAGCTCTCCACCCTCATCTCTTGTCCTGCTTGTCCAGGCAAGGTCTTTTTTTTTTTTTTTTAATCCTTGTGCCCAGTTAATCTTGCTTTCTTTGGCCAGGACAGAGGTGGTTTTTTCTTTCTTTTTCTTTTCTTTCTTTTTTTTTTTTTTTTTTTTTTTGAACCCAGGGCCTTGTACATGAGAAGCAAGCATTCTACCAACTGAGCTATATCCCCCCACCTCACTGAAGCTTTTTAACTTGCTAGTGGGAAACAGAGCCATGCTCCTCCTCCTCAGGCATGTCTGATAGGCATGGTTGTGAGATGCAGCATGTTTTGGGGGAATGGGTGGGAGGCTGGGTGGGGTACTTTTTCTTCAAGGTAGCTGAAAGAGGAGGCCTGGAGAGGTTAGGTTAATATTCCCCCTCGTGGTGGAAAGCTCTATTTCTTAAGGTATAAACCAACTGCAGCACTTCCCTTGCTTGGGGCTGCATGTCCTCCCAGGGACACAAGGCTCAGTAAACTGATAGCTCGCTCTATCTTAAAAGAAAAAGTTCATAGTGATTGGTCCTTCATTTATAACACAAAACAGAGCAGTATTTTTATATTTAAATATAAAACCAAAAAAATTATGGGTGTGTGGGTATTTTTTCCTGGTCCCTGGGTGTTAAACTTGAGGCAAATATTTTGGTTTAGAAATAAAGGAAATTCTTTACAGCAGGGGTGGGGAGTGTGGTACTGGAAAAGTTGGTTACTAGAAGCTCTTAGCTTCATTACCACTTAAGAGTTGCCCTGCCCTGTCCACCCTTCTTTAGGAGGTGACCCTGGACAGCTACCAGGTGGATGCACATTACTGGTGGTCACCTGAGCCCAGTGTCGAGGTTTAAGATACATGTAGTTGTCCACTTGGGTTTTGGGGAGCGAGTTGGCTGGCCTATATAAACATGTTCCTGATAGGAGGTGTTGGGTTATTTTCTGGTGAAACTAGCATGTCACTAAAGCGGGCTTTTTTTTTTTTTTTTTTTTTGGTATCGGGGATTGAACTCAGGGCCACTCAACCACTGAGCCACATTCCCAGCCTTATTTTGTATTTTATTTAGAGACAGGGTCTCACTGAGTTGCTTAATGCCTTGCCATTGCTGATGCTGGCTTTGAACTGGTGATCCTCCTGCCTCAGTGTTCTGAGCTGCGGGATTACAGGTGTGTAGGCCTTTTGATATATTATTGTTATTTTTTAGTTGTTTATGGACCTTTATTTATTTATTTTTTTAATATTTATTTTTTAGGTGTGGATGGACACAACACAATGGCTTTATTTGTATGTGGTGCTGAGGATCGAACTCGGGTCCCACCTGTGCTAGGCGAGTGCTCTACTGCTGAGCCACAATCCCAGCCCTCCCGATCTTTATTTTTTATTTATTCATTTATATGTGGTGCTGAGAATCGAACCCAGTGCCTCATGCATGCTGGAAAAGCACTCTACCCCTGAGCTACAATCCCAGCTCCAATACATTACATTTTTTAAAAGCAAAACAGAAGTTAGATTTTAATCAGATTTACAGGGTTTTTAAGTTTAATTCTTCAAAATTTTCTCCTTCACTTTAGCTGTCTCATTCTACTCTTCTCTTGGGGGAGTTGGGGGCAGGGCTGGAGTAAAAATACTTGTTATGTTGTATCCTAGTGTCTTTTCTCCCAGTGTAGAATATTCCTTTCTTTGTTAAGATTTCTTAGGGGGGTTATTCCTTTTTTATTTTATAAAACACAAACCCCACCTCTATCTTGCATTTTCCCTACTGTTCCCTGGTTTTTGTGCTGGCCACAGCAGGCCAGCTGTGGTTTTTCTCTTGCCATGGCAACTTCTAATTGCTCAGAGAGAGGTAGGTGGGAAGTTTATTCAGTAGCCTTCTCCAGAGAGGACAGAGATCAGGGAATTGATAAAAGGGCCACAATTGTGTTTTTATGATTCAAGTTGGCCTTTTAGTCACTTGACCTGAAAGCTTTCTGCTTCTACAGATCAAGTAAGAATTTAGCAGGCTTCCTACTATCTCAATTCCAGGAACACAGTGATTAACTAGCCAATGCCAAAGAACTAGATGAGTTATGATACTCTGATTGTTGCTTGGCCTCTGCTGTTCATTATAGTGTCTACACCCACCTGTCTCTGACAGCTGAATGCCACCATTTAGGCCCTGCCATTCCAAGATTCAATAATTCACACTGTTTTTTTTAATATATATTTTTTAGTTGTAGGTGATCATAATAGCTTTATTTTATTTTTATGTGATGCTAAAGATTAAACCCAGTGCCTCACACATGCTAGGCAAGTGTTATACCACTGAGCCACAACTCCAGCCCCCATATTGTCTTTAATAATTTTTCCAAGTGAGGGATTGTTGTCCCCTGTAAGAACCAACCTACAAAGAGCAAACATGGAGCTCTTTAGGGATGTTGGGGCTTCTCTGGCAAATCTATTTGTCAATCTTCTGGATCCTTTAATATGGGTAAGGAACTTTTGGTTTGTTTGTTTAAATGGTACCAGAGACTGAACCTAGGGGTGCTTAACCACAGATGCACATATCCAGCCCCCTTCCCCCCTTTTTTTTGAGACATCTCACTTTGTTGCTTAGGGCCTCACTAACTTGCTGAGGCCAGCCTCAAACTTGTACCCCTCCCAAATTGCTGGGATTACAGGAATGCTGCCACCATGCCCCCTGGGGACTGAGCCCAGGGGTGCTTTACCACTGAGCACACTCTAACCCTTTCTATTTATTTTGAAAGGAATCTTTTTAAGTCTCATAGGCTGGCCTGAAATTTGTCATCTTCCTGCCTCAGCCTCCTGAGTCACTGGGACTATAAATCTATGCTATCACATTCTGCCCCAGCCTCCACTTTTTTTTTGGGGGGGGGGAGTAACAGGGATTGAACTCAGGGGCACTTGACCACTGAGCCACATCCCCAGCCCTATTTTGTATTTTATTTAGAGACAGAGGCTCACTGAATTGCTTATGGCCTCGATGTTGCTAAGGATGGCTTTGAACTCAAAATCCTCTTGCCTCAACCTCCTGAACCACAGTTACATGTGTGTGCCACCCAATGGGCCTCCCAACCCTTTTTTAAAATTTTATTTTGGGACAGGGTCTCTCACTAATTGCTCCAGCTATCCTTGATCTTGCAATCTCTCAGTCTCTGGAGTAGATGTGATTACAATGTGGACTATCAAGTTCCACTTCCTTAAACCTTTAAATGCCTTCCACTATGGTTAGGAAAGTCTGGGGAGGTGAGGCCGGAGGATGGAGTGTTCAAAGTTAGCCTCAGCAATTTAGAAAGGCTCCAAGCAACTTGGCAAGACCCTGCCTCACAATAAAACATATTTTGACTCAGTGGTTAAATGCTCCTGGGTTCAATCCCCCATAACAAACAACAACAACAAAAAATTATAGAAAAAAAAGAGGAGGCTGGGATGTAGCTCAGCAGTAGGGCATCCCTGGGTTCAATCCCTAGTATCACAGGGGGAAAAAAATTCTTTCCAGTATGGTAACCCAAAGGAGATTAAGTTTTTCCAACTCATTCACAGTGGGCCATCATTTGATTCCTGTTTCAGCCAACTAACCAAACTTAGCAGTTTTCCTAGCTCCTTTTGTTGCAACTTTAAATGCAGAATCTGTTTAATGCGCTCATAGCAACAAATTTGAACTAAACCAACTTCAATATGCTTCTACATTATCCCATAGCTTTAATATTCATATTCCCCAAATTTCTGCTGATATTCATGAGAAAACTTAAGCAGTTCTTTTGCAGTATAGTGAACCTCCTCCCTGTTATATTTTATTTGGTACTGGGGATTGAACCCAGGGGCTCTTAACCCAGTCCTGTTTAAACATTTTATTTAGAGACAGGGTCTCACTGAGTTGCTTATTGCCTTGCTCAATTGCTGAGACAGACTTTGAACTCATGATCCTCCTGACTCAGCCTCCTGAGCTGCCTGGATTACAGGTGGTGCTACCATGTCCGACAGTCACATTTTATACCTGAACTTTAGAGGTCTGCTGGGGATAGTAGAGGTCTAAAAGCAGTGAGAGTGTTAGGGATGGGTCCTCAGAGGCATCAGCACTTTCTTGCTTGGCAACTGCTTCATGGGAAGCCATTTCACTTTGGGGATGCCAAAGCATCTAGGGTGGGGAGGTCACTTTGAAGCCAGATTTAAAATTAGGTAGTCAGTGTAGTTAGGTAAATCGGGTCTAATATCATATCGAGTGAAATCTAAAATGGAGGCCATGCTGATAATGATTCCAGGAAGCACAAGACAACTCATGGAATGTTAATGAAGTCCCAGAAAGGCCCTATGCCAAAGTCCACCCCAAAGAAATGTTAATGGAACCCAGGAAACAGCCCCCAGTAGATTTGGAGATAGCCCATCCCAAAGAAGTGATAATGAAGTCCTTCCTGCCCAGATTACTTCTTTGGCCCACCTGTGTCCCAATCCTTCCCCCTTACATTCCATCACCAAAACTATAAAAAGGGGAGACAACCGCACTTCCACGGATTCCACCTCTTGGGTCCCCTTCTTCCTCCAGGAGAAGTCTTTTCTGCTGTCCTTTAATAAACTTCTAATTTCTACTCTGACCTTGCGTCAGCGTGCTTCTTTGGTGTTATTCTTCAACATTGGGGAAGCAAGGACTTGTCACCGGTCAACAGCGGTAACAACTTTTGCAGGCAAACAAGATTCAATGGAGTCCAGCCTGGTGGTATAGGTCTGTAATCCAAGCAACTAAGGCTAAGGCAGGAAGATCACAAGTTTGAGACCATCCTGAGCAAATTAGCAAGACATCCCCGCCCTCACCTTAAAAAAAAGAAATAACAAACGTGTGGAATAGATATGTTAAGGATATGGGAGTATGATGGAAGCAACTTGAAGCTGGATCAAATGATGCAGTAAGGTGGTAGAGTTGAGCACCACTGGGTTTGATCCCTAGAGAGGGAGGAAGGGAAAAAAAAAACTCAATGTGCTCGATATTGTGAGGGTATTTCAAAGAGGTCCAAGCCGCTGGATCTGGAGGTAAGGGAGGGAGGAGTATTAATGTAAGATTAGTTAAGAGGATGAGGTTACTAGTGGAACCAGACTGATAAGGCTCCTTCAACCCATCTGAACAGTTTCGGTGATTTGCTTCCAGGGAGGACAAGGTCGTTCTTTCCAGCTGATAAGCAACACAATTCAAGACACCATCTTTGTGGTCTTAAGAATTTGCAAAAACCTAAGAGACCTATTATCATATTTAATGTTCACTGCTATATCTGGTTACCACAGTAACCAGAGGAAAACTTGAAACGAGTCCAAAAAGCAACACAGTTTTCTAAAGGACAAACAACGAACAGGTAGCCGAGAACAGTCACAAGATGGAGGACAATAGGGTGAAGAAAAGACTTGACAAAAGCGTACGGATAGAACCCTACCTCTGTGGGGAAGTCACTCTAAATGTAGGCCCTTCTGCACTATTGGCTCGACTCCCACTCTTTTTCCTTTTCCATTGGCTACCGGTTTCTGACCTGGGTCAAAACAGCCAATCGCCTCCTTCCGTGCATAAAGCCCGTCCTATTCGCTGGGGAGGAGGAGCCAAAAGAACGACGAGGGGGGGGGAGGGAAGGGGCCCAGGGCGCTTGCGCAGGCGCGCGCCCCGCCGGTTAAAAGCGGATCCTGGCCGAAGGCGGTGCCGCGGTACATGAATATTGATTACGCATCGCAGCGCCGAACGCCCGCCCCTTTCGGCTGCCGACGCTCGCAGCTCGCGCTCGGGCTCGCGATGGGGAAGAAGTCCCGGGCGGTACCCGGCCGCAGGCCCATCCTGCAGCTCTCTCCGCCAGGTCCCCGCAGCAGCACGCCGGGCCGGGATCCGGAGCCGGAACCTGACACCGAACCGGATTCGACGGCGGCGGCTTCTAACCAGCCAGCCCCGCCGGCAGCGGCAACGACGTCGACGACACCCGCGGTGACTGCCTCCGCGGCCGCGGACGACTCGCCTTCAGAAGGTAAGGGTGCGCCTATTTGGGACGTCCGAAACTCGAGCGCGGGGCTTGCGGCCTAGGCTTCTAGGGGCGCTTCCTGGACCCCGTAAGGGAGAGAAGCCCGGGCGGGCGAGGTCCACCCTCTCGAGGCCCGCCTGTTCGGGGACTGCGGGGAGGGCGGCGGAAGAGGCCGGCAGAGCTGTGCGTGATCAGCCCGGGCCCATCCCAAGGCGCCATTGCATGTGGCTGGCAGAGGGCTTTCCCCGGGAACGTTTGAAATCCGACTGAGGCCTAGGCACCCTGGGCTCCCAGACGTCCCGGGTTGGGTTTTGATTACGTAAAAGGGTAGATGGGAGTTTCGGCGTCCTAGGCTAGTGACGGTGGAACCTGGCCTTTTCTACACGTCACCTGCGTCCTTTGGTTTTTTTTTTTTTTTAATTGGGATAGAGACTCTTTAGAAATGAATACGCCCTTTTTATTATGCCAAACAAAGCGTTAGTATCCCCAAACTAACAGGTATCCCAAAAATTCCTGGAGAAGTGGGTTCCCAAGTACTTGTGTGGTACTTAGATTAAGAGTAACTGTATGACGTCGGCACACAGGAAGGCACCGAAGAAGCCGAAGATTGAGGTATTAATAAATCACGTTAAAAAAACTCGTGCAGGACATTGCGTAGCGATGTATGTTGCAAAAACCTCATGAAAGGCTGGAGATTTATTTATTGTCTTTGTGTCTGAATTTTGAAGTATTGCGGATGTAATTTTTATATGCAGTATTCACATTCTTAAAGTTGAAGTTACTAGGCATATGGAAGGTTCTAGTAATGGCTGTTTTTTATCTGCCACTTATTTGGGTCATTGATGCACCCTGTTTTTAAGTTGATGGAATCTAGACCAGAAACGGCAGACCTATGATTGATTTGTCATCTCTGGTGTTTTTCTGTTCCACAGGCTAACTGCAGTTGTTTTCCTTTTGTTCCTTTTTAAAATACAGATGAACAGGAAGTGGTGGTGGAGGTTCCCAGAGTTGCTCAGAACCCTCCAAAACCAGTCATGACTACCAGACCCACAGCTGTTAAAGCAACAGGTATAAATTGTTTTGTTTTGTTTTGCATCTGTAGAATATCTTAAGTTAGAATGCTTTACTGAATTCTTTGTTGCTAATTTCTATTTCTCCCTTAAAGTGTAATTTAAAATCTTTCTGGGTCTGGGATTGTAGCTTAGTAGTCGAGGGCTTGCCTAACATTTTCAAGGCCCTGGGTTTAATCCTCGGTGTCACAAACAAACCCTTTCTGTTTGTGAGGGCTTGTTGGCAACTACTCTTTTTCTTTTGCTGTGTTGGGCCTCTATCCCAGGGCTTAGTGCATGCTAGGCAAGCACTCTACCACTAAGTCACATCCCCAACCTGGTAAATATATCTTAAGCAATGCAAAATTTATGTTTTATCTCTGTACCCAGATAATTTGTACTACTTTTTCTTCGAATGTTTTTTTATAGTTAGTTTTCTAGCCCTTCTATTAACTTGGTGTTCGTTAGGGACATTTAGACACCAAACATATTTTCATATTGTTCCTTTCCTAACACTGCCTTGATTGGTATTCTAGCATCTACTCTGTGGATCTGAAAATGGTTTGTATTAAATATTTTTTAAGCACAAGGAATATTTGCTGCAGTGGTTTCATAAACTTTCATGGTAGCATTCGTTGTAAGACTTTTGAGACAATTAATTGGGCCCAACATCATTCATGTATAAATGGATCTTATAATCATGAGTTATTTTGAGTATCAAACAATAAGGTATATAAAATTGGTACCCTGTAAGTGCAAAGATGTTAGTTTTTTCTACCTTATATAGTTTGAGAGATTAAAACATGTTTACTCTCAAATATTCTTTAGAGCCATGCATGGCAGCACACACCTGTAATCCCTCTGGAAGGCTGAAGTAGTATCATCACAGACTGGAGGCGAGCTTAGGCAACTTAGCAAGACCCTATCAAAATTAAAAAGGGCTGGGGATGTGGCATGTGTGTAGAGCACTTGCCTACCATGTGTACAACCCTGGGGTAAATATTCATTATCTCAAAAAAAATCTATAATTGGTAGTAATTATATTTTTTAGTTTGGAATATGTCTTGTACTATTTGACACCTAAAATAATAGATATTTATGCCTCCCTCATACCATCTGTCACTTAAGAAAACAGTGTGGGGGTTGGGGTTGTAGCTCAGTGGTGGAGCACTTACCTTACACCTGTGAGGCACTGGCTTTGATCCTCAGTACCACATACAAACAAACAAACAAATAAATAAAAGATATTGTGTCCATCTAAAACTAAAAAAAAAAAAAAAAAATTGAAAGAGAACAACATTGTGGGTTGGAAAAACTAAAACTTGGTTGTGAAATTTCAGAGCCGTGTAATACCATTCTCCCTAACCCCCTTTTTATTTTGACACAGGTTTTCACTAATTTGCTGAGGCTTGCCTTGAACTTAGGATCCTTCTGCCATACCATCTCCTTATTAATTATAGGTGTGGACACCAGGCCAGGCAAACAAGAATTTTTCTAAAGGACAGGACTTGTCCTGAACAGTTGTGAAATTGCAAAGTTTGTGTCTCTGGTCCTCCTGCCTCTGTTCTGGGCTTCCTTTTCCAGCCTATTCTCAAACTACCAGACTTTCTTGCCATTGTATAGTCTGGTTGTTTCATCCACTGAATGTTTCATGTGGAAAAATTACCTTTTTGTCACAGTCATTCAAGGCTTCTAAGAATTGTGAAGATGTATAGAATTTAATTTTTTCCCTAGGAGCCATCTAGGCACCAAGCTTACTTTTTTTTTTTGGTGTGTGTGTGTTGGGGGCTACTGGAGACTAAACTCAGGGGCACTTAACCACTGAGCCACATCCCAGCCCTATTTTGTATTTTATTTAGAGATGGTCTCACTGAGTTGCTTAACACCTAACCCATTGCTGAGGCTAGCTTTGAACTTTCGATCTTCCTGTCTCCTGAGCTGCTGGGATTACAGGCGTGTGCCCTATTTTTTTTTCCCCCAAGATGATTTTGGTTAAATTTTATTATTTATTTTTTTTGTGGTACTGGGAATTAAACCTAGAGGTGCTCTACCACAGAGCTACATCTCCAGTCCCATTACATATATATTTGTATATTTTATATATATTTATATTTGGGGAGGGAGTCTGGTACTTTCACACTGAAAACTACAGTGTATGCATGGGAAATTACCCAGGAAAAAAAATTGGAATGATCTCTATTAAATTAGGTCAATAGACCACTATGGTAGTCAATAGTATTAAGCATCTTTGAGAAAGGGGTATTTAACGTGGTTCTACAGATGATCTGCAGGGGTCCATGAATTCTCCGAAATTGCATATTCAAGAGTGTGTTGGGGCTGGGGATGTGGCTCAAGCGGTAGCGCGCTCGCCTGGCATGCGTGCGGCCCGGGTTCGATCCTCAGCACCACATACAAACAAAGATGTTGTGTCTGCTGAGAACTAAAAAAATAAGTAAATAAATAAAATTAAAAAAAAAAAAAAAGAGTGTGTGTGTGGGGGGTGTTGTTGGTTTTTTCGTTTTTTGTTTTGGTTTTTGGTACCAGGGATTGAATCCAGAGGCACTTAACCACTCAGCTACATCCTGAACCTTTTTTATTTTTTATTTTGAGATAGGGTCTTGCTAAAATGCTGATGCTGGCTTTGAACTTGTGATCCTCCTGCCTTTTTTTTTTTTTTTTTTTTTTTATTTAATTTAAAGTTGGACACAATACCTTTACTTATTTACTTGTTGTTATTATTTTTTAATGTGGTGTTGATTCTCAAACCCAGTGCCTTGCACAAGCTGGGCAAGTGCTCTACCACTGAGCCACAACCCCACCCTACCAAGTATGTTTTTTAAGAGAGGTTCTGTAACGGTATGTTGCTGTTAAGTTTCTATGATTCAGGAGTTACAAAGCACTGAGAAAGCAAGGAAATGGTAATTATGAAAATATAAGGCATACTATTTGAAGCCTATCTAGAAGGAAGGGTATGTACCTGAGAAGTAATTTACTATCTGCTATAGTTATTGGATTTGCAAATTGGGTGGCACTGTGATTTCGTGAATATACATTTGGGTTTTTGTTTATTTTCTTTTGTTTTTCTTGGTATTGGGGATTGAACCCAGGGTCTCGCACAGCTTTTGCTTTATACCAACCTACAGCCCTTTTTATTTTAAAACCAAGTGTCCCTAAATTGCTGAGGCTGGTCTCAAACTTGCCATTTCTTTTGCCTCAGCTTCTCACATGCCTGGGATTGTAGGCTTTCAGGTGCCCCTAGCTTATTTTGATTTTTGTTTTGTTTGGGGATTGAATCTAGGGGCTCTACCTGGGAGGCAAATGGTCTGCCACTGAGCTACATCTCTAGGCCTATGTATTTTGTCTTTGTTTCCCTTTGCTGGCATAAAATTTTTAAAATTCTTTGAATCTTCAAAGTGATAAAGTGTTTCTTTTGCTATGCTGGGGATTGAACCCAGGGCCTATGCATGCAAGGCAAGCACTCTACCAACTGAGCTATGTCCCTAGCCCTGATAAAGTGTTTTTGTATGCTAACGAGTTTATTAATGGGGGTGACAGGCCCTAGATAGCTTCAGGATAAGTGGGGCCAACCACCAACTTATAGAGAAGGGATATGGTCTGAAGGCTAAGTTGATCACCAGTGGTATGATTTAATCATACCTATGTGAAGAAGCCTCCATAAAAGCCCGGAAGAACTAGAGCAAGTCTAGAAGTTTCAGAAGGCTGAAGCAGGAGGATTGCAAACTTGAGGCTAGCCTATGCAATTTAGGGAGAACCTGTCTGAAAAAATAAGGAAGGGCTGGGTGTGTACTCCCATGGTAGAGCACTTATCTAACAGGCATAAGTACTAGGTTCAATGGGGTAGTGGGGTGGCGCTGGAGAAAAGATAAAGAGAGTTTCCAGATAGTCGAACCTGTGGAGGTTTCTGGAGAGTGGAAACCCTGGGCCCCTCTTCCCCTACATCACTCTGTGTAGCTCTTCATTTGTGTCCATTATGCTTTGTAATAAGCATATTTTGTGTGATAAACCAGTTCTGGGAGCTGTTCCTGCACAAAAATTGAACCGAAGTTTTAGGTAAAACCATCTGGGGCTTGTGGTTGGCATTGAAAATATGAGGGTCAGTTTTGGGATGGAACTCTGAACCTGGGGAGTCTCATATTATTACTTACAGGTACAGTGTCTTGAGTTTAATTGAATTAATTCGAGGACACTTGCCACAGAATTGATTGCTTGCTTGATGTGTGGGGAAACACAATACATCTGATGTCAAAAGCATGATTTGAGAGTGTAATGGGAGAAACCGAGTGTTTATTCCTATACTCCCTCCTGAGTATTGCTCAGCCTCTGTTTATTAAAAGGTAAGCAGGTTGAGGTTTGAGGAGTCAGCAGTCTTCTCAGGAAAAAACTGCTAAGCATTGTGGTTCTGAATAATGGCCCTGCTTTCTAAGGTTTTAAGTAGCAACAAATCTCAATAGCAGTCTTAACACTTATTCTTATGAGGGTTTTATTTTTCTAGGATGAAGCAATGTTACACAGCAATATTGTGAGCATGAATCTTTGGTTTTATTTTATTTTTAAAAAATATTTATTTAGTTGTAGATGAATACAACATCTTTATTTATTCATTTTATGTGGTGCTGAGGATCAAACCCAGTGCCTCACTCATGCAAGGCAGGCGTTCTACCACTGAGCTACAGCCCTAGCCCTGGTGTTATTTTAAATCCATGCCTCTTCCTTATCAGTGCATGTGCTTAATTTTCAAAGGTTTAATTAGAATGTACATGCATTTATAACTTGGATGTTTTGGGGAGCAGACAGTACTAGATACTGAACCCAAGGCCCTCAGGCATAATAGTCAAGTATTCTACTGCTGAGCAATATATTCCTAGCCTGCCACCTTAAAAATTTTAAAAAAAAATTTTTTTAGATGTTGATGGATCTTTATTTTATTCATTTATTTATGTGTGGTGCTGAGAATCGAACCCAATGCCTCACACATGCTAGGCAAGCACTCTACCACTGAGCCACAACCCCAGCCCCCCCCCCCCTTTTAATTTTTAAAATTTTGAGACAGGGTCTTGCTGAGTTTCTTAGCCTGGGGTCCTCCTGCCTCAGCCTCTGGAGTACGCTACTATACCCTGGCCTAAATTCTGGCTAAAGATGTATCGTGTATTTTTTTAGATACTTCCTAGGTACATATTGGCATTTTGGTTACTGAGATTTTCTTTTTTGTTTTTAGGTGGTCTATGCTTACTTGGTGCTTATGCTGACAGTGATGATGATGAGAGTGATGTTTCTGAAAAACCAGCACAATCCAAAGAAGCAAACGGAAACCAGTCAGCTGATATTGATAGTACACTGGCCAATTTCCTAGCGGTTAGTGGGGCTTTTGCTTGATTTTTTTAGTTATTAAAGGCATTCCGGGACCAAGTATGGTCAGCATTCTTGTCAGTCTTGGTGTTTCCCTCTCCTTTCTCCTTCTTTACCTCTGTCTTGCTCTGTCCCTCCCTATCTTTCTCAATAAGAAGCTTTCAGTAGAATGGGAAGGAAGGAGAATGTAAGGGTTTGAGGAGCTTGAGTAATTAGAAGCAGTTTTGAGCTGATAATGTGCATGTAGGATTTTTTTTTTCCAGTGTTCACCATTTTTTCAAGTTTCTGGTTTCCATGTCATTGATGTATTTGTTGCTGTTTTCATTCTGCAGGAGATTGATGCCATAACAGCTCCTCAGCCTGCAGCTCCTGTGGGAGCTTCTGCTCCACCTCCAACTCCACCTCGACCAGAGCCAAAGGAAGCAGCAACATCTACCCTTTCTTCTACTACATCAAATGGAACGGACTCAACCCAAACACCAGGGTGGCAATATGATACCCAGTGTTCACTAGCAGGAGGTAAATGCGACTAACCCTTTGTTTGCAGAAATCTTTAAGTGTAGTCTTTAAAGTATTCTAGACATCAGCATTCCTAAGACTGAATGCCCAGATCCTTAGGCCCAGATTGTAGGATTCTGGCCTTTTAAATACAGTATTTGCAAGATAATAATAGATAGAGGATAGTGATCTCTGAGAACTTGTCAGATCTAATTTCTGACTTAGTAATTGTTTACCCTTTTAACCAGTAGCATATTATGCCAGGCGAATAATAAGTCATTTTAGAATATTTGGGGGTTTAGAGTACTTTTTTTTTTTAAGTTGTAGGTGGACACAATTCCCTTATTTATTTTTATGTGGTACTGAGGATTAAATCCAATGTCTCAGGGGCAAGGCAAGCATTCCACCCCTGAGCTATAACCCCAGACCTCAGAATATATTTTTTGTTTTGTTTTGATACTGGGGATTGAACCCGGGGGCCCTCGATCACTGAGCCATATCTTAGCCTTATTTTGTATTTTATTTAGAGACAGAGTCTCAATGAGTTGCTTATCATCTTGCTTTTGCTGGCTTTGAACTTGCAATCCTCCTGTCTCAGCTTCTTGAGCAACTAGGATTATAGGTGTGTGCCACCGTGCCCGGTTCAGAATACATTTTTGAAGTAGCAAAGTGATTTTTTTTTTTTAACTTTTTTATGCAAAGGTAGCTAGCTAAATGTTTGTTGAGAAAATAATTCTAAAGACTGAATGCAGTGGCACACTTCTGATTTCCCAGTTACTCAGGAGGCTCAGGCAGGAGGATTGAAAGTTCAAGGTTGGCTTTAGTGATTTAGTGAAGAAGAAAAGAAAAGGGAGCTGGGGATGTAGCTCAGTGGTAAGTGCTCTTTGGTTCAGTCCCCATCACCACTAGGGATTAAACCCAAGGGCACTGTGTCACTGAGCTACGTACCCAGTGATAGCGTCTCACAAAGTTGCCTGGGATGGCCTCAAATTTAATAATTATCTTGCCCAGCCTCACAAATCACTGGGATTATAGGTGTACATCATTGCCTCCATCTTACTGAGGAAATAATAACTTGATGTTAGACCAGTGGTTCTCAGTTATGTGTGTGTGATATTGCACCCAAGGGACAATTGACAGTGCCTGGAAATAGCTTTGTTTATCAGAGCCCAGGATGCTGCTAAATCATCTACCTAGGACTGCCCACACAACAAAGACTTAGCAACTGAAAATACCAAGCTTTTTTTTTTTTTTTTTTAGTTTTAGGTGGTCATGATATCTTTATTTTTTAGTTTTATGTGGTGCTGAGGATCAAACCCAGTGCCTCATGCATGCTAGGCGAGCATTCTACCACTGAGTCACCACCCCAGCCCCTAATAGTACCAAGTTTGAAAACTTAAACTGTTAGATTGTTATGGCTTTAGAACTAACTTGATGTAAATCAGATCTGTGGAGGGGTTTATATTTCTTAAAATTTGTTTTATTTTCCTTTAGTGGGAATTGAGATGGGAGACTGGCAAGAAGTTTGGGATGAGAACACAGGATGCTATTATTATTGGAACACACAAACAAATGAAGTAACTTGGGAGTTACCCCAATATCTTGCCACCCAGGTTCAGGGATTACAACATTACCAGCCCAGGTAAGAGGAAACTTAAATTACCTTGAAGGAAATTAGTCTTATTGTTTTTGCCTTCTCTTTCTCTTGCTAAATTTTTTTTTTTTTTTTTTTTTTTTTACAGTTCTGTAACAGGTGCTGAAGGTAGTTTTGTGGTAAATACAGACACGTATACAAAGGAGAAAACAATTCCTGTTTCCAGTAGTAAAAGTGGACCAGGAATAGCTAAACGAGAAGTTAAAAAGGTCAGTGTTGTAACTTAGCCTGTTTCCTTTTCTTCTAGTCTAATAAACTTGATGTGGATTATATTTACAACACAAATGCGTTGTTTTAGTTTTACTTAAATCTCTTTCTGTGTATTATTTAGCATTTACAGCAGTTATTCAGTTCAGTGCTTCTTTTAGGGTGTTAGTGTGCCATTGAAGCTCCTTGGGTCTTTAAGAAGAATTCAGGACCAGTCAGGGAGGCAGGGCTGCAGTCTCCATCCCCACTTCAGATAGAATTGTTCTATTAATTTAGGATTCCATGTAGGATTTTTTTTTTTAATGGAAAGATCAATTATTTTACAAATTAAAAACTACTACAGATTGAGTATTTCTTATCCAAAATGGTTGGAACTAGAAGCATAACAGATTTAAGAGTATTTTTTGATTTTTCAGTTTTCACATATAAATAAGGAGATATCTTGGTTATTGAACCCAAGTCTAAACTCAGTTCATTTATGTTTCATATATACCTTATGTAATAGCCTTAAAAGTATTTTTTTTTTTTTAAAGAGAGAATGAGAGCGGGAAGGGAGAGACAGAGAGAATTTTTGATATTTATTTTTTTTAGTTATCGGCAGACACAACATCTTTGTTTTGTATGTGGTGCTGAGGATCGAACCCGGGCCGCACGCATGCCAGGCCAGTGCGCTACCGCTTGAGCCACATCCCCAGCCCCCTTAAAAGTAATTTTACACAATATTTATGTGCCTGTGTTTTGACTAACACCACTTGAAGTCAGGTGTGGAGTTTCTGTTTGTGGCATCATAGCACTCAAATTTTCAGATTTGGGAGCAGAAGTTAGGGATGCCCAGCCTGTACTAGTGAAACCTAAGTATTTTAAATCACCATCAGAAAGAAAAGGGAGTTGTATTTTTTAGAGTGAAAGTGTGTTCCGTTACAACTAAGCCCAAATTTTAAAATGGTGATTTTTTTTTTTTTTTTTTTTTTTTTTTTTAATGACAAAGTACCTTTTGATATTGAAGATTGAACCCGGGAGTATTTACCACTGAGCTCTATTTTTTATTTTGAGGCAAGGTCTTGCTGAGTTGCTGAGGCTGGCATCAAACTTGTGATCTTCATGCTTCGGCAAGGTGTGCACCACCAATCCCAGCTCAAAAAATACTTTTGCTAGGCATGGTGGCGCAGACCTGTAATCCCAACCGCTCCGGAGCCTTAGGCAGGAGGATTGCGAGTTCAAAGCCAGCCTCAGCAACGGCGAGGCACTGAGCAACTCAGTGAGACCCTATTTCTAAACAAAATACAAAAGACTGGGAATGTGGCTCAGTGGTTGAGTGCCCCTGAGTTCAATCCCCAGTACCCAAAAAAACTCAAAAACAACAACAACAAAATACTTTAATGGGTAGGGACATAGCTCAGTAGTAGAGCACTTGCCTCGTGTATGAGACCCTGGGTTCCATCCTCAGCACTGCAAGAAATTAAAGATAGTAAATAATAATATTTTTAATCTTTATAACTCTAGGACAGAGGTGTAGAACAAGTATTTTCCTGATCAGAAATCAACAGTTTTGGGCTGGGGATGTGGCTCAAGCGGTAGCGCGCTCGCCTGGCATGCGTGCGGCCCGGGTTCGATCCTCAGCACCATATACAGACAAAGATGTTGTGTTTGCCGAAAACTGAAATAAATAAATATTTATAAAAAAAAAAAAGAAATCAACAGTTTTAAGCATAATTATACATTTCACTTTGGAAATATTTCACGTTTTTCTAAATTGGCTTTCACACCATACCTGTGAGGTTTTCTCATCTTGCAGAAGAGCAAGGTGAAGATTTATTCAGTTATGTGTTGAGCTAACAAAATACTGATCTTATTAAGTCTGCCTGTGCTTCTTATTTGTCCTTTGACTGTCTGAGAATTAGGAGTAGGATATTTGAGTCCCACTTAGAATAGGTTTCTAGTTCAACCATTGCCTTTTTATTTTTTATTTATTTATTTATTCTTTTTAACTATTGCCTTTTTAAAGTAACAATGTTTCCATTATGTACATTAATCTATTGGATATAAGTGCTTTTTATGAGTATCCAGTGAACAAAAATAAAATTAATGTGAACTGTTGATTATATACCTTGGGAGATTTCTTGAGAATTGAGACTAAATGATTTTATTCTTCATAGGAAGTAAATGAAGGAATCCAGGCTCTCTCAAATAGTGAGGAGGAAAAGAAAGGGGTGGCAGCCTCCCTGCTTGCTCCTTTATTGCCTGAAGGAATAAAAGAGGAAGAAGAAAGATGGAGAAGAAAAGTAATTTGTAAAGAAGTTGAGCCAATTTCAGAGGTGAAAGAAGCTAGTACAACAGTAGAAGAAGCGGTGACAACGGTAAAGCCACAGGAAGTTATGTTGGACAGTATAGAAGACCCTTCTCAGGAGGATCTTTGTAGTGTTGTTCAATCTGGAGAAAGTGAAGAAGAGGAGGAACAAGATACCCTTGAGTTGGAGCTCGTTTTGGAACGGAAGAAAGTAAGATTTGAAGGTTTAAAATACATTTTTCCCCTTAATATCAGATTTGGGGATCATTATACTCAATAGCCATCACTGGGTGGATTGGTATGTTTATTTTTTCACTGTATCTAGTATGTTAGGTTAAGTTATTGCAGTAAAAACTTGAGTTTTAACAAACAATACATGATCCTTATAAAATAGCAGAATTGAGAGAAATTTTTTAAATTTCTGATACTTTACCTTTTTTTTTTTTAAATCTTTGTTAGTTGTAGTTGGACAAAATACTTTCTTTCTTTCATTCTTTATTTCCATGTGGTGCTGAGGATGGAACCCAGGGCCTTGCATTTGCTAGGCAAGTGCTCTACTACTGAGCCACCACCCTAGTCCCATGGTACTTTTCTTTTTTTAAAGATGTTTCTCAGAAACGTTTTTCATTGAGAAGTTCATTTTTACCTCTTTTCTGCATTCTTTGTCTTTCGGACAATTTCATCTCCTGCTGCCTTAAGAGATCCAGTGAGAAGCAAGAGCTTAGCAGGATATATAGTAGTTTATGGGAAAGAACTAGTTAAGCTTTTTCAAAAATAATAATAAAAATATGTTAAGCTTTTTCTATTTTGGGTATACATTTGTGAAAATTAATATATTTGTGGTTCTCTAAAGCCAATCCCCCCAATCAATGCTTGCTACTATAATTGTGAACATGCATTTACTACTTAGCAGTAGGATATGGGGCATAATGTTCAGTTGTGATAGAAAACAGTATTGAGAAATTCTTCCGCTTCTTAAAATGTTTTAAATTCCAAGAAAAGCCAGGTAAAGTGGCACATGTCTGTAATCCCAGTGACTCTGGAGGATTAAAGCAGGAAGATCATAAGTTCAATGCCAGTCTTTGCAACTTAGTGAGACCATTTCCAAAATGAAATTTTATTTTATTTTTCATTATTTTTTTAATTTTTTTTTAGTTGTAGGTGAATACAATATCTTTTAGAGAGAGGAGAGAGAATTTTTTTAATATTTATATATTTGTTTTTAGTTTTCGGCAGACACAACATCTTTGTTTGTATGTGGTGCTGAGGATTGAACCCGGGCCGCACGCATGCCAGGCGAGCACACTACCGCTTGAGCCATATCCCCCGCCCTGAACACAATATCTTTACTTCATTTTTATGTGGTGCTGAGGATCGAACCCAGGGCCTCACGTGTGCTAGGCAAGCACTACCACTGAGCCACAATCCCAGCCCTCAAAATGAAATTTTAAAAGGACTAGGAATGTAGCTCAGTGTTAGAACTCCCCTGGATTCAATCCTCAGAACTGCAAAAAAAAAAAAAAAAAAGAATGTAGTCAAGGCTATCACTTTCACGACTTACAAATGCTTAAATGTTGGTAATGCATTAATGATGCTAACTTTATCATCATACACTTTGTAGGCAGAATTACGAGCCTTGGAGGAAGGAGATGGTAGTGTGTCAGGGTCTAGTCCACGTTCTGATATCAGCCAGCCAGCATCTCAGGATGGAATGCGTAGACTTATGTCTAAAAGAGGAAAATGGAAGATGTTTGTTCGCGCTACCAGTCCAGAATCTACCAGCCGGAGTTCTAGCAAAACTGGACGAGAGACTCCAGAAAATGGAGAAAATGGTAATTTATGCTTCATGTTCAACTTTATTTGTTTTATTAATTGTTTTTGTGGTGTTGGGAATCAAACCCAGGGCATGTGCACATAAGACATACACTCTAGGGCTGGGGATGTGGCTCAAGTGGTAGCACGCTCGCCTGGCATGCGTGCGGCCCGGGTTCGATCCTCAGCACCACATACAAACAAAGATGTTGTGCCCGCCGAAAACTAAAAAATTAAAAAAAAAAAAAAGACATACACTCTATTACTGAGCTATATCCCCGCCCACATTAAACTTCACAATTTAACAGTTTTGAGGGGAATCCCTTTTTTAATCTCCCCCCTTCCTCTTTAGCCAAAAAAATGGAGATTTTTGTTGTTGTTGTTGTTGTTGTTGTGCTAGGGATTGAACCCAGGGCCTTAAGCGTGCAAGGCAAGCACTCTACTAACTGAGCTATATCCCCAGCCCGCAAGATAGTATTTTTTATGCTTTAGTGAAAGTGCTGGGAAGTAATCTCCTTCCATGTCTCATTAAGAATCTGAGGCTGTCATCCATTGAGTGGGAGTTACTTCTCCCTCAAAAGCATAAAATAAGGCTGACCCCCCCCCCCTTTTTTTTATTGGTTGCCATAAAAATTGGAGGCCCTAGGTTCTCTTTTGCTTACCCTTTCTAGTTGGTAAGCAAGGTAGATAGGTCTACCTCTTGCCCAGCCTGTGTGCAGTTAGGTAGATAGTTTGATCCTGTCACTAGGAAGTTATCTTTATTCCAAGTAGGATGGAAGAAGTTCTACTACATTTTTCCATGCTGGTAGAGAGCTTTGAATAAAGTTAATTTTTTTTCTTTTCTTTACCAATTTGCATGTCATCCTTGTACAAGGGCCATGCTAACCTTCTCTGTATTGTTCCAATTTTAGTATATGTGCAGCTGAAGTTAGCAAAAGTTAATGTTTTAATGTCCATTTAACCCATAATTCTGCAGTACAAATTTAGTGGTATGATCTGAACACCAAACTTTTTCAGTACTTTTATAGATCATGGTTAAAAAAAATAAAAACACTGATGCCCAACACAGTGGCACACTCCTGTAATCCCAGTGGCTTGGGAGGCTGAGGCAAGAGGATCACAAGTTCAAGGCCAGCATTAGCAACTTAGGCCCTAAGGAACTTAGCAAAACCCTGCCTTAAAAAATAAAAGAACTGGTGATATTGCTCAGTGTTTAATCGCCAGTGATAACAGATGTGGACATTCTTATTTGACTTTTTTTTTTTTTTTTGCTAGTCATCAGTATAAAAGAACATGAAGTAAAATTCTAAAATAATTTCCTTTATTCTCATCCCCTATCCTGCGATACAGTTTATTTTATGTACATATTTCTTTTTAGACCTTTTCCTCTTTCTTTATATACACATTCATAGTTGTGTATGTATGAATATGTTCATGTTTGCATATGTACATTTCACCATATATGAGACTATGTCATATAGATTTTTAGGCAATACTTGTTTCACTTAAGGTCTTAAAAACCATTGTTTTTAACCACCGAGTGCTATAGTTGTGTTCATAAATTTTCCTTTATCTGTATTTGTGTCGATGTTTTACCTTTTTTTGGCGGGGGGGTAGATGGACACAACACTTATTTATTTATTTTTATGTGGTGCTGAGAGTCGAACCCAATGCCTCACATTGGGTTTAGCTCAGTGCTATACCACTGAGCCACAATCCCAGCCTCCGTATTTTTTTCTTTTTTTTTTTTTAATGTTTTTTTTTTTTAAGAGAGAGAATATTTAATATTTATTTTTTAATTTTCGGTGGACACAACGTCTTTGTTTGTATGTGGTGCTGAGGATTGAACCCGGGCCGCATGCATGCCAGGCGAGCATGCTACCTCTTGAGCCACATCCCCAGCCCGCATATTTTTTTCTTAAAAAAATAATTCTGGGCCAAATGTGGTGGTGCATACCTGTAATACCAGATACAGGGAGGTGGGACTAAAGTAGGAGGATTGAAAGTTCTAGCCAAACTGGGTAACTTAGCAAGACCCTGTTCAAAATAAAAAATAAGCCAGGTGTGGTGGCAGGAGAATCGTGAGTTCAAAGCTAGCCTCAGCAAAATTGAGGCACTAAGCCACTGGTTGAGACCCTATCTCTAAATAAAATACAAAATAGGGCTGTGGGATGTGGCTCAGTGGTTGAGTGCCCCTGAGTTATCCCTGGCCCCCCCCCCCAAAAATAAAAAGGACTAGGGTTGTAGCTCAGAGACAGAGCCCATGCATAATATTCAAAGCTTTGTGCGATCTCGAGCACTGCTAAAGAATAATGGCATATTTGTGTTGTCAAAAATCCCTATAGGCTATTCAAATAACCATGAAAGGTAAAATTATGAGCCAGGTGTTGTGGTGCATGTCTGTAATAATGTGGCTCTGGGGGCTGAGGCAGGAGAATAACAAAGCTAGCCTTAGCAGTAGCAAGGAGCTAAGCAACTCAGTGAGATCATGTCTCTAAATAAATAAAATGTAGAATAGGGCTGGTGATGTGGCTCAGTGGTGGAGTGCCCCTGAGTTCAATCCTCAGTACCCCCAAGAAAAGGGTAGAAGGGGAAATTTTGTATTTTTAGAGTGGCATACTAAACAGCAATGAAAAATGAACCATGTAGTTCATTCTTTTTAGCAACACTGATTCAACTTAAAAATAATTTGAACCAAAAAAAAAAAAACACAGAATAATGCAAATGTTGATACTTTGTGTATAAAGTCAGAAAATAAGCAAAAAATGTTTTTCTTAAATATTTGTTTATGATGAAATTAAAGAAGGTAACAACTGATACCATCAGGGTAGAGGTTATGTTGCTCATGGAGGTGATGAACATAGGGAGCTTCAGCGGTGCTAGCAGTGTTCTATTAAGCTGGGTTGTAGTTACTTGAGTGTTGTTCGGTAGTACTGGGGATCAAAGTCATTGATTGACTGATTGATTGATTGCATGGCAGACATTGAACTCAGGGGCACTCGACCACTGAGCCACATTCCCAGTCCTATTTTGTATTTTGTTTAGAAACAGGGTCTCACTGAGTTGCTTAATGCCTCGCTCTTGCTGAGGCTGGCTTTGAACTGGCGATCCTTCTATCTTTGCCTTCTCAGCTGCTGGGATTATAGGCATGTACCACCGCACCCAGCAAAACCTTTTTTTTTTTTTTTTTTTTTTTTTTTTTTTTTGTGGTGGTAGTTATTGAACCCAGGGCCTTATGCATGCAAAGCAAGTACTCTACCAATTGAACTATATCCCCAGCCCTAAAATCATTTATTTTTGAGATAGGGTCTCAAAAGTTGCCCAGGCTGTACTTGAAAGTGCAGTTCTCCTGCTTCAGTCTCCTGAGTGGCTTTATGCCTGGCCTTACCCGCTTTATTTATTTTATTTGTTTATTTATTTATTTATTTTTTAGTTATAGTTGGGCACAATACTTTTATTTGTTGTTTTTTATGTTGTACTGAGGATCGAACCCAGCACCTCACTCGTATGCTACGTGAGCACTCTACTGCTGAGCCACAACCCCAGCCCCTTGTTCTTTAAATTGTATGTATTATACACATTTACTAAGGGCTTTCACAGTAAGCATTCTAGTATATTTTATTGCCACTACAACGTAGATAACTAGTTGTGTATTGCTAGGTCAAGGCATGTGTCCATTTTAATGCAATAGATCCTGCCTAACTGCCCTCAGAAACATTCCAGTCTTTTTTTTTTTTTTTTTTTTTAAGAGAGAGTGAGAGAAGAGGGAGAGAGAGAGAGAGAGAGAATTTTTAATATTTATTTTTTAGTTCTCGGCGGACACTACATCTTTGTTGGTATGTGGTGCTGAGGATCGAACCCGGGCCGCACGCATGCCAGGCGAGCGCGCTACCACTTGAGCCACATCCCCAGCCCACATTCCAGTCTTATAGTGGTGCCTAGAATTGTTCGATTCTTGTACCTGCCACTAGATGTAAGATTTTTAAAATGTGATTGTGTTATAAGTTAATAAGTGGGACTAGTAGAAAGGTTTTGTTTTGGTTTGAAAATGTAACTGGGCACAGTGGTGTACCACTCACTGTACCTGGCATGTTTTAGTCTCTTAAAAGCTATTCAAAATGATGAGTTTTTTTTGTTATTTGTCTTTGTTTTTGTTTGATTGAACCCTGCAGTGCTTTACAACTGAGCTACATTCCCAGCCTTTTTTGAAATTTTGTGTTTTGAACTAAGGTCTTCATAAGTTGCTGAGGCTGGGTTTGAATTTGCTATCTTCCTGTCTCAGGCTTTGGATTTGCTGGGATTATAGACACATATATCCACAGATCTTCCCTGTGTTAAATATTTTTTAAAATTACAAAGCTTAGTTAAAAAGAAAAATACCCAAGAGGAGCCAAATGTTAAGTTTTAAAGCTGTTTTCTTTTTTGGTAGTACATTTATTTTCATTTTGGGACAGGGTCTCATAAGTTGCCCGGGCTGCACTTGAACTGGTGATTCTCCTCCCTCGGTCCCCTGAGTAGCTTTATGCCTAGCTTTATTCTTTTTTTTTTTTTTTTTTTTTTTTTTTTTTTTTTTTTTTTGAGAAGGGGGGACAGAGAGAATTTTAATTTAAGTTGGTGGTAAATCTGTTCTGTTTTGAAGATTTTCTGCTATCAACAGACAGCAACACCAACCAGAATAGGTGGGTCCAATAGGTCTTCTGTAGGAGTTGGTTTGCTTTTCAGTGTGTTTTGTTTTTGTTTGTTCTTACATTGACACAATCTTACTATATTGCCCAGACTGTCTGAAACTCAAAACTCAAGTGATTTTCCTGCCTTAGCCTCCCAAGTAGCTGTGGGACTAGGTGGATACCTTTGCTCCTGACTAATTTATCTACAGGCCTTAAGTGGCTCAGGAAGGAAAATGAGTGGTTGACAATTAATTTGCTTTAGGGGGCTGGGGTTGTGAGTCAGTGGTAGAGCACTTGCCTTGCATGTGTGAGGCACTGGGTTCAATTCTCAGCACCACATAAAAATAAAATAAAGATGTTGTGTCCACCGAAAACTGAAAAGTAAATATTAAAAATAAATAAATAAATAAAATAAGATATTGTATCCACGGAAAACTAAAAGATAAACATAAAATTTTTTTTTCTGCTTTAATTTTGAAAGCTTCTCCCTGCCCTACCCAAGTTGGTAAAGAATTCTTATGTATCCCAGGTTTGTTATTCATCTTTTGTAAGCAATAGAGTACTGAAAGAAAATATTAGAAAAGACAGGTAAGGAGAAAGGGAAAGAAGAAACTATAGGCTAATGTGGTAGAACACATTTTATTCATAGACACATTTTAAGAAAAGATAAAGCTTTGGCTTCATAAAGGTAGTAGTTTATATAAAGATAGTGACAAATTATCGGAATTTCAACAAGTAAGGAAAATGGGCAAAGAACAGCAAATCGATTCTTTGAGTTATTTCTGCTACAGGGAGAAGTAAATGTGTTATGGCGCTCTTTGGCGTTGGTTCTTTTGGTTTAATTTCATGTTTTCTTTTTTAGCAGTTGGTGCTGAAAATTCAGAAAAAATAGATGAAAATTCAGACAAAGAGATAGAAATGGAAGAATCCTCAGAGAAAATAAAAGTACAAACCACACCTAAAGTAGAAGAAGAGCAAGATTTGAAAGTAGGTACATTTCTTAATGTAATTTAACAGTTTTTTTAAGTCAATGATTAAACTACTTTGTATTATCAAGTAACAAAGCTTTACTGTCTCTAAACCTAAATTTTTCACTTTATTTGGTTAAAAAGTCATAAGGCTATAAGGTATTACAGGATTGGTGTGGTGCTGAGAAATTATCTGAAAATTCAAAGCGCTTAATTAGTTTGTAGCTAATCCTTCTATGAAAAGAAGTAGCAGCTTATCAGTGTTGGCTTCTCAGTTCTCAGTAGTTCTCAGGATTAGGGATGTAGCTTAGTGGTACAGTGCTTGCCTAGCATGTTGAAGGTGCTAAGTTTCACTCCCAATACTGAAAAAAAAAATGTATATATGTGTGTCTTTGGAAGTTCTTTTTTTTTTTTTTTTTTTAGCTTTGGGTAGAAACAATATCTTATATTTATGTGGTGCTGAGGATCGAACCCAGTGCCTCATGCATGCTAGGGGAGCACCTTACCACCGAGCCACAACCCCAGCCCCTCTTTGGAAGTTCTTAAAAGACCAAATGTCAAATTTAATTTATGCACGAAAGACTTGTCTTTAAACAGAGGCACATTTGCTTCTAATTGCATTTCTAGCATAATTTCTTGAGGAAAATTGAATCAGGTAAGTATTGTCATCCCTCAGTATTAATGGGGAATTGGTAAATGCTATGCAGTTAGTTGGACTGTATTGTTTAGGGAATGACAAGAAAAGGAAGTTTGTGTGGTATACGGAGCAAATTATTTTTCACATAGTCAATCTATAATTGGTTGAATATAGATATGGAGGGCCCATTATATTGGTGCTTTAAGTGTAATGTGTTGGAAAAACCATTTAGTGTATTCTTTTGTCTTTTTATAAAGAGTTTAATCACCAGTTA
Source organism: Spermophilus citellus (assembly GCF_964194105.1). Taxonomy (NCBI): domain Eukaryota; kingdom Metazoa; phylum Chordata; class Mammalia; order Rodentia; family Sciuridae; genus Spermophilus; species Spermophilus citellus. Next base: position 238,407,641 of record NC_138183.1, on the reverse strand, counting down.
GTGTTCAACCATGTAGAAGATGTATAAGAATTTATTTGAGAGGTTAGGGTTGCAGCTCAGTGGTAGATCACTTGCCTAGCATGTGTGAGGCCATGGGTTCAATTCTCAGCACCACATATAAATAAATGAATCAATGAATGAACAACTAATAAATTTTTGGGGAGTATTGGGGGTTGAACTCGGGCACTCAGCAGCCCCATTTTTTAATATTTTATTTAGAGACAGTGTCTCACAGAGTTGCTTAGTGTCTTGCCATTGCTGAGACCAGCTTTGCACTCGCAATCCTCCTGCCTCAGCCTCTATTTAAGGTTTTATCCTGTGGCTAGTATAAGCAGTTAGTAATGAATAAATGAAAATTTGGATAATAGAATTATATCATTTGGTATGTTTTTCTTAGATTTCTTGATATAAATAACAAAAATTATGTATTTACATCTATTACATATTTATATGTATTATAGTGCAATGTTATGTTAAATGTATACAGTGTGATATGATTACCACAAAGCAACTAAGTAACCTACCCATTACCTCACGGGTTTCTCTTTTTATTTTTTTTAAAGAATTTACCATTTATTTAAATAGTTTTTAATGTGGTGCTAAGGATCAAACCCAGGGCCTCACTCATCTTAGGCAAGGACTCTACCACTGAGCCATAACCCCAGCATAGGTTTCTTTCTTTCTTTTATTTTATTTAAAACAATTTTTTGTTGTTGTTGTAGATTAACACATACCTTTATTTTATTTATTTATTTTTATGTGGTGCTGAGGATCGAACTCAGTGCTTCACACATGCTGGGCAAGTGCTCTACCACTAAGCCAGAAACCCAGCCCCGAGGTTTCTTTATTTTTGAGGGTTGAGTGGTAAGAACATCTTAGATTCTCTCAACAAATTTCAATTAAATAATACAGGTTTCTGTTGTTTTTGTTTTATCTTTTGAGTTGCTTAGGCCTCAAACTTGCCTCCTGAGGCACTGGGATTATGGTTATGCACCACTGCACCTGCCTAATAATACAGTATTAACTGTACTCACCATGCTGTATTATTAGATTCCCAGAACTGATTTATGCCTAAAAGTTTATATTATTTGACCAATATCTCCATTTCCCTGTTGCTTCAGCCTCTGATAACCACAATTCTAATTCTTTCTATGATTTCATCTGTTATTAAGATTAGGATCTATTTTCAACTATTGAATTTCTTGTTGTATTAGTATGTATTATGAAGTGTGAGTTGATTAGTATTTTCTATAGACCTGTCATTATAATATAACTGTTAATATGATTTTTTTTTACTATAAATTAGAATTTTATCTTCTGCACAACTAGAAGCTGCTGTTCAAAGATTAGGGATGTAGCTTAGTAGTACAAATTATCGGAATTTCTTTAACAAGTAAGGAAATAAGATTTCACATGATAAAAAAGAAATAATGCTGATTCTATTTTTTTCCTTTTTTTTCCCCCCTTTCCTTCCTGCATTGTAGTTTCAAATTGGAGAACTGGCAAATACCCTGACAAGTAAATTTGAATTCCTAGGCATTAATAGACAGTCCATCTCCAACTTTCACGTGCTGCTCTTACAGACTGAGGTAATTTCAATGTTTTTGGTTTCAACAGTGTTTGAATGATAATTTATTAGGAATCTCTCTAGTTTTCTTTTAAATCCTAAAGGGCTTTTTTTTTAATATTTATTTTTTAGTTGAAGGTGGACACAATATCTTATTTTGTTTTTATGTGGTGCTGAGGATCGAACCCAGTGCTTCACGCATGCCAGGTGAGCGCTCTACCACTTGAGCCACATTCCCCAGCCCCTAAAGGGATTTTGTTGATTTTTTTTTTTTTTTTTTTTTTAATGGCTTCTGGCCAGGAATGGTGGCACATGTGGCTTAGGAGGCTGAGAGAGGAGAATTCAAAGTCAAAGCTAGCCTTAGCAACCGCAAGGCACTAAGCAACTCAGTGAGACCCTATCTCTAAATAAAATACAAAATAGGGCTGGTGATATGGCTCACTGGTCGAGTACCCCTTAGTTCTGTCCTCAGTCCTCAGTACCAAAGAAAAAACAAAACAACAAAAACAAAAAACAGCTTCTGCTTTTTAAAAGTTAATATGTGCACTATAGGAAACAAAATCAAAAGCAAACAACAAAGTCATCCAGTCACAAGGAGCTTAGTTGATCATGTAGTATAAGATCCTGCTTAGGGGCTGGGGATGTGGCTCAAGCGGTAGCGCGCTCGCCTGGCATGCGTGCGGCCCCGGTTCGATCCTCAGCACCACATACCAACAAAGATGTTGTGTCCACCGAGAACTAAAAAAAAAATAAATATTAAAAAATTCTCTCTCTCTCTCTCCTCTCTCTCTCTCTTAAAAAAAAAAAAAAAAAAAAAAAGATCCTGCTTATACAGCATTCCATTTGGTGTGATTTGAGATTGTAGTGTGTTTTGTGCTTTTCCACACATCATAAATATTAACCAGTTGAAAATCCCAAAGCTACATGAGTTTTTTGATAACCAAGAATTCACTGTAATCCTGTGTAATTCCTAAATTTTAGTGTCTTGTTGTTATTGCTTTTTTTTCCTGTGGTGGTAGGGAGTAAACCCAGGGCCTGTGCATGCTGTACCATTGAGCTACTTCCCAAACCTTAAATTTACAGTTTAATCTGGATTTGTATTCATCAACCCAGGAAATAAACTATTTCTAGGCAAAAATGTAATTAGAGGGTCTAGGGTTGTGGCTCAGTGGTAGAGCATTCACCTAGCACACATGAGGCACTGGGTTGGATCCTCAGCACCATATAAAAATGAAATAAATATTGTGTCCACCTACAACTGAAAATAAACATTTTTTAAAAAAAATGTAATTAGAATGTGAATACTAAGAGTTTGTTCATAATTATGATACTTGGAGTACCATCAGTGGGCATATGCTTTTTGTTTGGTACCAGGGATAGAACCCAGGGGTGCTTTACCAATGAACCACATCCTCAGCCCTTTGGTTGGTACTAAGGAGTGTGAACCTAGGGGCATCTTCACCACTGAGCTACATCCCCAGCTCCCCATTTTTTTTAAAACATTTTTTTTTAGTTGTTGATAGACCTTTTTTTATTTATATGTGGTACTTAAAATCGAACCCAGTGCCTTACACGTGCCAGGCAAGTGCGCTAAGGTTGTGCCCCAGCCCCCCCAACTCTCACTAAATCTCACTAAAAAGATTTTTCCAGCAAATAAAAATTATATTTATAATGGTTAGATGGGGCCTTGTAATTTTTTAAAAGTTTTTTTTTGTGTGTGTGTGTGTGTGTGTGTGTGTAGTTAATTTTTTTATGTGATGCTAAGAATCCAACCCAGTGCCTCATATGTCCTAGGGAAGCACTCTGCCACTGAGCTGTAGCCCCAGCTCTAAGTCCATATTTAAAGTACTTTATAAAAAACTGGGAATGTGACTAAAGTAGTAGAGTGCTTGCCTGGCATGTTGAGGTCCTGGGTTCGATTCCCAGTACTGCAGAAAAAAAGTACTTCATAATTATTAAAGCATGTAAATCTTTCAAAATAAAAACTGAGTCATATTTGTTACCTGCATACTTTTCATGATGGTAGGGTAAGATTAGGGAAGGAATTCCTAAGGAAACTGACTGATTTTCTTAAGCCTGAATCTGTTCTGCTCCGCTCTGCTCTTTCCTTCCCCGACTTCTCTCTGTTTCTGGTCTCCCCCAGCCAATAACTGAACCTTTAATTTTGATTACTAAGTTACATCAAATTGAAAGAATCATCTATTAAGGTGGGTGGGAGTTAACGTGCTGGGGCTGGGGTTGTGGCTCAGTAGAGCACTTGCCTAGCACATGTGAGGCACTGGGTTTGATTCTTAGCATCATATAAAGAAAAAAAAAACCAATAAAACAAATAAAATAAAGTTAAAACAATTTTTAAAAATAAAAGTTAATGTGCGGGGCATGGTGGTGCTTGAGCAGATGAGGCAGGAGGATTGTAAGTTCCAGAGTACCCTGGGCAATTTAGTGAGTTCCTGTCTCAAAATAAAATGGGATGGGGATTTAGCTGAGATGTACAGCATCCCTGGGTTCATCCCCAAATCACAAAAATAAAATAAAAATTCAAATCATTGGGGTAATCAGTCTTAATAAAATCCAGAGAGGAAGACAGAACTACTCATTTTCAAAGATAATAAAAAGTTGGCAGTATAAAAATAAACTAGAGGGGGCTGGGATTGTGGCTCAGTGGTAGAACACTCGCCTAGCACGGGCAGGACCCGGGTTCGATCCTCAGCACCACATAAAAATAAAAGCATTGTGTTGTGTCCATCTACACCTAAAAAATCAATTAAAAAATTCTTAATAAATAAATAAAAAATAAACTAGAGGGGTCGGGGTTGTGACTCAGTGGCAGAGCGCCTGGCATGCATAAAAATAAGCAAATAAAATAAAGGTTTTAAAAAACAAATGGGGCTGGGGATATAGTTCAGTTGGTAGAGTGCTTGCTTCACATGCACAAGGCCCTGGGTTCAATTTCCAGCACCACAAAAATAGAAAAGGAAAAAAAATGAACTTAAAAAAAAAATTAGAAGGGCTGGGGTTGTGACGCAGCAGTAGAGTGCTCACCTAGAACTTGTGAGGCCCTGGGTTCGATCCTCTGCACCACATAAAAATAAATGAATGAATAAATGAGTGAATAAATAAATGAATAAAATGTATTGTTCTCAACTACAACTAAAAAATATTTTTAAAAAATAGAATCAGGTCCCTTTTTTTTTTTTTTTTTCCAGAACACTACACTGCAAATAAGAGGATCACAAGTTTGATACCAAATCGGACAACTTAGACCTTGTCTCAAAGGGGGAGTAGGGGGTATCTTAAGGATGTAGCTCAGTGATAAAGTTCTCCTATGTTTGATCCCTAGTGTGACAACAACAACAAAAGATGGGATTTCTTATTTTCTTTGGTCTGGAGTGTAGCAATACTGTCTCAGAGTAGAATATTTATGTTCCTTTTACCTCTGTCTCCTGACATCATAATAAATGTTTTCTTTTTTCCTCCATTGATTCTAGACTCGAATTGCAGACTGGCGGGAAGGGGCTCTTAATGGAAACTACCTTAAACGAAAACTTCAGGATGCAGCAGAACAACTAAAACAGTATGAAATAAACGCCACTCCTAAAGGCTGGTCCTGCCACTGGGACAGGTACGCACTCTTCTCCCCTTTTCACCTTTCACCTTTGACATCTCAGACATGATTTGTGATCACCACCACCTGACGACATGACAGCCTGTCTGGAGACTGAAAGCAGCTGCAGTTAGCGATGCTGGGCAGGCAAAGCATCGCAAGCAGAGTCTGGGCCAGCCACACATTGGAGAAACAAAAAGCAATGTTTAAAGTGTTCCATGTAACGGATTTTTTCCCAAGATTGGACAAAGCCGGTTTTCACTCCAGAGTGTTGCACGGAGTAGGGCGGGCTTGGGGGTTAAGCGCATGCGAGAGCTCTGTGCGCTTTACAGGACCTCTGGAAGCAACTACTCCTGATTAACCTCGGTGAAGTTAAGGAAAACTTCGTGGCTGAAGATGTGAATGAAGAACAAGATTACTATCCTCTGCCAGCAGGTCAGATGAAAACATTTCTTTTTATATTTGGCTTTTCTTGATTTTTTTTTTTCATTATTTGAAATCTTTGCTCTTTTATTTTTCAGCTCCCAGATCCTCTCCCTCTCTTTAGCTTTCACTGTGTTTGATATCAAGAATATGAAATGTGAATTCCACGGTCCAAGAGGGGAAGAGTCACCTTTCACAAACTTCGTTGTTCTCTTCTTTGGAAGGGAAATTAGTGTTCTAGGCGATTGAGTCCCTTCATTAATGAAACTTGGAACCCTGTTATGTATTGGCAAAAAACAAAAAAAGATGTTTTCTAAATCATCTGTTGGAGTGAGAGGGCTCAGGGCTGTATTCACAGAGCTGCTGGCAGTGCAAAAAGCTTTGAATTATCCTTGGTTCTCCATCCTCAGTTGTCAAAGCTCTTTGTTGCCTTTGTGAATAGCAGTCCATAAGAAGAGGTTCGTCCCGGTGAGAGCAGACTGCTGTCCTGGGACAGGACCAAATGAATGTGTCTTTGTAGGAGAATGGATTTTAAAACATGTGTTTTCTTTCTTGTGATTTAGGGATCATAGACGATATTTCTATGTAAACGAACAGTCGGGCGAGTCTCAGTGGGAGTTCCCAGATGGTGAGGAGGAGGAGGAAGAAAGCCAAGCACAAGAAAATAGAGACGAGACTCTTCCTAAACCAGCCTTGAAAGACAAAACTGGCACTGATTCCAATTCTACAGAATCCTCTGAGAATTCAGCAGGTGGGCTAATTTACTCTATACTACTTGGACACAATGATTTTAGACAAAAAGACAAATATTATAAAGGAAATTAATTTGTACCATAATAACATCGCAAATTGAAAAAAAAAAGTGAAAATTATATTTAAATAATGCATGTATTATACTGAAAGAAATTACAGCAGCCAGGTGCGGTGGCACACACCTGAAATCCCAGTGGCTCAGGAGGTTGAGGCAAGAGGATCTCAAGTTCAGAGCCAGCCTCAGCAACTTAGTGAGGTCCTAAAGCATCTCAGCAAGACCCTGTCTCTAAATAAAATACAAAAAGGTCTGAGCCAGGTGTGGTGGCACATGCTTTTAATCCTAGTGGCTGGGGAGGCTGGGAAAGGATTATAAGTTCAAAGTTAACCTCAGCAATTTAGCAAGGCCCTAAGCAACTCATTGATACCCTGTCTCAAAATAAAAATATAAGAGGGCTGGGATGTGGTTCCATGATTAAGCACTCCTAGGTTCAATCACTCCTAGGTTCAATCCCTTGTACCAAGAAAAGAAATTAAGGCAGTGACTAGTTGCAGATGAGAATACTATATATTAGATGCCCCAAAATGAAAAAATGAACTATTATAATTGAATTTTAAAAGATCCCACATATCAAACATGACATGTTATCCCATCAATTAATTAAGTACAATTTCATTTACCTGTTAAATAACAATATTTTTAAAATACACATTAAAAATTTTCCTGTAATCATTCTGTCATACCCCGGAGAAAGCTGTGCTTCTCCAAAAACAGGAATGGTAATGACAAGGAACTAGATAATTAAACTGTCAATGTCTGTGTAGTATGGTAATATGAGATTTGTTCTACATTCCAGCAGATCACCTAGTCTATTGATTTTGCAACTCATTCTCAACTCCAGTAGTCTTATTAGGTATCATTGGTACAAATCAAAATGGTAGGAAGAAATGCTATGAAACTAGTACTGTATTAGAATCACAAAAGCAAAATTTTTGATAATGAAAAAGTGCAAACCGGGCTGGGGATGTGGCTCAAGCGGTAGGGCGCTCGCCTGGCATGCTTGCGGCCCGGGTTCGATCCTCAGCACCACATACCAACAAAGATGTTGTGTCCACAGAGAACTAAAAAATAAATATTAAAATTCTCTCTCTCTCTCTCTCTCTCTCTGCCCCCTCTCTCTCTTTAAAAAGAAAAAAAAAGTGCAAACCATATTCTAAACAATCAAATAGGATTACTCTTCCCATTAAAGGTACCTTCCAAGAAGTTTGGTTAGTTATATATATATATATATATACTCCCTCCTCCCCCCCCCTCCCCAGTGCTGGGGATTGCACCCAAGGCTCTCTGCACAAGCTAGGTAAGCGCTCTAATACTGAGCTGTAACCCCAGCCCTTGTACTTCTTTTCTTCTTAATAAGTATATTTTCATAGTTTCTCCGTTAATCTGCAGCTCTAATTTGCTGTTTTGTTTTGTTTTTTTAAAGAAAGAGTGTGAGAGAGAGAGAGAGAGAATTTTTTAGTATTTATTTTTTTTTTTAGTTTTTAGGCGTACACAACATCTTTGTATGTGGTGCTGAGGATCGAACCCGGGCTGCACGCATGCCAGGCAAGCGCGCTACCGCTTGAGCTACATCCCAGCCCCCTAATTTGCTGTTTTTTAAAAAAGTATTTTTATTATAGATGGACACAGTACCATATTTTTAATTATTTATTTTTTTATATGGTGCTGAGGTTCAAACCCAGTGCCTCACACATAGATCTACCACTAAGCAATGACCCCCCCAGCCCCTCTAATTAGCTCTTAAGAAGAGCTATAATTTTTGTTTTTTCGTACCAGGGATTGAACCCCGGGGACATTTAACCACTGAGCCACATTTGCAGCCTTTTTTTCTATTTTATTTAGAGATAGGGTCTTCACTGAGTTGCTTAGTGCCTTGCTTTTGCTCAGGCTCGCTTTGAACTCCTGATCTCCTGCCTCAGCTTCCTGAGCCACTAGAATTACAGGTGCACACCACCATGCCCAGCTCAAGAGCTATAAATTTGATTGGTACTTTACAAAAGAAGATTTGTTTTTCCCTCAAGTGCATTTTTCTTGAATGACAAAAATGAATAGTGAAATAGACTCAAAACGATGATAATAACCTTTTAATCGTAAGCAACTAGTGTTTGTGTGTTAAAGTGTCATATGAATGCAAGAGGCTATGGAATGGTTTCTAAAGTAATAGCCCTTTGAAAATAAAAAGAGATGGAATTTGTTGGTGACCTAGGAAGTGAAGAGCTGGATTTTTTTTTTTTTTTTTTTTTTGGTAGATGGTCACGCTACCTTTATTTTTACTTACTTATTTTTATGTGGTGCTGAGGATCAGACCCAGTACCTCACACGTGTAGGCAAGTGCTCTACCACTGAGCTACAACCCCAGGTCAATTTTATTAACTTCTTAAATAACATATCGAAGCCACATAAGACTTTAGTGGTCATTTTAAAATGATTTTATTCTACTTCACATTTCAGAGTGTGTTTTCTCATGTTACAGAATATTTCACTTCCCTTTTTTCATGATGAGATTTTCTTATGCATACTTTACCCCTCTTTTGATAACAGTGATAGACATGCTTGATGTAGTGTTTGTTTTTTTCCTTTGCTTTTTAGTAATTAATGGACTGAAGAGAGTTGATAGTTCTACTGGTGGTTCCATTCCTGACCATGGTCTAATGTCATTTTTTTATATGTTCCAAAGTTAAATACAATTACCAACTCTTGAAATGTGTACACATTAAAGTTGGGTTCTAAGCTGGTTTTCTTCCTTGTTCATGTATGATACATCTGTTGGTATTATCTGCTAAAAGGTAGATCTAGTATGATAAACTTTATCTTTAAAAAAAAAAAATCAAATCTTATACAAGGTCTATAGAATTTTAAAGCAATACTGACTACTATTGCTGTAAGTCTCTAAAGAGTATTTAATATACATTTGCTCTTTGTTGGCTTAGCAGTGAATAATACCACCCTTTATAAAAGCAAAATTGGGTACTTGCTTCAGTAGCACATAAACTAAAAAATGGAACAATAGAGAGATCACTCTGTACAAGGATGGCACGCAAATCTGTGATGTGTTAACATATTATTTTCCACACTGGGTCCTCTTCCACTCATGTGCACCTCAGCATAAACAGGTGCTTACAGGGTCTGTCTCAAAAAATTTAAAAGAAAAAGTTGGTGGCTGGGTGGTAGCTTAATGGTAGAGTGCTTACCCAGCATGTGTGAGGTTCTGCTGGGTACTACAGCAGTACTGCTTTAAAAAAAAAAAAAAAGAAAAATTGGGGCCTATAGGTGTAGCTCAGTGGTAGAATAATTAGTAATTATGTTTGAAGCCCAGAGTTCAATCTTCTGCATCACAAAATAAAAAGAGAAATTACTGCATTATAAGGAGCCAAGGATATTTTAAGTTTTATTTCATTTTTAATCCTTGCTCATCATTTCACTATTTGAATTTAATATCATGTTTCTAAAGATTAGATGATATTTCAAGGTATCTGACATGTCTTTCTTGCTGGGCTTATTTCACTTAGATTAAATTTAGCTGTCTTTTTAATCTGTGAATCTATAGTGTCTTGACTTATATTGCTAAACTGTCTTCTTGATTCAAAACACTAAGCATTAGTTATTCTTTGGGGGTAAATAAAAGAAGACTGCCTATAAATAGAAATTAAAATTACCTAGCCTGGGTGCAGTGACACACACCTGTAATCCCAGTGGCTCAGGAGGCTGAGGCAGGAGGATCTCAAGTTCAAAGCCAGTCTCAGCAACTTAATTAGTAGGCCCTAAGCAACTCAGCAAGAACCTGTCTGTAAATAAAAAATGCCCCGAAAAGGGGGGGGCTGGGGATGTGACTTAGTACTTAAGCACCGCTAGGTTCAATCCTCAGTACCACCACCACCACCCAAAAAAAAGGCTAGAATTAAAAATTTGTATCCTCACCCTATTCTATCCTTAACCTTAATAAATTTATTTCACTTAGTTAAATTTAGCTGTCTTTTTAATCTGTGAAACTATTTTTGTATAATTTCTTGCTTTATATTGCTAACCTCTTCTTAATTCAAAACACTAAGCATTAGTTATTTAAAAGTTTTAGCACATGGTAAATGCTTTGTGCCATTTTAATCTCTCCTTGAACATCAGAATTAAATGCTTTCTTGTTTTTCTTAGTGATACTGGAGATTGTACCCAGGGCTACCCTACCACTGAGCCACATTGTCAGCCATATTTATTTATTTAGACAGGTTCTCACTAAGTTACTGAAGTTCATCTTGAACTTGTGATCCTTCAGTCTCAGCTTCCTAAATTGCTGGGATTATGGGCCTATGCCACCATTCCTGGCAAAATAGCAAAAACACCAACTAGAATAAATTTAGAAACAAATATAAGTATCATTTTAATAGACATCTGCAGTACTCCCACCTGGGATTTCTTGAAGTTCTTTGTACTTAAACTAGAAGAGGTAATTATCAGTGTATTAGATACAGCTTGTATGATTTGAGTAAACTTACTTTGGGATTTACATATTCTAAAAATGCTCCTTGTTTATGGAATTTATCAAATGTGGTTTAATCTTGTATTTACACAAGGTTTAATTAATTCTCCCTAGCTTTGCTGGAGGTGATAAAACAAACCACATTATTAACCCTGAACCCACTTTGTTTCCTTGAGTTCCTCCGCATTGCAGCATGTCACCATCATAAACATACAATATCATCAAATCTGACATATTTATTTGTCCACCATTTGTCGTGTTTAGTACAGGGGTGTTTAATTCTTTAATACTAATTAAGTCATTAATCTTCCATGTTTATTGCCTTAGTTCTGATGTAATCTTTTTTTTCTTTTTTTTTTTAAAGAGAGAGTGAGAGAGGAGAGAGAGAATTTTTAATATTTATTTTTTAGTTCTCGGCGGACACAACATCTTTGTTGGTATGTGGTGCTGAGGATCGAACCCGGGCCGCACGCATGCCAGGCGAGCGCGCTACCGCTTGAGCCACATCCCCAGCCCCTCTGATGTAATCTTGATGTCCTGTTTTATAATGTAGGCTTCCTGGTCATACCCAGACTTCATTTGTCTGAAAGTTAGTGTATAAATTAGTATTACCTAATTCCAAGTACAAAAATTTAATGAATAATTTGAATTCCTTTAGCTGGAAAACTGTTAAAGTATTTATACACTGTACCATGTGCTGTATCTTTAAAAAGTAAATTTGGTCACCTGGATTTACCTTGTCAAGTGCCAAAGCAGTATATTTTAAATGACCTTCTTTTCAATAGAGCCCTTAGTTAATCTATTTTTGACCATGAAATTTGACAAGAGACTACATCTGAATATCTACTCTATGAGAAGTGAGAGTATTTGACAGAGATTTCTAAGGTTCTTGAACTCTTGATATTTCATCAGGGATCTTGATAAAACAGAAAACACTAGGCCATGTGATCTTGGGCAAGTCAGTTCCTGCCTGGGTTTCATTACCTTTTAAAAATGAGGAAGTTGAACTAGATGATTTTTCATGTTTTTTCTACTCCTAAATTCTATGGTTTTTAGGGAGAAAATCCCCTCAACATTCCTGGGATATATATCTAATAGTCCCATATATTGTGAAACTTTCCTATTGACGATAAAGAGGGATGGGGAAGGCTACAAGTAAGTATATCTTACTATTTTCTCTAATCTCTAAAAGTGTTTCCCAACAGAGAAAACCACAGCATTCAGTGGTGGCTTTGCAAAATTTGAGAAAAAGCTGATCCTGCAGCTTTTCAGTAGTAGTTGTTGTTTGTGGGTGGTTTTTGTTTTTGTTTTTTTGATTTGGTTTGGTTTGGGTACAAAGGGTTGAACCCAGGGGTGCTTTTGCCACTAAGTTGCCCATGCTGCCTTGGAACTTGTGATCCTTCTGCCTCAGCCTTCTGAGTAGCTAGGATTACAGTTGTGTGCCACCATGTCCACCTCTGGAACAGTTTAACTCAAACTTCAGCTATAGCAATTTCAAATCCTCTGCATCTTCAGATACTTTCTTCAAAAATCTGAGTTACCACTTACTTTGAAGATATGTCCTCCTGAATTTCCCCTTATCGTCACAGAACTAAAAATTAACTCACTTATGTTGCAAATGAAAAATTAACTCACTTATGTTGCAAATGAAAATGATTTACACAGAGATATGAAAGAATAGGAGTCAACAGTAACACCTTAAAAAGAATTTTTAAACCTACTAAATCAAGCCTGGTGCAGTGATATATGCCTATAATCCCAGCAACTCAGAAAGCTGAAGCAGGAGTATCACAAGTTCAAGGCCAGCCTCAGCAATTTAGCAAGTCCCTGAGCAACTTGGTAAGACCCTCTCTCAAAATTAAAAATAAAAAAAGGGCTGGAGATGTAGCTCAGTGGTAAAGTGCCCCTGGGTTCAATCCCCAGTAACAAAAATAGACTCCAGGATTATCTTCTTGTGTATGTTGAAATATTGTTTGAAATACAAAATTCCAGCCAGGCAAGTGGCACATGCTTAACTACTGATTGAGATGACCAAATTTCTCATTGAGTTATTGATGCTTTTCATTTACTTATTCATAAATCTGGACCCAGAGAAGAATATAACAGCTGGGGAAAGTGCTATGATATCCGTCCATTTAACTTTCCTGTGAAAGTTATTTCTGGATTAAGTTGTTTTACTATTTCAGTGAAACCAAAGTACAATAGGTGTGTAGAGGGATCAGATTCTGTTAGGAAACAGGAAGCCAGTCCTTGAAACTACTGTCCATACTATCCTAGGTTGATATTGATATTTGTCTCACCAATCATCTGAATATTACTCTGAATATTACCAATGGAAAATTCGTCTTGCTTTTTTCCCCTGACTCCTATCTGTTTTCATAGGTTCTCTTTGTAAAGAATCCTTTTCTGGCCAAGTTTCTTCCTCTTCACTGATGCCACTTACTCCATTCTGGACTCTCCTTCAGTCAAATATGCCTGTGCTTCAACCTCCATTACCCTTGGAAATGCCACCACCACCTCCCCCACCCCCAGAATCCCCTCCTCCCCCTCCGCCACCACCTCCTCCTGTAGAAGATGGTGAGATCCAGGAGGTAGAGATGGAAGATGAGGGAAGTGAGGAGCCTCCTGCCCCAGGAACAGAGGAGGACACTCCTTTGAACCCTTCAGCAGCCCAACCCACTGTTGTAACTAACCAGGTAAGTAATGTCCTTAGCATTCTGGCTGGTTGTGGGGACTACAGCATGATTGGAACCATTTTATTTTAGAAGAGTATGTTTAACCATGGCCACCTATCACTGACCAGAATATTTGTGTTTCAGAGTTCAGTTGATGCTACGATCTCTAGTTCTCCTTCCACTAAAGCAATAAAGAGAAAAGCTACAGAAATTAGTACTGCAGTAGTTCAGAGATCTGCTACTATTGGTAGTTCTCCTGTTCTCTACAGCCAGGCAGCTATAGCTACAGGTAAGCATCATGATTAAAGTGCATTTTTCTCAGTGTAGTGTTTCTTTGTTTCCAGTATTAGATACCATAACTTGAAGAAACAGTAAAGACTTTTTGGATTGCAAAGACTGCTTATATGTATTTCTTCTAGTTCCTAAAAGCCACCATTTAAATGGTTTGGTGTAGCCTTCCAGATTGTTTTTGTGTGTGTGTGCATTTTCATACATCAGTGATTTATGTGTTGAAGTACTTTAATTTTAAGATATTTAGAAATTACTGTTTTGCTACCAGCAAATATGGCTGTTTTTTAAGGGAAAGATTTATCAAATGGTATTTTTTTTTTCTGTGTTAGGTCACCAGACAACAGGGATTGGACACCAGGCTACTGGGATTGGACACCAGGCAATATCAGTTAGCCATCCAGCAGCAGGAATGGGTCATCAGGCCAGAGGAATGAGCCTCCAGTCAAATTACCTTGGACTTGCAGCAGCATCTACAATTATGAGTTATGCTGAATGTTCTGTCCCTATTGGAGTGACTTCTGCCTCTTTACAGCCAGTTCAGGCCCGAGGTGCTGTGCCAGCCACTGCCATTATAGAACCACCACCACCTCCACCTCCTCCTCCTCCACCTACACCACCACCACCACCAGCTCCCAAAATGCCACCACCAGAAAAGACAAAAAAAGGAAAGAAAGAAAAGGTGAATACCAAAAAATTTCTTTTTATTTCAAAACACTTTTATTAAGATGATATTCATATAGCATAAAATTAACAGTGCTTTAGCATTTAATACATGCACAGTGTTTTGCAACCACCATCTCTATTTAGTTACAAAATATTTTAATTTCCCCAAAAAACTACCTCATCTCTACCCATTAGGCAATTTCTCCCCTTTATTCCCTTCTGCTTCCCATAGGAACCACCAATCTGCTTTCTGTCAGTGGATTTATCATTCTGAATAGTTCTTGTAAATAGAGCCATGCAGTTTGTGACTTTTTGTGTCTGACTTTCTTTGCTTAGCATCATGATTTCAAGATTCATGTACATAGCATGTATCAGTGCTTCATTCCTTCTTGTGACTAAATTAATAATTCCATTGTGCATATATTACCACAATTACCCATTTATTACTTAATGGACATTTGGATTGTTTCTATCTTTTGAGTGATAATGTCCATCCTGGTAGATATGAAGTGGTATTTTATCATAGTTTGATTTCCATTTCTCTAGTGACTAATGATGTTGCATATTTTTTCAGGTTGTTGTTATTATTATTACTATTGGTAATGAGGATTGAACCCAGGGATGCTTAACCATTGAGCCACATCCCCAGCTCTTTTTTAATATTTTATTAGAGATAGGGTCTTGCTGAGTTGCTAAGTACCTCACTAAGTTTTGGAGGTTGGCTTTGAACTCAAAATCCTCCCGCCTCAGTGTCCCGAGCCATTGGGATTACAGGCATGCACCACTGTGCCCAGATTAGGTTATTATTGACCATTTGTTTATTTTCTTTGAAGAAATGATTCTTTGGAACCTTTGTCCTTTTATCATTTTTGGTTCTAGGGATTGAACACAGGAGTTCTCTACCACTGTGCTACATCCCCAGCCTTTTTTATTTTTTATTTTGAGACCAGAGTCTCACTAACTGGCTTGGGGCCTTGATAAGTTACTGAGGCTGGCTTTGAACTCAAGATCCTTCTGCCTCAGCCTCATAAGTGGCTAATTACAGGTATGCGCCACCACACCTGGCTTAATGATATCTTTTGAAGAGCAAATTATTTTTTTTTTTGTAGTTGTAGACAGAATGCCTTTATTTTATTTGTTTATTTTTATGTGGTGCTGAGGATTGAACCCAATGTATCATGCAAGCACCGTGCCACTTAGCTACAGCCCCAACCCTGAAGAGCAAATTCTTAAATGGAGTTCATTTTCTCAGTTTTTTTTTTTTTTTTTTTTTCTTTTTTGTACCAGGGATTGAACTTAACCAGTGCACTTAACCACTGAGCCACACCCCTAGCCCTATTTTGTATTTTATTTAGAGCCAGGGTCTCACTGAGTTGCTAAGCACCTTGTCATTGCTGAGGCTGACTTTGACCTCATGGTCCTCCTATCTCAGCCTCCCGAGCCACTGGGATTACAGGCATGTGCCACTGTACCCAGCCTGAATTATGTCTTTGTTGTCATGTCTAGAATCCATTGCTAAATATGAGGTCATGAAGATTTTTTCCTGTTTTAAGTGTTCTATAACCTGGTACATTGGTGTTTGTCTATAACCCCAAGTATTTGGGAAGCTGAAGCAGGAGGACTACAAGTTCAGGGCTAGCCTGGGTAATTTAGTAGGAAGACCCTGTCTCAAAAGAAAATTTTAAAAGGTTAAAAGAGTTATGGTTTTAGAATTTATAATTGACCATAGATTTGGAGGGTTTCTGTTTTTTTTTTTTTTTTTTTTTGGTGGTGGTGGTGGTGGGTGTATATATATACATACATACACACACACACACACACACACACACACACACACACACACATACATACTGTGGATTGAACTCAAGGACACTTGACCATTGAACCACATCCTCAGCCTTATTTTTTGTATTTTATTTAAGAGACAGGGTCTCATGGGGTTGCTTAGTGCCTCCCCATTGCTGAGGCTGGCTTTGAACTAGGGATTCTCCTATCTCAGCCTCCCAAGCCACCACACCCAACTTTGTTTTTTATTAAGATTCAAAGTAAAATTCCGGCTTCGTTTTGCATGTGTATAATCAGTTGTCTAGCACCAATTGTCAAAGAGACTATTCCTACCTCCATTGAATATTTTTGGCACTATTGCTGGAAATCAGCTGACCATATTGATTAGTATAGCTTATAGCTTTGTTTTGGAAAGTATGAGTCAATATTAGCTATTTGGGACACCTTACAATTTCATACAGTTTGAGAATCACTTTTTTCTTTGCTGCATTAAAAAAGCCATAAGAGAATCCAGGGACATAGCTAAGTGGTAGAGTGCTTGCCTGACAACATGTGAGACACTGGGTTCAATCTTCAGCACCACATAAAAATAAATAAATTAATTAACTAAATAAAAGTATATTGTGTCCACCTACAACTTAAAAAATTTTTTTTAATAAAGCCTTAAAAAAGCCACTACAATTTTTAAGGCATTGGAATTTTGGTAGGGATTGCACACATAATTGGTATATTGTTCGTCAACTTCCTGACATGTGAACATAGGATTCCTTTCCATGTATTTAGGCCTTCTCATTTTTTTCAGCAGTGTTTTGTAGTTTTCAGAATACATGTTTTTTGCTTTCTTGGTTTCATTTATCCTAGTTATTTCATTCTTTTGGACAGTATCACCAGGATTTCAGATTCCTTTTTGCTAGTATGTAGACACAGAAGTGATTTTTGTGTATTGATCTTATACACTGTGACTTTGCCAAATTTGTTAGTTCTAGTAGTATTTGTGTGTGTGTGAATTCTTTAGGATTTTCTACTATTGAATAATGTCACCTAGAGACCATTTTAAACTTGGGCATTTGCCAGTTTATTAGCCCCTCTCCAGTTTTCACAGTGTCCATCACTACCTATCTTGGCCTCCATCTGAAGTCCAATGCAGGCAGTACAAAGATCAGTCCCTCAGGCAGCCACAGACAGGCTAGAAGATTGTAAGCACATCCATTCTTTTCCTTTATTCATAAGGGAGGGAACTGGGAGATTTCCACTTCCTCCCAGCCACACTGGGGAGGGAATGCAACTGAGGCAAGAAAAGTGTCTCAAAGTTTCCTTATCATTTTGAGTGTGGCATTTTTTAAATTCAGTTTTCAGTGGCTGTTGCAGATCTTTGACTGATTTCCAGAGTTCCCACAATTCTATTCTAGTCATTCTGTAGTTGTTGACATGGCTCCAGAAATTATCTGGAAGTAAAGTAAATGTTATAAAACTCAAGAATGAGGGCTAGGGTTATAGCTCAGTGGCAGAGCACTTGCCTCACATGTGTGAGGCACTGGGTTTGATTCTCAGTACCTGGTGTCAATAAATAAAGGTCCATTGACAACTAAAAAAAATATTTTAAAAAAATCAAGAATGACAATTAAAACAGTGTTGTAAACAAATTGCTATCTCATCTGCTGTGCTAATCTATAATGTATTCTCCTGAGCCACCGTATCATTTACCACTTTCCATGCCTTTGTCCACCAGTTCCACTACAGTTCATTTTTTACACAATCAAATGTTAGGAATTACTTCCTTTATGAAGTCTTCTGAGGACTCTCCCAATCCTCCAATAGAGATAACTTATTTTTCCTCCGTTTATTCAACAAGTAATATTTTTAGTCAGTCTTGTTTTCACTGTCTTATAATTCTGTAAAATTCTAGAATGTTAAGATAGTACTTCATTTTTATATACCTGATATCTAAAAATAAATAATGACCTATCTCCTTGTTGACAGGCAGTTTTTCTATATTCTTAACATCTCAGTCTTTCCTGAAGAGTTTTATGGGCAGCTTAATAGGAAATTAGTTTAAAGACCAGATATGGTCGCATGTGCCAGTAATCCCAGCTACTTGGGAGTCTGAGGCAGGAGGGGGATTGCAAGTTTGAGGCCAGTCTGGGCAACTTAATGAGACCCATTCTCAAAAAGGGCCAGCAATGTAGCTTAGTTGTAGAGCACTTGCCTACCATGTGTGAGGCCCTACTTCAGTCTCTAGTACCACAAAAGAAAAAATAAAGTAGAACAAAGGAGTTCTGACCATTTACTCTTTGTTTTTCTGACTGCCATGTTCTCCTATTTAAAGTATACTCAAATCGCCACTGCAACTCTTTGGACCCAAGGTTTCAAGTGTAATAGGGCATACATGACTTCTAAAATTTATTTTCCCATGACAGATGAAATCAAATATACTAGAAATTTATTGAATTCTATAGAATTCAAAGTGAAACACCAGGATTATACTTAGGTCTGTGGTTTTTAAATTAGGTTTGCAGAGGTTGAGAGATTTTAATCCCATGAGCTTCTTGGGATCATTATTAATCCATCTTACTTTTTATTTGGTTAGCTTCATGCTTTCCCAGAATGAACCGTGTTTGAGCTTGTTGGAAGGATGTTTGTAGTAGGATGGTTTGTGCCACAGATGAAGTGACAGAATGGAATGTGAGAATGTATGTAGAGGGAGCTAAAGGCTGAGCACAATAGATTGTGCACTCCTTTTCCCAGAAAATAGGAACTATCAATGACAGTCAAAGCAGGGTGTGAAGGCCAGGCGTGGTGGCTCACACCTGTAATCCCAGTGGCTCAGGAGGCTGAGACAGAAGGGTCACGAGTTCAAAGCCAGCCTCAGCAAAATTGAGGCATAAGCAACTCAGTGAGACCCTGTTTCTAAATAAAATACAAAATAAGGCCAGGGATGTGGCTCAGTGACTAAGTGCCCCTAAGTTCAATCCTTGGTTCCCCCCAAAAAAAGTAGGGTATGGAGCAGAAAACCACATAAATATAAAAAGACTGAAAATATTAAGCTTATTCTTTCACATTTGTGGAGACTTTATTCATGTAATCGATTTATAAATAAATAAATAAAACCTAGTAGATATTTTCAATGAAATCATCAAGAAAAATAAGCAGTGTAAGAGGACAGATGTGATCTTTGGAAGGTGCTGCTCTCAGAAGGCAGTGGCTTCTGTGCTAGTGTGACAATGATCATAAGCCTGAATGTAATAAAAGAGCAAGCCAGTGGCTTGAGAATATGGTTCAGTGATGAAGCACTTGCCTAGCATGTGTGAGACCTTGGGTTTAATTCCCCCCGCGCGCGCGCGCTCTCTCTCTCTCTCTTTTTTTTTTTTTTTTTTTTTGGTGGTGCTGGGGATTGAACCCAGGTCCTTCTGCATCAATTCCCAATACCACAAAATAATAATTAAAGAACAGACCATTTTGAATATTTATTTCTACTTTGCCAAGTACGTGTTTTATTATGAAAATTTTTAGTAAATGAAGGTAAGCCAAAAGAAAAAATTATAATACCATATTTCGGAAGTAATTTATCATTAATACTTTAATGTCATAGCTTCCCCCCACCACCAAGCTGGGGGTCCCACCCAGCGCCTTGAATATACTAGGCAAGAGGCAAGTACTCATTGAGCTGTGTTTCCCTGAATTTAACCTTCCAATTCTGTAAAATTCAAAATTGTTGTTCTTGTCTCCTCAGTGTTCATTTTAAGTGATAAACAATAGAGCTGAAAAATAAAGATCCAGCTTTTCTGAAAAGAACAACAAAACCAGTTGATACCTATTAAACAGACTGGGGGTGTAGCTCAATGGTAGAGCACTTTATACACACATACAGACACACACATATACTGGGGACTGAATCCATGAGTGCATTATCACTAAGCTGCATTCCCAGCCCTTTTTATTTTTTGAGACAAGTTTTTGCAAAGTTGCCTAAGGCCTCAGCTTTCCAAGTTGCTGGATTGCAGGCATGCACCCATAGCATCTGACAAGAGAGCACTTATTAGCATGGGGCCCTGGGTTCTGTCCCCACCTCAGGAGGGGGCCAGGATATAGAATAGGAATGGTAAGGGAAACATTTCTGCCATGCTTTAATAAAATATCATACCTTGCTGGGCACAATGGTTCATGCCTGTTATTCCAGCAACTTGGATGGCTAAGACAGGAGGATTGAGGGTTCAAAGCCAGGCTCAGCAATGGTGAGGCCCTAAGCAACACAGTGAGACGTCGTCTCTAAATAAAATATAAAAAGGGCTAGGGATGTGGCTCAGTGGTTGAATGCCCCTGACTTCAATCCCCAGTACCAAAAAAAAAAATGTCATACCTATGCTATGAAGTCCACTTATTCATTAGAATCAGGGAAAGATCTTGATCTCCTTGTAGAGGTCCTATTTCCTTATTTTATGGATTATATTCCTTCTGATCTTTAACATTTATTACAGGCAAAGAAAAGTAAAACCAAAATGCCATCTTTAGTAAAGAAGTGGCAGAGTATCCAGCGTGAATTAGATGAAGAAGAGAACTCAAGTTCCAGTGAAGAGGATCGGGAATCAACTGCACAGAAGCGAATTGAAGAGTGGAAACAGCAGCAGCTGGTTAGGTAAAAACAAACCAAAAAAAATTTAGTTGGGGGCACATGGGTTGTGGGAGTAATGGTGTTGGTCTTATCTTAGAACAGTCATATTCTTGAAATCATAGACCTCAAAGGAGAATGTACTGTCTTGCTGAGAAACTCTAAACTTCCTGATGTTCAGGTTTTTAGTTTAAATTAGATGTTTTTGTTTTGTTTGAACAGTTTTGTTCTTTTTCTTTCCAGTGAAGTAATATGTGTGTTGTTTTCACAGTGGCATGGCAGAGAGAAATGCTAATTTTGAAGCCCTTCCTGAGGATTGGAGAGCAAGACTAAAGAGAAGGAAAATGGCTCCAAACACATAGTTGAAAAAAAAAATTTAATTGTTTTGTGTTCAGTTCAGAGTCTTAGCCAGTTTTACTATTGTCAAATAAACTATAAATGTAATGGGGGTGAGCATATGCATTTCCTGGGCAAGAGCATACATGTACAGAGTTGTCCGTTTGTGAAATGTAATTTTTCTGTTTTGCTGAAGGGTGAGGCAATTGGAATTGCTTTGACCTGACTACCTTTATTCTCACACTGGCAAATTTAGCATGTTAGGTGTCAGTCGATCAATCTTGAAGAACATGTGGCTCATGAGTATGGCTCCTGTAGAGGGCTTGCTGACAAAGTGAAGGATTTTCCTGCCTAATAGAGGCTTCTTTCATTCCTAATGTGGCACATTCTCTGATTTCTACTCAAGAACAAGTGCAATTAAGAAGGAAGCTCTGTGTTCTACCTTGCTTGACTGCAATCATCAGGAGCTCTTTCTGAACTCTTCCTCCAGGCTGCCACCCCTGAAGTGTTGAGATCTGTAGAGTGATATACCTTGTGCTAGTGGCCACACTCTTTATATAAAGAGTAGCCCTTTCTCACAAATCCTAGAATTGATAGTCATCTTACACTCTAGGTGGCATATTTAAATTTTAATGCAGGCAGCAGTAGCAGCCGGTGTTCATATCCTTGATTTTCAGAAATTTCCCCCAAAGTATGTGGCAGTAAATTTCACAAAGCCACTTTGTGTTAATGCGTCTCCATGGTCTTACCGTGTTCCAAAATCCACCTCCCTTCTATGTGTGAATGTATTCTCCATAAAATTCCAGTATTTAAAAAGCAGTTTACTGTTCTGTATTTTCTATTGTGTCACAATCAGGTAAAGTCACTTTAAACTGAAGAAAAGGCAAATTGTGTTTTAAAGCTGTTTGTATTTCTCCAGTTTCTGACCTTGTAAATTTGTATATATGCACTAATAAAGCTCTTTTTATACTTGTGATTGGTTATCTTTTGCTCTTCTAAGACTGTCATTCCATAATTATGTAACCAGAATTTAATTTTACATCAGTTCCTAAGTGTTTTTTCCTAATCAGAATCAGATATGGTGCAAGGCATGTAAAAATGTTGAATGACTTTCAGGAAAAAGAGTAGCAGGATCTTGAGGATGGGAGACAGGGTTAGAAAAAGGCCTCTAACACCAAATAGTGCTGTGAGGCCTCAGTCCTGGAAACAATGTAATGTGGATGAAGTTTTACCAAAAATGAAAAAGGTGCTTTATTGCTTTTTTACATTAAGTAATACATACCTGATTACAAAAGTATATAATATATACTTATGGTTATATTCCTATAAAGTTAACCAAAGAATAGTAGTTTGAAGTTTATTCCAGTATATTACTATGCATATAATTAAAATTTTTACCCAGTCATGTCTGATAGTGTGTTGGATTAATTTACCATTATGCTAATGTTGGGGTGCATTTTTGTATATAAATTTGTTTTATTTGCATAGAGTAAATTTCTGCAAATAAAGGCTATCAACTAGCTGTTAAAACTTTTGTCTTAACTGCCTAACAGTTTTTCAAACTTCAAGGAATTGCAGAGCACCAGTGCCTTCCTCACATCCTACAAATTGCAGCATTTAAAATTTTAAATTTGGGGCTGGGGATGTGGCTCAAGCGGTAGCGCGCTCACCTGGCATGCGTGCGGCCCGGGTTCGATCCTCAGCACCACATACCAACAAAGATGTTGTGTCCGCCGAGAACTAAAAAAAATAAATATTAAAAATTCTCTCTCTCTCCTCTCTCACTCTCTCTTAAAAAAATTTTAAATTTGCCAAGTTGGGTATGGTTTGGGTTTTCTAACTCTCTTTGGTTTTCAATGTAGAAGATAATTTTTCATTTCTGGCTAGATGGTGGAGAGAATATAAAATGAAACGACAGGGTAAGTAGGCTCCCTAGAGCAATGAATAAGTTTCCTAAACTACCAGCAAAGCATAGAAATACTTTGAGAACTGTTGCTACTGCACTCATAAACCAAGTTTCAGTCCCCAGGTTGAGGCTGTGTAGTGCAACTGTTCAATCCTAGGCATCCTGAAAAAGATATGTGGATCCATAGGAGATCTGTCTTGCCCTTATTCTATGGGTGAGCAATCTGCAGCAGAAAGTCCCATTCAGCTTATTACAATTGCAACAAAGCCTGCAGTGGGTCAATAAGAGTGCACACGTGCCGTTTCTGACTTGCATAAGACTTATCTTAATCATTGCTTCCTAGATACCCAGGTGAGGGAACCTTAACATTTCACCCCTTCAGGGTTCCACGCCATACAGTCTACACAACAGGAGTCTTTTGTGAAGGTCCCTTGGCAAGGAGGGCAGAGCACTGCTCCCATAACCCACAGCAGCAATTTAAGTCACAAAAGCAAGTTACTAATAACACAAGTTGTTCCTTGCAAAGATTAGACCCATCTTCATGGGGCAGCCAGGGAAGCCCACGGTTCTTTTTTTTCTTTTTTTTTTAAAGAGAGAGAATTTTTTTTAATATTTATTTTTTAGTTATCGGCAGACACAACATCTTTCTTTGTATGTGGTACCGGGCCGCACGCATGCCAGGCGAGCGCGCTACCGCTTGAGCCACATCCCCAGCCCAGCCCACGGTTCTTGAAGGAGATCCATTGTTAGATGTTCAATTTGCTGAGTTCAAGGGCTAGGATTTGCAGTGCCTGCTTACATTATTGCATTCATGTGGCATATATAGTCAAAATTCACTGTCTACAAGAGGACATACTTCACCTTGGGAAGCAGTGTATCAAAAGCCATCTGATTTTTCAACACTACTTTCCTCACTCGTTTGGTACACTTCTTCCTTTAAGAAGAAGCTAACGGACTTGTGGATGGCATTGAAGGCTCTCTCACCTGGGACTTTCTGTATGCAGTGCCAGTACTGTAATCTCTCATTAACAATGGTGGCCCCTTAGGGTGAAAATGAGGTTACTCTACCATGGAGTACATTTCATATGATGCCATTTCTTGAAAGTGTCCCAGCTGGATCACCACTCAAATAAGGTCTTTTCAACCTTTGCTGGGAGGGAGGTATGACCTTCCCCAAGTGCTTTGGCCAGTCCATTTGGTAGGTAAATACGAACATCCATGTTGTCCATATACCCATAAATATCCTGAGGGACAAGTTAGGCACAACTACCATTTCATGTTAGAACCTTTAACTATTATAGTGCATGAGGCTTGCAGGGTCCACCCCAGAGTTCTTTTGGCCCTCTATTTTCAACATATAGGGTGCTTCTTGGTTAAGCTCTACAGCTTCGGTAGGGAGCCATCTAAAGCCATCCCATATTGAATAATGTGTCATGAAAGATTGACCTACTGTTACACATCTTCAAAAATGTAGCTCAGTGGTAGAGCACTTACCTAGCATTTGAACCAGTGGGTTCGATCCTCAGCACCACACAAAAATAAAACAGACTGTGTCCATCTACAACTAGAAAAACATTTTTCTTAATATGGCCCTTTATATGATTCCACTGAGGGTCAGTTGTGTTCCATGTTTGCAACCAAATCCAGTTAGAGGTTGATGCTGGACTGATTTGCCATGTCAGTGAGCCAGCATATTGGCTCATATGTACCTAAGGGCAAAAAGGCAAGGCAGTTACAGGTATTAACAAAAGCAATTGTCCCTCTGGCAAAATACAGGCCAATTTTGAGTCCATGGACAATATTGTAGGCAGCAATGGCTGAGCTGTCTGGTGGTACCACACCTTTAGAAGTGCTTTCATATGCCAGACAGGGTGGCACAGCTCAGGAGGCTTAGACAGGAGGATAATGAGTTCAAAGCCAACCTAAGCAATTTAGTGAGGCCCTGAGCAACACAGCAAGACTCTGTCTCTAAATAAAATACAAAAAATTCTGGGGATGTGATTAATGTGCCCCCTGGGTTCAATCCCTGGTACCAAAAAAGAAGTGTTTTTATGAGCTTCTCAGATTCAATATGTATTAGTAAGAGGGCATTCATAATTGACCAGAGGGACAGTACAAAACTACTTCTCAATATAATATCATTGGAAGGAGATATAGGATATCTGAATTTTAAGGTTGTGCTAGCAATTTCAGCACAGTATCTCTAAATCTGCAAGAGAATCACTGGTTAACAAAATATCATCAACAATGTGAAATAAGACATACAGTGGATGGTTTTGGCCACTAGGCCACGTCAGAGGCTACTAGGCTATGATACAGCTGGACAATGCAATAACTCTGAGGCAGCATGGTAAATGTTCATTGTTGCCCATCCCAAGGGGAAGTGATAGGCCCAACCTGATCTTTTCTTAAAATTGGGAGCCATCTCGCCACAAAGCCATGAAAAGATAATTTCGGCTTTACTATAAATTACTGCAAATTCTGAACCTGCTTGGAATGCCTGCCCTTGCCTTGAACTCACCCATGCCTGGCTCTCTGACCAGATAGCAGCCTTCTCTGAAACTTTAGTGACGCCTCACAAATCTTGGCCTTCCCTGGCCAGATAACAACCCTTTCTGAGGCTCTAATGACCTTCATAAATTCTGATGTCGGGGCCAGCAAAAAATGTAAACTACCATTAGTGTTATGCTCCTCAGAGTTTTGTTATCTGTAACCCCACTTTGTGTAACTTTCAGGACTATAAAGCTGGGCTGCAAGAAAGCTGCGGCTGCTGTCTTGTTCCCGCGGTTTTGGGTAGGAGAGGCAGCCCGGCCGGTAGGAATAATAAGCTTGCTTTAATTTGATTTTAATTGGAGTCAGTGGTCTTTTCTTGCGTCCTGGTCTAACAAGCAAACTAGACTTCACTATCAGCAGGAATATCTATGAATCTATGGAAAAGAAGGCATTCGCCAAATCAGCTACAAAAGTCGTTAGTCAATCCATCAAGTCAGCTGTGGGAGACCAACCTTGCATGTGACTTAAGTCACTCCCTGGCTGGGTGACTGAGGCAGTCAGGCAGCAGCCATGCCCCTAGACTGCCCCGCCCTTTGGGTTCAAGGGACAGTGTCTTCGTGCATGGGCATGTGCCTTCCTATAGCCCCATCGGTGGAGCTATGCTCACCTGTTCCTTTGTAATATTACCCCTTGCCCTGTTTGGGATAGAATGTTCCATGGAAGTGCCTTTTGTGTGTGTCCCCTTATTTTACTGTGCCCTTGGGTGTGGCCTTCCTAGATGTCAGTCAACCTGCTGACAGCAGACATCATGAAGCTAGACTCAACCCTCTGAAACCTGACCCCTTGCCTCATTTGAATGGCTTTACCTCAATAAAAGGGTCAGCTGCCTGTCTTTCTGCAGACCCTTAAGGTCAGAGGAACCATCACAGCAACCCCAAGAAAAAGGTATTTCTGTCTCTTGTGTGGTTATTTCATGCAGCCCAGTTCCCCTGGAGTGACCTCTGAGTGTTTTAGTCTCGAACAAAACCTGGCAATTGGCGTCCCTGGGTGGGCAAAAAAGTCTGAGTGCTTAAGCCACCGGGACAGAAGCCACAGTCAGCCACCAAAGGGACAGCAGCATGTATTGGAAGACATAATATTGAGTCTACAGTCATTCTCTAGAATTCATCTTTTTTCTTCACTGGCATACCAGGGAGTTGAAGGGACAACAGGCAGGTCACATTATGCCCAGCATATGTGATTATCTTTTCATGCCCTTCAGGCAGTTTATGTTGCTTGGAATTGGTGAGGCTTGTGGCGCAGCAGCACCATTGGGGGCTGCTTCACATGTCCCCTCACCATTGTCTTTATGGTACAGATACATAGGTGAAACTCTCTTGCTGTTGTCTGGAGGATGTCCACACATAAAATGTGCTCACGATTGGAGATACATAGACTGGATGTTCATGTGGGGGCAAGCAGCCAATGGCTTGCTCTTTTATACTATGGCCTCTGCATCCATTCTATATATGTAATCAGCCCCGGAATTTATCCAGGTTACTGCACAACAGAGTATATCTGGTCCAGGTATCTACCAGAACTAATAATACTTGTTGTACATTAGTGGGGGATCAGTGGATAACCAGTTCCATGTGGGGCCAATGGGTATGTTACCCCCCTCCCTATTTAAACTTGAAGAAGGTATAGTCCCCTTCCTCCTAAAAACCTTGGGAGACTAGATAATCCTCTAGATGTAGGGGACATGCCTCTGTAGGTGCATTTTTTTTTTGTACTGGGGATTGAACTCAGGGGCACTTGACCCCTAAGCCACACCCCCAGCCCTATTTTGTATTTTATTTAGAGACAGGGTCTCACTGAGTTGCTTAGCGCCTCACCATTGCTGAGGCTGGCTTTGAACTCGTGATTTTTTTGTCTTAGCATTCCAAGCCGCTGGGATTATAAGCATTTGCCACTGCGTTCAGCTCCAGGTCCACCTTTGGATTTTGCTTCTTTACATGGAGGAACTGCTGGTCCCTATTCAACTATTTTCATAATTGTAGCAAATATGTGTTTGGCTTGCCATCTATTTTGTCTCTATTGACTTCCTGCTTCCAAAAGTTCTATCCACATTTGGGTTCTTGTTCCTTTTTTTTTTTTTTTATTTACTTTTTAGTTGTTGATAGACATTTTTTTCTTTCTTTTTTTTTTTTTTTTTTTTTTTTAGTTTTAGGTGGACACAACATCTTTATTTTGTTTTTATGTGGTGCTGAGAATCGAACCCAGTGCCTCACGCATGCTAGGTGAGCACGCTACCACTTGAGTCACATTCCCAGTCCAGACATTTATTTTTTAAATTTATATGTGGTGTTGAGAATCGAACCAGTGCTTCACACATGCCAGGCAAGTGTGCTACCTACTGCTGAGCCACAGCCCCAGCTCAACTTTTTTTTTTTAAATGGGCTTTTGTTACCTTAATGGGTCTTTCTCTCATCAGAAGAGGTACTGAAGGGGTAGTCTTAGCAGTGGTTTGGACCCCCTTTTGTTGTCATCAATCCTTCACTTTCCCCAGGATGACCACCATAATGGTTTCCTCATTAATAGGTGACCCACATAAAGAATTAAGATGGACATAAGGTCCCAAAAGATGTCAATGGGGCATTCTGTGATATTAGGTTCCTCATGCCAGCTATAAACTGTTCATCATTTGGCCCATGAGTATTCAAGTTAAACATGGCCCATCTCATCCCCAACACTCGTAGTGCCTGGACCAGGTATGCACATGATTACCATTTACTTATGGTCTCTGGGACATCCCCCACATTTGACCAAACAGTGAAGATAGCAGTCATTACCCAATCAAATAAAGAGTGGTATCCTTGTTCACCCCTGTGGCATTGACTTATGTAATCTCTGCTGCAAAGAGGGGTGAGTAATTATGGATGGTAATTTCTCCATTTCCAAGGCACTAAACATAATACTATCCCCTCCTAAATCCCAGAGGCATTAATAACCAAGCGGCCAAGGGTTTTCCTGGCGTCTAAATTGCTTTCCCAAGTCTGCCAACTCTGCTTGAATAAATGGTTGGTACATGGTGAACTTGGTTACCTGGGCCGGCTCTTCTGGCTGTTAACCTGAAGCCACCTGCTGTTATTGTTTTGTTTTCTGCATTACCAATGGTTGGATCCCCTCTTCTTACTCCTTTGGCTTCACCAACACATGGGGAAGGCTGAGGTTATTTTTCCAAGGTACAGAGGTTCTCTTCTATTGATTGCATTATAGATTCCATGGTGTCTTTTTTATCCTGTAAGTCTTGCATCTTCTCAGTAACCTCCCATAGACTGTAAGGAACAACCATTCAATGGGCCCAGCGGCCAAACACACTGCATTTTCCCACTCTCCCACCTGGTATAAGACCTTTTTCAACCCTACGGGGGTACCATCAACCTCTGCCCATTCCTGTGGAGGGGCCCAGGTAGCCAGGATGTTGTAGGGTACTAGAGACCAGGTCAGGAAACAGCACTTGTGTCAGCACTGGCTCAGCAGATCCTTATTCAAAGGCTGAACCTTTAGTGAAGGAGGGCATAGTCCTAGTCTTGTTAGTTTTCCTTTACATACTAGTTCTTTGTCTTGTTAGACCAGGATGCAAGAAAAGACCACTGACTCCAATTAAAATCAAGTTAAAGCAAGCTTATTATTTCTACCGGCCGGGCTGCCTCTCCCTCCCAAAAAACAAGACAGCCCCGAGGCTTCTTTGTGGCCCAGTTTTATAGCCCAAAAAGTTACACAAAGGGGGGTTACAGATAACAACACTCTGAGGAGCATAACACAAGTTTACATTTTTGCTGGCCCCGGCATCAGAATTTATGAGGACCATTAGAGCCTCAGAGAGGATCGTTGTCTGGCCAGGGAAGGCCAAGATTTATGAGGTGTCACTAAAGTTTCAGAGAGGGCTGCTATCTGGTCAGAGAGCCAGGCATGGGTGAGTTCAAGACACGGGCAGGCATTCCAAGCAGGTTCAGAATTTGCAGAAATTTATAGTAAAGCCGAAATTATCTTTTCATGGTTTTATGGCGAGATGCCCAATTTTAAGAAAAGATCAGGTTGGGTCTATCAGTCTCCCATATAAGGTAATATACATTCCTACTTGAGCATTCTATTTCTTTTTTTTTTTTTTAAGAGAGAGAGAGAGAGGGGAGAGAGAGAGAATTTTTAATATTTATTTATTTTTTTAGTTTTCGGCGGACACAACATCTTTGTTGGTATGTGGTGCTGAGGATCGAACCCGGGCCGCATGCATACCAGGCGAGCGCGCTACCACTTGAGCCACATCCCCAGCCCTGAGCATTCTATTTCTATATTACAGAGTAGCAACAATGTTACAACTGAGTCCAGGAAGGCTCACACTGAATCTGATAGTTCTGACACAGGAAAGCAGGGAGCTGAAACTCCAGACATCAGTTCTTGTGTTCTGACGAAAAGAAAATTTCAAGTCAGACACCAAAAGTCATGCAAGAGAACTTTATTATAGGTGAAAGTAAAGTAAAAGCAAAGTGAGACTTAAGCAGAAGGTACCGGCAAGAGAGAGAATGGGCCATCTCCAGAGAATGACAAAGGAGACAATGCCATCTCCATTTATCACTGGTTCATGTTTACTAGAACTGGGACCACCTTGTGTATTCTTTGTCAATCGGGTGTTCAACTCCTCTATCATGTCGGACAGTGGAGTTTTGGGGCCTTAGTTGGTCCTCTCTGGAACTGTCATGGTGGCCATCCTAGTTAGGGGGGCCATGTTAGTATGGGTGTGTTTCAGTATCTTTCAGGATACAAACAATAGTGTTATTCCTCAAGAAATTCACAGGGAACTGATTGCAAATTGAGGTTCCTGAGAAAAGCTTAACAACTTACACTAATTTCCTTGTTCTAAAGCCACAACCTGTGCAACACACATTTTCCCCACCAACAGACCCTCCTTTGCCTTACCCAGGAATTCATGATGTGAATGGGAAACACATAGTTAAAATTAATGGCAAATAGGTTGAGGTGCAGAGCCTGCCCTTTAGTTAAAGATTACAAAGACAGAAGAATTGGTGTGCTTTGACCAAGGATCAAAGTAACTCTTTAAGAAAGCAGTTAAATAGATGATATGAAAAAAGGAAATTACCTTGGAAAGTAAAAATAGAATAATGTAAAATTAAGAGATATATTTTAGCGACACTTCAGAGTAGTAAGCTTTTAGGTAATAGACTTTCACTATTTTAAGTGTGTTTTACTGGGACTTTAGATTAGAAGAAAGCTTACCAATAATCATAGATATGCTTTAAAGTTAAAGGTTAATGAAAAAATTATAGGTACGCTTTAAAGTTAAAAGTTAATAATAGATCAGGAGACATGTAGTCTAGTTGCATAGCCTAACACCTAGTGGTTGAGGTGAAAATGTAAAAGCTTAATTATGATTGGCAAAGGTTATAGAAAAAATTTTAAACAATGTATTCAATATCTTAGGTAATCAATATGTGTCATAAAAGATTGTAACTCTTGAAAATTATGTAAATCAAAGAAGTTTCGGGGTTTGAGGCTATCCATTAACTACCGAAAAAATACCTGCAAAAAAGGTATAAAAATAAAGGCCCCTCTAGGGACAGCAGATCCTTCTGGAGGCTGCTCCTAACTTGCAACCTATTGTCCTATCTCTTCTTTCGATGCCACTCATTCTTCAGGACCCCTGGATCCCTGATGGGGCTGGACCCCGGCACTTTGTAAGTTGTTTAAAGACCCTAAAGTGATTTAAAGAACACTTGTGACCTTGCCTGCATTCCACCGCTCACTGCTAGTTACTACCTAACAGCTCCATGTTATCTTTTTCTTTGCTCTGAGAAAATCTTTACCACAAGGAGCTTCGGCCACAGAATACCACATGCTCATGGCTGGCCACCCTTCTACACCTTCCTCCATAGGTGGAGCGGGTTCCATACCCGGCTGCTGCTAGTCCTGCCACTAGGCTCAACTGTAGTGCAACCGCTCAACCCCAGGCAGGCTGACTGAAGATGTGCGTATGCCGAAGTCCAAAGGCCGAGCCACAGGGAGCTCTGACATGCCTTTATTCGATGGGTGGGCAATCCACTGAGAGGAAAGCCCTGTTCAGTTTACAGACAGAATTACAACAAAGCCGGCGGCGGGTCAAAACAGCCACCCTGCGGTTGTATACGAATGCGCATGCGCCGTTTTCCTGCCTTACAGGAGGCATCTCAACCATTTCTTCCTAGTTATCCGGGTGAGCGAGGCTGATCGACTCCATTTTCCTTACAAGGTGTAAAGTAGGAGAGAGGAAGAATGAATAAGTCTCTGGTGTCTGCCCTGCCAGCGGCCCACCTTCTCGGGTTTCCCGCGGGCGCTTTCGGGCGGGGCCTAGCTTCCGGAAATGCCGGCGCTCAGTTCTTCCGGCAGCCGCAGGCGGTTGCTAAGCTACGCGCGCCCGCGCAGAAAGCGGTGGCAGGTGAACCCGGTTGCTGGGACTGCCGAGCTTCTTGCCTAGCGAGCGGTGGGCTTCCGCCTCACCCAGGCTCCTGCCGCGAACTTTGTCCTGCTTCCCTCCTCGACCCTTCAGGAGGCCCCTGACCAGGTGGCTCTGAACCCCTGCTCCGTTCTCAGGACCCACTCTCGACCCCTGACCTTACTTTTTCGACTCCTGCGCCGCGTCCCCTGTCCCCGTTTCTTTCAGTTGCCTGGGGAGTCCTGGTGGAGGAGCTCCCCTATCAGGGAGACCGAAGCATGGGGCCCGCCGGGGTCCCGGTGCTTCCGGAAGAGGAGGCGGGAAGATGTGAGGTCGCCCCTGACTGCTCAGGTGCGCCGCCCGGCCTCGGGTGGGAACGTCGCCTGGTTCTTATTTGAGAGGCTGGGTTGGTTGGGGTTCCTGAAGTCGGTCCTAGTGGGAGCCGGAGAGGGGGAGGAGCGTGTGACCCGACAGTAAGCACAGTCCTTTGACTTTTCCTATTCTGGTTTTTAGCTTCTCCTGTGTAATCAGCTGCCCTTTTGGAAATTAGGCAGGGTTGCGGCTGCATGCGATGCTACTGACTGGCTTTCAGCATACCATGCAGAAGTAACATGTTCCCGGCATTGGAAACCGAGCGAAAGCAAGAGGTCGGTACACGCCCCCTCCAACCCCTCCCCGCAAAACTCCACAGAAATCCAACCCTATATCAGAAGGTATATTCTGGTGATACCTTTGTCCAGCTGAAGATCTTGGTCCTCAAGGTAGAATAAGTAGCATGGATTTCACTTGGTTTGTTTACAAAGGCCCTCAAGTACACTGTCCTATGCAACAAGGCTTGTGAGCTTTCCGTGTCATTTGAAAGGGCTTTCCTGACTTAGATGGTTTTTCCTTTCATAGACTCTTCCTGATCCCTATGAGGACTTTATGTACCGTCACCTCCAATACTATGGCTACTTTAAAGGTAATGCGTTCCTATCAAACATCACCTTTCCTGGGTTCAGGAGGTGAATTGTTTCATTAATTGGGAGAGTTGTGCTTGGATAGACTAATAAGTAATTTTTCCAGTCCACTAGTGAAAAGTCCTCCCCCAATGATCTTCTATGATACCTCTATCAAGTGAGAGACTTGCTTTATACAAAGGTCTATTTTAAGCTTTCTCTTTCATTGGTGTGTTTGTCTGTCCTTGCCACCAATACCACCATCTCTTAATTACTATGTGAAGTTAAAATACTCCTGATATCTGGAAAGGCATGTTCTCCCACCTTGCCCCTTGTTCTTACTTATTCTTCAGAAGTGTCTTGACAACCACGGTTCTTCTTCTTCTTCTTTCTTCCTCCTCCTTCTCCTCCTCCTCCTCCTTTTTTTTTTTTTTTTAACTGAGGATTGAACCCAGGGACACTTAACCACTGAGCCACATCCCCAACTCTTTTTAATTTTGAGACAGGCTCTCACTAAGTTGTCCTTGAACTTGCAAACCTCCTGCCTCAGCCTTTCAAGTTGCTGGAATTACAGGTGTGCCCTACCATGCCTGGCTTGACTGTTTCATTTTCTAAGTGATTATTCATTTGTCAAACTGAATTTCTAGTTTACCAGATTCAGCACATATGCCCTCAGGGCAAGTGTCTTCTGGCATCAGTGCTTTGCTTCCACCATGTTAACCTGCCTTCACTTGGATTTGGCTGTCTTGGCAACTTTTGCAGCCACTGTTCTTTCTCCCTCCCAAGTCCTTTCTCATTCCACTATACCATAATGCTTCTCTAGTCTCCTCACTCTCTCATTTCCTCTGTGGTAAATAGAGATAATCTTGCTTAATTCACATAAATTGGAATGTGAAAGCTCTTTTAAAAATGGAATAAATTCACTGTAAAGGCCCAAGGTGATAGGCAGCAATAATAGTAGTGGTGGTTTAGGTATTGACCTTGATGTTAGAGGTGATGAGCCAGCCTGCTAACAACTTTAATTAAACCGTTTATTCTTAGCCCAGAAAGGCAGTTTACCAAACTCAGCTACACATCAGCATGTTCAGAAGAATAATCCTCAGTACCTACTGAATGTCTCTTTTGGAGAAAGAAATGATTTGATACCAGATACTCTGCAAAAGGAGAAACTTCTGTGTGAGTAGTAATCAGTGTGGGTGATCCCCAGAATGTTTCTGCCTTGACAACTCCTCCAGAAATTCAGGAAAATGTGGCCTTATGTGGGGAGAGGCCAAGAAAGTGGCTTTGGCTCCTATTTCTGACCTCACTCAAAAATGTTCTCTAGATCTACTTTGGTTTACAGATTTAAATTAAAAGGCTGTATGTTGGGGCTGAGGTTGTGGCTCAGCGGTAGCTGTGAAAGGCCTTGTGTTTGATCCTCAGCACCACATAAAAATAAATAAATAAAATAAAGGCATTGTGTCCAACTACAACTAAAAAATAAATATTTTTAAAAAATAAAATGCTGTACTAAATTTTCTTAAAATGTCAAAAATGTATTAAGATTCTTTCATCAAGAGAATATATTAATTTTTTGCACACAGTTTTGGTGAGTGTGCTTATAAGGCTCTGTGCATAAGAGTAGAGGAAACCAATTCCAGCTAGCTTAAGTAAAAGCAATTTTTTACAGGGGTATTTTCACCTTAAATCTAAGGTCCAAAATGCAGTTGAATTTTTCTCTCAATATATATCCAACCAGGGCTGGGGTTGTAGCTCAGTGGTAGAGCACTTGCCTAGCACATGTAAGGCACTGGGTTGATCCTCAGCACCACATAAAAATGAATTAATAAAACAAAGGTATTGTGTCCATCTATAATTTGTCTTCTTCATAAGCTACCTTGTTTTTCTTTCTTTCTTTTTTATAATTATTTTTTTTTTAGTTGTCAACAGGCCTTTATTTTATTTATTTATATGTGGTGCTGAGAATCGAATCCAGTGCCTCACACATGCTAGACAAGTACTCTGCCACTGAGCCACAATCCTAGCCCTTCATAAGCTCCCCTTCAACCATACATATCAGTCCAAGCTGCCATCATTTTTCACTATTGAAACAGCCTCCAAATTGCCTCCTGGATCCTTCTCATTCCATGCTGCACCCTCCCAATCCATCCATCCATCCATTTTTTTTTGTGGTGCTAGGGATTGAACTCAGGGTTTTGTGCATGTGAAGTAAGCACTCTACTAACTGAGCTATTTCCCCAGCCCTTCAGCAAGTTCTGAGAGTATCGTTTTGCTAGGATGAATGTAAAGTCATGTAAACGTTTTTCTTCCCCATTAGGTAAAAAAAAGAATCTCTTTGTGACTTTGATTTATATTTCTTTCTTCTTCCCTTTTTTTTTTTTTTTTTTTTTTTGTGGTGCTGAGGATTGAACCCAGGGCGTTGTGCATGCAAGGCAAGCACTCTACCAACTGAGCTATGTCCCCAGCCCACTTTGATTTACATTTCTATAATTATGCGTGAAATCCAGCAGCTATTACCACTTTTTCATTGCCTTTTCTCCCCCATTAAATTATGATACAGTTAGAAATGTAGCTGGCCAGGGTGGCACATGCCTGTAATCCCAGTGGCTTGGGAAGCAGGGACAGGAGAATCATGAGTTCAAAGCCAACCTTAGCAACTCAAAGTGAGGCCCTAAGCAACTTAGTGAGACCCTGTCTAAAAAAAATATAAAGGACGACTGGAGATGTGGCTCAGTGGTTAAGTGTCCCTGGGATCAATCCCAAATACAAAAAAAAAAAAAAAAGAAAGAAAGAAACATGGAAGCCCAACATTTGGGTGAGAAGGAATGAGGTGAGGGACAGTGGGCAAAAAAGAGAAGGACAAAGACCTTAGGACAAGTTGTGCCTTCTTTCTTTTTCTATGGCCTGTTTATCTTCAGCTCTGCATATTCAGATAGAGGCTATAAGCAGAGGTGTTTCCTGTCCTTCCAGACCAGGAATTTCAGACTCTCTGGGGGGAATGTGTCTTCACCTCCTGCTCTCCCTGCCTGAGCCAGGCCTGGAATTCACATCTGATGTGAACTGAGAGGCCTTCAGATTGCAGTTCCTGCTTTCCTCTTCTTTTCTTTCTTTGTCTCTTTTCCTCCCCGGCCTTCCTGAAAGCTTTTTTACTCTCATTTTTCTCACCACCTCTCCCTATAAGCTCTTCTCTCTTCTGCTCCTTTCCATCCTCTTTATTTTCTAAGCCACTTTGAACTTTCAGATGAATACATCACGGGCCTGAAACTTAATTTATAGATTGTTTCACTGTAATTAATAAAGTTTTATGCTAGTCGGTGAATTGAAAATTCTGTCATTCCAAACAAAATAAAATAGTATGACATATTAAGTATCCTTTTATTTGTGTAACCTACTGTTGAAATGTCTTGGACTTAATAATTAAAATTTTTTCTAACTTACTCTGAAGCTTTATATTAAAACATTTAAAGGATTATGCAGAATTTTTTTTTTTAAAGAGAGAGGGAGAAAGAGAGAGAGAGAGAGAATTTTAATATTTTTTAGTTATCGGCGGACACAACATCTTTGTTGGTATGTGGTGCTGAGGATCGAACCCGGGCTGCACGCATGCCAGGCGAACGCGCTACCGCTGAGCCACATCCCCAGCCCAATTATGCAGAATTTTAATATAGCATTTTATAATTTCAAATCTATCATCCTGGATTAAGTCTCCTTAAAGGATAAATATTATCATTAGCACTAGACATATATGCTAATATTTTAATATAGTGCTTAGAATTACTTAGCTGGTATAGATGAGCAATAAGGTTTCCAAAGAGAAAAAGAAAGTTGTTCATGCATTTCCTCTTCCCTTTGACAGATTCACTTATGTTGAGTTCACCACTTCTTAGGAGCAGACAGCTTCTTTTTGATGAGTTGGACCAAGTAAACCCACGTCTTCGAGAACCTCGAGAACTCTTTGCCTTTTTCTCTAGCAAAGGGACACTTCAGGCTCCACGATGGCCAATAGAATGTGAGGTCATCAAAGAAAGCATTCATCATATTGGTAATATGATTTATGTGTGGTGGTCTTGCTGTTTTGCCTGACTTTATTTCAAGGCCTTAGAATTTAAAGTCCTATACGCTGAAGTATGAGACAGGACAGAGTCAACAGCTATAACTTACCCTGAAATGGTTAAGCTCTGGGAAACTGATATACTTCACCATTAAAAACTTACATCAGGAGCTGGAGATGTAGCTCATTTGGTAGAGTGCTTGCCCCTCTGGGTTTGATCCTCAGTACCACATAAAAATAAATAAAGATTTAAGAAAAAAAAAGTTACATCAAATTGTAAACTAGAGTGGAATAGATATAATTGATGAAAGATATATACTCCAGAATAGTTTTTACTGTTTTTAAATATATTTTGAGTTTATTTGAGTTTTGGGGGGGAATGATAGGGTCTTTTTATGATATTAGTAACCATAAAGATGATGTAAGCACAATCTTTTCTTTTTTTTATATTTTTTTAGTTGTCAATGGATTTTTTTTTATACCTTTGTTTTATTTGTTTATTTTTAATGTGGTGCTGAGGATCGAACTCAGGGCCTCGTACATACTAGGCGAGCACTCTACCACTGAGCCACAACCCCAGCCCCGTCAATGGACTTTTATTTATTTGTGCATGGTGCTGAGAATCGAACCTAATGCATGCCACACGCTAGGCAAGCGCTCTACCACTGAGCTACAACCCCATCCCAAGCACAGTCTTTTCTTGTGTGTGTGATACTGGGGATTGAACTCAGGGTCTCATGCATGCTAGTTAAATGTTCTACTACTGAACTGTACCCCCATCCCACAATCTTTTGCCTCTATTTTATGAAGCATTTACAGAAGTGGCTTGCGTGAAAAAGGAGACTTCTAACTACTAGAATATTTAATCTACCAAACAATAAATCTGTGCTTTAGACTTCTGGATAAATAATTGTTTGTTTCATTTTTTCTCACTGCCTTCTTATAATATTCATTCGATTAACGCATGTTAGCATTCACCATATGCTAACCTAAGTGCTTGGTGCTAGAACTACAATGATGAGCAAGTGGAGGTACTGAGAGCTTATAGACTAGTGGGGACATTGAGCATTTACTAGGTAATTGCATGGAGTTATGACCCTCTAGAGACACCTACCAGCCTGGAGATCACTTCAGGTTTCCAAAAGGAGTGCACATGAAAGCTGAAATCTGAAAGATGATTTAGAAGTGACCCTTTTAACTGGAGAGAGTTAGAGAAAAGTAGTACATGTGGAAGAAACACAAAGAACATGGCATGTTTTAGGAACCATGGGGCACTGAACATGAGAGACAAGAGATGAGAGGCTGAAAATACTTGCAGGGACCCACTCATTATTCTCAACTAGGGATAGCACTGCTCCTGGGGTGTTTGAAAGTGGAAGAGGGCATTTTGATTTGGTACAACGACTAAGAGAGCTAAGATCATCATGTACTCTGTAGTTTTTATATACAAGTCCAATTTGATCTGGCCAGACAATAGGATTTTGCTATTCCATATATAAAAAGCAAAAATGAGTGGGTACTAAACAAAGATAGAATTCCTAAGATTTTTTTTCCCCCAGTGCTAGGGATTGAACCCAGAACTTAATGTATGGTAAGCATGTGTTCTACGACTAAGCCACATCCCCAACCTTCATATGGGAATTTGGAACTTGACTCTAAGAAGTACAAAAAAAAAAAAAAAAACTGGGAAACTAAAATTTAATAATCACATTATTGCAGTGCTAACAATTGCATATTTATTTATTTATTTATTTTGGTACCAAGGATTGAACCCAGGGGCGCTTAACCATTTAGCAACAACCCTAGCCCTTTTTATATTTTTATGTAGAGACAGGGTCTCTCTGAGTTGCTTAGAGCCTCACTAAGATGCTGAGGCTGGCTTTGAACTTGTAATCCTCTTGTCTCAGCCTCCTAAAATGCTGGGATTACAGGTGAAGCAATTCTTAAAAAAAAAAAAAATTCCTAGCAGCCAGGTTTGGTGGCACATGACTACAATCCCAGCAACACAGGAGGCCAAGGCAGGAGGATCACAAGTTCAAGGCCAGCATCAGTGATCCTACTGAGGCAAGACCCCATCTCAAAATAAAAAGGACTAGGGATGTGGCTCAGTGGTAAAGTGCTCTTAGGTTCAATCCCCAGTATCCACCCACCTCAATTTTTTTTCCAAAGGAAATTTATTACCAAGTACCTTATAGTTAAACTGAATTGCCAAAGCCTCAAAGAAATTATCATCTGCTGGGTGCAGTGGTATATGCCTGCAATCCCAGTGACTAGAGACTGAGCAAGAGGATTGCAAGTTCAAGGCCAGTGTGGGCAATTTAGCAAGACCCCTTCTCAAAATTTAAATTTTTCAAAAGGCTTGGGGATGAAGCTCAGTGATAAAACACCCCTTAGTCCAATCCTCAATGTACCCAACACACATGCGCACACACACACACACACACACACACAAAAGAAAAAAAAGAAAGAAATTAGCATCATCTTTTACTGAGTTCTTTTTCTTTTCTTTTCTTTTCTTTTTTAAATGTTTCTAGCGTTCATCCCATGTGAAAAATCTTTCTAATTCAGTGCTAATGTAAATGCTTTGTTTCTTCTGAAACAAATAATAGAGTTGTTCCTTTATAGTAATAAAAAGGATATAGCTGGCCCCATTTTCCTGATTTCAAGGAAGTACAGAGCTATTTTGAAGAGTTGTTGTAGCAACTGTATTGACCTTTCAGGCTTAAGTCTTCTATTTAAAATTTATTATTTCATTGTATATGCTTTTTTGTTAAAAGTTTCCTCATATTTTTTTATGGAAAGAAGCAAGACATAATTAATTTACAGATAAGCTGGAAATTTGGGATAAGAATTTGGTTTGATTTGAATAAACTAGTCATTTGAATAATTGATATTTTTTATTAGTTCTGATAATACCTTGTATATTTCTTATTTTGTGCTTTTTAAAATGCCTTCTTTCAGAGTGGGTTCCACCTCAGCCAGAATATTTCTATCAACCTACAGGAAATGAAAAGGTACCAGAAATTATAGGAGAGGAAAAAGGCACAGTTGTCTACCATTTAAATCCAGGTATTTTCATTATACTGAAAAGTGAATGATTAATCATAAGTTATAATAAACTTATTTCCCATAATTGAAGTGATTTTAAAATCCTAATTTACTAATGGATAAACTGTCTACCAGACCAATGTAAGTGGGAGCCCCAATAGTCATGACTCAGTTTTAAAATTTCAATAGTTTTTTTGAAATGATGGCACATTGTACATTTTTCTTAGTAGCTTGAAGTCCATTTTATAGTTTCTCTCTTATTCCCCCTGGAAATCAGACACTGAATTACATTATGGGGAGCTTGCCCTTCTTTTCTCTACTTCCTGAGTATACTTGAGTATTTTGTTGCTTTGTGTATGTGACTGTCACTTAGGATGTGGTTGCCTACATAAGTTGTAGGCTTCTAAGGACAGAATCCATGTCCTTCATAAAAATATGAAGAATATCTGCTGGGCGCAATGATGCAGGTCTGTAATCCCAGCAGCTGGGGAGTCTGAGGCAAGAAGATAGCGAGTTCAAAGCCAGCCTCTGCAACTTAGCAAGGTCCTAAGGCAACTCAGGAAGACCCTGTCTTAAAATAAAAAAGAAAAAGCTGAGAACTGGCCACAGTGGCTCACGCTTGTAATTCCAGCAGCTCTGGAGGCAGAGGCAGGAGGATCACCAGTTAAAAGCCAGCCTCAGCAATTTAAGGCCTCAGCAACTTAGTGAGACCCTGTCTTTAAATAAAATATATAAAAGGGCTGGGGATGTGGCTCAGTGGTTAAGCGTCGCTGGGTTTAATCCCCAGTAACAAAAAATAAAGAATGGCTGGGATGTAACTCAGTGGTATGGTGCTCCTGGATTCAATCCTCAGCACTGAAAGGAAAAAAAAGAAAAAAGGAGAAGAGGGAAAAGGAAAGCAGAAGATTATAACCAACAACAACAAAATACCCTTTCTTTTCAAGAACACCTGTTAGATTTCCCAGGATAGACATAATCTAAGCTACAAAGCAGGTCTTAATACATTTTAAAAGAGTAAAATAATACAATATCCTATATTTTCTGACTCCAACAAAATTAAGTTAGAAATCAACAACATAATAAAATCTGGGAAACCCACAAATATTTGGAAATTGAACTACATTTTTTTGGGGGGGGGGGCATGCTGGGGATTGAATTTAGGGGCACTTAACCACTGAGCCACATCCCAGTCCTATTTTGTATTTTATTTAGAGACAGTGTCTCACTGAGTTGCTTAGCACCATGCTTTTGCTGAAGCTGGCTTTGAACTCACTATCCTCCTGTCTCAGCCTCCCGAGCCACTGGGATTACAGGCATGTGCCACAGTGCCCAGCTCGAAATACATATTTCTAAATAATCTATGTGATAGAGGAATCACAAGATTCAGGTGCACTGTTATAAACATGTGATCCCAGCAACTTGGGAGACTGAGGCCAGAAGATCACAAGTTCGAAGCCAGCCTCCACAACTTAGTGAGACTCTAGGGATGTATTTCAGTGGTAAAGCACAGTTTGTTTACCCATCTACTATCCCCATCCCCGGTTGGTGGAGACCATGAGGACAGAAGTCCTAGTTCGTGGTTTGGCATGCTCATGGTGGTACTGGGGAGAGCAACATGGGCCTCATCCTCAAAACTCTGTGGTTGTGATTTTTTTTGTCTGTCTTAAACTCTGTGAGGACCCAGAGCAAAGACTGGCTTTTATTTCTCTCCTTTGGTTGGAACAGTTTTACCAAGTGGCATCTGACAAAACATTTAAAGACATACAACTGCCTATTGCCTCTTGGGGCAAGAGATGGCAGATGGGGCAAGCAACAAACAGGCCCAAAAGCCTGGGGAGGAAGAGATGAGGAGAAAGATTTTTGGGAGAGATGAAGTTCTGGAAGTGTTACCACATAGGTCAAAGAATGTGATGTGCATAGGCTCAACCCATTCGGAAAAGACCTGAGAAGATCCTTGGACTTGCACCTCTGGTTGGGCTTTGGGCTTTGTGCGGGAAGGAGGTAAAGCCTGAGGTTACAGGCTGGGTTAGTATTGAGGAGTGCACTGCCTCAGAGCCAATCTGGAAAGACTAGGAAAGATTTATGATTTTAATTTTTTTTAAACTTGTTTGTTTACAGTACTATGGATTGAATCCAGGGGCACTCTACCACTGAGCCATACCCCCCCACCTCCCATACCCTTCTTTTTTTTTTTTTTTGAGACAGGGTCTTGTTAAGTTGCTGAGGCTGACCTCAAACTTAAGATCCTACTGTTTCAGCCTCCTGAACTGCTGGGATTACGGGCATGTGCTACCACACACCTAGTTTTCCTGTGATTTGTTTTTTAACTCTAGGTATTTAAGGATACCTCTGTCAGATCATAGCTGACCACTGATTGAATGAATCAAAGACTTAGTGACGGGCTGGGGTTGTGGCTCAGTGGTAGAGCACTCGCCTCTCACGTGTGAGACCCTGGGTTCGGATCCTCAGCACCACATAAAAAATGAATAAAATAAGGATATTGTGCCTATGTATAACTAAAAAAAAATTTTTAAAAAAGATTTAGTGACTACACATAGCAAGGAGTAACATCATTCTCAGTGGTGAAAGACTAGAAGCGTTCCCTCTAGGATCAGGAAAAAGATGAAAATATGCCCAGTTTACTACTTCTATTCAAAATTGTATTGGAAGTTCTAGAAACAATTAGATCAGCGGAAAAAAAAATAAAGAAAACCTAAAAAATGGAAAGGCATTCCATGTTCACAGATTGGAAGATTTAAATTTGTTAAGATGGCAGTACTACTCAAACATCTACAAATACAAATCCTTATCAGAATTTCAATAACTTTAAAGAAAAATTTCCAATGGCCTCTCATGCAAAAATGGAAAAGGTGACCCTCAAATTCATATGGAATTGCAGGAGTCGGTATTAAAAAAGAAATGAAAAGTTGGAGGACTCACACTTCCTAATTTTGTAATATGCTACAAAACTGTATAGTAAAGGCACAGGATTGGCATATAGATCAATGAACTTGAATTGAGAGCCCAGAAATAAATCTATACATAAATTGTCAGTTGCTTTTCAATAAGGGAAAGAATAATCTCTTTAATTGTTGATTCTGAAACAACTGGATATGCACATGCAAAAGGATGAAGTTGGATCTCTCCTTCATACATGTAAAAAAATTTAAAATGAATCTTATGACTTAAGAGGAAGTGCTAAAATTATAAATATTTTAAGAAAACATAGGTGTAAGGCTGTGAATGTAGCTTGGTAGTAGAGCAGTTGACTAGCACGCAGGAAGCCCTTGGGTTCAATTCCCAGTACTGCAAAAAGCAGATGTAAACTTCACCTTGGATTTGGCAACACATTCTAAATGTAACACCAAAGACATTCAGAGGGTTGGGGATGTAGCTCAGAG
Source organism: Spermophilus citellus (assembly GCF_964194105.1). Lineage (NCBI taxonomy): Eukaryota > Metazoa > Chordata > Mammalia > Rodentia > Sciuridae > Spermophilus > Spermophilus citellus. The sequence goes on along the minus strand of NC_138183.1, from coordinate 238,364,103 downwards.
TGGTAAGAGTATTGACTAGCAGGGCAAGGCCCAGGGTTTGATCCCAAACACTGAAAAAAAGGGGCATGATTCATAAAAGAAAAATTGATAAATTGAACTTCATCTAAATTAAGAACTTTTTACTATTTATTTTTTAATATTTGTTTTTTTAGTTTTAGGTGGACACAATATCTTTATTTATTTATTTTTATATGGTGCTGAGGATTGAACCCAGTGCCTCATGCATGCTAGATGAGCATTCTACCACTGAACCAAGACCCCAGCCCCAACTTTTCACTATTTAAAAGATATCACTAGGGCTGGGGTCGTGGCTCAAAGGTAGAGTGCTCACCTAACATGTGTGAGGCCCTGGGTTCAATCTTCAGTATCACATAAAAATAAATAAATAAAATAAAGGTATTGTATCCAGCTACAACTAAAAAATAAATATTAAAAAAAAAGATATTATTAAGCCCCCACTGGCTGCTCTGAAAAGCCATCTTGCATTGTTCCTGGGTCCAGCTCCCCACTCACCACAACAACCTTCCCGGCCTGCGGACTCCGCAGCTTTGTCGCCAGAGTCCCTGAACTAGTTTCCTTTTTAACCCACTGCATCGGATCACCGGATCACCAGCGTGCCCCACCATGTAAGACGAGGCTGTGGACACCAAGGACTTAAAGGAGAAGAAGGAAGTTGTGGAGGAGGCAGAGAATGGAAGAGACGCCCCTGCTAATGGGGATGCTAATGAGGAAAAGGAGGAGCAGGAGGCCGACAATGAGGTAGATGAGGAAGAGGAAGACGGTGGTGAGGAAAAAGAGGAGGAGGAGGAAGGTGATGGTGAGGAAGAGGATGGAGATGAAGATGAGGAGGCTGAGGCAGCTACAGGCAAACGGGCAGCTGAAGATGACGAGGATGATGATGTTGATACCAAGAAGCAGCTGAAGATGACGAGGAGGATGACTAGACACCAAAAAAGGAAAAGTCAAACTAAAAAGGCCACTGTGACCTATTCACCCTCCACTTCCCATCTCAGAATCTAAACGTGGTCACCTTTGAGAGGCCTACCCTCAGTGACACGCACTCTTCACCACCCAATCAAAACCACAACGTGAATTTGCAACAGGGGAGGAAAAAAGAACCAAAACTTCCAAGGCCTTACTTTTTTCCTTAAAAGTACTTTAAAAAAGGAAAATTTGTTTGTATTTTTAATTTACATTTTATATTTTTGTACATATTGTTAGGGGTCAGCCATTTTTAATGATCTCAGATGACCAAACCAGCCTTTGGAGCGTTCTCTGTCCTACTTCTGACTTTACCTGTGGTGTGACCATGTTCATTATAATCTCAAAGGAGAAAAAAAAAAAAAACTTGTAAAAAAAAGCAAAAACAACAACCACAAAAAAACATTCTTTTTTTTTTTTTTTTTAAAGAGAGAGTGAGAGAGGAGAGAGAGAATTTTTAATATTTATTTTTTAGTTCTCGGCGGACACAACATCTTTGTTGGTATGTGGTGCTGTGTGGGGAGCCATTCTGACACGTGATTGGGTGACTCCCGTTAAGGGCCTGAGGCACTCTGGCTGTGTCGGAGTTATCCCGACCCTTTCCTGATGAGAGAGCCCATCCGTGTGGGGGTGTGCGTAACCACTGACCCTGGAGACCCAATCACTGACCCTGACCTTGGAGTACAGCCCCCCCTCAACCTTCATTGGATGGAATTCTCCCCTGAATCTCTTGTTTCCCCCAAATAAAAGGCTGATCCCCGGCGTGTTCGCTCTCTCTCTCTCCTGCTAGCCCAGAGTAATCCTCGCTGCCCTGCTGAGCGGCTGGAGGCAGGGAAACAGGGAGACCGAGCCGTCTCGGACCTAGCATTAAAATAAGGTACTGTCTGTGTGTTTTATTTTGATCTCTTCTAACTAACTGAATGCCAGAACCTCATTAATGAAACCACTGCGCAGGCCGCGTGGTAGAATTGGCGCCCAACGTGGGGCATTCTGAATTAGTTAGATTGAGTGGGAGCGCGCGCTAAAAAGATTAAGGGAAAGAAATAAAGAGAAAGGAAGATAAGGAAATAGAAATAAAGAAATAAAGAGAAAATAAAGGAAAGTAAGGAATAAAGAATAAAGAAAAGAAAGAGGTGACATTTGGGTCACAAAAGTAATAAAGAGGATAAAGAAAATAAGAAATAAGATAAGAGGAAGAAAAAAGTGACATTTGAGTCACAAAAGTACCAGGAAATATTGAAGGAAAGAGACGTTAATTTACTTAAAATGGGAAATTCTACTTCTTCGGATAAGGAAATGTATCTAACTATTTTAGACAGTATAATTAATCAGAAAGGAAAACAGATAAAGAAAACTCAGTTATTGCAATTCTTAAAGATTGTAGGTGAATATTGTCCTTGGTTTTGTGACCAAGAGTCTCCAAATTTACTTACTTGGGAGAAATTAGGAAGAAAGTTACAGAGAGTTTGTCTTTCTACTGAAATACCTGAAGACCTTATAAAAGCCATTCAAGGAGCTGTTAAGTCTATTCAAATGGAAAATCAGCCTGAGGCTAAGTTAATTATCTTTCCCTTGAGAACAAAAGCACTAAGGACCAAGGTTAGAAATGTGAACTTAGACTCGCAGCCCCATGCGGAGGATTCAAACGGCACGGATCAGCCCGCTTTCTCGCTGCCGCCGGCATTTCCTCCTGGCGGGAGCCCGGGAATTCCAGGGACGGTCGCACAGTGTGACGTCACTAGCGGCGCCGACCAGGACAGTCCGCGATTTTTACCGGAGCAGAGACATGGATCACAGACAGTTTTCTTAGGACCTTCAGAGACAGTTGAATTAGATCCTGAAACGGGACCAACACAAATCCCTACTGGGATTTTCGGGCCGCTTCCTGAAAATACTGTAGGTTTAATTTTGGGGCGTAATAATTTAAAGGGAGCTATTGAAGTAATACCTGGTGTGATAGATTCAAAATTTAAAGGGCAATTATATGTCACTGTAAGATCCAATTATGCCCTAAGACTCACCCCAAAGGATATTTTTGCTCAATTAATATTATTGCCTTGTGTCTCAGAAAGGCACCTGCCGGCAGATTCAGTTTCTAAACCGCCGGACAGAGTATATTGGTCCCAGTTAGTGCGACAAGAACGCCCTTTATTAAAACTTAGAATTAATAATAAAAATTTCCTAGGAATAATTGACACAGGGGCTGATAGTTCAATATTGTCCAGCCGATTTTGGCCCAGGCAGTGGCCTCTGCATACAGCCTCAGCTAATCTAGAAGGAATAGGAAAAATTTCACAGCCTGCTCAAAGTGCCAACTATCTCCGTTGGGAAGATTCTGATGGGAACAGTGGAATATTTAAGCCTTATGTGTTAGAGTCTTTACCAGCTAATCTATGGGGAAGAGATATACTAGCCAAAATGGGACTGCTACTAGTCACCCCAAATTCTATAAGGTCAGTTGAAGAAATTAATCAGAGGTATTTTCCTGGAGATGATAGGGAAAACTTTCAGGAAGAATATCTGTTTACAAGCCAGTCTACACGGCAAGGATTAGTAAATACTTCAGGACAAAATTTTTATTAGGGGCACTGAGTACTTCCCCGATCCTTAAAACAGCTGAAAAAATTACATGGCTCACAGAAGAGCCTATTTGGATTTCTCAGTGGCCCTACACTGTGTCAAAAATATGTTGATCAGGCAATAGATCCCATTAGAAATAGCTTCCCTGATGCATACATTATTCATTTTATGGATGATATATTATTGGCCCATGCTAATTCAGAAGTACTTTCAGAAATTTTTACTCAGTTAGAGACCTCACTTACAACTATGGGTTTAAGTATAGCTCCTCAAAAAATTCAAAAGGTATCTCCTTTTCAATATCTAGGTCAGATAATTCAAGGGAGTACAATCCGTCCTCAAAATCTTCAGATAAGAGTTAAGGAGTTACGTACCCTTAATGATTTTCAAAAACTATTAGGAGATATTAACTGGCTAAGACCATCCTTAAAGTTAACTACTTCTGAGTTAAGTCCTTTATTTCAGATATTACAAGGAAATCCTTCTCCAACCTCTCCACGTCAACTAACTTTGGAGGCCAAAGCAGCCTTAAGGAAAGTGGAAATTGCAATTAAAAATGCACAGCTTACTAGAATAGATCCTAAAGAAATACTGTATTTATTAATATTTCCAACTGAACATACCCCAACAGGAGCCATATGGCAAAGATTAGGAGTTATTGAATGGATCTACTTATCTCATTCCCCTCAAAAAACATTAACACTTTTTCATGATTCTACAGCTCAATTAGTGATTAAGGGTAGAACTAGGATTTTACAATTAATTGGATCTGAGCCTGATATCATAATTATTCCATTTTCTGTTCAACAGATTAATTGGCTTTTTCAAACTTCTAGTTCATGGCAGATAGCTTTTGCAGATTTCCCTGGCCAGATAGATAGCCATTATCCTCGTGATAAGATTGTACAATTTGCATCATTAACATCACTTATTTTTCCAAAGATTGTACTTTCCCATCCAATAGAGGGAGCTTTATCGGTGTTCACAGATGGTTCCAGCTCTGGTAAGGCAGGTTTCTTCAGCCGTGTTCACACAGAGGTAATACAAACTTCTTATACTTCAGCTCAAAGGGCAGAACTTCAAGCCCTGATTTTGGCCTTAGATTATTTTTCAAATGAGCCTATTAATATCTATTCTGACAGCTTATATGCAGTCAGAGTTACCAAAAATATTGAAACCTCAGTTATTGGGTTTACTTCATCACAGGAGTTATTTGAATTATTTCATAATTTACAAAAGACAGTGCTAATGAGGAAGTACCCATATTTTATTGGACATATCCGAGCACTTTCTAGCCTCCCTGGACCTTTGGTTACAGGTAATGATAATATTGATAAATTAGTAGCTTTTTGTCAACAGATGTCTTCATATGACTGTGCCCTAGCTTCCCATTCCTTGCATCATCAAAATGCTTCTAGCTTACGTAAAAAATTTAGTATTACCAGAGAACAGGCTCGTCAGATTGTAAGCCAATGCCCTAAGTGTGTTATTTACACTCCATCTCTGCCATCAGGGGTAAATCCCCGTGGTTTAAAACCAAATCAAATATGGCAAATGGATGTAACTCATATTCCTCAATTTGGTAAGCAATGTTATGTACATGTCATAGTGGACACTTATTCTAGATTTATTTTTGCCACAGCACGTACTAAGGAAAATACTCAACATGTAATTTCTCATTGCTTAGCAGCTTTTTCTGTTTTAGGGTGTCCTATGCAGATTAAAACAGATAATGCTCCAGCTTATGTAAGCTCTGCTTTTCAACAATTTTGCCAAGAGTTTCAAATTAATCATAAAACAGGAATTCCTTATAACCCCCAAGGTCAAGCCATTGTAGAACGAGCTCATTTATCTATTAAACTTCAATTACAAAAATTAAAAAGGGGGAATAAGATAATGACTCCCCAAAATAGCCTTAATCATGCCTTATTTGTTTTAAATTTTTTAAACTGTGACACAGAAGGTCACACTGCTGCTGAGAGACAAATGTCTCCCTCAGTGACAGGCCCTTTAGGCAGAGTTCTGTGGAAAGATTTACAGACTGGTCAGTGGAAGGGCCCAGATCCGGTAATATCATGGGGCCGAGGGCATGCTTGTATTTTTCCAGAAGGTGCTTTTCGTCCTATCTGGGTGCCTGAACGTGCTATCAGACATGGAGGAGATAGAACCCAGACTCAAGCGACTGAGGATAGACACGGAGGAGCCACAACCCAGAAGGAGGAGATATCGGAAAAAGATGAAGAAAGACCAGATTGAACCAGCCGAGAAGCTGATTTCATGGAAAGATGTGAAGAAATTGACAACCCAGGCTTCCCAAATACTTCGACGCCTAGGAAAGAACAGGACACCAGTCTTGATGGTAGCGACAGTAATTGCCCTACTGGGCTGTCAGGTAAAAGGGAATCAAGTAGACACTTATTGGACATATTTCCCAGGTCCACCCCTGGTACACCCAGCTGTGTGGACTGGAGAATCTATTCCAGTATTTACTAATGACTCATTCATGATGGGAGGATTTACAGATGCTCATATTACTCCCAATCATGTGACTAGATTTAATTATTCTGGCTACAGTGCCCAATTACCTTTATGTTGGTCACATGATAAACATGCTGGCTGTCTGAAAGTATCATTTGAAGAAAAGACAGCGATTGGTAAACCTAGACTGACAAATAATTCTATTTATGGAGACTTAAAACCTAATACTAGATCAGTAATTAAGATGGGACTTTCCCATAACAAGCCAGTCATTTCTGCAAAACCTCCACCGGTACCCCACTGTCCAAATAGTTCTACAATTGAAATTGGCACCTTTCCAAAATGGATGGATTGTGTAAATACCTTTCCTGTACAACATAAGGTGTCTAAAGCTAGTGGGTATATTTTAGACTGGTCTCCAAAAATTAATAAGAGACAATTACGAAGAAATTCTGCTATGACACCTGCAGGATTTGTAAGTAATATTTTGACTTATAGTGAAGGAGGCATTCAAAGAGATATTTGGCGTTTAATTGCTGCCTCAGAATATTTACATTTTACAGACAAACCTTTACCAAAATTTGTCGGCAAGAACTGTAAAGAGGGATCTTGCTATGGCCTAAGAGCCTGTGTCCAATCTCCTTATGTTTTAATTATTGGAAATGTAAAAGTTAGATGGATAGGTGATAGATATTTTGTTACTTGTAATAAGTGCAACCTAACCAATTGTATTTCTAGGTATAATGGAGGAAAAGGAGTGCTGATACTTCATCAGCCCTCTTTTGTTTTATTACCTGCTAATATTTCAGAGCCATGGTATGCTGATGCTGGTTTACAAGTCCTGCAGCAAATTCATGCCCAGCTAACAAGACCTAAACGTGCTATTGGAGTCATAATTGTTGGTGTCTTAGCACTGGTCTCATTTATTGCCTCAACCGTCTCTGCATCTCTGACATTGTCTCAGAATATTCAGCATGCAAAATTTCTTAATAATTTAGCTCAAAATACTTCCAAGGCTCTGCGTAATCAAGTAAATATTGATGAAAGGATTGAAACTAAATTAAACGCCTTAGAGGCGACTGTTATTAACATTGGTAATGAACTTTCAGCCTTAAAATTTAAGGAAAGGCTTAAATGCCATGCTAATTATAAGTATGTATGTGTTACAGCTGCCAAGTACAATGCTTCTCTCTGGGATTGGGAGAAGGTTAAAACCCATTTATTAGGTATTTGGCAAAATAGTAATAATAGCTTGGATATTCTGGAACTTCATCACCATATCCAAGACATTCAAAATAATAGAGCTGATTTTTCAGATCCTTCTTCTTTGGCTAATCAAATATTGAAGGAGTTAAATGGATTCAACCCTGGAAATATTCTTAAACACTCCGCTTGGTACATTATTGGATTATTCTCTTTGCTGTTAATTCTCTTTTGTATTGTAACTATAGGATGGCGAGTCCTCCAATCAAGAATCCGGGGACTCCAGAGAGTGAACCGCCGCCTCATTGTTAAGAATAAAAAGGGGGAATATGTGGGGAGCCATTCTGACACGTGATTGGGTGACTCCCGTTAAGGGCCTGAGGCACTCTGGCTGTGTCGGAGTTATCCCGACCCTTTCCTGATGAGAGAGCCCATCTGTGTGGGGGTGTGCGTAACCACTGACCCTGGAGACCCAATCACTGACCCTGACCTTGGAGTACAGCCCCCCCTCAACCTTCATTGGATGGAATTCTCCCCTGAATCTCTTGTTTCCCCCAAATAAAAGGCTGATCCCCGGCGTGTTCGCTCTCTCTCTCTCCTGCTAGCCCAGAGTAATCCTCGCTGCCCTGCTGAGCGGCTGGAGGCAGGGAAACAGGGAGACCGAGCCGTCTCGGACCTAGCATTAAAATAAGGTACTGTCTGTGTGTTTTATTTTGATCTCTTCTAACTAACTGAATGCCAGAACCTCATTAATGAAACCACTGCGCAGGCCGCGTGGTAGAGTGCTGAGGATCGAACCCGGGCCGCACGCATGCGAGGCGAGCGCGCTACCGCTTGAGCCACATCCCCAGCCCCAAAAAAACATTCTTATTCCAAGCATTCCAGTAACTTTTTTTGTGTATTTACTTTAGCTGTACTATAAGTAGTTGATTTGTATGAGATGGTTAAAAAGGCCAAAGATAAAAAGGTTTCTTTTCTTTTTTTTTTTATTTGTCTATGAAGTTGCTGTTTATTTATTTACTTATTTTTGGCCTGTTTGATTTTTGTGTGAAACAATGTTGTCCAACAATAAACCAGAATTTTATTTTGCTGAGTTGTTCTAACAAACAAAAAAAGATATCATTAAAAATGAGGCAAGGGGCTGGGGATGTGGCTCAAACGGTGGTGCGCTCGCCTGGCATGCGTGCAGCCCGGGTTCGATCCTCAGCACCACATACCAACAAAGATGTTGTGTCCGCCGAGAACTAAAAAATAAATATTAAAAATTCTCTCTCTCTCTCACTCTCTCTCCTCTCTCACTCTCTCTTTAAAAAAAAATAAATAAAAATAAATAAAAATGAGGCAGGGGCTGGGATTGTGGCTCAGCAGTAGAGCACTTGCCTTCCACGGGAGGGACCTGGGTTCGATCCTCAGCACCACATAAAAATAAAGGCATTGTGTTGTGTCCATCTACATCTAAAAAATAAATTTAAAAAAAATGATAGGCAGGATGGACTAGGTTGTGGCTCAGTAGTAGAGCACTCACCTAGCATGTGTGAGGCCCTGGGTTTGATCTTCAGCACCATAAATAAATAAAATAAGGGTATTGTGCCCACCTACAACTTAAAAAAAAATGATAGGACAAAAATAGTTGCAAATCAACTTCTTTTGTTTCTTTTAGGGCACCAGGAATTGAACTCAGTGACAGTCTACCACTTAGCTATATTCCCCAGCCCTTTTAATTTTTTATTTTGAGACAGAGCCTTGCTAAATTGCGTAGGCTGACTTCCAGCTTACAATCTTCCTACCTCAATCTCCTGAGTAGTACCTGGAATTACAAGAGTATGACACCATGCTTGACATTAATTGTACCTTTTTTTTTTCTTTTTTTTTAAGCAAGCAAGCCACAGAGACTCAATTCTCCAAAGAGAAGGGGCCCCAGAACTGGGAATCTGCCGGGGAGTTTTGGCCTGTTCTATTGTGGTCTCTGGAATTTCTTCCTTTCCTTATTTCCTCTCCTTTCCATGCTCTCCTCACTATTATTGATTGGTGCCCCCTCTGTCCATGTGTTTGTTTTAGTTTTTCTTTTGGATTCCCACTTAGGAGCATAGGTACAGGAGTATCTGTCTGATTGGGTCCCCTCTTGTGTCCACGTCCCACTTCAGAGCATAAATATGGAAATGTCTGTCTGATTGGGCCCCAGCTTATGTCCATGAGTATTTTCATTAAGCAGAAAGTTGATCCCATCAGAAGACCCTCTTCATGCTCCTTTGTTCTGGCCATGCCCCCAACCTCCTCACTTGCCATCTTGCCTTGGCTGCCTAAGTCCCTCTATATCTCTCTCAATCCCCCATCTCAGAGGATACCCAGCTACTGTTGGGAGTTGGGGCAAAACCCACCCTAGCCATTTAAGGCTGACAAGAGGTATCGTTGAAATAACTGGAATATTCTTCTGAGGAAGGTTTAGGACAAGTGGGAAGCAGCAGGCTAATCAAGGGGTCCATCCCAGTCTAGAGGGATGTCCACTGGGGACTCCATTTGTAGTACCATCTGAAGTTTAATTGTCTCTTTGAGTCAATGGTTTCTATCCAGGATGAGTCCCCAGTTGAAAATTTAAATATTATTGCTGTTAACCTAGGGTAGTGCTGACCAGGTAGAGGGGTTCAGTAAATATGTGCTGAATGAATGGATTCTGAGTGGAACCTGACTTAAAGATGTCTCTTTATCTACAGTGCCCACCGAAGGTTCCTATTTCACCAGTTCAAGAGTGGGAGGCAAACGAGGAATTATCAAGGAACTTGCTGTCACATTGGAAGGACCAGAAGATGATACTCTACTCTTTGAGTCAAGATTTGAGAGTGGGAATCTGCAAAAAGCTGTCCAAGTGTGAGTAACCAGGAATTTCCCAATAGAATGATGATTGAGAGCCTTAGAGGTATCTTCAGGAATGATTTCTGGAGTGAGGAATGTTTGCTAAAAGGGGTAATGAGAAATGGTTACAAGGGTAGAGAATTCTCACTGGGACCTGCACAGGCGATGGAATGGAGGTTCCTTTTGGTGGAATAGGCTAGCTTTGGAGTAAAAGCTAAGAAAGACAAAACAGCAAAAAAAGCACAGAACACAGAAAATAATTTTAAAAAGCAGGCGCGGGTCAGACTAACTGATCTTTTCCAGATTGAAAAGAGCAATGGAGCCTGCGCTTGCTTTATTTATATGGGGGAACATCAGAGGTTTTCCATGGAATGTTTATTGCCAAGTAAGATAGGTGGTGGGCTGTCCAGTTTCCAACGGGTTACTCCCAATGCCAGGGTTATGAGAGAGGTCTTCCTAGTAGAGCAGAAATAGAGGTCACATGCATTGGGCAATCCATTGAACGGGAGGAGCCACAAACTAGTTTGCACTGCCAAACCTAAATCCCGCTGCCTCAATACCCAGTGAAGACCCTCAAGTAATTCATGGGTGGCTCCCTGTAGAGAATATAATAATTATGACTCCTGTTTTCCCCCCAAAATAAAGCATTTATCTAAATTGTTTCTTCTAAATGTGGTATGATAGTGTATACCTGTAATCCCAGCTACTTAGGAAGCTGAGGAAGGAGGATTACAAATTCAAGGCCAACCTCAACAACTTAGCAAGACCCTGTCTCAAAAAAATAAAAGGACTGGGCATGTAGCTCAGTAATAAAGCACCCTTGGGCAAAATTCCCAGTACCCCCCACCAAAAGTCCTATAATTAGGCCTCCCGGATACAGTAAAACTAGTTTTGTGTATATACCTTAATATTTGTGTGTGTATAATATACACAAAGTGTATATTTTTAAAAATAAAAATTGGATAATGGTGTAATGTTTTACAAATTGCTTTTTTTCCCATTTGATAAATTTTAGGTATTTTTCTATGGGAGTATCACAGATATGCCTCCTTGGTTTTGTTTTTGTTCTTTTTTTTTTTTTTTTTAAGTGCTAAGGATGGAACCCAAGGCCTCACGTATAAGGCAAGTGCTCTATCACTGAGCTACAATTGCAGTCCTGCCTCCTTATTTTTAATAGTGCCAGCTGGGAGCTGTGGCATGCACCTATATTCCCAGCTACTCAGGGGGCTGAAGCAGGAAGATCACTTGAGCTCAAGAGTTCAGAACTAGACTGGACAACTAACTAGTGAGAACTCATCCCTAAATATATAACTAGTGAACATTATCCTATTGTATGGATATTCCATACCTTGCTCTAAACTGGCATGAATTATGATGTTTATAGTTTTGCTTAATCACTTAGCAGAATTAACACACTTATGCATTATCTTTTTAATTATAGTGGTTTAGGGGATGAATTCTAGAAATAAAATTGTGAGGTCAAAGGGTTTGAACACTAGTTTTTGCCAAATTGCCCTCCAATATGATTCTGTTTCTCATCTTCAATATATAAGAGTGCTTCTTTTCCAAAGCTGGGATGATGAGCAGATAAAGGGGAAAATTGCATCTTTTTTTAACTTTAGACAAATTTGGGGTGGGTGGGGTTATGGCTCAGCGGTAGAGCACTCGCCTTGCATGTACAAGGCCCTGGGTTCGAACCTTAAACACCACATAAAAATAAATAAATAAAATAAAGTTATATATAAAAAAAAATTTGTACTAGGCATTAAAGGCCTCCCATGTGCTAAAAACATACCGTACCACTGAACTAACCTCCAAACCACATCTTATTTTGATTTGCATTTCTTTTATTATCAATGCGTGTGAATATCTTTTTATTTTTAAATTTTATTTGCCATTTTTATTTCCTCTTTTTCAAGTTAGTCTTGCATCTTTTATACAAGGTGAATGCATTCCACAGGTGACCCCTCATCTTGAAATAATTGATGGCTAGTGATAAAAATAACACTGAGGCTTATGGGTCTTCTCCAAAGTGTGAGCTCTAGGATAAACAGCTAGTAACCAAAAGCGGGCTCTGACTCCCCTACCTTTCAGTATGTTTCAGAGAAATGTACTGCAGTAGTTAGAAACTGCTAGTAGACACTCTAGAAAGCTATCAAGAAGCCAAAAGAGGGGCTGGGGATGTGGCTCAAGCGGTAGCACACTCGCCTGGCATGCATGCGGCCTGGGTTTGATCCTCAGCACCACATGCAGACAGGGATGTTGTGTCTGCCGAAAACTAAAAAATAAATAAAATAAATATTGAAATTCTCTCTCTCTCTAAAAAAAAGAAGAAGAAGAAAAAAAGAAGCCAAAGGAATTTTTAAAAATCCTGAGTAACAGTGAGTTTGAAATTTTTCCTTCTTCACACCAAACTTTCCTTCCCCAAGTTTCTGCTTGTCTAGTTATGTGAGTTGGGGTTAGGCAAATTAGAAAATAAACATGATATAGAAGGTTTTTCTGTTGTAATACGATGTTTTCTCAAATTGATTTTTGAAGGGAGTGTGAGATTATAGAGATAATCTTCTGTTCTCTCCATTACAGAGACACCTACGAGTATGAACTCACCTTGCGAACTGACCTCTACACCAATAAACACACTCAGTGGTTTTATTTTCGAGTTCAAAACACCAGAAAAGATGTCACCTATCGCTTCACCATTGTCAACTTGCTGAAGCCTAAGAGCCTGTATACTGTAGGCATGAAACCACTCATGTACTCCCAATTGGATGCCAACATCTACAACATTGGTTGGAGGAGAGAAGGAAATGAAATCAAGTACTACAAGAATAACACAGACAATGGGCAGCAGTCTTTCTACTGTCTTACGTGGACCATTCAGTTTCCACATGACCAGGACACTTGCTTCTTTGCACACTTTTACCCATATACATACACTGATTTGCAGTGCTACCTCTTGTCAGTGGCAAAGAACCCCATCCAGTCTCGGTTCTGCAAGCTCCGAACTTTATGCAGGAGCTTAGCAGGAAATACTGTCTACTTGCTCACCATCACCAACCCATCCCCGACCCCTCATGAAGCTGCTGCAAAGAAAGCTGTGGTCTTGAGTGCCAGAGTGCACCCTGGGGAAAGTAATGCCTCCTGGATTATGAAAGGCTTTTTGGATTTCATCCTTAGCAACTCTCCAGATGCCCAGCTCCTTAGAGATATTTTTGTCTTCAAGGTAGTTCCCATGTTAAATCCGGATGGTGTGATTGTGGGGAATTATAGGTGTTCATTGGCTGGAAGGGACTTGAACAGGCATTATAAAACCATCCTGAAGGAGTCTTTTCCTTGCATCTGGCACACCAGGAACATGATCAAAAGGTGAGACCTTTTATCCATTGGTCTTTCTGTGAGTGCTGAGCCTTATGTCATATACTCTGTCTTATGGGGAATGAGGTCTCTTTTTTTAAAAAAAAAATATTTAGGGTCTGGGGTTGTGGCTCAGTGGTAGAGCACTCGCTTAGCATGTGTGAGGCCCTGGGTTCAATCCTCAACACCAGATAAAAATAAATAAAATAAAGGTATTCTGTCAAACTACAACTAAAAAATAAATTAGAAAAATAAATAAGTGACATAAAGGTATTGTGTCCAACTACAACTAAAAAAATAAAATATTTTTAAAAATTTATTTTTTAGTTTTAGGTGGATACAATATCTTTATTTTACATTTATGTGGTTCTGAGGATTGAACCCAATGCCTCATGCATGCTAGGTAAGCACTCTACCAGTGAGCCACAACCCCAGCTCCTCTCTTTTGTTGTTCTGTCATCAGATATGGCTTTGGATGGTTTTTACCAGTTCCTTTGACGTCACATGGCTTTGTCAGATCTTTGGATGTAAACTAAACGTGCAACACTTCGGCTAGAGTCTTTTCATTTAGAAGTCAAACAACTGAGTGGAAAAGATCAGAGGTCAGGGAAGTTGTAGGTCTTCATGATGAAACTTGTATATTAGGGGTTGGGGTTGTGGCTCAGCGGTAGAGTGCTTACCTAGCACATGTGAGGCCCTGGGTTCAATCCTTAGCACCACATAAAAATAAATTAATAAAAAATAGGTATTGTACCCAACTACAATAAAAATAAAATATTAAAAAAGAAACTTGTATAGTAACAATAGTAGCTAATAATTAGTGTTTATGTATGAAGTGACAGACAGTATGTTAGTGCTTTACTTATATGATCCGTTTAATCTCCACATTAATGAGATCCTTTAGGATTAAAATCCTGTCTTGTATATAATGAGGAAACTGAGGACCAGAAATGTTAAATGACCTGAACAAAATCATACAGCTAGTGAGTGACAGGGTGTATATTTGAACACAGTCTCTCTGGTTCCACAGTCTGAGTTCCTTATTACCATTTTATATTACCTCTCATGAAGAATAATAAATCAGTCAGCACTTTTCAGGCCTGTGTAAAAGCAGTCAAAGGTTAAAATGTAATAGCCCCCACCTTAAAGGAGTGAAAATGCAGCGGATAAGAATGTGCAAATGAAGCTGAGTGCAGTGGCACACTCCTGCAATCCCAGTGACTAGGGAGTCCAAGGCAGAAGAATCACAAGTTCAAGGCCAGCCTCAGCAACTTAGCGAGGCCCTAAGCAACTTAGTGAGATGCTGTCTCAAAATAAAAATAAAAAGGACTAAGGATGTAGCTCAGTGGTCAATCCCAATACAAAAAAAAAAAATGTAAATGCACACCTTCTAACCATACCTGTGTGAACAGGTGTGAGTAGTGTTGGGCTGGTAAAGTAACTAGGGGCATGTGTGTGGGAGTCAGCTTGGCCTGCGTTTGAGACATTGTTTCACTATTGGTGGGATCTATGATCTTAGCCAGGTGATTTAACCTCAGTGAGCTTTAGCTTTCTCATCTGTAGAATGGTCATAATAATACCTGCATTGAGTGGTTACTGTTAGGATTAAATGAGATGGTCCATGTGATTTATTTAGCATAGTACAAGTACCTTGTAAATGTGTACGATTATTGTTATGACCCTCTTCATCCAATCATCATCATCATGGAGAAAGTGAGCATGTTTGGGAAGTTGGAATAAGTGTCCTGAGTGATCCAGAGACAAAGAAGGGCTTGTAGGAAACGGGCCCTAGAAAGTCGGAAACAAAGGCAATCTGTGATTCCCTACAACTGCAGTCTCTCTCCCTTCCTCATGTTCTTCACAGTGGGCTTCTTTTAATAGGTTTTCTCCACTTCTTGTCGACTTATCCAGGTCTACCCACTACTTTTCCATTATGAGTCCTTCTGGCAAGGGCATATATTATTTTTATTTTATTCTTTTTCCATAAGAGGAATTGAACCCAGAGTTGCTTTACCAATGAGATACATCCCCAACCCTTTTTATTTTATTTATTTAGTTAGTTATTTTGAGACAGAGTCTCTCTGAGTTTTTTTTTTTTTAATATTTATTTTTTAGGTGTAGATGGACACAACACAATGCCTTTATTTTTATGTGGTGCTAAGGATCGAACCAGGTCCCGCCCACGCTAGGCCAGGCTCTACCACTGAGCCACAATCTCAGCCCCTCATTGAGTTGTTTAGAGCCTCACTAAGTTGCTGAGGCTGGCCTTGAACTTGGGATCCTCCTGCCTCAGCCTCCTGAGTTGCTGGGATTATAGGCATGTGCTACCACACCTGGCCTGAGAGCATGTTTTCAGCAATGGATGGGGATGGTGTCCATTGGAGGCCACTAGCATTGAGATTTTCTGAGGAGGGAAGGTATCAACAGCCATACTCCTAAAAGAATCCAGATGATCCTGGATTGTTTGCATGCATTTGGAGGTCCCCTGAGTCCTTCGTTTGCCCTCTCAACAGACTTCTTGAAGAAAGAGAGGTTCTTTTATATTGTGATTTTCATGGTCACAGTCGTAAGAATAATATCTTCCTGTATGGCTGCAATAACAACGACCGGAAGTACTGGCTTCATGAGCGAGTCTTTCCTTTAATGTTAAGCAAAAATGCACCAGATAAGGTAAGCATATGAGGTAATTTTCTGTCCATTAGACTTGGGTACAAGGGAGCTTACTGCTTCCTAGAAGTAGTGTTTGGTAAATCCCAGCAAAATAGATTTAGGAATTGCTCTGTGTCCATCAGTCAATGGAGGAAAAAGTGTGATATATCCACACAGGGGAATGTTATTCAGCAATAAAAAGATTAAGGTGCTGATACTCTAGGGTAAAGATGAACCTTGAACACATTAAGCTAAGTGAAAGAAGCCAGACACAAGAAGCCACTTAACATATGATTCCATTCTATGCAGTGTTCAGAAGAGGCAAATTTAGAGACAGAAAGTGGTTCAGCAGGGCTGGTGGAGGAGGGTGGAATGGGGCATGACCGCCATTGAGTGTTGATTTTCTTTTGTGCATGTGTGTGTGTGCATGCAATGCTGGGGATTGAACTCAGGGCTTCGCTCTACTACTGAGCTACATCCTCAGCCCTTGAGTTTACCTTTGAGGTAATGAAAATGTTATAAACTTCAATTATGGTGATGGTTACATAACTTCGTAAAATATTGAATTGTGCATGTTAAATGAACGAATTTTATGATGTGTGAGTTATATCTTAATAAAAATGATTTTTTTAGCTTTTGGTGCTGGCAACAACTCGGGGCCTCATTCATGCTAAGCTTATGCTATACCACTAAGCTACACCCCCAGCTCAAGCTCAGTTTTTGAAATTTGCTCTTGATTATTCCACTTGGGCATTAGTTGAAACTCTTGTGGGCAAAGTTATCTATCACCTTTAATCCTGTTGTTGGTGAAGTAAGCCAGTATTCCCAGTTGTCCCAGGAACCCTAGTCCAGCAAAATGCACATTGGTGGAGGGGAAAAAGAAAGGGAAGAATGGGTAATTAAGACTGAAAACAAAAAAAAAAAAATGCACTCTCTAGCCTTTGGAGGATCACAGTCCATGTGCAGTGCTCTGAGTGGTCCTGCAGAGGAATTCTGTTCAGTTTTGTTCACCCTCACCTCCCTGACTGACATGACCACAGAACTCCTCCTCCCCCACCCCCTTAAGACTATTGACATCTCCCAGAATTAATGTTTTATCGAACATACTTTAGGAAATAATGTATATAGACAACCAAGGGAGACATTCTTGTTTAAAAAAATGAATTTTTGATGTTAATGAATATTTGTCAGTTTATAATTAACAGAGAATTTGGATTTCTCTTTAGTTTTCTTTTCATAGTTGTAATTTTAAGGTCCAAAAGTGCAAAGAAGGAACAGGAAGAGTAGTGATGTGGCGAATGGGAATCCTAAACAGCTATACCATGGAGTCTACCTTCAGTGGGTCTACCCTAGGTGAGCTCTCCTTTGTAGATCATGAGTCACCCACAGGGGGAAGCCACACACAGCACCTGGGGAAATGAAAGGCCTGGGATTGCTGGGGAGATAGTGATTTAGAGGATTTCCTTGTCTGGCCCTCTACTGAGTTTGAGTACTCTGCATGTGAATGCACAATACAGTATTTGAAAGTATTGTATTGTTCAGAAGCATATTGATCTAGAATCAGAGGTGGTATTTTTTAAAGTTATTCATAAATTAGATTTCCATTCAATCCTTAAGATACAATAAGAAATGTTTGTGGATTTTTCTCCAGGCAGTAAAAGAAACATTCACTTTACTATTGAGGACCTGAAGTCCCTAGGTTATCATGTCTGTGACACTCTTCTGGATTTCTGTGATCCTGACAAAACAAAGGTAAAAATGTTTTTTCAAGAAACATGATGCTTTTACTGTGATCAGTTTCAAAGTCAGTACAGTGGGATTACATGTGTTCTTTATTTTCATCGTAATATTTTTTGAAGCTTTTATATTTAAGGAAAATTTAAAAGCCCCAGCCTGCAGTGTTGTCAACAAATGGTAAGACCTCATCATCCTCTAGAGATGGAGACTGTCCTTTGGCATCCCTTTCCCTCACTTCTGGCCTTGCCCATGGCAGCACCAGTTCTTACTTTCCTTTCTCCTATTTCAGAAAAAGAGCAACTTGGTACAGGTATTTCAGAAAATCAGTGTCCTTGCTCTTCTCCCAAAGTAACCCGTCTTTTGTGCGTGGGTGGACTTTATCCTCTTCTTCCTCTCCTCTCAACTGTGGGTGTTCTCAAGCTGCCCCTCTTCTAAAACACAAAGACTTCCTTTGGCCTTGGTTCACCAGTGGGTTATTTCTATCTCCCTAACTCATCTCTCATACCCCTTCTGAAATGTTGGCTTGGTGTGCACCATTCTGGATACAATTGTTTAATAAAAAATAAAAGGAAAATCTGGGGGTTAAGGGTGCAGCTCTGTGATGGAGTGCTACTTGCTTCTCACGCACAAGGCTTTGGGTTTAACCCCCAGCACTGTAAGAAAAAAGTAAAATTTGTCCACAGCATGGCCTATTTTAATCTCTCTACTTTTTTTTTTTTTTTTTTTTTTTTGGTGCTGAGAATTGAACCCAGGGGTGCTCTAGCACTGAGCTAAATCAGCCCATTTTGTTTTTATTTTGAGATATAGTCTTGCTAAATTGCTGAGGCTGGCCTCAAACTTCCCATCCTCCTGCCTCAGTCTCCTGAGTTGCTAGGATTACAGGCATGCACCACTATGCCTGGCTTTAACTTTTCTTTTTGATTGCTTTTTTTTTTTTTTAAACCCTATAAAGGGTGGCAACCACACCTTTTTTTTTTTTTTTTTAAGAGAGAGTGAGAAAGGGGGGGAGAGAGAGAGAGAGAGAGAGAGAGAGAGAGAGA
Organism: Spermophilus citellus; assembly: GCF_964194105.1. NCBI lineage: Eukaryota > Metazoa > Chordata > Mammalia > Rodentia > Sciuridae > Spermophilus > Spermophilus citellus. Next base: position 238,345,231 of record NC_138183.1, on the reverse strand, counting down.
GAGAGAGAGAGAGAGAATTTTTAATATTTATTTTTTAGTTCTCGGGGGACACAACATCTTTGTTGGTATGTGGTGCTGAGGATCGAACCCGGGCCGCACGCATACCAGGCGAGCGCGCTACCGCTTGAGCCACATCCCCAGCCCTTGATTGCTTTTTTTGTTTGCTTGCTTGCTGTGCTGGAGATTGATTCCAGAGCCTCCACAAGTTAGGCAAGTGTAGTTGGCTCTGCCCCCAGCCAAGTTATCCTTACCATATGCCAAAATCTAAACAACTCCATTCAAACTTTTTCTTCTTTGCTGCTCATAAAAATGAAATAAGTCAGACCATTGCATTATTTAAGAAGTTGGCCATAGCCAGAGAAAAGAGGCTAAAGCAGTGCTTGTATTTTCTGCCCTAAAAATACTTTTATTTCTATAGCTTATGGAATTTATCTGTTAACCTGTCCTTAGTAGCAGGGGTTGCAACTTAACTCATCTTTTTCCCCCTTTCAGCATATACTCAGGAAATATTTGATGAATAAATACATAGATGATCAAAAACAGTTCTTTTTTCACTGTCACAGTTTATTCAGTGTCTAGCAGAACTCAAGGAACTCTTACAACAGGAAATCCACAAGAAATTCAATGAACATGGAAAAGAAGTGAATTTAGAAGGAAGTTGGAGTGACATCTCTTTGTCTGACATTGAATCCAGGTAATAAATTTCATTTCAAAGAAAAATAAGTTATATATATATTGTTGGTTTTGAGCTTCAATAATAACAGACAGAGGAAATCATATCCTCAGTTCATGGCACACTTAAATTCACTTTATTTCTTCGGCAGTTACAAACTGAGCACATGTCCATGCCAGCCTCTGTTCTGGGCCTTAGAAGTAAACAGGGAGTTGAGCACACAGTTTATGGAGGGCGTTGGAGCAATCGTAAAGCCTTTGCTCTTGACTCCATGGGATATGGGAAGTCTTCAGAAAGTTTTGAGTAGAGGAGTGTCATGATCTGACTTAGGTTTTAGTTTCAACAGGAACACTGACTGCTCTGTGAAAAATGGACTGTGACGCTCTCTTGCAACAATATAGGTGAAAGGTGATGGTGGCTTAGACCAAGGCAGTAGTGTGGTTGAGGGAGAGGTGTATGAATCATGACTGTACTGGGATTCTAGATTGAAATTACAAACATTAGAATTTGCTCATGATTCCCCCCACCCAAGTTTGCAGTCACTTTAATTTGGTGCTCTTAGGAGAGGGCAGAATGGCAGTAGTGAATAGGGAAGTTGGTGCTTCCAGAACGCCCCCTCTGGGGGCTAGTCAGTCCCATCCTCCAATAGCTGAATATCATTGGGGCCAAAGCAACAATATTCTTCCTCTTCCAAGATTGGGAGGCTGTTGGCCTCTTGGTGTTTCACAAGCCTCTCAGTTTCCCATCAGGCCCATTCTTGCATCCCATAGTCAGGCAGATAAGTCACAAAGGAACTGACAAAGACCAGGATGATAGAGAAGCCAGAGAAGATCACCTGGGTGTTCCAGAGACTTACAGCAGGACCTTTGTCATAACTATGGGAGTCTGGATTCTTCTCATAGAGGTTTTTGTCCTCAGGATCTGGGTCCTCCCGCCAGTGTGTGGTTATTTCTGGTGTCCTCTTTCTCACTGAAGCAGATGGGGCAACCATAGCTCTGGAGGAGCTGGATTCCCAGCAAACGTGGACACTCCAAAGTCTAATCTCCATGAAAGATAGTGCTTCTAACTAACCAACCACACACACACACACACGCACACACACGCACACACTCTCTCTCTCTCTCTCTTTCACACACACACTCACACACATATTTCTTTTTCTTTTTGGTTGTGCTGAGGATTAAACCCAGCGTCTTGCACATGCTTGGCAAGCACTGTACCACTGAGCCATGCCGCCATGGTTTCCACCCTCCCTTTCACACTCTGCTACTGCCATACTGGCTTTCTCACTCTTCCTCAGGCTTGCCAGGCCCTCTCCAGCTTCAGAGACTGAACTAATAATTAATTTTTTTAATATTTATTTTTTAGTTTTAAATGGACTCAGTATCTTTATTTTTACATTTATGTGGTTCTGAGGATTGAACTCAGTGCCTCAAGCATGCTAGGCGAGTGCTCTACCACTGAGCCACAACCCCAGCCCCTGAACTAATAATTTATTATGCCTAATTCCCCAGATATCCACATGACTAATCCCTTCACCTCTTTCAGGTCTTCACTTAATGTTACCATTCTCAACGTGGGTTACTCTAATCCTGCAACTTGCTACCCCTATTCCCACTTCCGTGCTCTACTTTTTTTTTATATATAACATTTATCACCTCCTGTCATTTATCATTTAAAAATCTTTATTGTGTCAGTTGTTTCTTGTCTTTCTCCCTAGTAGGCAGTAGAGGCCTTTATTTTGTTTACATGTGTCTCATGTGCCTGGAATGAGGTCTGTTCTATACCTAGCAGAGGGAGAGTTCAGTGAATATTTGTTGAATTAATTTAGGATGCAGGATCTCACTTCTACCCTATAGTATCCCCAGCTCTTTCAAGAAGCCCTCTGTGGGTGAGTATCTCACAGTGTGCAAGAATACCTTCTACTCCAGCTTACCGGCCAGGATGCCTTAGGCTGCCTCAGCTCCTTTAAAAGATTGCTGGGCTGAGGGCTGGGGTTGTGGCTCAGCATGCATTAGGTGCTGGGCTCAATCCTCAGCACCACATAAAAATAAAATAAAGATATTGTGTTCACCTATAACTAAACAATAAAAATAAAGAAATAAAAGATTGCTGGGCGGGCTGGGGATGTAGCTCAAGCGGTAGCGTGCTCGCCTGGCATGCGTGCGGCCCGGGTTCGATCCTCAGCACCACATACCAACAAAGATGTTGTGTCTGCCAAGAACTAAAAAATAAATTTTAAAAATTCTCTTTCTCTCTCTCTCTCTCTCTCTCTCTCTCTCTCTCTCTCTCTCTCTCTCTCTCTCTCTCTCTCTCAAAAAAAAAAAAATAGATTGCTGGGCTGGGTTTGGAGTTCTGCTGGAGTCTGTACTCTGGCTCATGGAGTACAGTGGAAAGGGCTGGCTTTCTATCCGTTCTATGCAGCACATTGAGATCTGGACCCTAAAGCAGGTTTGGCTGAGTCTCATAAATGTTTTCTTAGAAACCTTAAACCAGACCTTCAGGCCAGGTAGTGTTCTCCATTAATCACATCACCCCTTCCACTCTTCCTCAGTCTTTGCCTAACTCTCCAAACCCACTGCAACAACCCCTCTCCACTTTTAGCCTCAAAAACAAAATGTTCCTTGCATGTCAACACATGGATATAGAGCCCAGGGGAATCAGCTCAGAAATAGCCAGACTCTCCACTGTTCCTGGCTCAGTAGGGAAACTGATGAAGTTAAGAAGTATTGAAAACAGCTCGGCTTAATGTTGCACACCTGTAAACCCACAGACTTGGGAGGCTGAGGCAGAAGGATCACAAATTTGAGGTCAGCTTCAGCAATTTAACAAGACCCAGTCTTAAAATAAGAACTAGAAAAGGGCTAGAGATATAAGTCAGTGGTATAGTGCCCCTGGGTTCAATCCCCAGGTTCAGAAAAAAGAAAAAAAAATTATTGAAAACAATTTGCTGGCTTCTGTGGCAGGAAGCCAGATAACACAAGCCTCCAGAGGGCGCCACCTGTCCATTCTCATGACTGCAGACAGGCAGGCTGGGAGGGTACAAGCCCAGTTTGAGTTTACTGTCTATATGTGTACATAAATGATTTTTGACGCTCTTTGGGATATACTATTTCTAATGCTTTTATCTCCCTTGTTAAAATTTTCTATTATCTCCAAAAGGAACTTCAGATTATTAATAGAGCAAAGGCTTGACTGGATTGGAAAAGCCTCATGAGAACAGGGAATTGGAAAGTAGATCACAGAAGACAGGGCTTTCTTCCTGCTGTCTTGCCATAGGGCTCCTCAGGGTTCATTGGGGAGTAGGGTGGGAGGAGGTGCTAAAAGAATGAAGGGCTAGACAAAAGAATGATTTCAAATCTTGTCTTCCAATGAGGTCTGACTTTTGTCCCTAAGACACTTAATATTTGGAGCCTTTATCAGAGCTATCAGTTCTAGCCAATCAAACCCCAGGAAAGGCAAAATATAATGTGACATTCAAGTAAAGGACATGATGAAGGAAGGAAGAATCGATTATCTGAGACCCCATTCATTCTAGCACCTGTAAAAGAGAGGAGGGGACAGTTTGTGGAGAAGACTTTAGTCTAGATATGTGTCTAAAACTTTTGAAGGGAGAATACTGCCCTAGAGCTGGGGGTCATCAGTGGAAGAGTGCCTGCTTAGCTGCACAAGGCCCTGGTTCTCTACCCAAGGGGGGAGAAAAAGTATTTCCTGGTCTGTGGTCAGTAAACTGTTAGATTTACTTTTCTATATATTCAACACATTTTTACACAGTGCCTGGTAGGATCCTGACTTTCAAAACTAGTACCAGCCAGACAGGAATGAATGAGGAAAAGCCTCTGCTGTTCTCTGGGGCTGCACATTGAGAATCCTGTGGCCTCACACCCTCTGCAACTTTGCGCTTTGGACCGGTATCCCTTTGTCACATGGATTGTGAACTCCTTGGTGTAGGGGCTCTGCTTCACTCCTCTGACTCCTCTGTGTTAAACATACTGCCTGGCATACAGCAGGTGTTCAGAAGGAATAAATGAATGTGCTTGTCAAGAAGATGTTATAACTGGTGCATAGACAATACAGCAAATAGTAGACTAAACATTTAATCCCATGTGGCTGGTCTGGTAAATCTTAGACATCCTGCATGTGTTAATAACAGCTATTTCCCTTCCTTGTTTCCCTCTGGAACTAGCACCAGTGGTTCTGACAGCTCCCTCTCAGATGGTCTCCCTGTTCACCTACTGAACATAGTAGATGAGGTAAGATTATGTTGAGTTTTATACCTAGGAACTAGCAATCTTTAAAAAAAATCATGCCATTCCTGCATAATTTCGTGAGTTTTCCAAAAGTCTTAATATCTACAGAAAATATAGCAATAAGGCTGGGGGTGTGGCTCAATGGCTTTGCCATACCTAACATGGGCAAAGCCCTGGGTTCCATCTCCTGAACTGCAAAAAAAAGAAAGAGCAATAGGGTTCTAACTGGGTCACCCTGCCCTAGAGTCTTTTGTTTTGTCCTTTGTAACTTTTTTTAAAAAAAATATTTATTTTTTAGTTGTAGTTGGACACAATACCTTTATTTTTTTGTTTGTTTTTATGTGGTGCTGAGGATTGAACCCAGGGCCGTGCGTATACTAGGCCAGTGCTCTGTCGCTGAGCCACAAACCCAGCCTTTATTATAATTTTTTAAAAAATTGAGTTGTAGATGGACAAAATGCCTTTGTTTATTTTTATGTGGTGCTAAGGATCAAACCCAGTGCTTTACACATGCTAGGCAATCACTCTGCCACTGAGCCCCAGCCCCCTTTATAATTTTTTATGCTTAATTATTAAAGCCACTTTTTGGTAACAACAAAACTGAATCTTTCCACCACACATCTAATGATCCAGACCTGACATATTGCCATAGTCATCTGATTTTATCTTGTAAATCATAGATATTTGGTTATTGATATAAATGCCCCTTTGGCAGTATACCTGTAATAGTGGAATTCAGGTGTGTTAAGTAAAGAATAGCCTTTGGTAAGAAGATAACCATTTGCTTATTCTCCAAGCCAACAACATGAGGGCCACAACATTTTTGGGTTTTGAGTTTTTGTTGTTGTTTTGTTTCTTTGGTACCCAAAATTGAACCAAGGGATGTTCTACCACTGAGATGAATCATGAGCCCTTTTTAATTTTTTAAAGTATATTTTTAGTTGTGGATGGACACAATACCTTTATTTTACTTATATTTATATTTTTATATGGTGCTGAGGATCAAACCCAGTGCCTCACACATGCTAGGCAAGCATTCTACCACTGAGCTACTTAGGGTCTTGCTTAGTTGATGAAGCTAGCCTTAAACTTACAATCCTCCTGCCTCAGCCTCCTCTGAATTGCTGGGGATTACAGGCATGTGCCTCTGCACTTAGCTCCCACATTTTATTTTGACCGTTGTGTGAAGAGTGCCATGTAAGGGTAAGCATAATTCTGGAACCCCCAGTGAGCAGTTTCTCTGTACTTTCTGGAACAGTTGAATCAAAAGATGATGTCTGACAAGAAGAAAAAAAAGAAGCCACTTCAAACTAGGAAGCAGCGAAATGAGCTACATCAGAAAAATAAGTTGATGCCAGAGTTCAAGTTAACAGAAGATGCCTCCGTAAGAAAGCCCCGATGTTTACTCTGCTGTCTGGTTCCTGATGTTCCATAGAAGGAGCAGGAAAAAATCTAAAGTTTACTATAAACCAGAAAGAGTAGGGTGTAGCAAGTGGGGGGACTTTGTATTTTGGGTCCTCTAACTATTTTGAGTAGGTTTCAGCCATGGCCCACTGATCCTTTCCTACAGTCTGGTATAGCAAGTCTGGATTTTAACCAAGTCTAGATTTCCAGAGGAAAGAGGTGGTACTGGAAAAGAGGTGGCTAGAGCTAGTCCAGAGTGGCTGGGTAGCTGAGGGATTAGGTCTGGTCCAGGATAAGGACACTGGACATCTCCTTCTCTATTCTGCTCCTAGATGCCACACCCACCCTCAACCCTCTGCTCTCCAAAAACAAAAATGCTTTCAGAGGTGGGAGTTTTGCTATTGTGTGCATTGGGTCAATTATCAATGAATTGATTGAAAAATATTCTCTTTTCACTCAATTCTTCTAGGACAGGGCAGAACTTGCTCCTACTCTGCAAAAGCAGTCTACCTTTTACAAAACTTTGGAGAATTTCAGATCTTCAGCAATGAAAAATGAAAAACTAAGCCTCAGTGAGGTAATATTTTTTGTTTGACTCTGTCACACAGATTCTCTTATGTCTCCAGTTAGCATGTTTCTCACAGGGTAAAGAATGCAATAGCCATTTCTGTTACCTGTACCTGTTAGTGCCACTGGAAGCAGGGAACATAAAATTTGGTGTGTGTGTGGTGGTAGGAGGACAACATTGACACTGCTTTGTTTGGACACTGCTGAATTCTGTGTGTGTGTGTGTGTGTATTGCTGCGGATTGAACCCAGGGCTTTGTGCATGCAAGGCAAGCACTCCACCAACTGAGCTATATCCCCAGCCCCTGAATTCTAATATAAAATACTGGTGACTTGTGATTTCATACCAATAACATAAGAACAGGCTGTGAATTCACCATATATCTACCCCACTTAACAGATTTTATCATGTGCATACTACACAACAGGCCCTTTACTGAATGCTGAGAATTCAACATTGAATAAAATACCAGGAGCCTTCAAGTCTGGGGGTGATATTAATAACCAATCAGGAATTTATATCAGTTGTATACAGTGGCAAAAAAACAGAAGAGAGGCACCCAATTTTTAGTACTTGAAAGTTTTGTGACTATAAAATCCTTGGTTCTTTTATATATAAAAATAGGTTTTGGTACAATAGTAGCTAATTCTTAGTGGATATGGTACAAAAGCCCTTGCATGGAATGCCACCCTACAGTTAACAGTGAGTGGTACAGTGAGATCTTATCACACTATACTGGGGAACCTCCACAGAGCATAGCCATTCCTGTTCAGTATTGAGGGTCATTTGATGTCTAGTGTAATGGTGGCAAGAGCACAGGTTTGGGTCTGTATTAAATTCCTCTTCCATCCCCACAATTTAATACAGGTTGAGCATCCATCATCTGAAATGCCGTACAATCTGAAACTTTTTAAGGGTCAGCGTGACACCACAAGGGGAAATTCTGTATCACAAAACTTGTTTCATGCAAAATTTCTAATATTTAAAAGTATTCCATAACATTACCTTAGTGGAAGTATGTGTATAAGGTGCATATGAAACATAAAAGAACTTAATTTTTCTTTTTCTTTTTTGGTGCCAGGAATTGAACCCAGGGGTGCCACATCCCTAGCCTTTTTAAATTTATTTAGAGACAGGGGCTTAATAAGTTGCTTGAGACTTCTCTAGCTTTCTGAGGCTGGTTTTGAATTTGCAATCCTCCTGCCTCAGCCTTCTGAGCCTCTGGGATTACAGGTGTGCTCACCACTCCTGGCTTAACTTCATTTTTAGATTTAGGTCACCTCCCCTAAGATACCTGTCACATTATGTATATGCATATATTCCATAATCGGGAAAAAAATCTTAAATCTGAAACACTTCTGGTCCCAAGCATTTATTTTTTTCTGTTTTTGGATTGAACTAACAGGCACTCAACCCCTGAGCCACATCCCCAGCCCTATTTTGTATTTTATTTAGAAACAGGGTCTCACTGAGGTGCTTAGTGCCTCGCTTTTGCTGAGGTTGGTTTTGAACTCGTAATCCTCCTGCTTCAGCCTCTTGAGCCAACTGGGATTACAGGTGTGTGCCACTGTTCCTGGCTTCTTGGTTCCAAGCATTTTTGGTAAGGAATGCTCAGTCTATATTCTGTGAGTTACATAACCAGCCAAGGACTCAGTTTTTGCATCTAAAATATTGGGATAATGATATCTTCATCCTCACTTATTGTGAGCATTAGAAGTGAAGCTATAAAGTACCTGGCATGCGGTAGCCACCCAATAAACATTGGGTCCCCTTTCCTTCTTTTCATTGACTTGTTACTCATTTGTGTCTTGACTTTCTTTTTGTGTTAGAATATCATCATGAGTAAACATGCATGAATAAAATGCACACAAGTAATATATATTCAATGAAATCACATTCACATGGAAAATTTAGTGAGGATATGTTCATTTATTTTAAACACAGTTAAATGGAGGAGAAAGAAGCACCTCCATGGACTCCAAAATGACACTGATTCTACGTAAGAATAAAGAGAAAATGCAGGTACTTCACATAATATATATGTGCGTATACATATATATGTATATTCACTTACTGTGTGTGTGTGCACGCGCGTGTATAAATTGCTGGCATATATATGGTGCATATATATATACATACATACATACATACATATATATATGTGTACATATACCAGCAATTAAACGAGCAATTAATATTAGTTTTCAAATGTATTATGTGATTTGGAGGAATGATACTACTGTCCTTCCCAGATTTGTTCTACCCAGGTGAACATCTAAGGCAGTTTATGCCCTTAGGCTACACACCACGTGGCCACCCTGGGACTTAGTCCACATGGTACTAAGGAACTGAGGAAGACCACCCAAATCTGAAAGCATGCTAACAAGAATTTGATTTTATTTTAACAAACATTTGTTAGGCTGCCGTTGTTTTGTAATTGTATGGCAACATGTCAGTTTAGATAGAGATAGAGAATACATAATGTAGCAGTTCTCAGCCCAAGGAGATGTCAGCAACACCTGGGATGTCACCATCAGTTGTGAGGTATACCTCACAGCCAGTGTTACCACTGGTCACTCAATCTGAGGTTTGTGAATGTCTTACTCCATTTCCGTTGTTATAACATAAGACCTGAGACTGTGTGATTTATAAATGAAAGAAGTTTGTTTAGCTCACAGTTCTGAAGGCCAGAAGTCCAAGATTGGGTGCGTATACCTCTGGCAAGTGCCTTGTGCTGCATCATGACATAGCGGAAAAATGTAATGGCAAGTGGGACAAGCAAAAAATGCAAAGCACAGGAGGCAGCCTCACTTTATTACAACCTGCTTTTATGGTAACCAATCCAGTCTCATAAGAATTAACCTGGTCCCTTTCACAGTCTCTCATGCACATTTACACGTGCGTATTCTAAGAGGGAGGAGAAGGAAGAGGGCATCAGCTAGTAAGCTGTCCTTTCACATAGCCCTGGGTATATCTGTGGGAAGGTGTGGCTCACACGAGTCTGACTGTAACAAAGGTTGAGAATCACCAGGTTAACTTAGGCATATTAGACACAGAGTGGACAGTCCTCCCAGGGTGACCCTGCTGTTTTCCAAAGTCTGTTGTTTGGGAATTCCTAGGTTGATGCTCTCATTTACCTATCAGAGTCTTCTGGAGAACCTGCTTCTATGTGTGGGGCTCCTAAAGGACTATCTATAAAGACAGGATCCTCTATGAGTTACAGAAACTGAAGAGCAAAGAAAAGAGGTTTCAATGAAGTCAAATCAGAAAATTTTCCAAGTGCTATGGTACATGCCTAAACTAAACAGGAGGCTTGCACCTTTGAGGCCAGCCTGAACAACTTAGCAAGACCCTGTCCCAAAATAAAAAGTAAAAAGGGCTGGAGGTAAAGACTGGTAAATGAGGAACTTGTCCTTTTTCCTCATTTAGCATTCATTTCACAAGGTCTGTAGGTAGCTAAATCCATATTCCAAAAATGAAACATACTGGTTAGATTGTGACAAGTAACCATGGATTAAATTAAATACAATATACTGGAGGAAAGCCATCCAAACCTTAATCTTTACTTAATTTGCTTAAAATTTCTAGTGGAATATTTCTCTAACAGGGATATGGGCATATCAGATAAACAGTTGAATACGTGGGGCAGCCATCTTGATGGATCAAGTTTTTCTCTTTGTGTAATGTTTCTAGACAACTTATGAAATACAGTCCCTCTGCTTCTTGGGGCAATTCAATTGTTTCCTCTGGACCTTGACTTGGGTATCTGAGAGACTAGGACAAATGCTTAATTTACCTCTGTCCTGTAACAATGTTGACCACTTGGGTATGGGGGAGAAAACACAAATACTCGCCACTAACTCCTTGTAAGGCCAACCTGAGTCCTAATTGTAACTGTAGAATTTGCAAAAGAAAGTGAATTCAACTCTTCTATCTTGTTTGCACAGAGTAAGAGGCCAGTTTTTACACCATCATGCCCCCAAAGAGGAAGCACAGACTCCAGCCAAGAGTCAGCTCCAGGTATGAAGCCAAACTGGCCTAGGAACAGATATCCTGTCACAAAAAGAAGCACTACTGCTATGGCAGCATACCCATCCTTGCATGTAAACACATACCCGTAGATGTGCCTTGGCTGTGCCACACAGGCACTTCCTCAGAGTCTTTGGGTCCTATGCATTCTGTAAGGGGTTGTGGTATGTTGTGCTGTGCATTCATCACACCACAACGACCTTACACTTTGTACTTACTTACACCACATGCATGTCCTCAGATGCATTGCTTATGCATTCAGTTATTTTTTTCCTAAGATTTTTATTATGATGACATCTGTGCTCATGGAACTACCACACAGCTAAACCTCATTTTTAACTAACAGATATGCTCTCTAAAATTAGCGACAAATCAATTTTAATAGATCAAATTCTGTTATAAACATGTTTGGGGAGTGTGCTATGTTAAAATAAGCCTTGTATCAAAGCTTTCAAGTGATAAACAATCAGACTATATGTATATCAGGTTTTCTCAAAGTGAGTTATTCCCACAGAGAGATAACAATTCATGTTTTACTCAAAATTTAATATTGCATATATTATGTTCAACAAGGTTATGTAAATTTTTAACACAATGATTAAAGTACTTTCTCTCTAACCACTTGTTTCCTTTGATTGGTTAACTGCATAATCTTATGTGAACAGGTTATATCTTATTGTGGCAGTTTTTGTGCAATGGTCCCTCATGAACACCAAGCATAGTCTGCTGTTTTCAACATGTCGTCTCAGCATGCTAGAGTCATATTAAAGAGGAGTCACTATAGCTTATAACAGGCTACCTCTAGTTTTGACTTTTCCTTTTACCTGTCACTTTGGATTAAAAGTTTTCTAGCAGTGCGCAGTGGCACACACCTAGAATCCCACTGCCTCTGGAGGCTGAGGCAGGAGAATCTCAAGTTCAAAGCCAGCATCAGTAACTTGAGAGACCCTATCTCTAAATAAAATATAAAAAGGCTAGGGATGTTGCCCAGTGGTTAAGGGCCCCTGGGTTTGATCCCTTGTACCAAAAAAACAAGAATTATAAAATGATGGAGACAAACTTTGTTTGAAAGTTGTTCAGAAATACTTGTTTTTGCTCCAAATAAATTTGGAAGAAATTTGTAAAAAGCATCTCAGTATGATGATATTATTTTTGGAATCAAATATCAGAACACATGATCAGTTGTTTTTATCACTGATCATGTGAGCTTTTTTTTTTTTAAAGAGAGAGTGAGAGAGGGAGAGAAAGAGAGAGAATTTTTTAATATTTATTTTTTAGTTATTGGCGGACACATCATCTTTGTATGTGGTGCTGAGAATCGAACCCGGGCCGCACGCATGCCAAGCGAGCGCACTACCGCTTGAGCCACATCCCCAGCCCCATCATGTGAGCTTTATGAAGCCAGGAATGATTGTATCTGCAGGAGAGACTGAGACAGGAAAATCACTTGAATCCAAGAGTTCCAGACCAGCCTGGGCAATATAAACCCCCATCTCAAAAAAAAAAAAAAGTTTTGAGGCTAGGGATATAGCTCAGTTGGTAGAATGCTTGCCTTGCATGCACAAGGCCCTGGGTTTAATCCCCAGCAACACACACACACACACGCACACACACACACAGAGAAAGTGTTTTGAACACTAAACTTCCTAAACATGTGGCTTGCATGTGTGTTGAAGGGTTAAAAAGAAGATAATCCTATGAAACTCAGGAGAAGCATCACATCAAATAATTTCTAAAAGACTAGTATGCATGAGCCCATGGGTTCAATTCCCAGCAACACACACACATACACACACACACAAACACACACACACATAATAATAATAATAATAACAACAATAGTAACTTCTAAAAGACCATTACAGTGAATTTCTAGCCCTGTTCATCTCATATGAAGTGGCAATTGTTCGAAAGGATTGATATTTGTTTTCAGAAGAGTGTGGCAAGTTTTCCTCCTCAGATGAGGAAGAAGTACCACACAGGAATTTTCATGCTATGGTATCTAAGAGCCAATGTGCCTGTCATTTCTCCTTAAGCTTTGGTAGGAGGCTAAAGGAGTGACTCTGGCTAGAAATTTTTGAATGTCACTTGGGCACAGTGGCATATACCTATAACCCCAGCATCTGAGGAGACTAAGGCAGGATGATTGCAAGTTCACAATCAGTCTCAACACTTTAGCAAGGCTCTTAGCAATTTAGTGAGACCCTGTCTCAAAATGTTAAGAAAAAAAGGATTGGAGATATAAGCTCAGTGGTAGACCACCCATGGATTCAATCCCCAATACTAAACCCACACAAAAAGTTTTGAACAGCAGCTGCACGTGGTGGTCCACACCTGTAACAGGTGGCTGAGGCAGAATTGCAAGTTCGAGGTCAGCCTCAGCAACTTAGTGAGGCCCTAAGCAATTTATAGAAACTCTGTCTCAAAATAAAAATGTAAAAAGTCTGAGAATGTGACTCAGTAGTTAAATGCCCTGGCTTCAATCCTTGGTACCAAAAAAAAAAAAAAAAAAAAAAAAAGGCTTTGAATAGCATTCTAACAGGTGGGCCTGCACAGTGTAAATCCATCTCATGCTGCTGGAGAAACAGCTTGACGCATCTTCATCACACTGAGCATGAGCTAGGAGAAGGAAACCAGAGTAAAGCAGAAAATAAGCATTTTAATCAGGTCTTCAGATATATAAGGTCAACTTATATTCAACAGTTTTTGATGAAGGTCAAGGGCATAGGGGAAGAACCATGAATATATTTGGTGCTTTGTTTTCTTTATAAATCAACTGTGTATTCACTAATAGAAGTAATTTCTTAAGATTCAAAATGGATTTCAGGTCAACACTTTTTTTAATATTTATTTTTTAGTTTTAGGTGGACACAATATTTTTATTTTACAATTATGTGGTGCGAGGATCAAACCCAGTGCCTCGTGCAGGCTAGGCAAGCTCTCTACCACTGAGCCACAACCCCAGAACCTCAGGTCAACGTTTGTTTTTTTTTTTTAAGATAGAGAGAAAGGAGAGAGAGAGAAAATTTTAATATTTATTTTTTAGTTTTCGGCAGACACAGCATCTTTGTTGGTATGTGGTGCTGAGGATTGAACCCGTGCCACACGCGTGCCAAGCGAGCACGCTACCGCTTGAGCCACATCCCCAGCCCCTCAGGTCAACTTTTTGAACCATGTGGACTAATGGGTGTCATTTGACCATCTAGTGACAGCAGATCCTTTTTTTTTTTTTTTTTTTTTGGTGCCACGTATTGAACTCAGGGAACCACTGAGCCACATCCTCGGTCCTTTTTTCTATTTTATTTAGAGATAGGATCTCGCTAAGTTGCTTAGGGCCTCACTAAATTGCAGAGGCTGGCTTTGAACTCGTGATCCTCCTGCCTTCGCCTCCTGAGCTGCTGTGATTACAGTCATGCACCAGACTGGCCCCTTTTCTATTTTGGGAGAGGTGACAATACCTCTTGAAAGTGCCATAAATATAAATAGGTAAGGCAATGACAGTAAGCATTACACTTAAGATGTTTTTGGTGGAACATTAACCATAGGAAAAGACATAGAGGCTATTTTGAGAACAAAAATTCTTAAGTTTTTTTTTCCCCCCATTTGTCATTAAGTGCAAGGGTTTTGGAGATCTGGAGATTTTCTGGATACCTAGCCACTCTGAAATGACCATCATCCCTGGCTTTAGTTATGTTGTCACCAAATTTGATCACAGCTATATTTTTCTATTTTCTGTTGCCATAAATGAATACCATAGACTGGGTAATTTATGAAAAGGAAATGTATTATGGTTTGGGAGGTTGGAAAGTCCAAGGTCTAGTGACCACATTTGGTGAGGGTTGCCTTTTTATGTTTGTTTGTTTATTTGTTTTTTTCAGTGCTAGAGATCAAACCTAGAATCTTGCATATTCCAGGGAAACACTCTACAACTAAGCTATATCCCCAGCTCTTGTGAGGGCCTTGTTGCTGATGGGGACCTAGCAGAGTCCCAGAGTGGTGCAGGGCTTCGCATGGAAAGGTAGAGCAAGCACGGCAGAGAGAGCTTGCTTTTATAACAAAGCTACTCCCTTGATCCACCTCTCAGTGCCATTAATGCTGCTTCCCTGGGGAACCAATTTCTAATGCATGAGATTTGGTGCACACAGTTAAACCATAGAAGCAAGTATTGGCAAGAATACTCCACAAAATGCTCTGCTTTGCAGAAATAGAACTACAAACTTCTGTTTTTCCAAGCTGTTCTCAGACTAATTCTGGTTTCATTATGTAGAATAGTAGAGATGTTTCCAGGTCACAGAGATTTGGCACCTTCTGCACAAGATGACTTTGAAGCTACAGAGCCTACTCTGTCCTTTTTTTTTTTTAATTGTTTTGGTTGTAGATGGATGTAGCACCTTTATTTTGTTTATTTTTATGTGGTGCTCTACCACTAAGCGACAACCCCAGCCCTCTATGCTGTTCTTTAAATTACAAAGACAAACTGTGCAACTTGGCGAGGGTTTGTTGAATTAAATTAACCAGTGTCATTTATGTCATTTATGTCAATTTCATAGCAGATTATTCTGGGGAGGGCAAGTTCACCTCTGTTGCCAAAGTCCAACATCTTTATCTCTTTTTCTTCACCCTCATACTGTGTGATCAACTAGTAAGAAACCCCATATTTATTTCCCCTGTTGAATGGGTTCTACCTTGGCACTGTGCAGCTGAGTCATGTGCTCTGTGAAAAACAAGCTTCCTCGTGAAAGCAGGTTCTGAGAGGCATTGTTTTAATGTGTATGTTTATAAAGCTCTAGTGACAAACTGCACACCACATGTCCAGAGTTTAATTAGGGTCAGAAGAAAGGAAAATCCCCTAAGAATACAGAAAGAAATATAGGTTAAGCATCCCTAATCCCAAAGTGTGAAATCTGAAATGCTCCCAAATCTGAAATTTTTGGAGCATTAGCATGATACCACAGGTAGAAAATTCTGTGCCTGACCTCATGTTATGGGTTGTGATCAAGTTCATTCAGTGTCCCCAAGGGGGAAGAGATCCTCTCAGCCCCTCTAGCTGCAATACACAAACTTGTTTGTGTGTATGTGTATGTGATGCTGGGGATTGAACCCGGGAGACTCACGCATGCTAGGCAAGCACTGCATCACTAAGCCACATCCCCAGCATAAAGTTTTGTTTCCTGTACAAAATTATTAAAAATAGTGTAATGTCATGTGCAGTGGCATGCACTTGTAGTACCAGCTACTCAGGAGGCTGAGAACAGGAGAATCACTTGAGCCCAGGAGTTTGAGATCCACCTGGATAATATAGTGAGACCCTGTTTAAAAAATAAAGAAAGAAGGGCTAGGGATGTAGCTCAGTAGCAATAAACTCTTAAGCACAAGACCCCAGGTTCAATCCTTAGCACTGCCAAAAAGAAAGAAGAAAAAGAAAAATGGTGTATAAAAGTACCTTCCTGTTATGTGCATAATGTATATATGAGAATAAATGAACTTCATGTTTGGATTTTGTTTCCATCCCCAAGATACCTCCTTCTGTATATGTACATATACAAAATTCAAACAAATAAAATCCAGAACACTTTGGCCCCAAACATTTCAGATAATCTGCAATGCTGCTTACAAATTCTGACTCCTTGCTGGCACTTCTACCCTAAGATATGGGCTATTCCCACTAATTCATGAACCAAAAAGAATGTGTGGAGCTGGGCGCAGTGACACACCCATGTAGTCCCAGCTACATGGGAGGCTGAGACAAGAGGATAGCAAGTTTGAGACCAGCCTGGTCAACTCAGTGAGACCCCGTCCAAAATAAAATATAAAACAGTCTGGTGATACAGCTCAGTGGTAGAATACTCCTTGGTGCAATCCCAGTACCAAAAAAAAAAAAAAAGAATCGGAACAGGGACTGATTCGGGAACTATGGAGAGAACAGTGATGCATAGCTTCCATTCCTGCCCCTGTGCTTCAAGTCCAAGTGGAGAACCAAAACTAGTATACAAAAACAAGCCCATCAGACATTTTGCAAGCTTCAGAATGCAGCAGTGGGTTAAAGAGCTACCAATTTAGCAGTTAGAACCCCTGGTTTTGAATCCCCCCAGATTGGGGTGGGGAGAGGTAGGACAGTTGCTTAACTGCTCTGGACCTTCACTTCCTGACCTTTTTTTTTAATATTTATTTTTTAGTTGTAATTGACACAATACCTTTATTTTATTCATATATTTTCACGTGGTGCTGAGGAAGGAACCCAGGGTCTCGCATGTGTAAGGCGAGCGCTCTACCGCTGAGCCACAACCCCAGCCCCTTACTTCCTGACCTTTTAAAGTGAAGTGACATCCAGGTGTGGTGGTGCACACCTGTAATCTCAAAGGTTCTGGAGGCTGAGGCAGGAGGATTGTGAGTTCAAACCCAGCCTCAGCAATTTAGGCCCTAAGCAATTCAAAATAAAAGATAAAAAGTTCTTTATGTGGCTTAGTGGTTAAGTGTTCCTGGGTTCAATCCCTGGTACCTAAATAAATAAATAAAAATGAAGTGAAGTGACTATGTAGGTCACCAATCTCTTTGTTTTCACAAAACTGTGTGTATGGGGCTGGGGCTGTAGCTTAGCTGTAGCATGTGTGAGCACTGGGTTCAATCCTTAGCACCACATAAAAAAACAAAGGCATGCTGCCCATTAACAACTACAAAAATAATTTTTTAAAAAAGAGTGTGTATTTGAACACTCCTCAGCTACTGGTCATACACTGCAATAATGTGCCTTTAATAGGAGTCCCTCTTCAGCCTAGACCACCTAGATCTACTAATACTCAATCTCTGGTTCCTGAGGGAACAAGGTCTCTTTGATTGTTCTGAGTACACCCCCAGGCTGAGGATATATCACAAGGCCCTGGGTTCAACCTCTAGCATCACAAAAAAAAAAAAAAAAAAAAAAATAGTATCCACTGAGTACACCCACTGCCATGTTATCCCCAACTAATTTTGTTACAAGTCACTTCATCTCATAGCCCCCTGGACTGGCCAGTCCTAAATCATTGGATTCAGTGACCAGAGCCAGTCCAGCAACCCTCTTTACAGCCCCATTCACTCCCCTTTCTCCCCTGTGGCTTCACTTCCTCCTCCATTCAGCCCAGACTCCAGGATTCATGACGTCAGTCACTCACTTGCCAGCATCCCAGTGTCCTCACCCTCTGCCCTTCTGCCACCTCACCTGGTAGTTCCCTAGCTTTGGATCAGCCAGCTATCCCAACCATCTGTCTTCTCTACTTTCATGCCTAGGCTGCCAAGATGGCTGCAGGAAAACATGCTATTGAGTGGACCAGGGCCATGGCACACATATCTCCTCCAGCTCTGAAATGTCTTCTCTGCTTCTGAAACTGAAATTCCCTTGCTTTTCCCCTCCACGGTTAGGTCGCACTTTCTCCCTTGCTTCAAGTCCCCTGCTTCCTCTCTGCTCCCACCTTCCTCCAGCTTAGCCCTGCTAGGAGGCGGTGGTTCACAACCAGGCTTGAATGGGGGGGGGGGAGGGGCGGGGGAAGGAGTAAACTGCAGAACTGTCTTTGGCAAGTTTGTTTTTGTTGTGGTGTTGGCAAAATTATTCCAAAACTGTTTTACATGTATTATATGATGGAACAAATAAATAAATGTGTTGATGTTGTTAAGAAAAAATGTACAGAGGGAAACAAATGAAAAAACCACTATGAGAATGGATTCAGTGGAATTGGAGGTATCTGTATGAACTCATGATTTCCAAAATGTATGCATTCGTCCATCCATGTCTGTGGGGGGTCGGATCTAGGACCCTCTGGATGTACGAAAGTCCAAGTATGCTCAAGTCCTTACATAAAATGGTGTAGGCTGGGGGTGTAGCTCAGTGGTAGAGAGTGTTCTTAGCATGCAATTGGCTCTGGATTCAATCCCCAGTATCCCCACCAAAAAAAAAGATAATTGTTATGCCCCTTTTTCCACAGATAAGAAACCTTAGATTCAGATAATTTTATTTTGTTTTGTTTATTTTGTGTGTGTTTGTTGCAGTACTGGGGACTGAACCCATGATACAGTATTTCCCTATACTCTACCCACACCCTTCCATATACTTTAAATAATTTCTAGATTACTTTATATCTAATGCAATATAAATGCTATGTAAATGTTTGCTATACCATATTGTTTAGGAAATAATAACAAGAAAGGGCTGGGGTTATGGCTCAGCGGTAGAGCACTGGCCTAGCAAGTACGAGGCCCTGGATTCAATCCTCAGCACCATATGTAAGTAAATAAATAAAAAGAAAGGTATTATGTCTGACTACAACTAAAAAATAAATATTAAAAAATAATAATAACAAAAAAATTCTGTACATATTTAGTATAGAAGCAGATTTTTCCCTGAGTATTTTCAGTGTGCAGTTGGTTGACTCTACAGATGTGGAACCCATGAGTTTGGAAGGTCAGTTGTATATGTATGAATATACAGATGTATGCACATACAAGTATGTATGTGCATATGTTTCAGTTGTATATGTATGAATATTCAGATGTATGCACATACAAGTATATATGTGCATATGTGTTTTTGAATTTATATACATATATATGTATGTGTGTGTGTATATGTATGTATGCATATACATTTAGCTTTGTCTGCTAAAAAGGCCTATAAATCAAATACATCCTATTAGCAATACTCAAATTTTGCACTGAGATCTTAGTTTTTAATACCATTCCCACTGAAAAGAATCAGGGTTCATTAGAGAACTGACTGATTGTGGGGCTGGAGCATTATAGATATGAGATGAGGACCCTGAAACATGTCATTATGCCAAAAGATACAAAAGAACTTAAAAACAGGAGGCATGTCACAGAATAAGGAACGACCCTAAAGGGGCTTCTACCAGCCAAATCTGTATCATTAGGCACCAAGAAGATTAAGGACATTAATAAATTGTACCCATTGAAAAAATTAGGGTATCAACGAGTTCATATTGATGAGAAAGGGAGAGAAAGTGAGGGAGAGCTCTTCATCAAGGAGAATGAATCTGGGGGTCAATGGTCAGTGTGGAGGGAGTTCTAGAGTCAGGAATTCTTTGTTTTGCAACTCTCATATTAAAATGGGTCAGGCAAGAATCCTCTAATGATGCTAAATTTAGGAGGAAATATGAGGAGAAGGATATTTATATGGTTTTAAAGTGTCTCCTCAGATTGCTTATTAGTTAGAAAGGGAAAAATAATGAGTATATATAATGGACAAATTGGACAGCACCTTACCCAGGTGATCAGTGAGAAGCTAATGGACATCCTCTATGTTTTGATGTGAAGCCTGAGAAGGACACATAACTTACGCAGTATTCTGGTTGGAAATGCATGCCCTGAATCTAATCATATGGAAACATCAAACAATGGCAAAGAAGGAACATTCTATCAAGAAGAATTTAGAGGGCTGGGGATGTGGCTCAAGCGGTAGCGCGCTCGTCTGGCATGCGTGCGGCCTGGGTTCAATCCTCAGCACCACATACCAACAAAGATGTTGTGTCCGCCGAGAACTAAAAAATAAATATTAAAAAAAAAATTCTCTCTCTCTCTCCCTCTATCACTCTCTCTTTAAAAAAAAAAAAAAAGAAGAAGAATTTAGATTCTGGCATCAGGGTTCCCATGTTGAAAGGCTCTGTGATGTTTAGGTTCTACCAGCTCTGTGATGTTGGGTAAGTTACTCTCCCAAAGACTGAATTTCCTCCTCAGCACAATGGAAATACCAGCAGGACCCCCCTTTCCAGGTTGTTGGGTGGAACGGATGAGAGAATGCTTGCATTACACTCAGTGGAGTGCCTGGCTCACAGAATCACTCAGGGATGGCGAGTGGGCAGCATTCAGTTGCCTCCCTTTCCTTTGTTCTTACAGAATAAACATGCCCAACTTGGGGTTAAGTCTAATTTCTCTATCTCATGCTTCGATTCCATGTCCCCACGTTATTTTCCCAAGCTTTCCTTATTGCTTTGTTCCCTCTTCTGTCTCTGTCCCTCTCCACCAGCAACTTCTGTGTGTGCTAAAAACATGTCAACCTTCTCCTGTTTTTAAAGAAAGCAGGAAACCCTTAACCAAGTTCTTGTAAAGCTTCCATTCCTTAGTGTCTTCATTTCCTCCCTTTTTTTAGTTTTTACCTCCCTTAATAATAGCCACCATTGATAGTAGGCCCACTATTTCTCAAGAACTTTACTTTCCTTTGGAAGATAGCTATTATGCCCCTTTTTCCACAGATAAGAAACCTTGGATTCAGATAATTTTGTTTTGTTTATTTTGTGTATGTTTGTTGTAGTACTGGGGACTGAAGCCATGGCCTTGTGCATGCTAGGCCAGTACTTTACCACTGAGATACATGCACAGCCCTTTCTGTTTTAGCACAGGGTCTCTCTATGTTCCCCATGCTGGCCTCCAACTTCTGGTCCTGCTGCCTCAGTTTCCCAGAGTAACTGGCCTAATGGATCTGTGCCACCATACCCAGCTCAGAGAAGATTTGAACTTAGATCTACCTCAGTCCAGACCTGTCCAATTTGGTAGCCAAATGAAGTTGCTCAGTGCCCAACCGGGACATATATTTCATTAGTAAGTAACTGATTCTTTTTTTTTTTTTTTTTTTAAGAAAGAGTGAGAGAGGAGAGAGAGAGAGAGAGAGAGAATTTTTAATATTTATTTTTTAGTTTTTAGCGGACACAACATCTTTGTTGGTATGTGGTGCTGAGGATCCAACCTGGGCCACACGCATGCCAGGCGAGTGCGCTACCGCTTGAGCCACATCCCCAGCCCCAGTAACTGATTCTTTAAGAACAAAAATTTAAAGATTCCTTTTACTTTCAAATTATGTATGGTATTTTCAAAAGCTACCAAGTTGGGCTGGGGATGTGGCTCAAGCGGTAGCACGCTCTCCTGGCATGCGTGCGGCCTGGGTTCGATCCTCAGCACCACATACAAATAGAGATGTTGTGTCCGCCGAAAACTAAAAAATAAATATTAAAAATTCTCTCTCTTAAAAAAAAAAGCTACCAAGTTGTGATCCATTAACAAATACTTATTAAGTCATTTAGACCTAATAACCTAATTAATTAAACCATTCAGCATTTCTTTTGACTTTCAAAGACTTCCCTTGAAAAAATTACTGAGACATTAAGGAATCTCTAAACTAAGCCCTGGAAAGGCAAATCTCAAATCCCAGATGTGGGCTAAGGCAGGAATAGATTAAAGGAGAAACAGGATGGTTTCTCTTTAACATTTTAAGCTGGGCGCTGTGGTGCACACCATAATTCCAGAAGTTTGGGAGTCCAAGGCAAGAGGATCACAAGTTCAAAGCCACCCTCAGCAATTTAGCAAGGCCCTAAGCAACTTCTCTAGATCCTGTCTCAAGATAAAAATACTTTTAAAAAGGACTGGGGATGTGGCTCAGTTTAAGCACCTTGGGGTTCAATCTCTGGTACAAAAAAAAAAATTAAGATTGGACCCACAGAGCAGATTCTTCTCTTATCTGCCTCATGACCCAGAAGTATCTGCTATCTGCTATACTTGTTTTCCAGAAAGGACAGCAACTACTGACATGGTTCTTGAAACACTTGCCTAATCTGTCCCTTCCCCTTCTGTGAAAGCATGTGGATACCTTCAAACATGGCCCCAATAACACTGCAGAAATACAGCTAGGAGACTGGTGATATAGCTCGGTTGATAGTGTGCTTGCCTTCCCCAGCACACACACACACAAAAAAAAAAAAAAGAGAGAGAGAGAGAGAGAGAGAGAGAGAGAGAAATACAGCCAAGATATGAGAAAGTCATGCTTAAGTGTACATAGTATTTTTATATTGATATTAATGTGTTCCTAAAGATGGTTTCCAATCAGTAAGATATGAAAGTTGTTTTCAAAAGAGGAGAAGCTTCTCAATTTTTTCCTATTGTTGTAAGTACCCTTGGGTTGAATTTGTATTGGATAAATCCCAGGAAATTAGTGAAACAATGTCAAGAAAATTAGATTCTTGGCTTCATTCCTGCCAGTAACTCATCATATTAATTTGTTTCCTTAATTATTTATATAAGGAAAGATTTGAGAAAGCTTGTTACTTGGACTAGTTACTTATCTGCAAACATTAAAATAAAATCTTTTTTAAAATTTTTTATTTTTTAATTGTAGATGGACATAATACCTTTATTTTTTATTTTTATGTGGTTCTAGGGAACAAACCCAGTGCCTCATGCACGCTAGGCAAGTGCCATACCACTGAGCCACAACCCTGGCCCTAAAATAAAATCTTTTTAACCTTCTTTGAATGATGGTTTGAAGTACAGATAAGGCTGGATATGGTGGCACAAGCCTGTAATCCCAACAACTCCAGAGGCTGAGGCAGGAAGATCACAAGTTTGAGGCCAGCCTCAGCAACTTTGCAAGATCCTGTCTCAAAATATAAAAATATAAAGGGTTGGGGATGTAGCTGAGTTCAATTCCCTGGTACCCCAGTTTCAATAATAACAACAAAACTCCCCCAAAGTACAAATAAGATAATATAATGTGCAAAGAAAAATTATTATCATAAATAATAAAGAACATCATATTAATTACATAGGATAATTATGGCCATTGCTGCTATTATCTAAATAGCCATTTCAGTCAGATATTCATTAGAAGACTCACATTTATGTGTGTGTACGCCAGGGATTGATCATAGCGTTTCATCCATGCTAAACACACTATCATTGAGCCATATCCCATAACCCTAAGTTGAGATTTACATTTTTAATGTCATGTAAATTTGGTGACATCTTCTTCTCCTTTTGGAATTCCCCCCTAAAATAACAATAGAAATTGCAAACTCCATTTTTGACAAATTGGAGACATCTAAAATCCCCAAACAAATATAAGAAAGAACTGTCAAATAAAAAAGTCAAAGAGAGAGATAAGAGAAGATGGCTTTGGCTGCAGATCTCAAACAAAACAAATAGAAACACATTCTTCCATGCATTGGAGGGCAAAACATGCATTCATTAATTGAAAATGATGTGATCAACTTATGGTACATCTAAGAAATCTTTGAGTAACCCAAGGTCACGAAGATTTTCTTTTTTTTTTTTTTTTTTTTTTATTTTTTTTTTTTTAAGAGAGAGTGAAAGGAGAGAGAGAGAGAGAGAGAGAGAGAGAGAGAGAGAGAGAGAGAATTTTTTTTAATATTTATTTTTTAGTTCTCGGCGGACACAACATCTTTGTTGGTATGTGGTGCTGAGGATTGAACCCGGGCCGCACGCATGCAAGGCAAGCGTGCTACCGCTTGAGCCACATCCCCAGCCCGAAGATTTTCTATTATAAAAGTTTGAGGGACTGGGATTGTGGCTCAGCGGTAGAGCGCTCGTCTAGCACATGCAAGGCCCTGGTTTTGATCCTCAGCACCTCATAAAAATAAATTTAAAAAATAAAAGTATTGTGTCCAACTACTTCTAAAAAAATTTTTTTAAAGTTTAATATTTTGGGCTTTTTTTCTTTTTAATATTTTGTTCAGATGTTGATGGACCTTTATTGTATTCATTTATTTATATGCAGTGCTAAAAATCAAACCCAGGGCCTCATACATGCTAGGCAAGTGCTCTTATAACTGAGCGACAACTCCAGCCCCTTGGGCTCTTTTGTTAGGTCTTGTGGTTCATTTTTAGTTATTATTTATATATAGTATGAGGTAAGGGTCTAAGTTCATATTTTTATATATTAGTAGCCAATTGTCCCAGCATCATTTTGTGAAAAGTTTATCTTTTTCCCAACTGAATTCTGTTGGCACCTTTGTTAAAAATTAATTGAACATTAATGGGTCTGGGGACATAGTTTATTTGTTAGAGTGCTTGCTTTGCATGTACAAAGCCTTGGGTTCAATCCCCAGCACCACAAATAAATAAATAAATAATAAAAATTGAACATTTTAATGGACTCTCAATTCTGTTCCATGACACCAATATTATGTCCATCTTGACATTATTTAAACTGTATCTTTATTTTTAAATTTTTTTTAAAGAGAGAGAGAGAGAGAGAGAAATTTTTAATATTTATTTTTTAGTTTTTGGAGGACACAACATCTTTGTTGGTATGTGGTGCTGAGGATCGAACCCGGGCCGGCACACATGCCAGGTGAGCGCGCTACCGCTTGAGCCACATCCCCAGCCCTAAACTGTATCTTTAGAGTAAGTTTTCAGATAAGGTAATGTAAACCCTCCAAGTTGTTCTACTTTTGGAAAATTGTTTTGGCTATTCTAGGTCATTTGCATTTTCATATACATTTGAGGATTGAATTGTCAATTTCTACAATAAAATGCCTGCCAGAATTTTGATAAGGGTTGAATTGAATCTATTGATAAATTGGGGAGAACTACCATTTTATCATTTTCAGTTCTTCTAATTCATGAATATGGTATATCTCACCATTTAGTTAGATCTTTAAAACTCTCAACAATCTTTTTTTTAAAACACTTAATTCTTTTATTTTTCTTTTTTTTAAGAGAGAGTGAGAAAGGAGAGAGAGAGAGAGAGAGAGAGAGAGAGAGAGAGAGAATTTTTAATATTTATTTTTTAGTTTTTGGCGGACACAACATCTTTGTTTGTATGTGGTGTTGAGGATCGAACCTGGGCGGCACGCATGCCAGGCGAGCGCGCTACCGCTTGAGCCACATCCCCAGCCCCTCTCAACAATCTTATGTAAATTTCAGTGTACCAGTTTTACACTTCTTTTGTTAAATTTATTCCTATGTATTTATTTTATGCTATTGTGAATTGTTTTTTTAATTTCATTTTCTGATTTTTTTATTGCTAGTATATAAAAATACAGTTGAATTTTGTATATTGATCCTATATCATGTATCTTTATTAACTAAAGTTTTTTCATGGATGCCCTTTTTCATGTTGAGGATAATCCATTCTCTCCCTAGTATGTTTGTTTCGTGGTTCTCTGGATTGAACCCTGTGGCCCTCATGCATGCTTGGCAAGGGCTCTACCACTGAGCTACATCCCAGCCCCATAGTTATTTTGAATGTATTTCATGAATGAGTATTGAACTTTGTCAAACAATTTTCTCATCTATTGAGATGATTATTATGTAGAGGTATTTGTTTTTGAACTGAGAATTGAACCTAGGGGCACTCTACCACTGAGCTATATCCCAAGCCCTTTTCATTTTTTATTATTCTTTTATTTTTATTCTTTTAGTTGTGGATGGATACAATACCTTTATTTTTATTTATTTGTCTTTATGTGGTGCTGAGGATTGAACCCAGGGCCTTTCGTGTGAGACAAGCGCCTTACCACTGAGCTACAACCCAGTCCTCATTTTTTATTTTGAGACAGGTTCTCACTAAGTTGCTCAAGCTGGCCTTGAACTTGTGATCCTCCTGCTTCAGCCTCCTGAGTAGCTGGAATCACAGGCATACACCACCATGCCAAGTGATTGTATGGTTTTGTTGTTTATTAAGATGGTGTATCACATGAATTGATTTTTCAGATGTTAAATCAACCTTGGATTTCTGTGATAAATCCAAGTTGGTCATGTTGTATTCAACTTGCTAGTACTTTGTTAGGATTTTTAGATCTATGTTTGTTAGGGATATTTGTCCTTAGTTTCCTTTTCTTGTAATATTTTTAGCTTGGGTTTCAAGGTAATATAAATCTAGTAAAGTAAGTTGAGAAATATTCATTCCTTCTCTGATTTCTATATTAATTTTTCCCCCTAAATATTTGATAGAATCAAAAAGTGAAGCTGTTAGGGTCTGGGTTTTCCTTTGTGGAAATATTTTTAATTATAATTCAATTAATTTGCTTGTAATACCCTGGTCAGCTCTTCAATTTCTCCATGAGTCATATATATTTGTAATTGGACCCAATACCTTTATTTTATTTATTTATTTTTATGTGGTGCTGAGGATCGAACTCAGCGCCTCGAACGTGCTAGACGAGCGATCTACTGCTAACCCACAATCCCAGCCCCAAGAGTCAGTTTTGATAATTTGTATCTTTATAGAAATTTGTGTATTTCATCCAAATTATCTAATTTCTTTTTTTTTTTAAAGAGAGAGGGAGGAGAGAGAGAGAGAGAGAGAGAGAGAGAGAGAGAGAGAGAGAGAGACAGAGAATTTTTAATATTTATTTTTTAGTTCTCGGCGGACACAACATCTTTGTTGGTATGTGGTGCTGAGGATCGAACCCGGGCCGCACGCATGCCAGGCGAGCGCGCTACCGCTTGAGCCACATCCCCAGCCCCAAATTATCTAATTTCTTGGCATAAAGTTTTTATGATACTTTTTCATTTCTACAAGGTCTTAAATTTTTTTATTTGGGGAGCTTGTCTCTTTTTTCTTTTCTTGATGACTCTAAACAAATATTCATCAGCTTTTTTTTTATCATTTTCATTTTCAAAGAGCCAACTTTTGGTTTCATTTATTTTCTCTATTATTTCTGCTTTCTGTTTGATCTCTGATTTTTATTATTTCCTCCCTAGTATTTACTTTGAATTTGATTTGATCTTCTTTCTGTAGATTCTTGAAATGGAAGCCTATTGATTTTGAATCGCTGTTCCTCTCAATAAAATAAATATTTAAAGCTATAGATTTTTCTTTACACACCACTTCAGCTGCATCTCAAATTTTGATATGTTGGGAATTTTTGCTTTCATTCAGTTAGAGAGATTTTCTAGTTTCCTTTATGGTTTTTCTTTATAACTGGGTTACTTATCATTGGATGTTTATAATTATTTGGGGACTGGGGATGTGGTTCAGTGGTAAAGCACTTGCCTGGTGTTTGTGAGGCACTGGGTTTAATCCCTAGCACTTCAAAAACAAACAAAAAAGTGAATTATTTAATTTCCAAAAATAATCATAGTAAACTAATTTTTAATCATTCCAGGTTTTTTTTTCAGTGGGGGTACTGGGGGTTGAATCCAGGGGTACTTAACCACCAAGCCACATTTCCCAGCCTTTTTTTTTTAGCATGTTGCTAAAATATTTAATATAGGTAAATACATGCTTTAAAAATTATTAATTATAAAATTAAACTTGATTTTTTTAGTTTATCTTTTTTTTTCTTCGTGTCTCTATACATGTACTTTGGATAATAATAATCATCACATTCCACCATCATTTCTAACCCACTGACCCCTTCCTTCCCCTCTCACCCCTCTGTCCTATCTAGAGTTTGTCTATGCCTCCCATGTTCCCCCTCCCTACCCCACTATGAATCAGCCTCCTTATATCAAAGAAAACATTTGGCATTTGGTTTTTGGGGATTGGTTAACTTCACTTAGCATTATCTTCTCCATTTACCTGCAAATGCCATGATTTTATTCTCTTTTATTGCTGAGTAATATTCCATTGTGAATATATGCCACATTTTTTTTTAAAGATTTGCTTTTCTTACACTTTTCAGATATGGAAGGAACAGCATTTTGACCAATGTTTGAAATATGCTGAAAGGACATTTTTTTAAAGAGAGAGAGAGAGAATTTTTTTGATATTTATTTTTTAGTTTTCGGCAGACACAACATCTTTGTTTGTATGCGGTGCTGAGGATCGAACCCTGGCTGCACGCATGCCAGGCGAGCGCGATACCACTTGAGCCACATCCCCAGCCCCTATGCCATATTTTTTTAATCCATCTATTGAAGGGCATCTAGGTTGGCTCCACAGTCTAGCTATTGTGAATTGTGCTGCTATAAACATTGACATGACTGTGTCCCTGTAGAATGTTGTTTTAAAGTCTTTGGGGTATTCAGCCCTTTTTTGTATCTTATGTAGAGACAGGGTCTCATTGAGTTTCTTAGCACCTCGATTTTGCCTGGGCTGGCTTTGAACTCACGATCCTCCTGCCTCAGCCTCCCAAGTCACTGGGATTACAGGGGAACACCACTAAATATTTTAAAATATTTCCAAATATTTTAATATAAATACCAATGTATTTTTTGCATGTTGTATAGGCTATTTTTAACCTGCTTTAAGTCTTTACCTTTTGTATTTGCATTTTTCAGTCTTGTAAATAGAATATCCATCTACTCAAAACATGAAATTAGGGTGTGAGGATGTGGCTCAAGGGTAGAATGCCTGCCTAGCATGTATGAGGCGCTAGGTTTCATTCCCAGTACCACATCCATACACACACACACAAAAATCAATTATGTGAAATTTTGAAGTGGGATACCATTGGAGCTGGGAAAAAGAAAGAAGTGAATGTAAATTTATTTATTTATTAATAGATACTGTGTAAAAAATAGAGAATAAGATAATAATATAAAGTGTGGTCTTTCAAAACACAAACATAAAGCAAGCAGTTCACAGAGTAAAAGTTTGTTTTTAAACTATGAACCAAAGCTGTTTTAGAATATGTAAATATTTTGCTGGTTGCATGGTGCACATCTGTAGTTCCACTTACTGGAAAGGCAAGAGGATCATAAGTGAAACCAGCTTCAGCAATTGAGTGAGACTCTCAGCAATTTAGTGAATACTTGTCTTATAATAAGAAAGGAATGAGTATAAGGCACTCCACTATTGTCATGTATGTAAAAAATAATTAATTAATTAAAAAAAAGAATTGCATTCCTCAGTATGGTTGCTGGATAAATGAATACCTAAAAGTAAATAAAACTTATATAACTGTAAAAAAAAAAGAAAGGAAGGAAAGGGAGAATATAAATAAAAGAATATAAAAGGGAGAATATAAATATACCTCCCATCATCAGAGATCTGAAAATAACATTTTTTTTTAAGTGCAGGGGATTGAATCTAGCAGTGCTCTACCACCGCGCTACACTTCCATCTCTTTGCGTTTTTAATTTTGAGACAGGGTCTCTCTGAGTTGCCCAGGCTGACCTTGAACTTGTGATCCTCCTGCCTCAGCCTCCTGAGTTGCTGAACGGCCCTGTGCCCCGCTTAGATCTGAAAATAAATTTCTAAAGCACATGAAATTAGTGTAATGGAGAGGAGCCGTCATGGAAGCTTTGCAAAGGCTGCTCTATTAAAGGGTCTTCAGAGGCGCGAGATAAGTTTTAGATATGCCTTAGGAAGCTTATAAAAGGAGGAAGGTGCTAGTCCAGCAAAGAGTTTCCCTGTCCCATTAGCTAGAAGGCCCCTTGTGGTCATTTAAAAATTTTTTTTCAGTTATCGATGGACCTTTATTTATTTATTTATACATGGTACTGAGAATCCAAGGCATGCTAGGCAAGCACTCCACCACTGAGCGACAATCCCAGCCCGCTTGTGGTCATTTTTAGACTTAATTCAAGACCCCCGCTGGCATGACTTGGGTCACTGCAGTGAACATTTTAGTTGGTGCCTCAGCAACCCTGATCCTGGAATTTCTTAACAACCACACTACTGATATCTCCAGGTATTGCCAAATGTTCCATGGCAGACTTCAATAACATTTTTTTTTCCCTGTTGCACTTCTTGGGATTGAACCCATGGCCTTGGGTATGCTAGCAAGCACTCAACCACTGAAGTATATTCCCAGCCCTTGATAACATCCTTTAGTCACAGACTCATCCAACTCAGAAGGCCACCTGAACTCCTGACTTCCTGTAATACAAAACATATGCTCTATTCTTGAAGCTCATTTGGAGTAGATTTAATTACTTAAGACGGAAAGCACAATGCCAAGGCCTGGAGAAAGCCTACAGAACACAGAAGAGAATGAGAGAGAGGGGTGGGGGAAGTGGTAGGTTGAACACGAAGGAGAAGGTGGTCCCTGTGTGACCCAGGGAGGAGAGGGGTGAGGAGCAGGCTTGCAGGTGAGGCCTGGCAGGAAAGAAGCAAATAGCATTTTTGTTGTTCAGTTCATCCTTGTGACAAACACAGGACCAGCCTACTGCTGAAGCCCTGTAAACCCACAGATCTCCCCCTGCATGGTGCTCTGGAGCTCCTCAGCCTCCCTATTTGATCAAATTGGAGAAACTGAGGCTTGGAGAGGTGCAGGGACTTAAGGTCATAAAGCAAACAAGAGCAGAACTTCTGGGTTTCTGACTTCCAGCCAGGCGGCCTTCCCATTTCTACTATCTATTCCCTGTTTAAAAACCTATGGGGGTAGGGGGGCTGGAGTTGT
Source organism: Spermophilus citellus (assembly GCF_964194105.1). NCBI lineage: Eukaryota > Metazoa > Chordata > Mammalia > Rodentia > Sciuridae > Spermophilus > Spermophilus citellus. The sequence goes on along the minus strand of NC_138183.1, from coordinate 238,314,239 downwards.
GGCTCAGTGGTAGAGCGCTTGCCTAGCATGAGGGAGGCCCCGGGGTTCGATCCTCAGCACCACATATAAATAAAGGTATTGTGTGCAACTACAACTAAAAAATAAATATTAAAAAAAAAAACTATGGGGGGCTGGGTGTGGCAGTACATACCTGTAATCCCAGCAGCTCGGGAGGCTGAGGCAGGAGGATCATGGGTTCAAAGCCAGCCTCAGCAATTTAGAGAGGCCCTAAGCAACTTAGAGAGACCCCTTCTCCAAGTAAAATATAAAAAGGGCTGTGGCTCAGTGGTAGAGGGCTTTCCTGGCATGCTGGAGACCCTGGATTCAATCCCCAGCACAGCAAAACAAAACAAAACAAAACAAAGAAAACACCTTAAGGGCTCATAACCAAATGTCCAGAACCTTTCTTCCTCAGCTATCCTGCCTTAATTCCAAACCCTCCCTGCTACACAAATTTCCTTCCACTGAAGCTGCACAGCATTGCTCAAGCAGTTTTCTCTAGCCAGGACCAGCAACTAGGAGACTCTCACAAAATATTCGTTGGTTGAATGAGTGAATGATCACTTTTCTCTCCTTCAATTCTCAGTTCAGTACTGACATCTTCTAAGAAGCACTGTCAGTTCCAAACTCTAGTCCTCAGGGATTTCTCTGTTCTCTGCATGCAAGCATTTACAACACGATGTAGTCCTCAACAGCTTGGTGTCCCTAACTGGATTGCAAATTCTGCAGGCCCCAAATGAAATATTTTTCCTGAAATTCAGCTCCCAGCACTGTGTTGGAAGACCTATGTCTAGTTGCAAGACTGCACTGAGTAGCTTTGTGACCCTGGAAGAGTCATTGATCTTTCCAAAATTGTTTTTGCATCTTTTTCAACAAAGAGAAGCAGGGTGCAGTGGTACACCCTTGTAATCCCAGCAACCCAGGAGGCTGAGTCGGGAGGATCTCAAGTTTGAGGCCAACATCAGCAATTTAGCAAGGCCCTAACCAACTTAGTGAGATCTTGTCTCAAAATAAAAAATAAAAAGGGCTGAGGATATAGCTCAGTGGTAAAGCGCCCCTGGATTCAATCCCCAGTACCAAAAAAATAAATAAAAATAAAGAAGAAGGGCTGGAGGTGTAGCTCAGTGATACAGCCCTTGTCTAGTATGCTTAAAACCCTGGGCTCAATCTCCAGTACTGCAAAATAAATAAATAAATAAATAAAAATAAAAACATGCCCCTGGGGTCCTTTTTTATTTTCTGAAAATCACTCTTGGGACTGCCGTCCTCACTGCTGGGGGCATATGCCCTATCCCCTGGACCACCCCTGCTGCTGCCTGGGCAAGGGGAAGTGGGGGCACAGTACCTGTAATTATTAAACATGAATTCAATTAAGAAAAAAAAAATAAAAACAGAGTCACCTGCCAGCCCACTTCACAAGGTTGTTATAACAATCCAGTAGAATAATAGCGTGTGTGAAGAAGCACTAGGAATTGCAACCTGTTCTGAAAATGTGACACAGGGGTCTTATAATAGGCTCAACTGTGTGGACTGACTAAAGAAGCATGAACCAACTCTTTGAAGATCTACCAAATTCAGGCATATCTTAACCCTCATAGCACTATTTTAGTTAAGAAATCAATACTAACTTTATCTTCTCGGTGATCAGTGGTCATGTGTGTGTGTAATATGTGTATATATATACATACATATACACACACACATACACACACATACACACACACACACATCATCAGCCCAATTTAGGAGAAAATTGTGCCACTCTCAATTACATATTCTGTTCTAGTTCCAAGGGAAAACATGTGATCTATGCCCCAACTGAGCTGCACATTTCTTCTGTCTTATCAGACCCAGTAGTTATGGAGCATGTGTGCAATTCAATCAAGATGTTTGATAGGCCTTTTGGGTTGAAAGTGGTTCCTTTGTCTGGTCCTAGACTGTAACAGTGTAAGGTGGGAGATTCAAGGAGGCCCCCTTGAGGAGAAAGCAGAATTGAGAAAGGCTCAATCCAGGTATCATTTTTTTTTTTTTAAGACCCTGGATCCAGCCATGCCTGAAGCCTGTGCACATCTGCGAGTCAATAAATTCCCTTCTTCTCACTTTTTTCTTTTTTTTAGAGAGAGACAGAATTTTAATATTTATTTTTTAGTTTTCGGCGGACACAACATCTTTGTTTGTATGTGGTGCTGAGGATCGAACCCCAGCCGCACACATGCCAGGCGAGCACGCTACCGCTTGAGCCACATTCCCAGCCCTCTTCTTCCCACTTTTACTCCCAATCAGTTAAGAATTTGTACCCAGAAAGTCCTGATTAAGTCAATAAATAATAGTCCTAATTAAGCCCATTAATAATAAAATTCATAGACGTTTTAGTAGGAAAAAAACTATTTTAGCTGGGAGCTGTGGCAGATACCTATAATCTCAGCTATTTGGGAGGCTGAATCAGGAGGATCCCAAATTCAAGGCCAGCCTTAGAAACTTAGTGAGATTCAAAATAAAAAATTCAACACCCAGTACAGGTAAAACCCTTTTTTAAAATGAATGATACAGTCCATTAAAAGATGATAAAGGCTAAGTAGAATAAAAAGGAGTACAGGGAATGCTAAGTTATTTCTAAATTTTTTTAAAGTGAAGGAGGGTTTGTTCACCCAACTTCAGCTCAAAGAGATTAAAAATAAGGTCATGGGGCTGGGGTTGTAGTTCACTGGTAGAGCACTTGCCTTGCATGTATGTAGGAGGTACTGGGTTCCATCCTCAATACCACATAAAAATAAATAAATGAATAAATAAATAAATGTATTAATATAAAAAACAACAACAACAAGGTCATCTAGCAAGTGAAAGAACCAGAATTGAAAAATGGGAGGTGGGAGGTCTTTTGACTTCACCCAAGTCATACTTCCTCCCAGGCCAGGAATCTCTTAACTGGTAAACTCACTTTATCTTTCCTAGGCTTCACTATTAATGACCTTTTGGAAGTTTTGTTTTATTTTGGGTTTGTTTATTTGTTTTGTGGTACTGGGGATTGAACCCAAGGGTGCTGTACCACTGAGCTACACCATTAGCCATTTTATCCATTTTATTTTATTTTGAGACAGGGTCTCGCTAAGTTGCAGAAGCTGGCCTCAAATTTGTGATCCTCCTACCTCAGTCACATGAGTTGCTGAGATGACAGGCATGTTCTACCACAAACACCTGGAATTGTCTTGACTTAAGTAACATTATATTGTCCTAGTTCTTTCCCTTCCCAATTAGTTCTGCTACTTTTTGGCTTTTCTTCTCACTTGAGTCACCCAATAGAAGCCATTGTAGGATCATCATATTGAACTATATCAGGGAATGCCATTCAGATCATAGTTTTTACAAATGGCCCCATTTGGAGTTGTGCAGTGCACAGCCTGAGCAGCTGAACATAGCAGTTCTGTACTTGCTGCACTTCTCTTATCTATAATACTGTCTTCATTTCCCTCCCCTCTGCAGAGTCTTCCCAAAACTTCTTGTGCAGCTTCCGCCCTGCACCACTGGAGAATGTAGTGGAGCAGCCTGAATTAACCATCTCCCCTTGCAAATTACACTGTGCCTCTCGTTGCCCACAGGCTTCAGTGGGACAGAGGTAATGGATATATTTTGGCAGTATTAATGCACAAACCTATAAATAAAGAATCCCCTTACTAAATTGTCTCTCTGGTTTTGATTGATGTCTAAAAGTTTCTGGAAGCCAGGCCTAATGACGCATGCCTAATCCCAGGAACTCAGGAGATTGAGGCAGGAGGATCGAAAGTTTGAGGCCAGCCTGGACAATTTAGTGAAAACCTGTCTCAAAATAAAAAGTGAAAAGAGCTGGAGTGTACCCCTAGGTTCAATCCCTATTACCACCAAAATTAATGTTTCTGGATTTAGTGAAAACTTGGGAGTTTCTTGTAATTCTAAAACCTACCATTTGATTTCTTTACTTCTTCTCCTTTTCCTTCTCCTTCTTTTTTATATTGCTTTTTGCGTGTGTGCCAGGCTAGGTAGACATATAATTCATTCCCCACAACATTATTACTAAATTCATCTGTGTAAGGTTCAAGGAGGTAATGTGATCTAAGGTCACACAGTAACTGGCAGAGGTAGAATTTGGACCAGGTCCATTGGACTTCAAAGCCCATGTACCCTCTGCTGTTTTACAAACTGCCTCCCAGTATTACCTAGCTCTGGGGTATAGTACAGGGTGATGTTAATTAAAACTAGCATTTATATTTCAATATAAAGAGAGAGTGAGAGAGAGAATTTTTTAATATTTATTTTTTAGTTCTCGGCGGACACAACATCTTTGTTTGTATGTGGTGCTGAGGATCGAACCGGGGCCGCACGCATGCCAGGCGAGCGCGCTACCGCTTGAGCCACATCCCCAGCCCCTCACTACAGTTTTGAAAACCTCCTTTTCTATGCACAATTTCAATGCACAATTAATGCTCATAATAACTCTGGGAGGTAAGTAGCAGTGTTAACCTTAGACTTAGCTACACTCTCAAAAGCAAAGTATAAACTGACAGATATAAAGGAAAAGCCTGGATTCAAAAGAGTCTTAATTCTTAATTCCTCATTCTTGGTGCTGCTCTGCCTCAGTGTTCTTTGATATAGAACATGTAAGCTGGGGACTGAAGGGTAGGGACAAGTTTTTTTTTCTTTCAGTTTTGCTTCTAACAGTCTGCAGCCCGTCGGCACTGAAATGGTCGTTCACTGCTGTAATTAATGTTTAATGAGCACGTAATGTGTGCCAGAAACTGGAAATAACAACTGGGAGCGAAGGCCGTCGGGTTCCCCCACTCAAGAAGCTCGCATTCCAGCCGAGGGGACAGGAGACAGGAGACGGGGAGGTGAATTTACTAGAGTGGTCACAGGTGGTTCTGAGAAGATACATTAATAGAAGGAAGGAGTGCACGCGTGCAAGATGAGCAACCCGCAGACCACTCATTATTCCATGTCAGCCTTATTTGGCGTTGGTTGGCCAGTCTGTAAGAATGACGCCGAATACCCCAGGCATCCTATGTAGTTGACGCTCACGGGCAGGCACGGAGGAAGCAAATCGCAGACTCCCATTCAATTCTTTTTATTCCTCTGACCTTGCCTTTGCTGTCAGGGTCACACACACCCCATTGCCACACCCTGGCTTCTCCTTCCGGACAGTTCCACACACGCATGCGCTAGAGAAACTGTCACTCCCCGTGGCGGGCGTGGGTCCCACTACACTACGCGTGCGCCCCCCGCCCCTAAGCCCCGCCCGCCCCCAAGCCCCGCCCGCCCCCAGAGCCCGTTCGCGAGCGCCTGCCGTTTCTCAGGGAGGGGTGGTGGGCGGGGCCTGGGACGGGGCGCGCCGGTGCGTGCGCGCGCGCGCGCGCCGCGGGCGGGCCAGTGGAGCCGGCGGCCCCGGCACGTGATCTGCGACCGGCTCTGTCGCTTGGTGGCTTGGTCTGTCTGTCCGTCCGCGGGTGCCATCATGGCGGACGCGGCCAGTCAGGTTCTCCTGGGCTCCGGTCTCACCATCCTGTCTCAGCCGCTCATGTACGTGAAAGTGCTCATCCAGGTATGAGTCGTCGCCACTCCCTTCCCCTCCAGCGCCCGCCGGGTCGCCCCTGCGCAGGGCGGCTGCGGATCGGCTCCAGCCTTGCCTCGGCCTTCCACCTCCGGGATGCTGCCCCTTCCCTGTTGCCCTCTTCCCTCTCCACCGACCCGCGGAGCCTCTCTCTTGGGCCTCTCCGAGGTCTCGCCTCCCCTCCAGGCGGTGAGGCCCACTCCTCCTCCCACAGCCAACTGCCACCCTGTCCTGCTCAGTGGCACCTCTGAACTTTGTTTTTTACCTTCCCCGAGGTTAATCCTGGCGGGTCGCCACCTAGGGATCCAGACTCTCCCCTTCACCCCTCTGAGATTAGCATTCACCTTACCTGGCTCCCTCCCCCCACCCCGGCAAAAAATTCTCAAATGCAGGACAGGAAGTATTTGTTGAAGACAAATTTGAAGTCATAGGAAACCCGACATTTTATTATTTTTATTCGCTTTTCTTCCTTTTTTCCTTGCTACTGTTACTACTGCTATTCTGTTCAGAGATTTTAACACCAGATACTCAGATAAACACAAGGAGTTCTTTCAGAAGTGATAATGAAGTCAAATTTCGAAAGAATCCATTGAGTGCTGTCCTGCAGCAGCCCATGTGGTTCATGACAATGTAAATCACGTTTGCCAGAGCTGGAAATCAGTTAAAAGAGTTTGGGCGAGTTTAAACATGAGCATTAAACTCCTGATGTCTTCTCTTGCCTGTCCTTAGTTTTTCATCTACCGTAAAATATTTATTAAATGGTATTTTCTACTCACAGGCAAGTAGGCCAGATTTTAGCTGATGATAGATAGTATTTTCAATTGCTTTTCCAAATTTCCTCTTTATGGCCAGGTCATTCTTTTTTCTTTTTAAATTTCATTGAGCATTGACATAATTATCTTGTGCTTGATAATAAGGAGGAAAATAGATTTTAGAATCCCTGTCCTCTGCCTTTCCCTAAAAACTATACAGTTCACCAGGGATATATATTATTCTTGAGATGTTATTAATCCAGATTATTTGTTGCTCAGTTGACTCCTGTAGATTCAGATTCCATATGTAAAAGGATATTGTAAAATAAATTATTTGAACTAGGACAAAGACTGATTGAAATGTACTGCGATGTCTAAAATAGAGAATTGACACCTTTCAGGCTAGATAGCATGAGATGATAGCATTCTCTAGTATACCTAATGTGAACCCACCACTCAGCAGATCTTCAGGAGACGTTTTTTAGTGACATTCAGAAGTCTTACCTCAAAAACTTGAATAGCCTTAATTCTGATTTCATAACATCTATGGGTTGCCAAGTATCTCAGGGGTTTTGGTGAAATTCCCAAATACTGGTTTCAAAAATAGTTACATGGCAGCACTCTCTGGAATTATTTAATTGTAAGGAATCACGGCAACGAAAGCCAAAACTGAGCATTATTCTCTCAAATATCCTCATAGCACTAGAAATTCTACATATATTGTACAAATAAAATGTCAGTCATTAATTGTATAAATGACTTTCCTTAGACTGTTAATGAGTGTGTTCATGTAATATGAACCTAACTTGTAATTTTTTTCCCAAGTCAGTTACTCAGGTATGTCTGCCTTTGTCTTTTGAGTGTTTTGTCTAGTTAGCCAAATGGCAGTTGATGCTGGCTTAGTGGATGGATATTATCTTATTTTGTTCAAATGTTTTAAATGCCCTTGATTTTCTCTAGAAAATATTTTTTGAGCCTCTTCAGTAAAATGTTCCTAACACAAAAGTTTCCTTATTCTATTTTTCAGTTCTCAAAAAACTGATATTATTATATTGGTCTGTAATCCCAGCTACTGGGGAGGCTGAGGCAGAAACATCGAAAATTCAAGGCTAGCCTATGCAATTTAGCAAAATCCTGTCTCAAAATAAAAAGGGCTAGGAAGTGTTTGTCAGTGGTAGAGCTCCCCTAGGTTTAATCCCCAGCACTAAAAAAACAAAAACAACCCTGACATTAATCTATCTTGGCTACGTGGTTTTTACTTTAAAGACTTTTGAACTAAAAAGCAACTTGTAGTTTATTGAACCCAGTCTTAATCAGTTTGACAGAACAAAAAACTGACAGAGATGACAATTCATCACTGCTTTGGAAAACGTAAAGTGTGTTAAAAATTATGACCCTGATTTTGTTCTTTATTCAAGACCTTGCAGCCAAAGCATTCTGGGAATATTGCTTAGTATTAATGTATTTATTCCCTTACTTTTAAAGGTGGGATATGAGCCTCTTGCCCCAACAATAGGACGAAATATTTTTGGGCGGCAAGTATGTCAGCTTCCTGGTCTCTTTTGTTACGGTAAGTAACTTTGATTTATTGGGAAATGGGTGACATTGAGACTGTGGTAGGCAAAAGTTACTAAAAGAAAATACGTGGAAGGCATGTTGTCTTGAAATTTCTATGTAATCATTTCTTTGAACTAGAACTTAAATCTCTTGTGTTCCTAGCTCAGCACATTGCAAGTATCGATGGGAGGCGTGGGTTGTTCACAGGCTTAACTCCAAGACTGTGTTCAGGAGTCCTTGGAACTGTTGTCCATGGTAAAGTTTTACAGGTAAGAGGTAAATCAACTAATGTTCTTATAGGTTCTAGTTGCCTTTTATGCAATTTATTCTACTAATTAAGAGCAATTTCAATGTAACATTTATAACTAGCTATAAGAGTTATATGGACATTGGATTTTAATCACCATGGACATGGCTATATGGACAAGGTATTTTGATTATTATATTGTACATTGGTGTTCTATGCATTTTTCTGTGTATGCATTAATTTTTAAAGTTCTTTAAAAACTTATCAAACTGTACATTAATGCATGGTACCTGTTTTGGGGAAGGGGAAAGGGATGAGTGGTAGAACTTCAGCTATATCTGTGGCACTTTAAGAAGGTAACAGATCTTGAGCAGAGTGTTTAGGGTTCCCCCCAAGGGATCAGCACCCTCATACTAGGTTCCTTGAAAGTCATGGTTCCTTGGTGATGGAAATATAAGTAAGTGTATTTTAAATTTTTTCCATATATTTGAGATGTGTGGTTTTCTTTTTTTTTTTCTTTTTTTTTTTTTGTTTAATTATGCTAGTGCCTCACACATGCTAGGCATGAATTTTACCTCTGGGCTACCCCCAGCCCATTAAATATTTTTAAAAACATCACCTCCCAGGGCTAAGCCCCCTAAATTTTAGGTTCCCACCCTGGCCCATGCTATCATAATCACTCAAGGCTTCTACTATGACTGTGTGGTTAGTGCTAGATCTTAGTTCCCAGTGCCAACAGGCAGAGGTCGGTGACCTGAAAAATGGCAATGGCAAGAAGAGTGGCTTCAGCAGGTCACTGGCCCAGCCTTGAACGTGGTGTTCCTCCTAAGTTCTCACAGTGATGAGGTACTATGGCAGCTGGAGGCCAAGCTAGACCTGTGATCACCTGGCTTGCATGTGACCTAGGTGCTTGCTAACCTGGGCTTCTTGGCCGATAGGCAACCTTTTAGGAGCTCCTCAAGCCTGAGAGGCTGCTGTGAGTGCTGCTCATCAACAATATGGGCACTCTTGGCAGCGTTTCCAAAGGCTCCATGAACCTGGATGACCTAGCTGAAGTGAATATCTACTGGGCTCTGAACCAGCATCCCGAAGGCCTTCCTTGACAGTCCTATCCTCAGCAGGACTGCAGTTAACATCTCATACCTCTGTGCCCTGTAGTCTTTCAAGGGCTGGACGTTGTACTGTGCATGGAAGATTGCCTGTGACATAATGTTCCAGTCTTGCCACCGAGAAACCTAGCTTGAGGAGACTGAGCTATGCCCTAGGTCCCCTGGACACAGATATGCAGTAATTGGCCTGGGAAACCTCCAGAGACCCATACTTAGAAAAAAGACTGCAGGAGTTGAGGACAAAGAGGGAGCTGGTGGAGTGCAGAATGTCTGCCCAGAAATTATGGAGCTTTCTGCAAAAGAAATGTTCAAGTCTGGAGCCCATGTGGACTTCCATGACAAATAAATGTATGTCCTTGGCTTCTTGGACCTTTTGGCCCCCACTTTCAGGCACACCCCAGGAGCCCTGTGACTTTCCACATCCTGCCATAGTGGCCCTGCCTAACACACATAAGGCACTCATGCCCACTGTCTTGGTCTCAGGGTGGATGGTGTCACCAGTTGTTAGGAGTCTGTGTTGTCAGCCTCGGTGATGAGGTGGCTTCTACAGAAGGCTTGGAAGAGAGGTTGGGTCAGGGTGTCTTGGTGTTCTCTCTCACTTCAGGAATAAAATTTTGGGATGGAAAAACAAAAGGAGCTAAAGCATCAAAGAGAGAAGTTTGGGTCTCTGTCCCTGGTCAGTTTGGGGACAGTAGGGAGCAATCTAGTGTCAAAAAAACCCATGTAGGTTTGCACATGGCCTTAAAGGAAGGGAGGACAGTACGAGTTCCAGCCCATGTGTATGCCCCTTCCTTGCTCCTTCTGTTGAAGGTTATATCCTCAACATGGCAAAGGCATATACAAGTAAAATGTGGATTATCCTTCCCCAAAAGGGAAGAAAAGTCAAAAGTTACAAACATCAGTTACATTTGTTTCTTTCTTAGTGATCCTTTTGTTTTCCCAGCTTTTTACTTTTAATAGGAAAGCTTGTATTATCATTTTGATTATTCTGATTTCTCAGTGGCACCTAGTATAGTGTAGCTCAAGCTGAATTAACTTTAAAGGCAGCCTTAGTGTTTAGAAAGTGCTTCTGCAGGCACAATTGTCCTTTGCTATATTTATAAAGGTGTTATGAATGAAAATTCTGTATCAGAACAGTACAAAGGAAGGTTGTACAGCATGAATATGGTTGAGAATATAAACATGGGTTTTTCTAGTTGGTTATTCTGTCTCCTAGCACCAGGGGTAAGTTATCTTCTTTACTGTAATTCTTAAAAAAGTATAGCAGCAGGGCTGAAGCTCAGTGATAAGAGTGCATCCTAACCATGCGGGAAACAATAGGTTCAACCCCCTACACCAAACAAAACAAGTGATAGAGAGAGGGCATGTGCACAAGCAGATATATGCTCACTAAATCTCTATAATATTTTCAAACTATATAGTATATATATCACATTAAAATGTGTTTACTAACTGCTCATTTAAATAGTACTTCATACAATCTTCAGTGTTTTTTTTGTTTTGTTTTTTGTTTTTTGTTTTTGATATGAGGATTGAACCCAGGGTTTCTTAACCACTGAGCCATTATCCCAATCCCCTAAATATTTTATTTAGACAAGGTCTTGTTAAGTTGCTTAGAGTCTCACTAAATTCCTTACAACCTCACTAAATTGCTTAGGCTGACTTTGAACTCACAATCCTCCTGCCTCAGCTTCCTGAGCTGATGGGACTCCGTTCGTGTACCACTGTTCCCGGCTCAGTGTATTTTTTTAAGCCATTAAAGTTGCCTCCAGTTCTATGGTTTTATCATCCGATAAACAAATCATGATTTTATTGGTCAGTTTCATTACTTAGTTGACTCAGATTTTGAATTCTGTGCAGGCTTTGTTGACCTTGAGAGGTTTTTTAGTTTTCCTCACACAGAGGCTCTTTTACCCTTCATTTGTTTTGCTCAATCTAGAAGCATCATTTCAGGTGACCACCAGGCCGAGTGCCAGAGTGTTAATGGGCCGGTGTTTGGGTGGGTGTTTACACTCTATCCTTTCCAACAACACCCTGCTCTGGGCTCAGTGAAAGTGTTCTCACCTTAATGAGATTTACATACGGAAAGGCAGTTGTTATCTAGTCATAGAGGTTTATGTATAGACCTAAACTAAAAGCAAAATTAATGCTTGAGAACAAGTTTCTTTATGTACAGGAAAACTAAGACAAACTTGAGGTAGCCAGATACCCTGAAGATGTTTCACATGTACAGTGCAGTGAAATGTAACAGTACTTACTGGGGAGTGATATTGGCCAAATTGCATTTTTATATTGTGTGCATATACAAATACATAACAGATTCCATCATTATGTAAAACTATAATATATCAATTTTTTAAATGTGGAAAAGAAGAAATATAATAGCACTAGTATCAAAAGCCACTTATGCAGTTTGAAGAAAGACCTATTCAAGATGAAGAAAACTAGTAATCTTTACAAGGAGTGTTCTGTATATCTGAATAAGAATTTTATTTTGTTCATGATAATATAGAAGAGATGAAGTAGACAATTTTATCAATGAGGTAAAAAACAAAATCTGGAAATGAGTGAAAATGTTTAAAGAGATCTGAAACCATTAGAATTAATTCTAGCCACAAACCCAAAATTTTGCCAAAGCACATAATTAACATTTAATATTAACATTTCTTCTCTTGCTTTTGTTTGTTTTGCAGTGCTAGGGGTTGAACCCAGAGCTAGGCAAGTGCTCTACCACTGAGCTATACCCCCAGCTCTTGCCTCTGATTTTTTTTTAATATTTATTTTTTTAGTTTTAGGTAGACACAATATCTTTATTTTATATTTAGGTGGTGCTGAGGATCGAACCCAGTGCCTCGTGCTTGCTAGGTGAGCACTTTACCACTGAGCCATAACTCCAGCCCTTGATTTTTTTTTAAGTAATTCTTTTTACAAAATATCTCTTTTAAAATCTGATATGACTAGAAAATAAAACTTATTGTCATATAATAAGAAACTGAATTGTCTGATTATTTTCTTGCCACTTAGCCCACTTTCTATTTCTGTAATATCCCACAAACAATATTTCCTCATCTGATAATAGTCTGGGCTTTAGTGGTGTTCATATTGTCTTCTCCAGAAGAGGAAAAAAAATCTCACTTGCCTATTTTAGAAAGTCAGATACTAAAGGAAAACTGAGATGATTTCAATTCTCTGTTGTTTTGTGTAGTGAAGAAAAGAGTTTTGTCCTAATGTGGTATTGATTCTGCTTTTTCCATGAGAGGGTTTGGAACCTTGAACTGCGTTTTTTGTTTTGTTTTATGGTTTTTGTTTGTTTGTTTTTGTTTTTGTTTTGTAGTAGTAGTAGAGGGACAGAATGCCTTTATTTTATTTGTTTGATTTTTATGTGGTGCTAAGGATCAAACACAAGTGAAGCAAGTGCTCTGCCACTGAGCTACTGCCCCAGCCTGGGAGCTGTGTTTTTACCAACTTATTTTCTGTTGAACGTGTATGTTTAGTAAATAATGTTCTTTTTGGCTTCTTTTTTTTTGTTTTCTTTGAGACCATGAGGGTGGGTGGGAGGGTTTCCATGTTGCTCAGGTTAGTGTTGATCTCCAGGACTCTTGGAACCCTCCTGTGCTGGGGCTTCAGGTGTGCTCTACCATCCTTGGCTGTGTTTTGTTTAGTTTTCTGGCTGGGGTTGTGGCTCAGAGGTAGAGCGCCTGCTTAGGACAGGTGAGGCCCTGGGTACAATCCTCAGCACCACATAAAAACGAAACAACAAATAAATAAAGGTTAAATTTTTAAAAAATAAATTTTCACAGGAGACTGAAGCAGAAGGATTGTTAGTTCAAGCCAGCCTAGGCAAGACCTTGTCTTAAAATAAAAGGCTGGTGGTGTAGTTCAGTGTAGAGTGCCCCTGGGTTCAGGCCTCAGTATTACAAGAAAAATAGCTTTTTCATGATCATTTGCTTGTTTTTTTAATAGATTAAACTTAGCAATAATATCATCTTGGAGACATTTATTTCTAGTTGATTAATTAGAAGTAGAAATCAATAGATTTGTAGTCTCCCTCCCCCCACACACAAAAAAATCACCTATTTTATGCCAGTAGAATTTTCATTTGTCGTCTCTCACGTGACATGTTAACAGCCTAATTATTCTTTCTTTGCATTTCTTCTGTAGCATTACCAGGAATTCGACAAGGTTGAGGTATGTTGAAGCTGCTTTCTATGTGTGATCCCCTTTCCCTTTCAAGTTATTATTGCCATTTGGGCTTCTTTGGGGGAAAAGCCAAGTAGTTTCATTTTTATCTTGGTTGAAATTCTATTTAAAACCTCCAAGATCTCCAAGATTTTTTGTTTGTTTAATTTGTAGGAGTTAGGACCTACAAATGTACAAAAAGAAGGTTCATCTTCCTTTGACCGAGTTATCAAAGAGGTAAGAGATGAATAATATTTCTTGCTATTTACCTAGCTCAAACTGTAAGTGGTGTGGCATCACATGACCTGTTTCCAAATGGAATTAAACCTTCAATTTAAATTGGGCTTTCCTACATGCATGACATAAATAAGAGAGGAGCAGTGAGTGCTTGCTGCTTAGCGAGTCAAGGGAATTTGTTTTGCCCACTTGTTTTTTGTTGTTGTTATTGTTGTTTGTTTGTTTATTTGTTGGTTGGTACCAGGGATTAAACTCTGGGGTACTCCACCACCGAGCCACATCCCCCGCCCTATTTTGTGTTTTATTTAGAGACAGTGCCTCACAGTTGCTGAGCCTGGCTTTGAACTCTAAATCCTCCGTGTCAGACTCCAAAGCTGCTGGGATTATAGGAGTGCGCCACCACACCCAGCATGTCCACTCATTTCCTATTTAACATTGAAGAGGTTTTTGCTGAAAGGACAGGATAGAAAAGGGGGGGATCATGAACTGAAATTAACTTCCGTGCATGTATGAATTTGTTGGTGTGATTCCAACTACTATGTGTTGGAATTATTTACACCCCCCCTCCCCCCATAAAGCTCTAATTAAAAAAAAAATCAAAGAGTTTTTACTGAAAGTCTTCTAATAGAGTTGAAAACTTACGGTACAGAAGTGTTAAAATTGGGGTCAGACCCTGTATGTATTGGGTTTTATTTATTCAGAGATGCTTCTATGTTATTCTGACTCTGAAGGTGTCCTATCACTCATTTCCCACCTCCATCTTCTGTCATTGAGGTTTCTTTTTTTAATTTGTTCTAATTAGTTATACATGATAGCAGAATGCATTTGGATTCATGTACACAAATGGAACACAATTTTTCATTTCTCTGGTTACACCCAATGTAGCATCATACCATAGGTGCATTCATACATGTACCTAGGGTAATGATGTTCATCTCGTTCCACCATGCCCCCTCGCCCCCTCTGCTTCCCTCCCTCCCCTCTGCCCAATCAAAGTTCCTCCAGTCTCCCCCCTCCCCATCCCCCATTGAGGTTTCTTTCATGCCTGGCTTTCAGAATCACTTTTTTTTTTTTTTTTTTTTTTTTTGGTACCAGGGATTGAACTCAGGGGCACTTGACCACTGAGCCCTATTTTGTAGTGCTTAGTGCCTCACTTTTGCTATGACTGGCTTTGAACTCATGATCTTCCTGCCTCCTGAGCCGCTGAGATTATAGGCGTGCGCCACCACGCCCGGCTCAGAACCACTTTTAATTCTTAGACATCATATTGTCTTGTCTTCTATGATGTAACAACTTTTCAATAATTACTACCTTCTAAAATATTTATTCTAAAACAGCCATTTCTAAAGGTCTAGGTATCAGATAAATCAGATGTCTTCTGAAACTTTTTGAGAGATCAGTTTGTTTAAAAGTAGGGATATAGTGGGTTGGGGGGTCTAGCTCAGTGATAAAATAATTGCATGTGCGAGTATTGGGTTCATCTGTAATCCCACCAGCTCAGGAGGCAGGAGGATCACAAGTGCAAAGCCAGCCTCAGCAATTGAGCAAGGCCCTAAGCAACTTAGTGAGACCCTGTCTCAAAAAGTAAAATAAATTTTAAAATGCTGGGAATATGGCGAAGAAAAAGAAAAAGGGCTGAGGATATAACTCAGTGGTAAACTACCCCTGGGTTCAATCCCTAGTAACCAAAAATAAATAAATAAATAAAATGTAGGGATATAGTAATGTACACTTTTTATTTGCTTAATTTTAGTTAGCCATCCTGTCCCATAGGATCTTCTCAGAACTACCTTTAGTATAGAGGTGAAGAATGTCAACTCCATAACTGAAGGGAATGATTAAATGCAAAAATGAGTGACAGAGTTTTTTCTGGCAATAGTGAAATCTTGCCTTCTACTAAGGATGTCATATCTCATTGTCCTCTTCTGTGCTTCTTTATTTCCTCCTTTTTGCCTCCTAGCCCCTCAACAAGATGTTTTTTTTTTTTTTTTGTTTTTTTTTTGTTTTTTTTTTTTACTGAAAGTCTTCTAATAGTGTTGAAAACTTATAGTGCAGAAGTGCTAAAATAAGAAACAGGCCCTGTGCATGTTATTTACCCACCCCCCGAAAAAATGACAAATTTGCTTTATGACACCAGGCCCTACCTCCATGTGTTGTAATTTAACTTTCCTTATCATCTCCTTACAGAGTCCTAAACTAAAAAGATAAATTGGGATAATCCCAGCAGCTCTCAGATTGCACAGTTACAGGGTTATGATTAAAAATCAAAGCTCTTCTATTCTCATTGAGATGTTGGTGCAGATTTCATAGAGCAGTCTGACATTTGTCTAGCATAGATAGTCTCCCTGAAATCACTCACAATGAGAGACCAATTCAGTCTAAATACAGGCCTCATAGAATATTTTAGCTGGTGGCCCTTTCTGTTTCTTTTTCTATGAGTGAAATTTTTTTTTTAGTATTCAGTTTGAGAAATCTGGTTTGCAGCAAGATTTTAAGAAGTAACTATAACATTGAAATCCATCAGTGAGAGATGTGATGAAATGAGTATTATCCATTATCCAAAGGGGCTGTGGTCCCCCTTTTTAAAATCCTGTATTGTAATATTTACCCACATTCCTTCTCACAAGAATTCAAGTATTGTTTATTTAGATTTCAGAAGTTGTGTGTTGATTGTTTCTAGACAACTCGAGAGATGATCGCTCGTTCTGCTGCTACCCTCATCACACATCCCTTCCACGGTATGTTTGCAGTTGATAACTGAAATCTGATTTCTGATCTTTCTTTTACAACTTGATCTCTCCTGACCACTGAAATAGGTTGACATAGGAGTTGACCAAAGTGCTTTACATGCATGTATTTTGTTTGTTTGTTTTAGCTTTTCTCTGATTTTTCCAGAGAGCAAAGTATCTTTAGGTGGAAAACCTTTTTTTTTTTTTTCAGGGCTATCAAAATCTATCTCAACATAGTTTTAAGAATCTTTTCTCTGTGTTCTACAGTGATCACTCTGAGATCTATGGTACAGTTCATTGGCAGAGAATCCAAGTACTGGTAAGTATTTTGTTTAGCTTTGCTACTTTACATTTTTATGATTCCTTAGCATTTGTAGAACAAATTCATATGTGAATGCATCATTTAATATGTACAAAAAGCAATAAAATAAGACAAAATAGGCCCAGGCAGGCAGGGCTAAAAGTCTCCTGAGGACGGAAGAGTAAATTGCAGAGCCACTGAAACCCAATTCACCCTGAACTCTGTATCCTACACCCTTCATAGTTGATATCTACACTTTATTCTTCAAATTTAACTATCTTTGCAGAGTGAGAAAGTGCTAGGGAAGGTTGTAAATTTGACTTTGTCACAAGTAATCATTGAAATTGCTTTTTTATAGCTCCAACATGATCTTAACATACTTTATCTTTCCTTGTTCTGTACCTAGTGGACTTTGTGACTCCATAGTAACCATCTATCGGGAAGAGGGCATTCTAGGATTTTTTGCGTGAGTAAATGCTATTTGTCTACATGTGATTTTTGTGTGTTAGAAAAGCTTTTTTTGAGAATGAAGACAGTGAGTCTTTTTTAATCCCTATGGAAAAGGTACTTCCTGGATTATGTTAATCTCCATTTAGCCTTCTCTGAATTTTTTTTTTTTTTTTTTTTTTTTTTTTTAGTACTGGGGATTGAACCCTGGGGTGCTCTACCACTGAGCTACATCCCAGCCCTTTTTATTTTGAGATAGCATCTCAGCAAGTTGCTGGGCAGGCCTCAAGCTTGTGATCCTCCTCCCTCAGCCTCCTGAGTTGCTGGGATTACAGGCATGTGCCACCACACCGAGCAGGAAAATTAATTTTTGAAAAACAGAAAGATTGTTTTACCATGTATTTTCCCTGTCCTAAGAGTAAGTTTTTGCAAAGCTTGAATTTACTTTGGAAGAATTTAGACTACTACATGTATTCTTCTATTAAGAAAAACTTTGTGTTAATAACTAAATGATCCTTTTGAATTTTCAGAGAGTTTCCACTACTTGATTGATTGATTGATTGATTGGGATTGAATCCAGGGCTTTGCATATTCTAAGCATGCACTCTACTACTGAGCCACTGAGCTCTACTCCCAGTCCCAATTTGTTCATTTGTTTGTTTGTTAATTATCATCAATACTCTAGAAAATAGGCAGACAGCCATCATTAGCCATATTTTCAAAATTGAAAAAGCACTCCTGCTAAAGAGCATTCATTTGCTGCCTATGACCTGCTAATGAAGGATGAAGCTGGCATTTGAACCCTAGTCTTCAGTCTGCAGAATAATTTTCTTCCCACCGATCCATGCCACCTCACTTAGGTCACCCAGACCCTGGAAACTTTTTTTTTTTTTAAGTTGTAAATGGACACAATACCTTTATTATTTTATTTGTTTATTTTCATGTGGTGCCGGGGATCGAACCCAGTGCCTCATGCATGCTAGGCAAGTGCTCTACCACTGAGCCACAACCCTAGCCCCTGGAAATAAGTTTTTTTATGTCTCTCATCTGTATATATTTGGACATTCTCTCACTTGGCAATTTTTCTCCTTTCTTTCCCTCCAAATTAAATATCACATTGTTTAGTAAAACCTAATTTAAGTCTTTTCTTCAAAGTAGCTCACAAATATTTGGCTTCCCTGCTTACAGTTATTAATAGTAAAGTGAGCCATTGGCCATAGTTGAGAGGGGCAAGGCTGACCTGCATTTTAAAAATGGGATCAAAAGTCATTGGAGGTTAGCCTACGTGCAAGAGTGTCAGATAGACTGAACTAGCTGTGAGGTCTAGATTCTGGAATTGATGTCTTCAATCCCCTAGAATGTTTTAAGAAGTGTTTGAGTGGATTTTCTTTTCACTGATCACATTTTTTGGTTCTTATTTTTATTGTTTCTTCATGTAGGGGTCTAATTCCTCGCCTCCTAGGTGACATCATTTCTTTGTGGCTCTGTAACTCACTGGCCTACCTCGTCAATACCTATGCACTGGATAGCGGGGTAGGTTGTAACCTTGGTGACTTGTGCTGGTGTGGGCTTTTTACATTTACCTGATAGCTCCTTTAGCTTTAAAGCAAGATAGGAGTTTGTTAATATGACAAACTAAACATTATTTTTTTTTTTTTTTTTTATTGATTATTTATCGCATTACATAGTTCATGATATATCATCTTTCATACATTAGACTCAAATTGTGCTTTGAACTCCCATTTTCACCCCAAATACAGATTGCAGAATCACATCTGTTACATATTCGCATTTTTACATAATGCCATATTAGTGACTGTTGTATTCTGCTACCTTTCCTAACCCCTACTATCCCCCCTCCCCTCCCCTCCCCTCCCATCTTCCCTCTCTACCTCCCCTGCTGTTGTTCAATTCTCTCCCTTTTTTTTTTTTTTTTTTTTTTCCCTCCCCCTTGCCCCTCATAACCTCTTATAATTTTATGTATCCTTGAAGGTCTCCTACCATTTCCATATGCTTTCCCTTCTCTCTCCGTTTCTCTCCCCCGATTCGTCTTTGTTTACTGTAGTCTTTTCCTCATGCTCTTTCTTCATGACAAACTAAACATTATATAGAAAAAAAATGATCAGGTGAGTTTTCCAAGGCTAACAGAGATGCACCTTAAAAAGTCTCTGAGGAATCCAGTCCTGTCATTATTTCATGTTGTTTATAAAGAGATCACTTTTTTGCAGAGGGTTAGTAGTGGGGATTGAACCAGGGCCTTGTACATGCTAGCCAAGCATTTTCCCTCTGAGTTATATACCAAGCCCATTTTATTTTGTGTCTTAAGACAGGATCTTACTAAGTTACCCAGGCAGCCTTAAACTTGAAATCTTCCTGCCTCAGCCTCCCTAGTAGTTGAGATTACAGGCATGTACTACTGTGCCCAGCTAAGATCACCTCTTCATTGATACCTAATTTTTTTTTTTTTTTTTTTGGTACCAGGGATTGAACACAGAGGCCCTTCTCTTAACCACTTAGTCACATCCCCAGCCTTTTTTTTTTTTTTTTTTTAATTTAGACATAAGGCCTTAAAAATTGCTAAGGCTGGCTTTGAACTTGAGATCCCCCTGCCTCAGTTTCGTGAGCCATTTGGATTATAGGCATGTGTCACCTTGCCCAGCAATATCTAATTTTATTTTATTTATTTTGGTAGTAGGGATTGAATCCAGGGGCACTTAACCACTGAGCTACATCCCCAGCCCCAGCCCTTTTTTATATTGTATTTAGAGACAGGATCTCACTGAGTTGCTTAGGGCCTCACTGAGTTGCTGAGACAGTCTTTGAACTCACTATCCTCCTGCCTCAGCCTCCAGAGCTGCTGGGATTATAGGCTTGCACCATTGCACCCAGCATTGTAGGGTTCTTGACTATAGGGATGGAGCTTTTCCAAGGTGCCTGGTCCAAATCTGTATATAGAGGTAGTGAATTGTCTCTTGGCTATATAAACAAAGTTTTTCAGGAACTGTATTACTGGGACATGGAAAGATAGTTTACTGATCTCGTTTTCCTTTGTTTTTGGAATATTAAGGCTATTACATTTGTTCTTAAACCATCCTAATGTAATAGGCCTTTGTCAGTCTTGAATCAGATTGATCATTCTGACTGCTGTTTTTTAATATTTGTACTCAATATTTTGTATTTTTATTCTCAAAATGAATTTTCATGTTGTCAAAGAAACTGATAATTTAGATATAAAATATATTGTTATGTTGGGGACAGTTAACTTAATATCAGCTTAATATTCTGGTTCATTCTAATAGAGGCTCTTTTCTTGTTCTAGGTTTCCACCATGAATGAAATGAAAAGTTATTCCCAAGCTGTCACAGGAGTGAGTTTTGTTTAATCCTATTAACCTTCTAAGAATAGTTTTGTTTTTCTTTTAAATTTGGCCTGTTTGATCACTGCTTTAAAGCCACGAGATGTCTCACTTGGGAAATCTCCCTCAGACTTGATAATGTTTGTCAAATGTAAGAAATGATGCAGTTGCTGCCTCATAGCAACAGTAATAACAGCCCACATAGTTTGGTGCTATTCAGCTTTCAAAGGGTAAATACTGTGTCCTGTTCATCTAACACTAGAGAACTTTACCCTCTTTAATCACTGTGGGGTCTTGGAATATTGACCTTTATGTATGTATGTATGATGATGTCTCCCTGTGTTACCAGGCTGGTCTCAAACTCCTGGGCTCTAAGTGATCCTCAGCCTCCTGGAATAGCTGGGATGATAGGCACACACCACACCCAGCTAATAGCAGGCCTTTACTTTGCATAGTCTTTGGAAAGAGCTCTTATTTTCCTCAAGGGTGATTGAAATGCTTCCTTTGTACTGTATATAGATGTAGAATTATATTTATTTTTTTCTCTTAAATAATGTAGTTCATTTTTATTTGAATGAGAACTTAGTCTCAGGATAAGCAGATTTTGTGACCTTTGTTAAAATAATGGTTGTAATGATATATTAGGAGGAAGAAGCATCTCCAGGCGAAAAATTGTGTAACTTGGTCTCTTTGGGGATACTGAGAAACTGAAGTAGTTGATTATTATAGTACTAGGCCTTTAAAAGGAAAGAAGAGAATGAAGAGCAGAAATGGCCTAATAATTTAGCTATCTTTTTGCCATTTTGCAGTTTTTTGCCAGTATGTTGACGTATCCCTTTGTGCTTGTATCTAACCTTATGGCCGTCAACAACTGTGGGTAAGTACTTTGCATTCCTTTTGTTGTTGTTTGTTTGTTCCATTTCTGGGGATAAAACCTAGGACATTACGCATACTAGTGCTCCACCACTGAGCTATATACCCCAACTCCTATACTTTACATTTCTTTCTTTCTTTTTTTTTTTTTTTTTAAGAGAATTTTTTAATACCTTTATTTTGTGTGTGTATGTATGTATGTATGTATGTATGTATTTATTTTAGTTTTCCGTGGACACACATCTTTATTTTATTTTTATGTGGTGCTGAGGATCGAACCTAGTGCCTCACCCAGTTGCTGCTGAGCCACAACTCCTGCCCCTATACTTTACATTTCTTATCTGATAATTGGCTGCCTGTATGCCTGACAGGGCAGTACTAGTGGGAATTTGGGAAGTAAATATGTACTTAATGCTAGTATTAGATTCGTAATTTTTTCTCTATATGCCCTCATGCAGCAGTATTAATTTATATTTGTAAGCAACTACCTCATATCCTTTTTTTGGAATACAGAAAGGCATAAATAGTATTTCTTAAACATTTATTTATTTTTCCATTACTGGCAGTGGAACCCAAGGGAACTCTACCATTGAGCTATATCTCCAGTTCTTTTTATTTTTTTCTTTGAGACAGGATATCACTAAGTTGTTCAGGTTGGTCTTGAACATGTGATCCTCCTGCCTCAGGCTCCCAAAATAGCTGGGATTACAGGCCTGTACCACAATACCCTGTGTATTTATAAATTTTTAAAAATTGATATGCATTTACAAACTATATAGGTCCTATCCTCAAAAGGTCAAGTATTAGATTATTCTACTTACAGCAGGGAGTGGTGGTGCATGCCTGTAATCCCAGCAGCTCAGAAGGCTGAGGCAGGGGGATTCCAAGTTCAGAGCCAGCCTCAGGGACTGAGTGAGGCCCTCAGCAATTTATTGAGATCCTGTCTCAAAATAAAACATAAAAAGGGACCCAGGATTGTAGTTCAGTGGTAGAGCACTTGTGAGCATGTGCAAGGCATTGGGTTCGATTCTCAGCACCACATATTAAATAAATAAAGATCCATCAACAACTAAAAAAGTATTTTAAAAAAGAAGCATAAAGGGCTGGGGATGTGGCTCAAGCGGTAGCGCGCTCGCCTGGCATACGTGCGACCCGGGTTCGATCCTCAGCACCACATACCAACAAAGATGTTGTGTCCGCCAAGAACTAAAAATAAAATATTTAAAAAAAAAAAAAAAGAAGCATAAAAAGGGCTGGAGATGTGGCTCAGTGGTTAAGAGCCCCAGGGTTCAATCATCAGTACCAAAAAGAAAGTTATTGTACTTTCTTTGTTTTGTTTTGTTTTGTTTTGTTTTGTTTTTTTTTTTTTTTTTTTTGGTTCCAGAGATTGAATCCAGGGGTGCTTAGCCACTGAGCCACATCCCCAACCCTTTTTGTGTTTTATTTTGAGATGTTAAGTTGCTGAGGCTGGCTTTGAACTTGTGATCACCCTGCCTCATCCTGAGCAGCTGGGATTATAGGCATGAACCACCTCGCCTGGCTTGATTTCCAACTTCTAGATACCAAGTGATTGTACCAAGTTGGGCAGAAGTTTTGCCTTTTGTTTTGATTCAAAACCATTACATTATGGTAGCTGACATAATATGTCATTAGCTGTGTAGAGTTTTGAACAGACTATCATGTTACCTTCTGTTTTCTGATTTTTGGAGCAACTGCTTCATTTTTGCCCAGAGCATACTTGAAAAATGAGTTTAATGTATTATTTCTTATAATTTTTTCAAGAAGTGGATTATGGATTATATTTGAGTAGGAGCACATAGTCATCAGTATTTATATCCATTGTCATATTTAGGTTCTTTGTGAAAATCAGTTTTTAAATCCCTTCCCTGTTCTTTACCATGCAGTTTCTGTGTTCTAGAGTTCAATCAAACTCTATTGTGAAACTCAAATGTAGAAAATTAGGTTGAAGTTTGGCCTACTATTTGTTGATATGGAGTCTAATTCTGGGGTTGATTTTTCTCCTCCTCTAGTATAGTATTTTCATACAACAAAAACTACCTGGGAGAGAATCTTCTACATAGAAAGAAATTTTATAAAAGATTTGTCAGACTCTTGAGGATGTTTTGTAAAATTAGTGTGAATACCTAATCTTTTTTTTTTTTTTCTGTTTCAGGCTTGCTGGTGGATGCCCTCCTTATTCCCCAATATATAGTTCTTGGATAGATTGCTGGTGCACGCTACAGAAAGAGGTACTTCTTTCCCACTCTCTTGTTTTGTTTTCTTAACATCGCTGGAATTCTAGGTTAATTCTTGTAAGCTTACTCTGTAACTACTAATTAGCATACCCTTTACAGTGTTCTATGTACCCACTCTAGCGTAATTATAAAATATAATGCTTAGAAATCATCAGCAGAGGAAAGGAAGAAGTAAGAATCCCTAGATGTGAACTGGAAGCCATTTATTTGAGTGATAACATTCAAGTTACAAATAGGATCCAGATAGATAATTATCCTAATTATTCAAATGATTGCCTCCATTTCAGACAGTTTCAAACTTGCCTTTTTTGGTGTTGGGGATTGAACTCAGGGTCATTTGCATGCTAAGCACATGTTCTGCCACTGAGCTATACTCCAGCTCCTCAAATTCACATTTTTTTTCACTCCTCAGAATCTCCTTATATATTTAAGTCTTTTCCCACAGTTGGGATGAGGAGACTAAAAAACAAGAAATTACTGTTTATGAAAAAAATTTTGTAACAAATGTTAAAAATGGGCTGGTTACTGTTTTTAACATTTGTTAAAATCTTAGTGAATGATTTTGTCCAGACTCCAGTTTATGATTTCACTTACTGGGAGGCGTGTCATTTGCAACCAAATATTTTTCATCAATCTAAATCAAACTCTGTCAGAAACTAAAATATTATATAGCTGAGGAGTAAATTCAGCATGGAACACTTAAAATGGCCATCAGTTTAAAGCTGTTTTTGAGTGGGAGGCACTTTTTAAAGGATTGTAGAAGAAAGTGTATAAAGACACTCTTTGTTGCATTATTTTATGACTCTAGTGATACTTATGACAAAGGCCTTTGTTCACAGCTGAGCACTGATGAAAAGGCCTAAGGGTTGCTGTGGTTGGTTTTGCTCAGCGTGCATACGCTGTATGCCACACTAGAACCCTCGAGTTATTTTCATACAGACCAATCGTGAATTTTCTTTATTGGATAGTCTCCTAGTGGGTCCCCATTTCAAAATATGGCCTTTCTTTCCCCACTTTTAACTAACTTCCTACTATAGAAAGAAGGTTGAAAATGGACTAGGGTGTCAAGACACACACCTAGGGAACAGTTATCCTACAGATGCTTAACAACAGATCATCTGGATTGGGCATTCACTATATATCAGACATTAGACTTGGAATTTCCACGGAATTCTCAAAATAACCAGACCATTATGTTCATTATGATTCCTTTTCACATGAAGTTTTTTTTTTCTTTTAATTAGAAATTTGAGCCATGCACAGTGGTACATGTCTGCAATCCCAGCAGCTTGGGAGGCTGAGGCAGGAGGATCACAAACTCAAAGCCTGCCTCAGCAAAATCGAGGTGCTAAGCAACTGCGCGAGACCCTGTCTCTAAATAAAATACAAGGGCCAAGGATGTGGCTCAGTGGTCAAGTGCCCCTGAGTTCAATTTTTAGTACCATTCCACCCCCAAATTTAGAACCTTGACCATTTCATTAAAAAGATAAATGGTAGGGTGCTTGCCCAGCATGTGTGAGGCCTTAGGTTCAATCCTTAGCACTGAAAAAGAAAAAGAAAAGTACTTAACTGAGTGTTTAACATTGTTCTAAGTGCTCTTCATGATTGAATAATTTAATAACAGCTATTAATAACTATTTTAATAATCCAAATCATAACTGAACATTCTCTGTAAGTAAGAAATTTTTGCCTTATCGATGAGGAGAAGTTGAATGAAGTCAGTTCTACTGTAGCTCAGGCTGTCAGAGAAGAGAATTCCTTTGTCAATCTAGGGTTGTAGCTCAGTGGTAGAATACTTGTGGAGCCTGAACAGGCTCTCAGTTTGATATCTAGCACCACTGGGGTAATGGGGGAGCCGTTTGGTAGTGATGATCCCAGTTTTGTCCTGGTCATTTTAGTTGTGTCTTCTAGAAACATGTCCAATTGGATCTCTGCTGATTTCGTTTGACTTATTCCATCTTCATTCTATATTTGTGTTTTGTTTTTTTTTCCCCAGGGAAATATGAGCCGAGGAAATAGCTTGTTTTTCCGGAAGGTCCCTTTTGGGAAGACTTATTGTTGTGACCTGAGAATGTTAATTTGAAGATGTGGGGCAGGGACAGTGACATTTCTATAGTCCCAGACGCACAGAATTATGGGAGAGAATGTTGATTTCTATACAGTGTGGCGCGCTTTTTTAATAATCATTTAATCTTGGGAAAATGGAGGTGACTGGTGTCTGCCTTTTTTGTTCTTTTTCCTAGCACATCATTTACCACTGATATTCCCCCATTAGTTATTCTGAAATGGGACATTTATTGCTCCAGATTCTTGTTTTATGTAAACTAAAGGAAAAAAAAACTTATATTTTCCTAAAGGTACCAGCAGGTTGTTGTTGATTTGAGTCTCAATTTAAGGCTTTGTGAAATGAAGAGTAGAATCCCAAGAAGAAATGCTTCTATAAAATTTAAGGAATTAAAAAGGCATATTATATAGGAGGTTATGAATTACTTTTTCTGGCATAGACCATAATAAGTCAACAACTATTAGAGTTGGCCTCCCATTATATGCTTCTAAGCATTTAATTAAAACCTTGTCTTTTATACTTCAAAGAAAGGACAGACAGTATGTTGCTAAATTACCATAGAAAAATCTCTACATCCATCCATGTCTGTTGTAGAGGAAAAAAAAAAATGTCACCAACATCAAAGAGAAAGAATGATTGTAAAGAATAAGATTTGGAAAGAAAGTATGATGACATTTTTTCCCCCACCTAAAGAAGTTTTTGTTTTTACCTAAAATATGAAAAGCAAATAGTGTGGCAGTAGCCTCCTTCTCTAAGAGCTAGGTATTGGCCAGTCCCTAAATTCCATCACTATATGGTTCTCATTATATTCGATCTTTTGTTCCTAAGTTTTTTGTTTTGTTTCCTTTTTGTTATTTTTGCAAAAGGTGAGTAATTTGTTTTAATTCCTGATGACACCCTCAGAAAGCGTATTTGTATCTGGGAATATGGACGTAAGTCCACAGGGTTCTTAGGATATTTATCACCTCGCATGTCATACCCTCAGGCATGTTAATAAACGTTTGGAAGAAAAATCACTTTCAAAGGAAATAAAATTCAACTCAAGCATAAAGCTCCTATTTATTCAGGGCTATAATGTGCCCTAAAATGAGAAAGCCTATGGTTTCACTTATTTAATCTACTGGGACTTTGCCAAATGAGTAAGCACTTAATTTGCTGCTTCTAGATTTGTCTATCAAAGTAGCAGCACCCATAATATTAGGTAACTGGGGCACATAGGGGTCTTCTCCCTCCTGCAGGGTTTAGGCTACAACCTGAAGCTCATGAGACTAGCTTAACTCGAAATGTCTTTGATGTCAAATATTCTGTCTTAAAAAAGTAATGTAAGTTTTATATTTTTTTCGATATTATCAGAATTTGTTTTAATATAAAAATGTTTTACATTACCTACTTTTTTCTCCCCCCTCCCCCCTCAAAAAAATCTTCAAGTAAAGCTGATCTAGGAAAACTTTGCCATGTTTATCCTGTGGCTTCTGTGTACATATACGCCTCCCTCTGAGAAGCATGTCTGACTGTAATAACCCACCACCAGCAGAGGGCACCAAGGCTTTGGTTTTGTCTATGTGAATTGAATGATAGGGCCAGCTGAATTCACCAATGTCTGGAAATGCTCAGTCAAAATATTTGAGTCATTTCATTTTTGCTGCATCCAAGTTATAGATTCATTAGGGGCCGATAGCTATGGTCCTCCATAAAATAATTTTAACGTAACTGAAGTTTATTCATAGGTTAGTAAATGCAACTAGATATTCTTCATACACTCATGCAAGCCAGGTGTGGTAGCACATGCCTATAATCCCAGTGACTAGAGGCCAAGGCAGGAGGATTGCAAGTTCAGGGTCAACCTCAGCAACTTCAAAATAAAAAAAAAGGGCTGGGGATGTAGCTCAGTGATTAAGCAGCCCTGGTTCAGTCCCCAAACACACACGCATGCAGAGGACTGGGGATACAGCTCAGTAGTTGGGCACTTGCCTAGTTTTTAAGAGAGAATCTTACATCCTGATTTTTGTCTTGGAGGGAAAGTTGCAAGTAAGAGGTTCTTTTGCTCCTAACCAAACATAACTGTTTTTCAGGTATCTCAAATGGGGATTACTTTTCCAAAGCAAGTGAGAAAGTTTTTCTCCCAACCAACTTGTCCATATGAGAGCTTCCTCATCGCTTGCTGCCTAGAGAAATGTCTTGGGGAGGTCCTAGCAGTGTATGTGAGTTAAGTCTCCACAATGTTCTCAACTGCCATTATCCCATGGCCAAGAGACAAAGTCTTGAAGAGCCTATTATGCCATGTCTCAAAAGAGAACTTCTCTGCTGTCAGGGCCCCAGATCTCTTGTTTAGAAATAGTTGAGCACATTTTTAATTGAAAATGATATTGTTCCAGAACCAACTTGTTGCAGCTGGAAAGAATTTCTTCACTTAGATTCTGATCAGTATCACATACCAAAATGTGAGTAAAGGGCTACTTTAAAGAGCACCAAGGCAAGGAGGAGGACAGGGACCTGGGGCTGCTCTTGAAGACTCCCAGCTTCCTGAGAAGGGGTAAATCTTGACATTTATCTTTCCCTTCTCCAAGTCCAAGATGATACATGGGTGACAGGAAATTTTGTAGTACCAACTTCTGCCTCATGAAGGTAGCAAAAAAAAAAATGGACTTATCGCTGGTAATTCCATATTACCATGGAAAATCTATTAGATATTACTTTTCTTTCCAGAATGTCATGAAAAGTCAGAGGTTAGATTAAAGACAAGAACTGTTCTATCCAGTCAGGGCCCTGCCCAGCTGGCATCAGAAAGAGTGGTAAGAATGTCCTTTGGCTGAAAACAAAAGAGGAGGGTGAAAAAGGAAACAGAAGCACGCCTCGCTTCATACTGCTCGCCTCCACTGGAATTCAGTGTCTCATGCTTTTCCTTCCCCCAGGATTCCACATTGAGAGTTTAAAAATGCATCTGTCAGTTATTAAGTAAGTAGTTTGGGCAAAGTCCCAGTACTAGGGGCAATGGAGGACACAGAGGCCTGTGATAAATATCCCTGTCCTCCGTGGCCCTTATTATCCACTGAGAAACAGATTTAAAAACTGAGTGTTGGAGCCAGGCTCAGTGGCAGACACCTGTAATTCCAGAGACTCAGAAGGCTGAGGCACAAGTTCAAGGCCAGCCTAGGCAACTGAACATAAAAAAAAAAAAGAAAGGACTACAGATGTTGCTCAGTGGATTTAGCCCCTGGCTTTAGTACCCAAAACAGAAACCAGAGTATTGGAGAAGTTGCATGTAATCAAATGCAAAACAGTCACTGAAAAAGGATGCTCACTGAAGCTCTGAGAAACTTGCTGTGATCACTTCCTGCTTGTAGGAAGCAGCATATGCCAGGACATATTGAAACTAAGCACCGTGGGGTCAAGAGGTAAATATCCTGTTTTGTTGGGGAATCACTGAAGACATCATGAAAGAGTGGTATTTAGTGTTTTGGTTTTTTTTTTTTTTTTTTTTTTCTTTTTGTGTGTGTGTGTGCTGGTGATTGAACCCAAGGCCTTGTGCACGGAGGCAAGCACTCTACCAACTGAGCTATATTCCCCACCCCTTGAGTTAGTCTTCTAAGTTCTAAGGATAGTGAGGACCTTGGGAGGCAGGATGGTAGAATGGGAATAATTCTATCCCTGTTACTTATTAGCTGTGGGACCCTGGGCAGGATACTTAATTTTCAGTTTTCTTGTTTTGTTTAATTGAGTTTTCAGTGCTGGGAATGAAACCCATAGCTATATAAAGCCTTATACTCTTTCTTTTTTTTTTTTTTTTTTTTTTTTTGAGACAGGGTATCATTAAGTTGCTGAGGGCCTAAGTTGAAGCTGGCTTTCTGGCTTTGAACTTGGCGAACCTTTTATCTCGAGACTCCTGAGCCACTGGGATTACAGACATGTACCACTGTGTGTGGCCCCTTACTCATCATGCTCTTATCTCTAAAATGAGAAATGATACATGTGGAAGTATTAAGTTGAGTACAGTTTTCTGGCATGGTAATTATTTAGTATGTGGCAGCTATTATTGTTAGTCTTGAGAGAATATTTTACAGATTAGCAATAACATGGGCAAAATCGAAGAGTTAGTAAAGGCATCTCTCCCAAACCTTTCTCCCAGACACCAATCCTGTATCTCAAATTAGAAACCCTGGAGATCAGGCTGGGAATATAGCTCAGTTGGTAGAGTGCTTGCCTTACATGCACAAGGCCCTGGATTCAGTCCCCAGCACCACCAAAATAAAAATAAATAAATAAAAATTTTAAAAAGCCTCTTTCTCTCCCCCTGCTTCTAAAAACTCACTGCTAGATTCTCAGAAATGTCTCTTGAATTTGTCACCTCCCTTGCATCCCCACCACCTTGGTGCATCATCTCTGCTCAGCTGTGGCAACAGCCTTCTATCTGGTCTTCCTGCCACCAGGGCAGGACAGTCAGTTGGCAGTAGATAAAGCCAGAGCTCTATAGGAGACCAAGGTATGGATGATGTCTTCAACTTTCCTCTGCCTATGCTGGCAAGTGACAAAGGACAAAAACCTTTTCTGACCCAAGTTTCTTAAGATTTCTTGCCTTAACATCCTAATCCTTTCACCCCGAGCCCAAGCCACATAGTCCCAATTCTGCAACCTCCTCCTCTGCTCTGCACATTTGTGCTTCTGTGGCAGCTGCGATCTGTGTTATCTTCCACTGAAGTCTTGTGCTGGAGGAGTCAAGCTGAGAGACAGGGATATTTATAAATGGAAAGTGGGTGTAAAGTTCTGCAGTTACAAATGTTTTAAATAAGGCTAATTTCACCTCTTCCCCCATTTGAGCTTTGAAATTCCTGTCCACCCCCTCATATCCCATCTTTCCCCAAAGCCTGTAAGTTCCTGTCCTGTCCTTGGTCAGAGCCACAATCCTGAATACCATGGGGGCTAAAAGATGTAACACGAAATGAAGTGGGAAATACATAAATTCAGCATCCAGAGACAATGATACAGAGTAAATGCTATTGAGATACTACCTGAGAATAAAATACTTGCTAATGGCCCTCTGTATGCCTTTCCTGTATTTCCCTTAGCTCCAACCCATAAAACAGCCATATAAACAAAATATCACCCCCATTTTAGTGGGAGGGAAATGAAGCTCAGAAGGGTTGACTCGTTTGCCCAAGATGTAAATGGCAAAGCCAGAACTCAGACATGGTCTCCAAATTTGTAAAATTTCTAACATGCCATGCACATGCATTGAGTTTTAGGATTTTTTCTATATAATTAGGGGAATTGATTTTAATGAAGAGTTAATATGAAACCATGAGAGAGAACACATGATTTTATTGTAACAGTGAAATGGTCAGCATTGTATGGTACTGTTGCATACTCAGAAGCCCAATCAAACTGGCTTAATTATTTAACAAAAGGAATTTGCTGGCTCAAATAACCAGTGGTCAGTGGTTAATCCAGTGGTTCAAACAAGGGCATCCCTTGGGTCTTCCCATCTCTATTTGGGGTTTCCCCATCCAGACAGGCATTTTCCACGTGGCAAGAAGATGTCAACTGGCAACTGCACTAATGGCTTCTTAGAGCTTGTAATTCCAGAGAAAGAACAAATATCTCCTTGAAATGCTCCAGGAAAATTCCTTAGGAGGACTCTGGCTTGAAACCCACACCCATCTGTAAACCATTTGGTGTGCCTGGGAGATGAACTAATCTAGTACCCTGCTGGCCAGGCCTGAGTCACAGATCCATTCTGAAGGGGCTAAGCAGCCCCTCTAGAACAATACATATTGAGCTGGACTGTTTTCTAATAGGGAGGGCATGGCTCCTCGAAGAAAAATTCCCTGGACAGTGTCGTTTTACCCTGTCCAAAAAAACACAACTTGATTAGAGGGGAAAGAAAACAGTTTACCAAGAATATGTAGGGAACACATGAGAATCCATGAACTAAACTGGGCACGAGAGTTGATATACTTGGAACCTTCTATACACAAGATACTCGGTCACCCCATGAGGCAGGTAATAGCCCTTTTTTCCAAATGAGGAAAACTGAAGTTCAGATTCAGTCAGTTTGCTAGTAAGTGCCAGAGCTGGAATCCAAACCTGGATGTTGGACTCCAAATCCTTGGAGCTTTGTATCTCAGCACACTGCCCATGCAGGAGGAGCCAGACGTGGAGGTTGAAACTGATAGATGAGCCCTTGGAAGCCATATCCCTGTGGGAAGACGGCTCTGAAAGCTCTAAGGGCAGCGCGGCACCACACTGGGAAACCGCCCATGCCTTGGCCACTGCAGTCTTGCACAGCTACCAGCTGGGCAACTGACAAACTTCACATGTGTCAATGACAGTTTCTTCACAGTGGGACGAAAACACTACCAAAGCCTGCTCCCCCTATCCTTGCTTCTGATCAAGGGAAGAATCACCTGGTATCTTCAGGAAGGCAGGAATCACAGGAGGAAGCTGGATTGAGAGGGAAGGACATGTTGGGTATAGAATGAATGGATGGTTGAATAAATAAAAACCCTAGAAAAATGAATTAAGAACGAGAAAAGATCTCAAGTTTAGAGAGACTAGATAGGAACATGGCACATGGAAACTAAGAAATTAGGACACCCTGTTTGCAGAAAATGTGGAAAAAAGAGATACAGTTGAAGAAACCAGTGTAGCTCTGTAGAGTTTCTGACAAGCTCAGAATTTAAAAAGCAGGGGCATAAGAGATGGGAGGAAAGGTAAGGTCCTTGAAGGCTTGGAATAGGTGCAAAGACTGCTGATTATGTTCAGAGTAAGAGAAGTAAGAGAGGACAGAGTTCCACTTAGGAATGAATTTGGTTGGCAGTTATCAAGGAAAGCAAAATACTCAGCCCTTTTTTTTTCATTTTTCCCCAAGGAAAAACATTGCTAAGCTGAAAAGAATTAAAATGTGGTTTAAAGAGGAAACTGAAACCTCGAATAGAAGAGATAAGAGAAAACCTGGACTAGGGGTGTAGCTCAGAGGTAGAGCCCTTGCCTAGCATACACAAGGCCCTGGGTTCCACCCAGGTGGAGTTGGCTGAGGACCTAAGCACCTAGCCCTTCAAAATGAGCAGCAAATCCCAAGGTGTTGATAATTCTTTAGAGAGAACATCCAGGAATCCTTGTGAGTGAGTTGAGAAAGTCAGAGTGAAAAGGAAAGGGGCCATAATGCTGACTGACTGCAAATGTCCTGACATCCAGGATAAAAAGGTAGATTCTCAAGTCTCTTGCTGGGTACATTTGAGGAGAATCCCACCCCCCCCCCCGAATTATTCTAGAATACAATATCAAACTATGGGTTTGAGAAGACCTAGAAAAAGAAGTAGTACTTTCACAAAGAGCAAGATATGGTGAAAATACTGCCAATGATTATTGTTTAGAATTTATTATTTTCTGTGTTGCTGAAAACAGCAGGATGTAATTTAAAAGAAATAAGTGGAAAGACCTGTATTTTTTTAAAATCTAGGAGAATTCCTTGGACCACAGTTCCTTGTTTCCAAGTAACATTGAATTCCTCATGATTGAGGGGACAGCTAGACAACGAGCTCAGAGATTTTGCCCAGTCGGGTGGATTTATAGCCTATTTGACTATTATGCCCCTGCACTCCAGTGGGCTGTTCAGTCAGTACAGATCTTAGGTTCGTGCTCCTAGTCTCTTGTTTGGTCAGTTCCCTCGTCATCAATGGCCTTCACGCTCACCATGTTTGTACACAGTGTCACTGTTAGGGGGAAAAGCTAATATTTGAATGTCAGAATCAAGCTTCTAAAATAACTTAAAACTGTGGGCTGAAACCAGCAGGATGAAATTTAAAAGAAATAAGTGGAAAGACCTGCATTTAGATTTTTTTTTTTTAAATCAGCTGCACAAGCCCAGGATGAAAGAAATTTGGTTTGACAATGTTGCATGCAAAAATGATTTCAGGTTGAATAGAAACCCTAGGAACAGAGCAGCTGCTTTAACAGATAGTGCTTCTCCCCACCCCTTTTTATTTTGAGTATAAAGGGGGAAAACAGTGAAAATAAGTCTTCCATAATCATTCCCCTTCCCAAGAGGCAACTGCTGTTAACAGTTTCTAGTAGATCCTTCTAGAGGAATCTATACATATGAGCATTTTACTTGTTCATATAAATGCTTGCATATTATACACCTAGGTATTTTTTCCACCTAACAGTGTATCTTAGAGATTATCTCATTTCAGGGTATAAAGTGATTCCTCATGCTTTTATAAAAGATGCATAGGATGGCACTAGAGCAGATTATGCTTAGTGAAGCTAGCCAATCCCTAAAAAACAAAAACCAAATGTCTTCTTTGATATAATGAGAGCAACTATGAACAGAGCAGGGAGGAAGAGTAGGAAGAAAAGAGTAACATTAAACAGAGACATGAGATGGGAGGGAAAGGGAGAGAAAAGGGAAATTGCATGAAAATGAAGGGAGACCCTCATTGCTATACAAAATTACATATAAGAGGTTGTGAGGGAATGGGAAAATAAACAAGGAGAGAAATGAATTACAGTAGATGGGGTAGAGAGAGAAGATGGGAGGGGAGGGGAGGGGAGATAGTAGGGGATCGGAAAGGTAGCAGAATACAACAATTACTAATAGGGCATTATGTAAAATTGTGGATGTGTAACGGACGTGATTCTGCAATCTGCATTGGGGGTAAAATTGGGGGTTCATAACCCACTTCAATCTAATGTATGAAATATGATATGTCAAGAGCTTTGTAATGTTGTGAACAACCAATAAAAAAAGGAAAAAAAAAACAAAATAAAAGATGCATAATATGCTATTGTATATATGTATCATAATGCATACAATTGGCCCTCTATGGCTAGATGCAAAGGCTGTTTTCAGTATTTTACTATTACAGACAATGCTGCAATGAATGACATGCCTTTTTGCTATTACAACCAGTTGCTATTATAAGCAATGCTAAAATTAGTAACATGTAATTTTAAACACATGGGCATGTATCTGAAGGACATCTTTGAATCACTAAATTGAAGGACATACACATTTTTCAATTCAATAGGTGGCGTACAATTGCCCAATCGCGTCAGTTAACCACTAATGACTGTTTCTGTGCATCCTCACCAGTAGAATATGTTATAAATCTTACTCATCTTTGAAAATTGGTGAGGTGAAAAAATAATAATAATGATAATAGTGTAATTTTCTTATTCTGACAGTTATTTTCTTCTTCTTTTTTTAACCTTTATTTATTTATTTGTGTGTGGTGCTGAGGATCAAACCCAGCGCCTCGCACGTGGTAGGTGAGTCCTCTACTGCTGAGCCACAACCCCAGACCCTCTTTTTTTTTAAATTAAATGTATCTTGTACCATTTTTCTATTGAGTTGTCTTTTTTAGTTAGAGCTCTTTATATATTAAAAAAAATTTGCAGTTTGTGGTATGAGTTACAGATATGTTTTCCATGTTGTAGTTTGCCTTATATTTGTTTCTGGCATTTTTTTTTTCTGGGGGTGGTGCTGGGAATTGAATTCAAAGGCATCCAGCCACTAAACCACATCCCCAACCCTACTTTTCTATTTTATTTACAGACAGGGTCTCACTGAGTTGCTTAGTGCCTCGCTTTTGCTGAGGATGGCTTTGAACTCATGATCCTCCTGCCTCAGCCTACTGAGCCTCTGGGATTACAGGCATGTGCCACTACACCCAGCTATTTCTGGCAATTTTATCATGTAAATATATTCTCCTTTCAAGTAGTAGTTAAATTAATCCATTAATTTTTTAATGATTTCTGTTTTATGTCATAATTTAAGATCCTTTCTTATTCTATTTTATTTATATATTTATTTTATTTTATATATGTTTTGAGTACCAGGGGTAGAATTCAGGGGTGATCTACCTCTGAGCTACATCCATAGCCCTTTTTATTTATTTTATTTTGAGATGGTGTCTCACTTAGTTTCTGAGGGTCTTGCCAAGCTGCTGAGGCAGGTCTTGAACTTGTAATGCTTCTGCCTCAGCCTTGAATTGCTGGGATTGCAGGTGTGCTTATTCTAAAATGTTTTTTAAATTGCCTGATTTCTTTTGGTGTTCTGTTGTTGTTGTTTAATTTTTATATTAAATATTTGATCCATCTCTTCAGAATTTGTTTTGGATAAGGTGTGATGTATGGATCCAACTTTGTTTTTTTCCAGATGGCTACTTCATTGTCCCTATATAATCTATTAAGTCATTTATCTTTATTCCTCTCTGACTTTTACTAATTCCAGTATGTATTTGGATCTGATACTATATTTTATTTTCTGTTCGATTGATCCACTTCTTTTGATACATTTGAATGAATTATAGTTTTTATTGATACTTAAATTAATTTTCAAATGAAAGTGATAAATACACATTCAAAATTCAAAGTCTGGGAAATTTAAAAAGTTACACAGAGCCAGGCACAGTGGCATACACACCTGTAATTCCAGCTACTTGGGAGGCTGAAGCAGGAGGATGGCAAGTTCAAGCCCAGCCTCAGCAACTTAGCAAAACTATGTCTTAAAATGAAATTTTTAAGAAAGGGGCTGAGGATGTAGCTCAGTTACAACTCAGAGTTCTTGCCTAGCATGCATAAGGTCCTGGGTTTGAACTCCAGTACCACAAGAAAAAAAATTGTACAGAGAAAAATAAATATTTTCTTGAAAGGGATTAAGGTAGTTCTCACAGGTGGCTCTCGAGAAAACAAGTTATAATGAAAGAGCTGGACCCCTGAATGATTCTCTGGCTTCCTATTTCTGATGTGACCACTTACTCCCACCATTGTGATACCCTGTACCATGAGCTGATCTGATGCTGATATCACATACCCTTTAGCTGAACTATGAGCTAAAATAAGCCTCTCGGGTGGGGTTGTATCTCAGTGGTTGTAGCTCATCTAGCATGTTTGAGGTACTGGGTTTGATTCTCAGCACCCCATGAAAATAAATAAAATAAATAAGTTATTTTAAATAAGCCTCTTTTTTGTAAAGTGTGCTTACCTCAAGTATTTCATTATAATAATGATTATTTCGTTATAGATTAATATCACACAGCTCGTTATATTCATTTGTGTGTATTGTGAATGTGTGTGTATGTGTGTTACTGGGATAGAACTGAAGAACTCACATGCTAGACAACTGCTCTACCACTGAGCTACATCCTCAGTCCTACACATTTTTCAAACATACCAAACAGTAATAGTAACCAACACATACATCAATTATGTCTATGAACGCTTGTAACAAACCCATGAGGCATGGATCCTTTAATTATCTATGTTTTACATGTGAGGAAACTGAGATCATGCAATTAATGATGAAGCTGGGATTCAAACCAGAGCACTCCAATGGCAGCCTCAGCTCTTTACCAAAATTCTGTATTATCTCCCTAAGGACACCTGCCCCTGGTCCTTCTATTGTGCCTGACAAAGTCCAGCACAGCATTCACAACTTTATTTAGGTAGCTCCTCTTTCTCGCCCTCCACTCAGGATGAATTTCCTTTCCTATTTCCCATTGCACTTTACCTATGGTTTTATTTATAGATATTCCTTAAAAATCTGAGTATGGGCTAAATGATGTGGCTCAGTGATAGAGCACTTGCCAGGCATGTGTGAGGTCCTGGGCTCAATCCCCAGCACTGCAAAAAATAAAAGTGAAAATCTGAGGAGACAGTGAGAAACTACCAGATATATTTCATGCTCTTCCTGTCCTCTCCTGCTCCAGAGATTACTCAACTGGATTGTGTATTACCTTCCATGCCAAGCTCTCCCCCTCACTCAGTACTCCTCCTGCCAGCAGGGGCTTCCCTGAGCTAAACATGGGCAAAGTAATTCAAGCCCTCCACTGCCATCCCACCCATCAGAATCAGAAGGCAATGGCTCACGTTGGAGAAGTCTTCTTCCTTCACATTGCTGGCAATGATGCTGGGACTCAGCTGGAGCCAGGCCCAGTGTCATGGTCATGCAACTTGTACAGATGTACTGGGCATCTCACTAAGGCCCCATGGGGCTGCAGGTGTGGTTCAGTGGTAGAGTGCTTGCCTAGCATGCAAGAAGCCCTGGGTTTCACCCCCAGCACTGCATTTTTGAAATTAGTTCTGGGAATCTAACCCAGGGCCTCACACATGCTGGGAACACTCTACTCACCAGCTACCATGATTGATTTAATGCTGTGTTGCCTCCTTCTAAACTCAGTTTTTGAACAAGAATGCCCATAATTTCATTTTGAACCGAACTTGCAAATTATTTAACTGGGGTTGTTGACCTCAACATCTATCTCCACAGGGTCTTTCCGTATGGTCTGGATTTTCTGTGTGGAGAGAGAGAGATCCAGGCAAAAGAAGTGGCACCACCTTTTATGACCTAATCTAACCTTTATGGGGAATGGCAAGGTCACACTGTAAGAAGAGCAAGGAGAAATGGGAGATACTATTACAATCTTTGGAAGATTAAATTTGCCACATGCAGTCATGACCAGGTCACCTCCCCATCCAGCTGCAGAAGGGACTGGAGGGATACATTTCAGCCTTGCCTTCTAGAAGGGCTGGTGTCAGGACCTCTAGCCCCTGCTGAGAAAAGGGCCCAGGGAGAGTTGGGAATTTGATCTTCACAGCCACTTCCAGCTCTTCTGCTCCTGGGTCATTTATTAGGAGCCCAGAGGGATCAGAACCTGGGGCAATGGGACCAAGAGCCTGACCCAGGTGCCTAAAATGTCTGCTCTCCTGGAGGATTGGAATCTCTGGGGAAGGCAGACTCTGCCTGGACATCTGTTTCTCCCGCTGGCTTCTCTGCTTGACTAAAGATTCCTCCTCTTTCGTTTCTCCCTGGGGCATGTTGTTGTCTTTCTCATTAACTTCCCCTCAACTCTCAGCAAGGTCCCTAGACTCTGAGCTCTGCTAATTCCCCTGTAATCCTCTGGCAAACCAGGAGGCTAATTAAATTGTGAGCTTGTGCAGTCACAGTCTCCAAATCTCTCAGTCTCCCTTCTTTTTCTTTGTGACTGTCCCTGCAGAGTCCAGATTTGTTTG
This sequence comes from Spermophilus citellus, assembly GCF_964194105.1. Taxonomy (NCBI): domain Eukaryota; kingdom Metazoa; phylum Chordata; class Mammalia; order Rodentia; family Sciuridae; genus Spermophilus; species Spermophilus citellus. Next base: position 238,275,544 of record NC_138183.1, on the reverse strand, counting down.
GACATTTTTTATTGTCTTCTCCTTGATCTGCCTTCTTCTCCTCTCTTCTTCAGTCTTCTATCTTTTAATCTGAAACCAGAGTAATCTGAAAATACAGCTCTGAGCATCGCTTTCTCTCTGCTGCAAGATAAAAGCTCTTTAGCTTGCTTTGAAACTCCACACATCTTCTCTGCCATAACTTCCCTTCACAAACCCTTCTCTTAGGAAATGAGCCATGAACAGTGCCCCTCCCCAAGTCCCTGTCTATGCCACCTTCCGCATTTCTCTTCATATTCTTACCTTTAATTGGACCTTATACCCCGATCACTCCTCCATCTCCACCCCCATCTCCCCATGTCAAAACCCTACTCATTACTTAGAAATAGCCTATTTTTGCCACTTTCCCTGATCTCCCCCAGCTGAAACTGCACCCTCTTTGAGCTCTCCTGGTATTTTGTGGCTTACTGCTACTGGCATGATGCCTTTTCAGATTTTTTATTTGCTTTTTTTTTTTTTTTTTTTGGTAGTACCAGAGATTGAACCCAAGGGCACTTAACCACTGAGCCACACTTTTTTTTTTTTTTTTTTTTTGTAGTTGTAGATGGACAGCATGTCTTTAGTTTATTTATTTTTATGTGGTGCTGGCGATCAAACCCAGTGCCTCACATGTGCAAGGCAAGTGCTCTACCACTGAGCTACAACCCCAGCCCTCCCCAGCCCTTTTAAAATTTTATGTAGAGACAGTGTCTCACAGTCTCACAGAGTTGCTCAGGGCCTAAGTTGTTGAGTGCTGGCTTTGAACCTGTGATCCTCCTGCCTCAGGCTCCAGAGCCACTAGGATTACAGGTATGGGCCACCATATGTTCTTTATGTCCACATCCTACTGCCTTTAAAATAATTATTTTAAAGTTATAAACAGTGCTGTGGAGGAAACCCAGGGCCTCGCACATGCTAGGTGAGTGCTCTACCACTGAGCCACAACCCCAGCCCAACCCTAGTGCCTTCACTAAATGATCAGCTCCAAAGGGCAAGGTCTGGGGCTTGTTCATCTCAGCTTCTTCAAGAGCACCTACCTAGCACTGTTCATTAGAAGACTTCATTGTTGTCTCCTGACCCTGGAAAATGGAGCTTCAGCCTTCATATCCACATTCCAGAAAGAGGGAAAAGAGAAGTGAGGGCAAAAAGAATGGGTCTCCCAACTGAGTTGTTCCCTTTAAAAGCACTTTCTCTGCCAGGTGTGGTGGTGCAGGACTGTAATCCAAGTGACTCAAAAGGCTGAGACAGGAGTCAACCTCAGTAATTTAATGAGGTCCTAAGCAACTTAGCAACACCCTGTCTCAAAATAAAAAAATAAAAACAGCTGAGGATGTGGCTCAGTGGTCAAGTGCCCCTGGATTCAATCCCAATTCCAAAAATAAATAAATAAATAAAAGACCATGCTTAGCTGCAAGAGAAACTGGGTTCATTGCTTCCCTTCAAGAGGTCATTCCTTGTTTTACAGATGAAAAAATAAGGCCCAGAGAGGATCAGAGAAGGGAGGCTGCAGAGCCCAGTGATTAAAAAATGGGTTTTGGAGGGCTGGGGTTGTAGCTTGGTGGTAGTGCGCTTGCCTAGCATATGTGAGGCACTGGGTTTGATCCTCAGCACCATATTAAAAAATAAATAAAATAAAGATATTGTGTCCATCTATAACTAAAGAAAAATTTAAAAGAAAGAAAGAAAAAGAAATGGGTTTTGGAGCTAGAGAGAACTGTGTTTGAATCCTATCCCTGACTAAACTTTTTATTCATTTGAAAAATTAGCTTAATGGTACCTACTTGGGGGGGGAGGTGTTAAGAAAATTAAATAGGGCAATGGATGAGAAGAACACTTAACACAATGTCAAGCTCACAGTTATTGTGTATTGTCTTAGTTTGGGTTTCCTCAAAAGCAGATTCTGAGACAAGGATTTGGGTGTGATTAGTTTATTTAGGAGATAATTCAGAGAAGCAGGGTGAGGAGTGGGAAATGAGACAAGAAAAGGAGAAGAGAAAATAAAGCATACAGTTACAAGTAGGTTTTCACCAAGGAAATCTTACTTGGTTTTGCTGGAGCATGTCTTTGCAATGGGAATTGGAATAATCCCACTGAGCCTGAGCGGCCAGAAGCCCTCTTGCTACACCTAGGCTCTTCCTACCCTTATCCTGTCATGTGCCCTCCCCATAAGCCTGCTTTTCAAGCAGGTGGCCAACCCTGAGGCCCTGGCCTCAGCTGGGCGGGGTGTCCTTGTCCCTCTCCATGCAAAGAACCTTTGAGCCCTCCCACTGTCCTTCTCAACCTTTTTCAACAGAAAATTCAATTCTGCCCCAAGGACCCTCCTCCTCCTTCACCAGCTCCCCAGAAGGATGCAGGCTGCAGACATCTGCAGGCTTTGTCTTCCTCCTTCCTTCCTATGCTTTGTGGGCATTTTCAGTCTTGGAAGTGAGCGAGAAAAACCAGGACATTTTAAACTCTTCTTTTACTGGTAACATTGTCCCATTTATCCTTCTCTTCCCTCAGCCCCTCTCCCTCAAGGCACTCAGCCTGGACATCTGTCCCAGCCAAAATCTCACCTTCCATCGTCCTTGCAGCCCAAAGCCTAGCCCAGTCTCTGACTCCTGCTCCAGTCTTCTCCCACCAAACCAGGAGGAAGCTAGTCTGTAGAGTATCCTGGGCCACCTCCAGTGTGGCCTCTGCCTCGGGCCTCAGTTTCCCCATCTGCTAAATTGGATTAATGATGCCTGCTCTCTAGACCCAGAGGATGAAGCGCTAAGGATACGAGTGAGGAAGGGTCTCTCGCTCGGCGCAGGCTCCGTGCGGTGCCCCAGGCCCTGCTGCTCGCTCCCCTCCTCTCGGCGCGCCCCTCCCTCCCCGTCCCCCTTCCCGCCTCTTCCCTGTCTTTCCGCCCCTCCGCCCGATCGTCTCCCTCTTTGACTGTCCTTCTCTATCCCTCACGCCTCCGGGTCCGGGGAACCCGCGTCCCGCCCGCCGCAGCCTCGCGGCCTGAGCCCCCGCCGCCCCGGGCAGGCCCAGCTCCACCGCAGCGCAGGCGGTCAGTGCGCAGCCCAGGCGCCCGCCTGGAGCGCGTAGCCGGAGCTCCATCGCGGGCTCGGACAGAACCATCCCGGTCGCAGCCAGCCAGGTGAGGGCATCTTGGAGGAGGCGGGGTGGGGGGAGCCAGCCAGGTTTCGCTTTTATTGCAAACGGGGGCAGCGGGAGGCGTGGGGCCACTGGGTCCTTTTTCCTTGAACTGAGGACCTGGGCGCTTTTTCCCAAAGAGGCTTAAGGGCTTTCACTCCAGGGCGATGGGCGCGGGGAGGACTCGGGGAGAGAGGGTTTGGGGTACCCCTTTCTGGGTGATTTTTCCTCCATGGGTAAAGACTAATTGGCTGCTCCCGTGAAAGTGGAAATGCTCTTCTTGGGAGGATGCGGGGCTTTCAACGTAGATGGCGAGGAGGTTCTAGCGGGGCTGTAGATACGGGTTAGCTGGGGAGTGAGGGCTTGGGGGAAGAGGGGTTTGGCCATGTCCTCAACCCGATATCGCTGCACCTCCCCCGTTGGTTCCATGGCTCTGGGTCTGCCCAGCTCCGTTCCAGTTTTTCTCTTTGAAGATGTCTATTTTGAGCCTCACCTGGACAGAGCTAGGAACAGCCATTTCCTTCTCTAGAGCCATGCCGCCCACCCGACAGCCCCCCCTCCCGCCCCCTCCTGCCCCCCACCACTGCCTTCTCAAGAAAGGAGGTTCGGGGGAGAGCTTTCAGAGAAGGATGGGACCTGGAGACTTGGGAATTGGGCGGTGGTGAGTAAAACAGAGGCCGGTGTCTGGCACACAGGAAGACCCTTTGGTGTTGGGAGCTACAGAGCTGGCAGGGAGATGGCTGGACAGGCGCTCCTGCAGAAGGACCTGCTGGGAAAGCGTCAGGGTGGGAGAGAGTTAAGCTGCTCCCAAGCTCCAAGAAGACAAAATGCTAGAGAGCTTTTTTGTTTGCTTGCTTGCTTGCTTGTAGTTATCCTTCACACTGGATCCCAACTCTCATTCCCCTGGTCTCCTATTAAAAAAAAAAAGAAAGAAAAGAGAGAGAGAGAGAGAGAGAGAGAGAGAGAGAGAGAGAGAGAGAGAGAGAGAGAAAAGACGAAAAGGAAAGGCTGGCTGGAAATACCTGTGTTTAGTTTAGGAGGAAAAAGTGGTGGAAAAGAAGGTACATTGAATTTGAAGTGGGGAGTGGGGACCTAAACAAAACAAACAAACAAAAAACCTCTGTTCAAGGCTTCCTTTAGTGCTCCGTGGATAACCTTGGGCCAAAATGTGGCCCAAAAGAGCTTTGTAAAAGGGAATGTACCTGACATTTGTGAGGTGTAGTCTTCACCACTATAAATGCCCTCTCCTGGGTATCATAACCCATAGGGTGCCTTCTTGAGAATTAGGAAAAATACCTCCACTGGAAGGAGACAGTAGGACAGTGGCTTGGGGTCTTTTATTATAAGAATTAGAAGAAGACATACTTTACCCCAGATGCCACTCTGACAGCTAGGCAAGTGGAATGTGGACTAGAGTCCAGCTTCCACCAAACCTCAAGTGAGCATCCTGGTGCAGGAAGCATCCATAGCTGCATATGGTAACCCTTCCTCAACAGGCTGCCAGTGTCTCCAAGAGTCACAAAGCTACATACTCTCCCAGGGCATTTCATAGAGAAACCCACATCCCAGCTTATCTTACTACTTTGCCTCCACTTCAGGGTCCCAAAGCCTGTACCCTACTAGGAATCCCACTATCAGAGAACGACTCCTTCCCTAAGCTCTTAGGTACCAGTTACTGAGTCCTTAACCCTTTATGTCAAGAACTTGATCAGATTGCTTTTCCTACCGCTAAGCACAGAAGCATCTGCACACCTGGGTAGCAGTTCTCTTTATAAACCATGGTCACACCTGCTATCTCAGAGCATTCTCTCAGCATTTACACAGAGGAAGCCATACCCAGATAGGTTAAGAAATTTGCCTGAGATTTCAGTGTTAGTGGTAGAGCCAAGACCCCCGCCCAGACTTAGGTGTGTCTACTCCATTCCACCACAACTGAGGAACAAAGCTACTGACTTCAGTCCTACCAAAGCCCTGCTGGAATTTTGCTCTTCCTGTATCCCCAGCAACCCCTGACTCTTCTCCTCCAGTGTCCAGCCTCAAGGCAGAGGAGTTGCCTTTTTTTTCACTCAGATTTCATGAGGGTGGAGTTACCTCAAAGCCCAGCTTCTTTCTCCTCCTCAATTCCGGGAGAACCCCTAGGAAATCCAGAGGTCCTGTGTGAGGGCTGACCCTTAAGTGGGTCAAAGGCCAGGAAAGAGTCAGAGGGCAGTTACTCCTCTTCCTTCCCAGAAAGCATTCAAATAGTAACTGTTATGAAGGACACTGACAGAGACAGTGCCCACTGTGAGGAGCAAGCCCAGGATCAGAGAAGACCCCCCCACTTCCACACCCACACAAAATGAAGTGAACTAGAGTCTGAGAGAAACTCTTCTCAGTGTCTCCTGTCTCCTGTGTTACCAGGGCCCTGGGTGTCAAGAGGGAAGGAAAGGGGTGAGTCCAGCAGACAATGCTGTGGGCCTCTTCAACCACAGCATTTCTGCTTGTCTGTGGTATATATGTTCCAGACTTCACTTTAGAAAGGAGTTTCCATGCTTACGCCCCCCCCCCCCCAAAAAAAAGAGAGGTTTGGAGAATCACTGGTCTAAGTCTAGTGGTTTTGAAAATGCAGTCCTTGGACCAGCTTCATGAGCATCACCAGGGAGATTTTGGGACTAGGCACTGGGGATTGAACCCACTTAACCACTGAGCCACATCCCCAGCCCCCACTTTTTTGCATCTTATTTACAGACAGGGTCTTGCTGAGTTGCTTGGGGTCCCACTAAATTACTGAGGCTGGCTTTGAACTTGGGATCCTCCTGCCTCAGTGTCCCCAGTGGCTGGGATTATAGGCACTTACTACCACACACGGCTATCAACTGGGAAATTGTTAAGCATACAAATTTTCGGGCCCCATCCTAGATCTACAGAATAAACTATGTGGCTAGGGCCCAACTATGTGTAGTTTTTATTATTGTTGTTGCTGTTTTTGTTTGTCTCTTGCAGTTCTGCAGACTGAACCCTGTTCGTTGAGCTACATCCCCAGACCTTTATTTATTTATTTATTTATTTTTTAAATTTTGAGACAGGGTATTCGTAAGTTATTCAGGATGGCCTTGAACTTGCGATCTCCTGCCTTAGTCACCTGAGCAGCTAGGAAGGACTACAGGCGTGCATCATCATGCCTGGCCCTGTGTTTTAATAAGCCCTCCAGGTGACACTGAACACATTAAAGTTTAAGCAGCACCATCCTAGTCATTGTGTAGGAAAATCGAGGGCAAGTTCTGGGTCAAGGACAGGGATAGGAAAAAAACCCATGTCTCCTCCAGTCCAGAGAGCAGGATATTTGGAAGTGAGTGCTGTCCAACTCTCCTTTCCGTCCCCCCCTCTCCTCCAGGGGCCATGCTGTTGCTCCTGCTGGGCCTGCTAAGCCCGGTTGCCTGCTGGGCACTGGGCCTGGCCGCTGACCCAGGCTCATCAGAGCTGCGCTCAGCCTTCTCGGCTGCACGCACAACACCCCTGGAGGGCACTTCAGAGATGGCAGTGACCTTCGACAAGGTGTACGTAAACATCGGAGGCGACTTCGATGCAGCCACAGGGCAGTTCCGCTGCCGCGTGCCGGGCGCCTACTTCTTTTCCTTTACTGCCGGTAAAGCCCCGCACAAGAGCCTGTCGGTGATGCTGGTGCGCAACCGCGACGAGGTGCAGGCTCTGGCCTTTGACGAGCAGCGGCGTCCAGGCGCTCGGCGCGCTGCCAGCCAGAGCGCCATGCTGCAGCTCGACTACGGCGATACGGTGTGGCTGCGGCTCCATGGCGCGCCACAGTACGCTCTCGGCGCGCCGGGCGCCACCTTCAGCGGCTACCTAGTGTACGCCGACGCTGATGCCGACGCGCCTGCGCGCGGGCCGCCCGCGCCCCCCGAGCCACGCTCTGCCTTCTCCGCGGCGCGCACGCACAGCCTGGTGGGCTCGGACGCGGGCCCTGGGCCGCGGCACCGGCCGCTCGCCTTTGACACCGAGCTGGTCAACATTGGCGGTGACTTCGACGCGGCGGCCGGCGTGTTCCGCTGCCGCCTGCCCGGCGCCTACTACTTCTCCTTCACGCTGGGCAAGCTCCCGCGCAAGACGCTCTCGGTGAAGCTGATGAAGAACCGCGACGAGGTGCAGGCCATGATCTACGACGACGGCGCGTCGAGGCGCCGTGAGATGCAGAGCCAGAGTGTGATGCTGGCCCTGCGGCGTGGCGACGCGGTCTGGCTGCTCAGCCACGACCATGATGGCTACGGTGCCTACAGCAACCACGGCAAGTACATCACCTTCTCCGGCTTCCTGGTGTACCCCGACCTCACCCCCTCTGGCCCGCCGGGACTCGGGCCCCCGGAGCTCTGAGCCCCGACCGATCCCAGAGGAGCCCCGGAGGGCCAAGGGGCGTGCATGCCGAGCCGGACCGCGGCCCGAACGCCCCACCGGCGCGAGCATGACGGCCTGCCCAGCGCGGCTGGACTCTGCCAATAAAGTGGGCCTGCGCCGGCCAGCCCAAGAGTCCGCTCTGTCTTAAGCGATGCTTTGCCTCGGGATGGGACAGGAAAACACTGAATTCTGCAGCCCACAGCCGGAGGTGGGGATCAGGCCTTGGGAGGGTGAGAAGATGGGAAATTTCATCTAATGCGTGTTCCAATCAGTCACTCCGCCTGACACCTCACATTTGACTTAGACCTAGGGCCCATCTGATTCCTTTCCATGATGAGACAGCATGCCACTACCCACCCCAGGCCACAGGACTCAAAGGGAACATAAGTTCCTTCTTCCAGTAGGGTGTGGGAATGTGATGAGGGCTTGACACCTGATTGCTCTGCCTCCTGCCATCCTAGGATAAAGAGGGTGGTTTCCTTAGGGTTGCTTTAGATAACCTAACAGAATGACTCAGGCTCCAGGAGCCAGAACAGAGTTTTTTATAAGAAGAGATACACAGAATCCCAGCTACACCTACCACAGCCTGCATCAGCTAGTCTCTCTGGTTTGGGTGAGTCCTCTCCCAGCCTTATTCCTTCCTCTGAGATGTTCATCTGAGATTTGTTGAGATGGAAGATAGGACATTTGCCTTCCTTTCTCCAAAGAAGTTAAAGTTCCTCCACTGCTTCCCTCCACTCCTCCAACAGACAGAACTCAAGAAGTCCAACCTGGGCACCCAATCCAGATGGGGAACTTGCAGGTTCAAGGGACTCCAGAGCCCTGGTCAGGCTTGAGAGGACTATCTAAATTAGGACTGGGTGCTGGGCATACAGATACCTGTAGATTCCACAGGACCTCTCAGACTGTTAGGGTAGGAATTGGAGGCTGGAGGTTCTAACCTGAATATACTTAGGGCTGTTCCCCTTTTAGCACCATTTAAACACATTTCTCAATCCTGGCCCCAACACATGTACTGCCCACAAGTCCTGCCCTTAGCTGTGTGCCTGTTGCCCCTCCCATGCCTTGGGCTCTTAGCCCTATCAAAGTCTATGGAACAAGAAAGGGTAGAGATAAGCATGAAGTGGGGGGAGTCAAGGTGCAAGTCCAGCCCATAAATCTGAGTAGGAAAAAACAGGTGCCAGATAGAAGTCCTTGCCCAGGATGGGTCTGGCGCTCAGGTTTTTTTTTTTTTGTTGTTGTTGTTTTTGTTTTCTTTGGGGGGGGGGGACATAATAGGAGGGGAAAATGACAGGTAAAAAGGAAGGGTCAGGGGAAGGGGCCAAGGATGGAGGCCCAGGGCCCCAGCCAAGGGGGCTGGCCCTGGGGGCAGAAATCCTTACACAGGTCCCAGAGTGTTTCCTGGGCCAGGAGGGAGAAGACCTGGGCCCAGCGACCCCTTTCTTCAGCCTCACTAGCAGCATGGAGCCGGTAGACGCAGGATAGGCCTGTGAGGAGCAGATGTTCAAAGTCCCAAGGACAAAGAGGAAGCCCCTTCCGCAGGTCCTGGAGCTATTTCAGCTGCTGCTCAGCACCCCCCAAGTCACTGGGTACTCGGTGCTGCAGGAGGAGCCTGAGTCGGCGACCTGGACTTGTGGATGCTAGTTCTTCATCCTGGATGTACAGCTGCCCCATGACATCCAGCTCCAGCCCAGCCCAGAGCAGCTGCAAGGGGAGCTATTTAAGGGATGGGCTGAAGCCTGGGGAGCTGGTCAGGGAGCATAAGCAGGCAGTAGAACTCATGCCAGGTTGTCCCCCACCCCCGGCAGGCACACCCTGATATTCCCCTTCCCAGCCCTAAGCTTAGGGACTTGTGGAAATTCCCACCCCCACAACCCAGGCTGGGAATAATGACCTCAAACATCACTTCGGGGGCCTCTGGGTCCTGCAGGCCACCTCCCACGCTGGCGCTGTCCTCGGGCTGCCCTGGGGCAGCAGAGAGGAGTCAGGCCCTTGTCATATTCCACCCTGAACACCCCAGAGCCCCAGAAGTGCCCTTCAGCTGCCTCATAGGGGTCCCTCCTGGATCTTCTGTCTACTAAAGTGTAGGAATGCCATCTCATGCTCCCCTCCCCCATCCCACATGCACACTGGCATTCATCCTTCCAGGCATGGATCTTGTGATCTCAAAGTGTCATACCAAGTTATACCAAAGGGTCAGCAAATACCCAGGACTCCTCCTTTAACTTGCACAATTCCCTTGGTAAAGAGCTCCACACCAACAGGTCACTTCCTCCCTTTTTCCCTCCCTATAGTCATCTGGGGATAATGTGACCTAAACCACTGCCAATGACCCTCTGCAAAGGATAAGGACCTCTTTTCCTTTTGCAATGCTGGGGACTGAACCCAGGGCCTTGCATGTACAAGGTAAGTGCTCTGCCACTGAGCTACACTCTCAGGCCTTTTTAAAAAAATTGAGACAGGGTCTTGCTAAGTTACTGAAGCTGTCTTGGAATTTGTGATCCTCCTGCCTCAGCCTTTGGAGTAGCTGGAATTATATGCATGCAGCTTTGTGCCCAGCAAGATGAGGACTTTTTTGGAGGGGGCTACTCTTTCCTTGCTTCTCCTCAGTAGTGCATTGTGTGTAAGGCAGAGAACTGGGCAGGACAGGATGACTGTTAATTTTCCTCCATCCTGTATCATGAAGTGTGTATCATTAGCAGTGATTGTCCCAAACCCAGAACACATCAAGAGACCCTGCTTTGGACATCAGCTGAAATAAGCCCAGGGCCCAACTGTGACTCAGGCCAGCATTAAGTGGGGTCCACACCATTACCCACTGTAGCATACACTTCAGTCCCACAGATCCTTTGCCCTGTGAGGATCAATTGGAGCCAGCAGAAACTGCTGTCTGCCAGTAGCCTTTCTTGGCTCCTATCCACCCACCCTGAGGCCCCTGTACCTGCATGGTGCTGGGTTGTTGTTGCTCCAGGGCAGAGGCAAATGGCTACCACCAGATAAGCCAGTAACTGCGGTGTCCTGGCCATGCTGCACCTCATTCTCTGAGTCTCACTCTTCCTAGCAGCTCTGTGCTCCCTCATTTGCCTGCCACATACCACAGCTCTTAACTTTCCATTGCAGGCTGCTCCAGCATTCTGTTACGCATGTCAGTCTTCAATGCAGAATAGGGAGGGACTGGCTTGTGGCCTCCATCACCTCTTTGGGCCCTTTCCACCCTCCAGAAATGGGAATCTGTGGTTTTGGCAGTAGCAGCCTGTTCCTGCCTAATGGGTGGGATGCTTAGTTAACAGAAAAAAGGGCTTGGTAGCAAACTGGCTTGACCTTCCAAAGGGGGAGGAAAGATCTCAGGCAGTAATGCTACCTTACTATCTGTCCTCACCCTTGAAACATCCTGCTACTGACAGGATGCCAGCCCCTGACACCCAGTCCAACTCCGCCTCCAGGGAGCTGCTTGAGTGCCAAGAGCATCAGCTGCAGAGCCCAGTACTCCAGCTACATGCTGGGTGGGCCGCGTGGCCGCGTGGAAGGCAGAGCCTAGTGCTCTCATTTCAGGCATTCAGCCACAGGTTGAAGAGACCCTAGACCAGCTGGGGAAGCGAGTACTGTCTCCTGACAGACAAATCTGCCACTCCTTAGCGTTTTTGCCTTAGTCCTAGAGTCTCCTCGAGGATCCAGTCTTGGTTCAGGCCAGAAACTAGGCAGATTCCTCTAGCTCAAGAATGACAAGCTATCAGGCTAGAGAGAATACAAGATTCAAGGCTCAAAAATGAGCTAAGGTGTTCTTTCAAGCTTTGACTATTGGCTCATGTTACCCTGTGGAAGTGTGGGTGGGAGTAGAATGGAGATTCCTTGGTTCCACCCAGGAATCCATCAGATGCCACCATGAGAGGCTTACTCCAACAGTTATTGAGACCCTCCAGTTCTCACTAGATGCCACACCAAAGAGATCCTGAACCCACTGGAATGTGAGCACTTTGAATTAGTCAGAATCCCTCTCAGAAGTACATTACAGGCCTGCAGGTGACAGTATCTGCAACACCACTATTTACTCCTATTAAAATACACTTGTAGGCTGTGGGAGGTGTTACATGTCTATAATCCCAGTGACTTGGGAGTCTGAGATAGGAGGATCATAAATTTGAAGCCAGTCTCACAATTAAAAAAAAAATGGTCTGGGGATATAGTTCAGTGGAAAAATGCCCCTGGGTTCAATCTGGACTACTCAAAAACAAAAAAACAAACAAACAACAAAGAAAACCAAAACAGTGCCAAGTGTGGTGGTGCATGCCTGTAATCCCAATGGCTTGGGAGGCTAAGGTAGGAAGATGGTGAGTTCAAAGCCAGCCTCAGCAAAAGTGAAGTGCTGAGCAACTCAGCGAGACCCTGTTTCTAAATAAAATGCAAAATAGGGCTGGGGATGTGGCTCAATTCAATCCCTGATACCCACCCCCCACCAAAAACAAACAAACAAACAAAAAAACAGACTTGCAACTTTGGTACATTCTAAGGGAGCAGAGAAACACCTTTGCCTGCACCCGCCTTTACCTAAGTCAAGCTCTACCCATTATTAGCACAAAAGAAGTGTGGAGTCTTAGTAGGAATTTATTTACACAAACAATCATAGATAAGATGCTCTCCTTAATTCATAAGCCTTCCCTGGAGCTATTTGGCTTCAGGCTTCTTGTCTCCGGCTTCAAGCCTGAGATTCTCAGGAGGCTGACGATAGGCAGGGAAAGCCTCCCAGGGGCTGTTCAGGTCAAACTTGCGGAACTCTTGGGCCAACTCCACTGGCTCAGCCACCACCCGCTTTACTTCATCATCATAGCGTAACTGCAGGAACAAAAGACAGGACTGAGTACTGAAGAACGTCTTGTCATGGCCACTAAGGAGCACACTTTCACGGGCCATGGGCAATTCCCCCAGCCTATCATCGTTCTCTGTCCTTGACTCCTATTCTAGCCTTTTTTGTCAACAAGTCTCCATACATATTTGTGTGACCCGTCACAATGCGTCACACTCCAACAACCTGGTAAGTGGAATTCCCAGATGGTCTCCTACCACTCATGCACTTCAGCAACATTCAGACTCCCCTGTCGCCTGCCCCACCACAGTGTGAACTCTGAACCCTTTTCTAGAACTGATTCTGCTCATCCATTCTCATAAGATAATGGAAAGCATTTGTCCAGGATTGGAGGCAGCTGGTGGCTGAAAAGAGTAAACGTAAACTGACAGACACAACTTCAGGCCTTCTGGCCTTGGTATTTCCACTGTCAGTATCTCAGAGCCAAGAGTGGTTGTGCAGGATTGTAATGCATCGGCTTAGGAGGCTGAGGCAGGAGGATCGCAAGTTCAAAGCTAGCTTCAGTAACTTAGCAAGACCCTAAACAAATCAGTAAGACTCTGTCTCTAAATAAAATACAAAAAAGGACTGGGGATGTGGCTCAGTGGTTAAGTCCCTGGGACCAAAAAAAAAGTCTGAAGTTAAACGAGGCATATTGGCTCATGCTTGTAATTAACATTTCTAAAAAAGCTACCTTGCTACAAAATTTATTTATTTTTTTAAGGCTACCTTCCTGCTAATAGACAATCAGCAGTGCCACTGGAAAAAAAATTTATTTTTTTAAGCACTTTTTGTTATAGATAGACACAACACTTTTATTTATTTTTATGTAGTACACTGAGGATTGAACCTAGTGCCTCACACATGCTAGGCAAGCACTCTATCATTAAGTCACAACCCCAGCCCACTGGAATTCTTTATAAGACTCTTTTAGTGACATATTACTGGTCCTGCCTCAGTGGCTATTCATTTTTTTTGTTTTTTCTTGGTAACAGGGATTGAACCCAGAGGCACTTAACTTCTGAGCCACATCCCCAGCCCTTTTTATTTTTTAATTTTGAGACAAGGTCTCACTAATTTGTTGAGGCTGGCTTTGAATTCTTGATCCTTTTACTTCAGCCTTCTGAATTGCTGGGATTACAGGTGTGTGCCACTGTGCCCAGTTTGGTGGCTGTTTGTGAGGATTAGACATTTAGCATCTTCCCTGCCTTATTGAAAATCTAGGGCAAGGAAAAATAATCCTCTACTTTCAGGAGTTGGGGGCAGACTGTTCTTTTTTATTTGCGGGGGGGGGGGGGGGGTACCAGGGGTTGAACACGGGACGCACTCAATCACTGAACTATATCCCCAGCCCTATTTTGTATTTTACTTAAAGACATGGTCTCACTGAGTTGTTAGTGCCTTGTTTTTGCTGAAGTTGGCTTAGAACTCCTGACTCAGCCTCCCAAACTGTTGGGATTACAGGCATGCACCACTGTGCCTGGCCAGATTGTTCTGAAGGCTGCTTTCATCATTAAAATGATTATTATAATAATAGCTAGCATCAACTGATATTTAGCACACTTAAAACACCCAGCTTCACACATCATTTAAGCTATTATCGTCCCTACTGTATAGAAAATAGAACCATAATTAAATTAAGTACCTTGCCCCAGATTACAAAAATGAAGCTAGGATTTGAATCCAGAGCCCACCCCCACAGATCGTGGCATCTCCACTATTCCCTATTCCCTGTGAGTCCCTCCCTAAGGCTAGCACCCCAATTTCAAGGCTCTTACCTCAACATAACCAGACAGTGGGAAGTCTTTCCGGAAAGGATGTCCCTCAAAGCCATAATCTGTCAGGATCCTTCTTAGGTCAGGGTGGTTAGCAAAAAAGACACCAAACATGTCCCAGATCTAGAAAAAAAGAGGTTCTCAGGCAACCAGTCCACAGGGCCTACAATAGGGAGGAAGGAGCTACATTACAGCCCAAGTTTCAACTAATTCAGCAACTCTGGCCCAGAGGCAAGTCCCATCATATCCACCAACTCACCTCCCTCTCATACCAGTTGGCTGCCTTATACACAGAGACTGTGGACTCAATTGGTGTCAGCTCATCTGTATAGGTCTTCACACGGATCCGTGAATTGAAGCGCAGAGACAGCAGATTGTAGACAATCTAGGGAGAACAGAGGGAACTAGAGGATGAAGAAAGGCACAGTTTGAGGAGTCTCAGATGAGAGTCTCTGGGTAAGCATTAGCTATAAGGATTCAGGGTAGGTTAGGGTTTCACCTGTGACCCTGCTTTCTGTTTGAAGTTCAAAACGTCAAGATGTCCCTATGCTTACAACTTGCAAAGGCACAGCCATAGTGTGGCTAGGCACGTCAGCATGCCTGTCTTTGCTTGTGCTACTCTTTGGAAGATCTCTCTGCTCTACCTGCCCCAAATCCTCACGAGGCTAATTTCTGGTATTCTTCTCATCTGTTAAGATTCAGCATAAATATCTTCTTGAAAGAAGCCTTTCAGACAGTGCCCCACCTGTTTCTAAAGTATCCCTCTACCATCCTATGTACTACAGATTACTACTTTAAGTTACAAACCTTTTGCTAGGTGTGGAGGATAGATACTAGATGTTCTTTCTCTTTTCCAGGGTCTGGCACATAGTAGATGAATAGAAAATACTAATTGTTAAGTGTATTGAGAATTTGTGTGCTAATAAGTCACCTACACCATCTCATTTCATCCTGACAACCACCAGACATGATACAAACAACTTTTTTGGCAGTACTAGAGATTGAATCCAGGGCCATGCACTTGCTAGGCAAGCACTCCACTAATAAGTTACATTCCCAGCTCTTTTTTATTTTGAGGCAGGGTTTTACTCAGTTTCCTAGGCTGGCTTTGAACTTGTGATCCTTTTGCCTCAGTTTCTTGAGTAGCTTGTATTACAGCATTTATCACCAAGCCTGGTTCTTATTTATTTATTTATTGGTACTGGGTATTGAATGCAGAGACACAATGAACCACATCTCCAGCCCTATTTTGTATTTTTTTTAGAGACATGGTCTCACTGAGTTGCCTAGTGCCTTGCTTTTGCTGAAGCTGGCTTTGAACTTGCTATCCTCCTGTCTAAGCCTCCCTCAGCTGCTGGAATAATAGGCATGCACCACTGTGCCCCACCTGGCTCTTCTTTTTTAATTGCCTTTCTGATAATTCTCTACTGGGTTCCTTGCTGAAAGAAATTATACTTACCAGCATCCTGAAATCACTAAGATAAATCCTCCTTATCTAATATCACATCCTTAAAAAAAAAAAAAAAAATATATATATATATATATATATATATATATATATATATATATATATACACATATATATATTTAGTTGTAGATGAACACCATTTATTTTTTTGGTGCTGAGGATCAATCCCAATGCCTCATGAATGTGAGGCAAGTGCTCTACCACTGAGCCATAACCCCAGCCCTCACATCTTCTAACCTTACTAGTTAAAAAATGTCCAAGGACAGCCATAACAAATCCTAATGAACCATATAATATCAAGTCCTGTGTGCAGGGAATGTTTTTGGCATCTGAAATTGCTGGAAGCATAAAAGGTTTTCTTTTCTATGGCTTCAGCAGTGCCTGCAGACCTGCCCCACCATCACCTACACTTATTTCGCAGATGAGAAAACTAAAGCACTGGACATGGTGGTGCACACCTGTAATCCCAGTGGCCCAGGAGGCTAAGGCAGGGAATTGCAAGTTCAAAGACAGTAACTTGGTGAGGCCCTGAGTAACTTAGCAAGACCTTGTCTCTAAATAATAAATAAAAAGGGCTGGGGATGTGGCTAGTGAATTTACTCCCTAGTACAAAAAAAAAGAAAAAAAAATTAAAGCACACAACACACACAAAATCAAATAGAGTGGGTACCAGGGTGTATGCTTATAGTTCCAGCTACTCAGGAGGCTGTGGTGGGAGAATCACTTCAACCAGAGTTTAAGATCAGTCTGGGCAACAAAATAAGACTTTGTCTAAAATAAACAGTATGTTTGAGGTCACAAAGTCACGTGATGACAGAGCCAAGATTCATACTTAAGGTCTACCTGACTCTAAAGCCCTGGTTTAACTGCTGTGTTCTACTGAATGAACCAAACTGAAACTCGAGAGACTATGGTTCCCATTGGTAGCTGTCACCTTGAAAATATTATGTTCCCTTTCTTTTTTTCTGGATTGAACCTAGGGGCATTTTACAACTACAGGAGCTACATTCCCAGTTCTTTTTATTTTTTTATTTTGGGATAGTGTCTTGCTAAGTTGCTGAGGCTGGCTTTGACCTTGAGATCTTTCTGCCTCAGCCTCCTGAGCTGTTGGGATTATAGGACACCACTATGCCTGACTCTGTCCCTTTCTCACCCTTATTCCCCAAAATTTCTCAAATTTCCTGACTGACCTCAAAACGATTTTGCCGAGTTGGTACATCCACTGCTGTCAGGTCAGCCAAGGATTTGAACTGTGCATTGGTGTGATCCCTGAGGAAAGTCAGCACTGGGATGACTCCATCAGGATGGATACAGATCTCTAACTCATTGAAGCAGGTCACCTACAGACACAG
Source organism: Spermophilus citellus (assembly GCF_964194105.1). Taxonomy (NCBI): domain Eukaryota; kingdom Metazoa; phylum Chordata; class Mammalia; order Rodentia; family Sciuridae; genus Spermophilus; species Spermophilus citellus. Next base: position 238,258,588 of record NC_138183.1, on the reverse strand, counting down.
AAGGGAGGAAAGAAAAAGGAAATATCTACAGAGGAAGCAGCTAACTTCATTTGGAATCACTTAGCTTAAAATAGAGAAAGAAGCTCAAGTTAGGGATGGAGAAATCTATGGTTTCTTTGAAACTAGGCTACTCATTCCCATGTGCCCTGAAAACATGATTCTTTCTCGACCCAAACCCAAATAACTGTAGTGTATATTACCTGAACTTGTTGGACATACTTGGGCAGGATTTCAGCTACATACTCTCCAAAAGCTGAGAGCTGTTTGTGGGCCACATCGTTCTGTGGTCTGACTGTGGCTGGAAGGAAAAGACGCATTTAACAGGGTGAGGAAGGCAGCAACCAGCTCTGCATCTATTCTCTTGGGTTTATAAAGGGTATCATCTTTCAGCAGGACTCTCTACAGGAAGGTGCACATGAGCTGGGTGTGATAACACAGGTCTATAATCCCAGTGGTTTAGGAGGTTGAGGCAGGAGAATTGCCAAGTTCAAGGCTAGCCTCAGCAACTTAGTGTCTCAGAATAAAAAATAAAAAGGGCTGGGTTTGTGACTCAGTGGTTAAGTGCTCCTGGGTTCAATCCCTGTACTACCCCCCCATACACCAAAAAAAAGAAAAAAAAGGTGTAGGTGGAGAGTTCTTCTTCCAGGGTATAGGAAATAATGAAAAGTTGGAGAAAGATGCCACCTCACCTACATAATACACTAAAGACTTATTACTGCAACTGTGGTGTTTGCCACTTCTTGAAACTATGCCATGCTCTTCCCTTTCTATACTTCTGCAAACACAGCATAGTGTCAGCTGTCCTACCAGACTAGAAACTCTTCAAGGACAGGAACCACACATTTGCTTCTCTTTATCTTCTTGGCCCTTAGCTTACTCCAGATTCTCATGCTAAGAGCTTCAGGACTGACTGAAGAGCCCTCACAGATTATCTTGTGAACCCCATCTTCCTTTTTGGTGTGTGCATCAGTAAGAAAACCTAGACCTAAACCAGAAAAGTTAGGTCTTCCCAGTCTGCTTATATTGACTGTAACATAATTTCCAAATACTCATTCATGCAAACCTAATCACTGGGCACTCACCCAGTATAGACTGGGGAGAATGGTTAAGTGCCTTTGGCAGCAGGCAGACCAACTTTCTCTGTGACTCTGAACAAATGTTTTATTTATTTATTTGTTTATCTTGAGATGATGGGGATCCAACCAAAGTCCTTGGGCATGCTGGACAGGTGCTCTACCACTGAGGTACATTTCTAGCCCCAGATCCTGGGCAATTTAGTTATCTGGACTGTTTCCTGATTCATAAAATATGTTCAGTTAAATACAGTCTACCTCATAAAGCTGTTGTGAGGACCAAATAACATTATTCATAAAGGCTTGGTAAGGTGCCTGATACGCAGTGAGCGCCCAATTAACTTGAAAGCTGCTGTTGTTACTGGGCTCTGAGGTCCAAAAGTTAGATCTTCTGCTTTCAAAGAACTGTCAGCTTAATCAGAGAAAAGAGGATCCTGAAAACGGACAAAGGAGGAAGGCCACTAACAGGTCTATAGCACAGGGAGAGCTCGATTCTGCCTGTCGGTTAGAAACCATGGCAATCAGGTCTCCAAGGACAAGCAGAGATTTGCCAGGAGAACACAGAAGGACATCCTAGGCAAGGACAAGTATCTGACGAAGGATACGAAGGGACCCGCTAACAGTCTGGAGAAAAGCGCTGCCCGCACATACTCACGGCGCGTGTCGGCCGAGGCGCTCTCCCTCCTCACCCGCTGCAACAGCACCGACGGTCGTCCAGCCCCTGCACAGGGAGATAAAAGGCACAGACGCGTAGGGTGAGGCTTGAGAAGTTCTTTGTGCTGGAGGCTCCACTACTTCTGACCCTGACCTCAGCCTGCTGCCCGCTGCTCACCCCTGGCCACCGCTGAAGCCCCCAAGAGTCCCCGCCACCAGACCCTGGCCGCCACGGCCGCCATGTTCCTCGGATGCAAACCAGGCTGCCAAGGGAAGGGCTTTTAGGACACGGAACCCCAAGGGCACGGAACGGAAGCGGAAATGTGCAACAAATCTTCTTCCGGGCGGTCGTGGGATCGGAAGCAGGGGTTCCGGGCTCCGGGATGAAAGGAGGGAACGCAGGTAAGAAAACAAGACCGGCTAGTGGGGAAACCGTGAGGTGAACCTAACCCCAGGCCGCTGAGGCAGAAACTGGAGACACGGCGAAGACGCTGAAGAACCGGACTGGTGAGAGGAGAAGGGATGGTTATCCTGAGTTCTACCTTCCATACCCCTCCCCCGCTCCCCGAGCCAAGCTTTTGAGGAGAGAGGGCGGGCGGGCGGGGGTCCGGGGGTGGGGAGAACAGTTTCCCTAGCGACCGTTTCCCAGGCGACTCCAGGTGGAACCAGACACAACACTGGGCATGGGCATCCTCGTGCCCCTAGTTGGGGACAGCTGGGCTCTGTTTCAAGCTCTGGGACAAAGCTTTAGAGATTCATTAGGGCGAGCAGGTAAAGGAGGAACAGAAACCCAGAAAAGAGAAAAAGTGAGGCTGATGAGTGTCCCAGGCCAAGCCTCATGTAGGAATGTCTGAACTCCATGTGCAGGGGACGAGGGAAACTCGTCCCAAGACTCGCCCCAAGGACGTGGCGAGGTTTTTTGTTTTTTTTCCTTCCCCTCAACCTGGTTCTGCATCCTCTTACTAATTTTATGCCCATGCTATTTAGATATTAAGGGGTTTGAGATCATAAGCTTTCTCCAGACCCTTGCTTTCATGTGTTAACCTAAATCCCAAGTCTTCTGTTACATTATGGAGAGGAATAGTCAGTGTTCTCTCAGACAAAACATCAGAAGTTTGAGCTTTTATTGATTTCATCAGGGGAAGGGCACCACAGATTAAAATGAACCCAGCTTTGGTTGAAGGAGAGGCCAGTATGGACTAAGGCCAGTCTGGACTCCCTTTGCTTTCAGTTTTTCCTTTTCCCTCTCTGAGTGGAACAATTGGGTTCACAGACTAGGGTGTGATTTCCTCAAGTTACTTAAGGTAGGTTGCTTTGCAGACAGCTGGCAGAGAGAGAAGTTGGCTACCATGGAATCACCAGAGGAGCCTGGAGCATCCATGGATGAGAACTATTTTGTGAACTACACTTTCAAAGATCGGTCCCACTCAGGACGGGTGGCTCAAGGCATCATGAAACTATGTCTAGAGGAGGAGCTGTTTGCTGATGTCACCATTTCAGTGGAAGGCCGGGAGTTTCAGCTGCACCGGCTGGTCCTCTCAGCTCAGAGCTGCTTTTTCCGGTCCATGTTCACTTCCAATCTGAAGGAGGCTCACAACCGGGTGATTGTGTTGCAGGACGTCAGTGAGTCAGTTTTCCAGCTCCTAGTTGATTACATCTACCATGGGACTGTGAAACTTCGAGCTGATGAGCTGCAGGAAATTTATGAGGTGTCAGACATGTATCAGCTGACATCTCTCTTTGAGGAATGTTCTCGGTTTTTGGCCCGCACAGTGCAAGTGGGAAATTGCCTTCAGGTGATGTGGCTGGCAGATCGGCACAGTGATCCTGAGCTCTACACTGCAGCCAAGCACTGTGCCAAGACTCACCTGGCCCAGCTGCAGAGCACAGAGGAATTTCTCCATTTGCCCCACCATCTACTCACTGATATCATCTCAGGTAAGTATAGGGAGGGGGCACATCATACCCAGTTACTTGGGTATGATGTTCAGATTGTTCTAGTTCAAGACAAAGGAATTCTCAAACTTTCTGCTCTTAATATATATTATTATCCCCGGGAGGAATGTAGATTGAAGTTGAGAATCAGTGTGGCCCCAATTAGAGACAGAGTGCCTGAGAGAAGCAGCACTTTCCCATTAAAGGTGGGAAATCTGTTCTGTGCTTAAGTGTTCTCATCTCTCCTGTACTTTGCACATGCCTGTGAGATTAGTTTCCTAAGTAAATTGATGATGAACCAAGAAATCTAAGATAAACTTTTTTAGTAAAAGTCCTGACCCTGCAACTGAGATAAGGTGTGAGGGCTTCACCCTCACAACTCGTAGGTTGCTTCCATGGCAAATAGGAGCATATCAAGCCAACCATTTTAATTTTTAAAAATGAGGCAAAGGTCTGGGAGTGTAGGTCAATGGTGGGCTCTTGACTAGCATGAGTGTAGTCCTGGGTTTGATTCCCAGCACTGCAAAAAAGGCAAGGCAATTGTCAGTTTAATTTCACACATATGTACGTGTACACATACATACACACAGTGCTGGACAAATAAACTGGATCACATCTTTAAAGTCCCTTTTTCTGAATTTCTGTTTCAAATTGTCAGGCTGTTATTGACCATGCTTTTCCTTTGGCTCTTACAGATGGTGTTCCATGTTCCCAGAACCCAACAGAAGCAATAGAAGCCTGGATCAATTTTAATAAAGAGGAAAGAGAGGCTTTTGCAGAGTCGCTTAGGACTAGCTTGAAGGTAAGGCAGATTTCTTAAGAATTGGGGCACCAGCCAGGTACTGTGGCACAC